>NC_044561.1:94767950-95371407 GCF_007565055.1 Rhinopithecus roxellana | reverse complement strand
GAAGATATTGGAGTAGCTCAGATGCTACTTTGGGAGACAAAACGGGAAGCTAGCTCTGCAGAAGACAAGCCAATGAAGAACCAAGTCCTTAGTGATGTCATTTGAGATGCCAGATCAGTCCATTTCCATTCCATGATTGCATCAATCCCCTTCATAGGCTATGCCAGTTTAAGATAGAGTGTTTGTCCCTTTGCAGTTAGAATTACTGACTGACACATTAGACAATCATTTATTTGAAGGAAGGCAGGATCTCTGATGTTAAAGATCCAGCTACATCTGGCCCATAAACTTGAAGGAGAAATAAAAGTGGGAATAGAATTTGTTAATTCTGTCAGTGGCTATCATTCCCTGTATAAGATATTATTGTTAGTTTTATATATTTTCTAATCTGGGCTTTAACATTTCAAGGATAATTTTAGTGGCTTCTAGCCATCGTGAGGAAGGAATATGTCTTGAGAAACATGGGGAAAATTGAAAACTGTACAGAGAATAATAAGTTTTTGGCAACTTTGTATGTTAACCTAATAGCCACAAGGGTACCATGATAATTTCTGGGGAAGGAAAGTCGAACTTATTAATAAACTGTTGTGCTGCAGACGTTGTGCCAGGATACCTTATGCAGACAGACTATCACATGAATTCATCAATTGATTGATTTTTTTCCATTTTGCATTGAGGAAACTGAGGCTATGGATAGGGTGATTTTTACTCTGGAAGACTCTCTAACCCTGCCAGTTTAGAATGGAGCCCTCTCTTCTGTTCTTCTAGAATACCTTGTGCCTTCCTTTACCTTAGCACTTTTAAATGCTATGTTGATTCTGTCTGACTCGTTTTCCTTTCCCAGTGAATGATGAAGGCCTTGAATTCAGGGACTTTACCCCATTTGTTTGGCATTTTGAGTACACTGCTAACATACAGTCGTTGCTCAATTGATGTGTGTCAAATGAATGAAACTTACAAAGGCTGTGCATCTTGTCTAAGGTTACAGGTTACTAAGTGGTGGAAAGCCAGATCTGTCAGGTCCAAAGCCAATGACCTTTCAATAGTTCATTCATTAAAACCCTCTCCTTCTTGTTTAAATCTCCAACTGTCTTACTCTTAGCAGTTTATGTGACCTCTGCCACCTGGAGAAGAGAGAATACACAGTATTCCCTACCACCAGACCTAATAGTACACTTTCATTTACAGCTGCTTTCTTCTGTCTCCCTCTTCCTTTCCCAGCCCATCCTTTCCGCGCTTTGACCCTGGACCCTAGCTTCTGAATGATTTAACACTAAAATTGATCCCTTCCCTTTCTTGTGTTGTCAATATTTCCCCTGTAACCAGATCTGTACATCAATATTAAACATGACATGCTTACCCATCTTAAAAGAAAACCCTATATCCCCTCTTGACCCTCACTTACTACTTCCTTTCTTTCTTGCTTTCACTCATATCAAGCTTCTTCAAAGACCTGCCTATGCTCTCTCCATTATTCTCACCTTTCACCAACTCCTCAGTCCATATCAACCCGGATTCTGTACCCACTACTCCTCCAAGTTACTCTTTCTTAACCCATCAATGACTTTCACATTTTAAAATATGCTGGCCATCTTGAGCTCTGTGGTGCTTGATTATTTTTATCATAATTTTACATTGTTGATAACCCCATTTTCCTTGAAACACTTTCTTTCCTTGACTTTCTTTTTCTCCTACCTCTTTCTCCCTCTCCAGCCACACATTCCCAGTCTACTTTGCTGACTGTAAGTTGCAGTCCTTCTCTACTCACATTTTAGGGAATCTCACCTGCACTTACAACTTCTTTTACCATCTGGATACATTGGCTCCCAATTTCATGTCACTTTCCAATGCCCTGTTCCTGAGATACCAGAAAGCAAGCATTTCCAAGATTGGTGTCATGCCCTTCCTCCCTTAAACCTTGACCTGGTCCTGCTACCTTCCCTGAAAGTCTTCGTTAACATCTTCTTTTCCACCTTGCCTCCAAGTTCTTGGCCCCTTTCCTTTTTGCTCCATCCACAATAGCCACACTAGCCTTCTTCTGTTTCCCTAGACACGGCATATTTCTTTCTGCTGAAAATTTTCACAGTACTTTTCCTCTGCTTGGAACATACATTTTCTCCCCACGCATTAGCCCCTCCCCTGCTTCACCACACTTCTCACAGTTGTAATCAAATGTTTTTTACACAGTTATGTAATATCTAGCTCCTGTATTAGGATGTTGACTCAATGAGAGCAGAGTCCAGTGTTGTCCTTGTCCGTATTTAAGACCTGGCTCTCCTGGTGGGAAAAGTAACTTGTAGCATTTGCCAGTTTCCATGGTATAAATACTGTAGTGTCTGATTTTGAGATATGGATACATCATCACTGAACACAGATTTGGAAAGTGAAGGGTGCAGTTGGCTCTCATAAGCTTACAAGCTTGCCCCAGCACACCACTAGGACAGATGCTTGTCTATCTTATTGACTGCTGTATTTTCATGAGTTGGGGCAGTGCTTGACACATTGCAGGAACTCAAAGACTATTAGTTGGAGGAGTGAATGTGGTGTTTTTATTCCCACTGAAAATATAGTAAAAATGCTAATGCTTCAGAGAAAAATGAAATAATTTTTTAAATTTTAGAATTGGTCCCAGCCTGAAAGTTTATCATATGCAATCCCTTTGTTTTTCTTCTATTAGAATTGAGGGTCAGGAAGTGAGATCTGCCACCATCACATAGCTGTCTGGTAAACTAGCCCAGGTTAAAATGCTCATCTTTTAATTACCAATCAATTCTCTTTCTACTGTAGTGCATTGTCATTTCTAAAAGGAAAGTAATTTCTTTCTACTAGTGATTTAGTTCAGATTACATTATTAGGTAGTGATGTAGTTGAACATATAAATAAATCTGCTTGGAAAAAGCAATATTTTATCATTTCTTTTTAAATTATGAGTTGTCTCTTAAGAAGGATTTCCCTTTTATCATTTTCCTCTTTAATATTCTGATATGCTTATTTATAGAACAAAGACATTAGTCAGCTTTTTTGGTGTAGCAAACCACCCCAAAACTTATACCTTAAAACAACAACCATTTTTTTTGAGGTCACCTTTCTTTGGGTTGACAATCTGGTGCAGGCTCTGGGGGATCATTCTAGTCTCAGCTGGGCTCCTTCTGGCTTCTGCAGCTACCCGTGGGTTGGATGTCTGGCTCTGCTGATATGGCTGGCCTCTGATCTGAGGCTTCAGCTAGGATGGCTAGGTGGACTTGTATCTGGCCCATGTGGTCTCTCATCTTCCAACAGGCTAGTCCAGCTTCTTCTGGCAGTTCATTGGCAGAGTTCTGAGACACGGTAGAAGCTGCAAAGCCCTAGAAGCAGAATTGCCATACTGGCACTTCTGCCACATTTTCTATGCCAAAGCAAATCATTCATAGGTTGGGGAAATAGATGCCTCCTATTGATGACAAGATCTGAAAAGTCACACTGCAAAGAGGCACAGTTACGGTGGAATGAATAACTTGTGGCTGTTTTTGCATTAAATACAAACAAGTTATTTCTTCTTCAAATTAGCAGAAGATTGTCTCTGTGATGGGACAGAAGTGACTGATAGCTTCCTCATATCTCTGAAATATTAAGGCAATATGAAGTGCCCCACCTGGACAATTGTGTTAATGGTGTATGCCCAATATTAGAGCACTTACACTGCAATGAGGTGGGTGTCTCTCACAATACCCTAGATTTGGAGGTCCCTGATTGGTGTTATGAAAGAAGAAGATCCTTGTGAGGTTATAGGGAAGTAAAGCTGCATCCCAACCTGGTGCACAGACAGTAGCCTCCTAGCAACATCTCTTAAAGCAGATGGTGTTTTTGGACATATTGAGGAATGAAGTGGGTTGGGAGCAGTTGCAACAAGAGAGGGAAATCTTAAGTCATCTTTGAGGATACTAGTTTGTTGTGCTATTCTGTTTCTTCCTAAATGATTTGGAAGTGATTTTTCTGTGCCTGGTATAATCTGTTTTTTTTTTTTTTTTTCCTTTTTTTTTTGTACCCTGTGTTGGGAAATGGAAATAATTCAAAATCTGTAAAAACACTGGGAAAATGGAAATCAAACTTTGGGATTCCTTTCCTTTTTTTTTTTTTTTTTTTTGAGACGGAGTCTCGCTGTGTCGCCCAGGCTGGAGTGCAGTGGCCGGATCTCAGCTCACTGCAAGCTCCGCCTCCCGGGTTTACGCCATTCTCCTGCCTCAGCCTCCCGAGTAGCTGGGACTACAGGCGCCCGCCACCTCGCCCGGCTAGTTTTTTGTATTTTTTAGTAGAGACGGGGTTTCACTGTGTTAGCCAGGATGGTCTCGATCTCCTGACCTCGTGATCTGCCCATCTTGGCCTCCCAAAGTGCTGGGATTACTGGCTTGAGCCACCGCGCCCAGCCCAGTTTGGGATTCTTTACGGCTGAAAAATGATAATGGGAAATGTTTTGCAGTAGAGAGGTGGAAATCATTTCAGACTGCTTCTCCTAGCTGGGGCCTACAACATGCATTTTTCTGGGAAGAAAAGTACATGAGTTTGATCAAGGAAAAGCTTGGTAGGTTTTGTCAATGAAGAATGAAAAGGGATCGGTCCTTACTCTGAGCTCATCTTTTTTTTTTTTTTTGAGCTGAGTGTGCTCTTTGAAAATGTAGGCATCTGTGTATTTATATCTGACTGAGCTGACAGGACATGCAGTGAAGGGGAAGGAAGGCCATTATCTAGTGAATGTATATTGGGTGGGGAGCCACTGAGGTTAAAAAATTCAGCCTACTGCCATCTCTTCACTTTGTGCTGTATAGAAGTTGTTCATGACCTCCCTAGTTGTTCTTTTGTAAGAGACCTTGTATCAGATTATAGACTCTGAAATACAGTTCCCAGGGTTCAAAACCTGCCTCGAACCCTATGTATCTCCGAGGAAGACATTTAACTCACTCTGAGCTTCAGTGTTCTCTTCTACAAGCTAGAAATAGTAAATAGGAATCTCAAGAGGATTAAATGAGATAACACATGTGAAACACTTGGCACAACACACATGCTGATAGGTGCTTCACACCTGCTACTGATTTTTAGGATAAATTTTAGTAAATTTGAATATATATCGTGTGAATCTGAACTAGGAGAGGTATTCGAATACTTCTGATTCATATTCTGAGTCTTTTTGCACCCAATTTGATTGAAACATCAGGGCCCCCAAGGAATGCCAGTGTCTCAGGTTGCAGATAATACTGCCAAGTTGCAGATAAGTCCTTGATTGGACAACTGTCTAAGAGTTAGTAGATCCACTCAGACTCCCAGGAACTTGGAGTGCAGATTTTGATGCCTGAATTCAGAGAGGACATGGCGCATAGTGCATGTGGCCAAGGTCTACAATTGCTTCTGGCCTATTGAATCTTAGAAATGGAAGGCTGAAGTGGAGAAGATAGTTTGTCATCAAAACTAAGGTTCTGGACAAGTTTGGAGGGCTCAATTCCTGGGCTGGCCCTGGAGAATGAGACTGAATTCTCAACCCTTTGAAAACAGGTGCCATGTTTGATTTCTTTTTGTGTCAGCTAGGCATCTTCTATTAAAAGAATGGCATTAGGGTCTTAGTCAAGATGGCCTGAGGCATTCAGTTAAAGGGACACTGATTTATTCCTCGTGCTGGTCAGTGTCAAGGTTCTGCTCCTGTTCTCCTGCATCCCTGGGTACCCACCTTGGATATTTTTGAGTGCCCATGATGTGCTCTTTGTTTTAGTATCTGAGATCTCTAGTTGGGGAAACCTACCAAAGTAATAAACTGTTCTATCCATTGTAAGGACAAACAGGAAAATCTTACTGACTCTAGGAGAAAATAGCATGTATTTCTTCCTTTCTTTCTTTTTTTTTTAAAATAGACTATTTCAAATCCTACAGTAGCTTCACTTGACATTTACAGAGCACATGTCATAAACTCTATTTAAAAACAGAGGTAAGAAGGGGGAAGCACTGGAAAATATAATTGGAGTAATCAGTTTCATTCAAAATGTAAGTGGGAGAATCAGAATAGAAAATAATGTGATTTGCAGATTTATTTTAAATCACATCTAAATTTTTAGATTTGCAAGGTCTGAGTGGAAAAAAAGAGTGTCATTGCTTAGAACTTCTTAGGAAAACAAATCAATAAATCTGTAGGAAATAGGCTGTGTGGTGAGCCTTATTTGGTTTCCAGTTTTTGACAGAGAAGAAGCGTATCATACTGAAAGGGTATATACTTGGTACATAGAAGCAAGGTGACCTTTAATCTCTGACTTTATATAAACATAAAAACCATGAATAGAAAAGACTGAGCCTAAGAAGAAATTAAAAAGGAGCCCTGAATCTGTGAGGCTGAGCCATATGAAATAGCCATAACAGTAGGCCAAAAATGGCCAAACGCAGGCAGTTTCTCGTAGGCCAATATTACTCTCGTTCTGAGAGAGCAACAGCATTACTTTTGCTTAGTTGACCATCTAATTATGACAGTTTAGAACCTCATATTGATGTGGCAAACATGAGTTAACTTCTCTATTGTAATGGATATGATTTTATTCTAATTTAGATGTGATTTAAAATAAATCCGCAAATCACATTATTTTCTATTCTGATTCTCCCACTTACATTTTGAATGAAACTGATTACTCCAATTATATTTTCCAGTGCTTCCCCCTTCTTACCTCTGTTTTTAAATAGAGTTTATGACACGTGCTCTGTAAATATTAAGTGAAGTTACTTTAGTATATGGTGCAACATTTTATAAATAGCAAGAAAGAGTATGCTACTTTTAAGAATATCACGTTTAATATATATAATATATAAGCATGTAAAATATATGTAACATATACATAAAATGCATACAAATTATGTACATTTAACTGAGGACAAATGTAAGTGTTGCCCAAGAGGTCAGCTTCAAATTGGAATTTGAGGGAAATAAGCTTCAAATTTGTTTCTCATCTATTCGTCATTTTATTTGTTTGTATGTTATGTTCTTTTGTTGTTGTTGTATGGGTGAAGTACTGGTTTAGGTTACTTCTTTTGTAGTAGAGGGTGGTAGTCAAAAGTACATACTCTGAACCCCATCTGCCTGGGTTTGAATCCCAGCTGTATCCCTTGTGGGCTGTGTGATTTTAAGTAAGTGACTTAACCTCTCTGCACCTCAGTTTTAACATATATGAAAAGAGGATAATATTAGTACTCCCTTAAGGTTGTGTTAGGGCTTACATGAATTAACATAATGTGTTTGGATCAGTGCTTATCATGTTAGAAGCACTAGGTTAGTGTTTATTATTATTACTTCTCATTCTAGTCTCCTTTATGAAACTTGTGTGCATAGGCTGTCTGGAGGATGACATTTTGTCTTTTAAAGAGAGAAGCTGTACTACTTCTATTGTACCAGAAATTCATCTGAGAGCAGGTTACAAGCCAGATAAACCTATAGGGTAGCACTTCCTTAATTAGTTTACAACTTCTGAGGATTAGTTGGTGAGAGTAAACTGCCTTTGCGTGTTCACTTGTCTGGGAGCTGTCCCATCTGTTGTTGCTTATCATATGTTCTAGTGCATTTTTTTTTCAGGTATGTTCTTTTCCACAAAGCAGTTTGGTGTAACCATTGTGACCCCAGTAAGCGATGGTTGGGGTCTATGCATAGGAATGTGCACCCTGAAATTCATTCACTTATTCAGCACAATTTTATTGAGCATCTACTAGTGTTAGGCACTCTCTGTATCAGATATATTACAGGTAATATATGACTACCTAAATGCATAGTGAGCAAGACATTGTACTATTGAGAGTAGTAAGAGTGATGAGAAGAGTTCAAGGAGGTAGTAGTAGTAATTGTTTTACGTAGGTACTCAGGAAAGGAATCTCTGATAAGCTGATCTTTGAGCAGATATTTAAAGGCTATGAGGGATAAGCCTTGTGGTTGGTTCTAAGCAAAAGAATTGGTAAATGTGAAGGTGTGTGACATCTGGGGTAGTTTGACAAACAGTTCAAGAGGCCAGTTGGCTGGAGCATAGTAAATGGGGATTGGAATCAGTAGTAGGAGGTGAGGTCAGAGAGATCGCTGAAGACAAGGGTGAATTATATTAGGTTTTTACAACCATTGTAAGGGCTTTGGCTTTTCTCTGCATGAAATTCAAAGACGTTATAAAGTTTTGAATAAAGATGTGATGTGATTGGACTTGTGTTTTTTAAAAAAGGATCACTGAGACTTCTGATCTGTATAAGATGGCCAGGTTAGATATTGGATCTGAACATTTTTCTTTGTTCTTCTTCCCTAAGTACGACTATACATCCTGAACATAATGTGAGAGGCAACCAGCAGAGAACTCTGAAGGGTGCTAAGAGGAAGGCAAACTGGTTTCTGGCATCAGGACCAGAGAAACAGAACAGGGCAGGGTATCTTGTTTCCCCCAGCCAATAAAAGAAGGCCCAGGACCAGCATTTTACAACCTCTGACCTAGCAATAGAAGGTGGCTCAAGGAAGCTCCTTCCTTTCATGGAATCCATCCACTGTCACCACAGAAGCCCAGCACCACTGGCAAAGGGATCAGTCGGGAATTCAGTTATGGCTAGCCATACATGGGCAGGGTAAATGCTCTTCTTCCTGACCAGGCCTGGAACTTCTCCCTCTACCAAGAGATACAACACAGGGTCACCAGATTGTGCCAGCAAAAGGGAGTCCATGCCTATGACCACAAGCAGCCTGGCCTGGGATACCTCTTTCTCCATGGGCCTGAAACTCCTCTCTCCTGCCCAGAGACACTGGGTAATACCAGGAAGAGGTATTTCACTACAACAAGCACTTAGCGTATGAAGCCTATTTGTCTCCATAGACCCAAGATGCTGTTCCCTCACCAAGAGACACTGGAGGGTCAGGCTGAAGGAATCCGTCAGTCCCCTCAGGTACAGGGACCTCTGGAAGCCCTTCTCATAGCATATAAACCAAGCGGACCAAAACAACACAGCAAAGGTTCTGAAAATTAAACCGTCAGTGGAATGACAACCCACAAAAGTAGACCAGAACTCATGTGATAAACTTAAACCAGGGTGACCACCTGCGAAAAGGAAAGATTTGAATAGAATTTAGAGTCTTCTAAAATATGCAAATAAAATGTCCAGGATACAATTGAAAGTTGCTCATCATACCAAGAACCGAGAAGATCACTGCTTGAGTCAGAAAATTTAGTCAACGTCAAGATGAATCAGATTTTGGAATCATCTTACAAGAATTTTAAAGCAGCCACCATAACAAATATTTCAGCAATCAAAAACAAATTATTTTAAAACAAATGCAAAAAAAGAAAACTTCAGCAAAAAAATAGAAGTTTTTAAGAAGAACCACATGTAAAGGATAAAACTGAAAAATATGATGGTCAAAATAAAAGAACACAATAGGTGGGCTCAATAGAAGAGTGGAAATGACAGAAGACAGTGTCAGTGAATTCAGGAAAAATTGGCAGAATGTACTCATCTGAACAACAGAAGAAATAAAATAGATTTTAAAAAATGGACTGAGCCCCAGGGACCTGTGGAACAAGAACAAAATTTCTAAGATTTCTATCAATGGAGTTGCAGAAGAGTCCCAGGGGAATTGGGCTGAGGAATATTTGAATAAGTAATGACTGAAAATGTCCCAAATTTGGCAAAAAAACCCACAACCTAAGAATCTGAGCACACCTCAAACAGGATACACCTTAGGGAATCTACAGCAAGATACATCATATATAAACTTCTGAAAACAAAGACAGAGGAAAAATATCTTCAAAGCAGACCAAGAGAAATGGTGCATTAACTACAGAGAAGTACCAATTCAAATGATAATGATTTTTAATCAGGAAACATGGAGGTCAGAAGGCAGTGCATTGGAGGTCAGAAGGCAGTGCATCTGTTGAGGGCTGAAAGAAAGTATCTGTCAACAGTGACTTCTGTGTCCAGTGAGAATCTCCTTCTAGGATTTCTCTCAGATGATGAAAACCGGAATTTGTCACTAGCGGACCCACCCATTAAGATTGACTAATGGGATTTTATAAAATAGAAAGGAAATTATAGAAGAAGGAAAATTGGAGTATCAGAAACAGAAAATAATAGAAAGAGCTGAAATATGTGTGCAGGCAATAGACCATCCTATGCCTCGACAGTTTGTAAATCATATTTGATGGTTGAAGCATTATATCAGCATCTGATACTCAAGGCAACGCTATTTAAAATTAAGAGTGGGTAAAGGGACCTGAATGAAAGTAAGATGATTTCAACTCTTCAGCTGAAGTGTAAAATATTGATACCCATAAAATGTAATAAATCACATATGCATATTGTATTAGGCCAGGTGCGAGGGCTGATGCCTCTAATCCCAACACTTTAGGAGGTCAGTGCAAGAGGATTGCATGAGGCCAGGAGTTTGAGACCAGCCTGGGCAAGAAAGCAAATTCCCTCTCTACAAATAGTTAAAAATAAAAATAACAAAATAAATAAGTAAGATGAGTGTGGTGACATGCACCTGTAGTTCCAGCTACTTGGGAGGCTGAGGCAGGAAGGTGACTTTAGCACAGGAAGTTGAGGCTGCAGTGAGCTGTCACTGTACCACTACACTCCAGAATGGGTGACAGAGCAAGACCTCATCTCTAAAAAAATATTAAAAGTAATAGTAAAAACTGCAATTACTTTTGCACCAACCTAATAACAAACAAAAACCTTACACTTAAAACATTTATAAAGAAATCAAGATAAAATCCTAAAAAATATTTGACTAACCTCCAAGAAGACAAGAAAAGGAAAACAGCAGAACAAAAATCAGAGTAAACAAATGGGAAACAAATAATAAAAAGGCAGATGTAAGCTCTTAAAAAGGTAGATGTAAGCTCTAAAATATGAATGAATACCTTAAAGGATAAAAGCAAAGAGAACCTAGATATAGACCCACATACATATGCTCTGCTGATCTTTTACAAACACACAAAATTAGTTCAACAAGGCAAAGGACAGTATTTTCAAGTGATGATGGAGAAATTGGATATTCATCGGCAAAGAAATAAGTAAAAATAAAAAAAGTAGGTAAAATGAAGTTCAACATAAGCTTCACACTTCATACAAAAATGAATTCAAATAGATCCTAGATATAAATGTAAAACATAAAACTGTAAAACTTTTAGAAAAACACATAGGAAAATCTTTGGAATATGGATCTAGGCAGAGTTCTTTGACATCAAAACCATGATTCATAAGAATAAAAGTTGGATCTTATTAAAATTAAAATAATTTCTCTGTTTAAAATCCTAAAAAGAGGATGAGAAGACAAGCTACAGACTGAGAGAAAGTGTTTGTAAACCACGTATCTGCCAAAGGACTTGTATCTAGAATACATAAAGGACCTTTAGATTCACGGGGAAAAAAAACCCCAAAAAACAAAAAACCTAAATCAAACAATCCATTTAGAAAATGGGCAAAAGGTCTAAGTAGACAATCCACTAAAGAGAATACACAGATGGCACATAAGCATATGAAAAGATGTCGCCTTCATTAGCCATTAGGGAAATGCAAATTAAAACCCCAGTGAGATCTCACTGCACACCTATCAGAATGACTGGAATTAAAATAGTGACATTACCAAATGCTGGCATGGATGTGGAGGAACAGATCAATGGTAGGTTAAACAGTCTGGCAGTTTCTTATAAAACTAAACATGTAGTTACTGTATGATATAACTATTGTACTCTGGAGCGTTGATCCCAGAAACATGTTTTAAAAGTATGTTCACCCAAAAAATCTGTACACAAATATTCAAAGCAGCTTTATTAATAATAGCCCAAACTGAAAATAGACCAGATGCCTTCAGTGAGCAAATGGTTAAAGAAAGATGGCATGTCCATACTGTGACATATGCTACTCAGTGATAAAAAGCAATGAACTATTGGTGCACATAGCCTGGATAAGTCTCCAGTATGCTGAATGGAAAAAGCCAATCTCAAAAGGTTGCATACTGTATGATTCCATTTACATAAGAGTTTTGCGATGGCAAAATTTTAATGAGGGACAAATTTGTGTCTGTAAGGTGTTAGGCACAGGTGTAGGCAGGGAGGGAGGCTGCTGTAGTTATAAAAGAGCAACATGAGGAATGCTTGTGGTGACGATGCTGTTCTATATCTTGACTGTGGTGAAGAATACATGAACCTACACATGATAAACTTGTATAGAATTAAATACACACACATGCACACCCACACACACAAGTAAAACTGGGGAAATCTGAATGAGATTAATAGATTGTATCAATATCAACGTCCTGGTTGTATTGTACTATAGTTTTGCAAGATATTACCATTAGGAAAAATTGGGTAAAAGGTAAAAGGCTCCCTTTATATTATTACTTACAACTGCATATGAATCTGTAATTATCTCAGTCAAATTTCAATGAAATAAAAAGGAACCTCCAGAGCAGCACCTGAGGACTCCCAGTTATACCTGACCTCAGAACATCTCTAGACAAAAGTGATAGAATGAGTGTTACTTTATGAAGAGTTTTTCATAATGTGATATTATCATCACTCCCTTCTCAGTAATCAGTAGTATAATATTATATTTATAGAAAAATATCTCATGGTATATCAATGTTTGTTCATATTAAAATCAAATTAAAATAATTTTACACAAGAGTGCAAATGCCTGACAGATTTAACTCTTAGGGGGATGTTTACATTTCAGAAAAAGAATGATTGCCGTAGTCTGAATGTTTGTGTCCCCACAAAAAATCATATGTTGAAACCTAACCTTCACAGTGATGGTATTAAGAGGTGGGTCTTTCGGGAGGTGATTAGGTCATGAGAACTCTGCCCCCATGAATGGGATTTTTGCCTTAATAAAAGAGGCTTTTGAGAGTCTTTTTACCCTTCCACCACATGAGCATTCATAGAAGGCACCTTATGTGAGAAATGGGCAATCACCGGACACTAAATCTGCCAGCATCTTGATCTTGGACTTCTCAGCCTCCAGAACAGTGAGGAATACATTTCTGTTGATAAATTACCCAGTCTAAGGTATTTTGTTGTAATAGTCTAAATGGACTAAGATGATTATGTTAATTCAAATAGATATGACTGCTCTGGGAGAAATGATTTTGGGCAATATGACTTTGTTGCTACTGTTTCTATTCTAGGCTGCTACTCTCTCCTATAAGACACAAGGGCAAAAATCAGCAACTTCACCCTCTTTTTTTGAAGGACACTATGCAGGTCCCAAGTATTATTATTATTATTACTATTTTTTAAAATTTTATTTGACTCATATTTGTTCTGGTATGTGATTCAGCTTTTTAAAAATCTTTCATTTATTTTCAGGGTACATGTACTAGTTGGTTCTATAGAAAAATTACAGGTCCCAGGGATTTGCTGTACATATTATTTAATCACCCAGGTACTAAGTGTAGTACCCAATAGATAGTTTTTCAATCCTCACCCTCCTTCTACTCTCTACTGTCAAGTAGGTCCTGGTGTCTATTATTCCGTTCTTTCTGTCCATGTGTACTCAGTGTTTAGCTCCCACTTATACATGAGAACATATGATGTTTGGTTTTCTGTTCCTGTGTTAGTTTGCTTGGGATAATGACCTCCAGCTCCATCCATGTTGCTGCAAAGGACAACAAGATCTCACTCTTTTTTATGGCTGCATAGTATTTTATGGTGTACGTTTACCATATTTTCTTTATCCAGGCTACTGTTGATGGGCATTTAGGTTGATTTCATGTCTTCGTTTTTGTGAATAGTGCTGCAGTGAACATACATGTGCATATGTCTTTTAGATAGAATTATTTATATTCCTTTGAGTATATATCCAATAATGGGGTTGCTGGGTTGAATGGTAGTTCTGAATTCTTTGAGAAATGGCCAAACTGCTTTCCACCGTAGCTGAACTAATTTACGTTCCCACCAGCAGTATGTAAGTGTTTTTTGATTTTCCTGACTGGTGTGAGATGGTGTCTCGTTGTGGTTGTGATTCGCATTTCTCTCATGATTAGTGACATTCAGCATTTTTTCATGTGCTGTCGGTCATGTATTTGTCTTCTGTTGAAAAGTGTCTGTTCATGTCCTTTGCCTACTTTTAATGGGGTTGTTTGCTTTTTCTTGTTAATTTGAATTCATTATAGATTCTGGATATTAGACCTTTTTCAGTTTGCAAATGTTTTCTCACATTCTGCAGGTTGTCTGTTTACTTTGTTGATAGTTTCTTGTGCTGTGAAAGAGCTCTTTAGTTTAATTAGATCCTGTTTGTCAATTTTTGTTTTTGTTGCAATTGCTTTTGGCATTTTCCACACAAAATTGTTGCCAGAGCCTATGTCTAGAGTGATATTTTCTAGGTTTTCTTGAAGGATATTTATAGTTTTCGGTTTTACATTTAAGTCTTTAATCCATTTTGAGTTGATTTTTGTATATGGGTTAAAGAAAGGGTCTAGTTTCAATCTTCTGCATATGGCTAGCCAGTTATCCTAGCACCATGTATTGAATAGGCAGTCCATTCCCCGTTGCTTGTTTTGTCGACTGTGTCAAAGGTCATATGGTAGTAAGTTTGTGACTTTATTTCTGGGCTCTCTATTCGGTTCCATTGGTCTATGTGTCTATTTTGTAACAGTACCATGCTGTTTTCATTACTGTATAGCCTTGTAGTATAGTTTGAAGTCAGGTAATGTGATGCCTCCAGCTTTGTTCTTTTGCTTAGTTAGGATTGCTTTGGCTATTCTGGCTCTTTTTTGATTCCATATGAATTTTAGAATTTTTTTTTTTCTAATTCTCTGAAGAATGTCATTGGCAGTTTGATATTAATAGCATTGAGTTTGTAATAGCTTTGGGCAGTATAGCCAGTTTATCAGTATTGACTCTTCCTATCCATAAGAGTGGAATGTATTTCTATTTGTTTGTATCATCTCTGATTTCTTTGAGTAGTGTTTTGTAATTCTCACTGTAGAGATCTTTCAACTCCCTGGTTAGCTGTATTCCTAGGTATATTATTCTTTTTTTGTGGCTATTGTGAATGGGATGGCTTTATTTATTTGACTCTCAGTATTGATATTGTTGGTGTATAGAAATGCTACTGAATTTTGTACATTGATTTTGTATCCTGAAAATTTGCTGAAGTTGTTTATTAAATCAAGGAGCTTTTGGGCAGAGGCAATAGGGTTTTCTAGGTACTAGGTATAAAATCATATCTTCTGCAAACTGAGATGGTTTGACATCTTATCTTTCTATTTGCATGTCTTTTATTTCTTTCTCTTGCCTGATTGCTCTGGCTAGGACTTCCAGTACTGTGTTGAATAGGAGTGGTGAGAATGGGCATCTTTGTCTTGTTCTTGTCCCAGTTCTCAAGGGGAATGCGTCCAGCTTTTCTTGTTCAATATGGTATTGACTGTGGGTTTTTCATAGATGGCTCTTATTATTTTGAGATATGTTCCTTCAATGCCTAGTGTGTTGAGGGGTTTTAACATGAAGTGATGCTGATATTTTACGAAAGCTTTTCTGTATATATGGAAGTAATCATATGGTTTTTGGTTTTAGTTCTGTTTATGTGATAAATCACATTTACTGATTTGCGTATGTTAACCAACTTTGCATCCAGGCATAAAGCCTATTTGATCATGGTGGATTAGCTTTTTAATGTAGTACTGAATTCAGTTTGCTAGTATTTTGTTAAGTATTTTTGTATCTGAGTTCGTCAAGGATATTGGCCTGAAGTTTTCCTTTTTTTTTTGTTGTGTGTTTGCCAGATTTTAGTAGCAGAATGATGCTGGCCTCACAGCATCCAATTAGGCAGAAGTCACTCTTCCTCAGATTTTTAGAATAGTTTTAGTAGGAATGGTACCATATTCCCAGGGCTATATAAGAAACAGAGTTGAATTTGGTTGAATTTGGAAACAGAGAGGTTAAGGAATAGGCCAAAAGTGACGAATACAGGGGCATGTGATATACTTTCAGCAATCCAAAGTTCAGTTCATTGACAAAAAATGTATTTGTCAATTTCCTTTTAAATTCCAAATGAGAATTTGGGTTAACTCAGAAGAATATATGCTATCTAGGATAAGAATAAGTGAGGCTAACAGTCTTTAACTATCTGGTAATATGAGATTGCCTGAATCATGGTACGTCTGAATACTGCAACCCTTAAAACTCATGCTATGCATTAATAATTAATGCCACAGGAATATTTATGAAACATTAAATTTAAAAAAGGAATTGCATTTGGCATTTTTTCATACATTCATAATGTAAAAGTGTGTGTGTGTGTGTGTGTGTGTGTGTGTGTGAATGTGTGTGTAAAGAATAATAAGATTGGGAGGCTGAGGCAGGTGGATTACCTGAGGTCAGGAGTTTGAGATGAGCCTGGCCAATGTGGCGAAACCCTGTCTCTACTGAAAATACAAGAATTAGGCAGGCGTGGTGGTATGCCTGTAATACCAGCTACTCAGGAGGCTGAGGCAGGAGAATTGCTTGAGCCTGGGAGCCAGAGGTTGCAGTGAGCCGAGATCATGCCATTGCACTCCAGCCTGGCCAATAGAGTGAGACTCTATCTCAAAAAAAAAAAAAAAAAAAAAAAAAAAAGAATAAGAAAAAAAGACTAGAAAAATATATGTCAGAATTTTAACAGAGCTTTACTTTGGGGAATGGTAGAAATGTGTGGGGGATTTATTTTCTTTCCAATGCCATTATACGTCTTCAGATTTCCTTATGATTTCTTTACCTTACTGTTGAAACTAAAAAAATAACAATAACAATACATAATTATTTTTAAAAAGGAAGAAGTTTAAGCAAAGGGAAAACTAGTATATGACAAAATAGCTGAGACCAGAGGTAGAGTTTATAAGCCAATATGCCAAAAGGCCCTGCACTTGGCCTTTTTAGTCCAAGTGATCTATATTTTGGCTGTTTCCTAGAATATATGCAAGGATTCTCAGTGGTGACTGGAGTGAACACACTAGCTGTTCAGGAATCTAATGCCTACCATAGCTATTAATAGCTACCACTGGCTGGTCATGGTGGCTCACACCTGTAATCCCACTGCTTTGGGAGGCTAAGGCGGGAGGATCACCTGAGGCCAGGAGTGCAAGACCAACCTTAGCAACAAAGGAAGACCCTATGTCTACAAAAATGAAAATAAAAAATATCTGGGCATGGTGAATCACACCTATAGTTCCAGCTACTTGGATTGGTGAGGGCAAGGATCACTTGAGCCCAAGAGTTCCAGGTTACAGTGATCTTTGATTGTGCCACTGTACTTCAGCCTGAGCTACAGAGTAAGATCCTGTCTCTAAAAAGAAACAAACAAACAAACAAAAAAAACTACCACTAATACTGATATTTAAGAGGTTTCTGGAGTATATACCCATAAAGATGAAAAATCACATCTTTTAGTGAGTGACATCCCTGTAAGACACAGGGGCAGTAGCATTCACAGAAATTAGTCTCATATCATTCTGAGACAGAAATAGAAAGTTATTCGTTACTAGCAATTCCAGCAGATATAAAACCATGTGAACCAGGTGTGCATCAGCTTTCCAGTGTTGCGTGTGGAGGATGGGTAGCTCTAATATTTCCTTTTCCTGTGGCATACCTCTTTGCAGTTTGACTTTGTAGATCCTCCCATTGAGAGTTGGAGACTATTTCCTCGCCCCTGAAAACTGGGCTGGGGTTGTGAGTTTCTTTGTCTGGTAAAATGTGGTAGAAGTGATGATGTGTCATATCTGAGCTTGGTCTTCCAGTGGCCTTTTGTGTTTCTGTTTCATCCTACGGACGTCTACGTCTGTCAAGAGAACAAACTCAGATTATCCTACCATCCTGCCAGAAGATGAAAGATCATGTGGAAGAGAGACAAGTCATCCTATACCATCAAGCTCCTATTTGACTTGCCAGTTGATCACAGTTGATTATCTTTTTTCTTCTTCTTTTTTTTTTTTGAGACTGAGTCTCACTCTGTTGCCCAGGCTGGAGTACAGTGGTGCGATCTTGGCACACTGCAACCTCTGCTCCCCAAGTTCAAGTGATTCTTGTACCTCAGCCTCCTGAGTAGCTGGAATTGCAGGCGCCCGCAACCATGCCCAGTTAATTTTTGTATTTTTGGTAGAGACAGGGTTTCACCATGTTGGCCAGGCTGGTCTCGAACTCCTGACCTCTAGAGATCTGCCCACCTCAGCCTCCCAAAGTGCTGGGATTACAGGTGAGAGCCACTGCGACCAGCTCTACAGTTGATTATCTTATTTGCAGCCACTGAGATAAAAGTTGACTCTATATCCTTAACATAACTTACTGTTAGAATAACCACAAATATTACTCCTTTGGTTAAAAAAAGAACCATTTTTTTTGGTATTTGAGGCAGTGAAGCTGCATTCAGCTGAGCTGGGCCCAGATCAGCAGAACCACTGATCTGTCCCACACACACATGAGCAAAGATGAGGCTTTGCTGTATGTCATTGAGCTTTTGTAGTTGTTTGTTATGTGGCATTGTTGCAGTAACAGATACATGATCCATCTGGTTTGATCCTTGTAGAGAAGGAGATTGGTTATCTTTCCTTCAGGGTTCCAGTCGTGGTTCTTCCTTTAACTAGCTATGTGGCTTCAGCAAATACTTTAACATCATTAAGTGGCATATGTAAAATGGAAAAAAAAAATTTTGTCTAACTCACAAAATTGCTAAAGTAAAGTGAAATATGTGTAAATGTATTTATTACCTATAAATCACAATGCAAAATTTGATTAATTTAAAACTCTCTGCTCTGTAATGATGTACTACATTTAAATATTTTTCCAATGCATTTGATCTTTCAGCTACTACACAAAAGAAATAAACAAACATAAGGACTATTCTAATGCCATGCCAGTCACAGTGTTAAAATAACGTAGGCATATTTTGATACTCCTTGATATGTTTATGATGAATTTGAAATTAACTAGAGAAGAAATTTTGTTTAGTTTTATAAGTGTGGCTTACAGAAGGAGACTTTAAATAAAATAAACCCAAACAAGTTTTGATTTACTCATGGACATGTTTTAGTTCGGAATGTCAAGTATGAGTGTCAGACTCCGGGGATATCAGGGTGTGAATCAGATGCACATGTTTCACAAGCCACAGGTTTCCATATGATTTTGAAACATAGAAAAAAAATTCACTAATTTAAGCTTATTGGCTTTCAAAGTTATCTTATTTGCAGCCACTGGTATAAAAGTTGACTCTATATCCTTAACTGGTTTGCTATTTGAATAACCGCAAATATTGGTTAAAAAAGAACCAAAAATAGTTTTCTCGGTTTGTAAACTGCAGTCTTCCATCTTGAAAATTTTGAATGTTTATAGATTTTTAAATATGTTTTTGAGATAATATTGATATGTAATATTATAAAATTTGAAGTAATAAATAATGAATGAATAAAATTAACTAAAATGTACTCCAGATACCTTCACCCAGATGCTTACACTGTTAATTAACTTTTAGAGACTATAAATTCAGGTATCAGCTTGTGCATATATACACATAGAAAGATAATGCATAAATAGGAATACTTTTAGAACAACTAGAGTATATGATGCATACTAATTTAATTAACATCTTAAATTTAACTTTATTTGAAATTAAGCATAAAAAAAGAAGCTGAATATTATCTAAGTGGCTGAACTCTAGTAACAATTTCACTGCAGAATAAAGTGTTTCTAAAAGATCCCTCTAAAGTTCGTAAGAAATGATTATGAAGAAATGGAAGTTTATATCATTACTTCTGTAACTAAAAATTTTCCTTTAACCATCTCTAATTCTTGTTATGGAAGACAAAGAAATTAGATTAGGTAAGCTGCTTTTTTACTTTACCATCTCAGCCTCTGAATTTGTTAGTTATATTATTATTTTTTTCTTTTTTTCTTTTTTCTGTTTTGGAGACGGAGTCTTGCTCTGTCGCCCAGGCTGAAGTGCAGTGGCCAGATCTCAGCTCACTGCAAGCTCCACCTCCCGGGTTTACGCCATTCTCCTGCCTCAGTCTCCCGAGTAGCTGGGACTACAGGCGCCTGCCACCTCGCCCGGCTAGTTTTTTGTATTTTTTAGTAGAGATGGGTTTTCACCGTGTTAGCCAGGATACTCTCGATCTCCTGACCTCGTGATCCGCCCATCTCGGCCTCCCAAAGTGCTGGGATTACAGGCTTGAGCCACCGCGCCCAGCCAGTTATATTATTTTTATATTTTTGAGGCTTCTGCCATGCTAGGATGCTTTGTGGCAATAATTTCTGAAGTTCTTCAAAATTAATTTTATCAGATTTTATCCGAAACTTAGCAATTCAGTTAAAATTGGAAATGCAAAAAGTCTTCAGATGCATAAGAAAGGAAACCCAAACTCATTCATAATAGTAGAAATGTAAATTGTAACCACACTGAGTTTCCATTTCTTACCTATCAGATTGTCAACATTCTGAAAGTTTGGCAATACCTTTATTATTATTATTATTATTATTATTATTATTATACTTTAAGTTCTGGGATACGTGTGTAGAACGTGCAGGTTTGTTACATAGGTATATATGTCCCATGGTGGTTTGCTGCATCCATCAACCCATCATCTACATTAGGTATTTCTCCTAATGCTATCCCTCACCTAGTCCCTAACTCCCCGACAGGCCCCAGTGTGTGATGTTCCCCTCCCTGTGTCCATGTGTTCTCATTGTTTAACCACCACTTATGAGTGAGAACATGTGGTGTCTGGTTTTCTGTTCCTGTGTTAGTTTGCTGAGAATGATGGTTTCCAGCTTCATCCATGTCCCTGCAAAGGACATTAACTCATCCTTTTAATGTTAAGGCTGTGGGGAAACAGGCTTTATCATGCATTGCTGGGAGAAGTGTAATTCACACCACTCTTATGGAGGGTAATTTAGTGATATCTACCAGAACTACATGTACGTAGCTTTTGATCCAGTAATTTCTTTTCTGGGCATTTATCTTTTTATATATATCTGCACATGCATAAAAATGATGGGTGTACAAGGTTAGTCAGCTGAGCTGCTTATAACATTCTAACTTACAAAGAACCTAAGTGTCCATCAGTAAGGGACTGGTTAAATAAATTATGGAACATTCATGCAATGAAATATTTTGCAGCTAAGGGGGAACAGAAGGAAAAGGTGGAGAAGGGAAAAAGAAGAGATCTCTGTATTGATTTAGGAAGATGTATAAGGTATATTGATCAGTAAAATGTTCATGTCCAGAAAGTGTGTATAAAGAGATAAGATTATATTTGTTTGTATTTGTGTGTGTATATATTCATATATTTATTTATTACATATTATATATATAAACACTTTATATATAAACACTTTAAGGAAAATGTTTACCTTGTATGAGAGGGGACAGGAGAGGAAGGGCACTGGGAGACTGGTAACTCTGTCTCTTTAATTTGTTTTTATTTATTTATCACTAATAATTACTTATGACAAAAAACATGAAAGCATTAATTAAGTGGATTCATTCTGAACAGGACTGCTTTGTCTCAGACTCCTCATTCATGACTTCTTTAATTTGACTGACTTTCTGGTTAGCTAGATTTTTCCATCTAGTTAATTTTAAAGGAAATGAATGAATGTTCTGTTTCCTAAATTGCTGCATGAATGAGGATATCTATCAAAATTGTGTGTGGCAATTCTCCCTTGAAAACCTTTAAAATATTTTGGTCTCCCTTGTTTTCTACCTCAAAACCTTGTTAGTACTATTCCAGTGTCCTTTGGAATGAGATTGTGTCACTTTCAAAAAGTAGAGTTTTTCACCCTATACTTTGCTTTTGTTTTTGTTTTAGTAATTTGTTTTAAGGTGGAAGAGGAGCTCACTAAAATGGTTTATACTTTCTAATTTTACCCCAAAGTTTGGGTTTCTTTTTAGGTTATCTTTTAATATTGCATTGTTTTGTGGATTTTAGATTTCTAACTTTTTGTTACAGAATATACTGAGGGAGGTGTTTTATGTCTTGAGAGATGTAACTCAAAATTTTCTCTATGCAATTATTTATACATTTTTCCTGAGTATGTGAAATAAATTTAAGAATAATCTGAAGTTTTGTGTTTGTTTTTATTGCATATACCTTGAAATTCATGCTAATTGATGTTGTCTTTACTCTTTATTGTTTAGGCTATGAGTTGTGTGAGTGCTCTCTAATAGAGAAGTAGGCTGTTTAATGTCTTTATTCTATATTGACTGTGACATAGCCTTGTAGATAAAGATTTTCTATATGCAGAATGTACAAAATGTCTTGCATATCTCTGTGAGTTTGCTCCCCCATGACGCTAAAACAGTATGACTGAAACAACAAAAGGAGCAACACCATCTAGTTTCTCTATGTACCTGTGATAGTCCAGATTCTCTGAGAAGCAGACATCATGACAGTATTAAATGTGCAAAAACTTTATTAGGGAGAACACCTGTGCGAGTGAAAAAAGGGAGGCAGCTGAGGGACAGCTGAGAGAGTCTTCAGACTATGATGCATGTGTGACCCTGAGTGAAGGAGAGAAGGAGACAAGGTTGGTTGGGAGTGTCCTGGGCTGGCATGCAGTTTCAGGAATCCTGAAGGAGCATCGAAGTTCACCGTTAGAGGAGTCCCATGTCTCCTAGGAAGGGGCATGCCTTAATCTCTCTGTTGGGGGAAATCACTGCTGGGAGTACTAGATGGCCCCAGCGTAAATGGGGTGGTGGCTTTCAGATTCAAGCAGGCTGAGCCCCTTGGTCAGCTGAGATTCCTATAGGGATTCTTACCAGTGCATCTTTCTAAAGCTTATAGTGGGCCTCTTCTAATTTTACATTTGTTCTTGGATGACCTCATCTATTACTGTGAAGTAGACTATCACCTAGTCTCAGTCTGTAGTTCTGATCACTATCTTCTCTGGCATGCCAAGCCTATTTTCCAATTGCCTTCTGTGTACTTTGCTGCCCTGCAGACCCTCCAAACTCAACACCCCACAATGAACTTAATGATCCTTCACCTCCCCCTGTCCCATCTTTTATTCCTGTCTTAGTTTACCATGTCTCCTTTCTTCCCCTTCCCATATTAAAAACTAGGAGTCATCTGTACCTCTTCCTCTCCTTCACATCAAATATCCAACCAGCCACCATGTCCTTTGCATGTATCTAAAGTTCTAAACTCTGGTCCCTCCTCCCATTTCTGTTATGACAGTCCGAATTTGGTTCATAGATTCTTCTTTGTAATCACGTACTTTAAGATGGAGTTTGCCACTATAGGTCCATCATCTGTTTTTTTAAACAGTAGTGACTGGCAGGTATCTCTCCACTTCCTAAAGTTTTCATTGCTGATCTCATCCTTAGTCATTCTTCTGCACATAGACTTGTTGAAAAGGTCCAGATCTGCAATGGTGGATGCTGTTGGAATGCTGGCATTTTTTCCATCTGCTTGTCACACAGATATTATGAATGATAAATTTTTATGGTGGATGAGTTCCTGACACCAGAGCCAGCAATTCCTACTCCCCATATAGTAATACAGAAAGCATCAAAATCAGATAACTGAATCAATAAATGTATAGGACCGGCCGGGCGCGGTGGCTCAAGCCTGTAATCCCAGCACTTTGGGAGGCCGAGACGGGTGGATCACGAGGTCAGGAGATCGAGACCATCCTGGCTAACACTGTGAAACCCCGTCTCTACTAAAAAATACAAAAAACTAGCCAGGCGAGGTGGCGGGCGCCTGTAGTCCCAGCTACTCGGGTGGCTGAGGCAGGAGAATGACGTAAACGCGGGAGATGGAGCTTGCAGTGAGCTGAGATCCGGCCACTGCACTCCAGCCTGGGCGACAGAGCAAGACTCCGTCTCAAAAAAAAAAAAATAAATAAAAAAATAAATAAATAAATAAATGTATAGGACCACTACATATTTTGTGTTGGTGGTGGTGGTGGTGGTGTTATGTGTGGCTCTGCACATATATGTATGTTAAAGCTACTTATGATAAAACCTTACAAGTTTATTGCTGTACAAATCAGTTATTTGTGTAACCAACAACCTCAGAATCTCTGTGGCATGAAACAGTGGTTGTTATTTCTAGCTCTCTCATGCGTGGCTTGGCTGAGGTTTGGCTGATTTAGGCTGGGCTCACATAAGCTTCACATCAAGCTTTGTCTTAGACATTTTCTGCTCCAGGCTCAGGATGTGTATGAGGCTCTGGTCTTCCCAACATGTGTTTGTTGTGGAGCTCAGGTTTAAGAGCCAGCAGCCATGTGAAGAAGCTTCTTTTCATAGATGGCAAAATACAAGAAAGCAAGACCAATGGCACAAGCACGTTTGAAGTCTTTCCTTATGTACTGTCCACTAACCTTCCTTTGGACAAAACAAGTTACATGGCCAAGCCCAACATCAAATGGTCTAGTGGGAGGGGCTACAAAGGAAGTGGACACAGGGAGCAATGAAGTACTGGGAACAATAATGCAGTTGAACACAATTACGATGATTGCTTTCCATAAAAAGAAAATAAATAGAAAAAACTTGGGGTTTGTTACCTGCAGATGCCTTTCCTGTTTTATGTGTAGGTCTAATTAGCAGGGGAGATGCATTTTCCTGTTAAAATTAGAAACTAAGAGAAGAGCAATGTGGATTGCTAGACAGAGTATATTTGTGACATTATTATGTGCTAATTCTTTGATAAGAGTAGCCATCAATTTATAAAGAACTTCCACAGTTATTTTGGAAGCTTCCTGGGAATTGTCTATTTTCATCCATGTTTGCAATCTCTGAGCCATGTAAACAGTGAAGTGTACTGTGACGTTTTCACTTTCAAAACTATTCTTAACCAATTTTGTTAGGGTCTTATAAAATGAGCTAAAGAGTCAAACGTTAACATATAAACTTTGAATATATCAGGATATAGAATCCCAGAAGTTAAACTTAGAATTCTTAAAGTATTGTGTAGCAGACTGCTAAAATTAGTATGATTGATGACATTGTGATTTGATAGGTAATTCAAATATTTTGTGTTTCAGAGGAAAATATTGCTATAAAGGCAAATGCTTTAGAAATGGAAATGAGAACTATCCCAAGAGTTGGATAGTTGTAATATTTATTTAAAAGTAATGTTGATTATCCTGCTCCTGATAACCACTATTTCATTCTCTATCTCTGTACATTTGATTTTTTCCTTCTAGGATTCCACATATAAGTGAGATCTTGCAATATTTTTTTCTGTGTCTGGCTTGTTTCACTTAGCATAATGGCTTCCAAGTATTGTATTTGGGATTTTTGCTGAGTGAATAGTTTTAGCTGCTCTCGCCATTGGAGAGTTGGGGGATGGGTAACTATGTGAGATAGAGGATATGATAATTTGTTTGACTATAGTAACTATTTTACTATATATATATAACATAACATCATGTTATGTACCTTAAATGTGCACAATAAAATGTATTTTAAAATATTGCCTAAATGAACATGATGTAGGGTTTCCTTTGTTAGTATTAGGAAGGATTTTAATTGCGCATGTAGATATAACACATTTCCTTATAAAATTTATGTAAAAACAAAGATATTACACAAGGAAAATGGGTCTCTTTCACTTCCACACCTGAAATGTAGGCGGCGACACTTTTATCTAGTCATAGAAAACACAATAAACTTGTGGTTGAACGTACTCAAATTTTCTATCAAATTACAACATTTGTCAAAACTGTAACACATTTATCATCCAATTGTCTTAAGAAACATGCATATGACAATGTCTTTAATTTTCAGTCACCCAAATTTTCAACAGCTGTATTATTCACAGTGAGATTCATCCAACAAATATATATCCATTTCTACTTGGAATATTTTAGGAACTGACAACTTTCCATGTATGATATTTGTCATTCTCAGAATCCCTTAGAAACCTCAACGCTTAACCATTTACCATGTTTTAAGGAAATGTTTTGCTAGGAAAAAAAAATTGCATAAGTGTGAAAAAGCAGGAGAAAGAGAAGTGTAGTTTTAATAGAATGTCCAAGATTTAAGGTTATGATATGAAAACTAGGTAGCATGTTCCTAGCAAGTCTTGAGTTAATGGCAAACTGATGACTTCACTGATTTTCTTTCCCCCATACTCTGACATGTAAATATATGAGAAATATAGATTCCATACCAACACCTAAAGACAGAGTTCTTATTCGATTTCTTTGAAAAACTAAATTCAATGGCAGATGACAGAAATACCAGTGTGCTGTAGAAATATGCTCTGCATTCCCATGTTTTTGTTCATAGTATACATTCCTAATGCCTCTTTTGTGAAACCTGATTAATAATTAAGCAGGTCAGAGTGTACAAACCACCTGAAATTCTCAGATAAGTAGTTTCTTAATATTTCTTTTTGTACTTGCTATTGAAAGTATTTAGAGTTATTTTTGCTTGATTATTTGAAAATGTTCAATTTTACACTTTCTTTATAAACTAATTTTTTCTAAATACCCTAGTGTGGTTTTGAAGTTTGAAATGCCTTAACATTCTCCATCAGGGACAAGTTATGTTTTGTAGTTAGCAGCTTGTTACCCCTATGTAGCTCCATGTTTATGACGGCAGAGCAAAGTGAAGATTGCAGACAATTATCTGGATGGTCAGGCCTCCAGGTCAGCTGGCTGCTGTGTTTACAGACAAAGTGAGCCGGACATTGGGAAGTTCACAGGCAACTTGTTAAATACATAATGGTCTAAATTGCCTTCTATTCTCAGGGCCAAAGCCACTTGCTGGTGTAAGTTGGCTATTTAAGGGCAAGCATTACCTCTCATGGGTCACCAGGGAACCATTTAATAGGTAACTAGAGGCCTGGAGATGTTCATGTATTCCTCTAAATGCCGTGGTTTTGTTACTGGTGCAGTTCACTCAAGGTCATTCTAGAGCTTCAAATATTTAATGTCCTTTCTCAAGTGAATGACCGGGTCCAGTGGAGAAGCTGGTTGATTTGTTATTTGTAGTCAGCCAGTACGTAGTAAGCTAATCAAGTTCATGATAATTATATTCTGGCAAGAAAAAGCTGATTAACAGATGTAGTAGGAGTTTAGAGAGGCTGAAATAAATCTGAGTTATAATAAAACAACCTCATTAGAGAAGAGTATATATATGCATAAGGATTTTGAGCTGAATACCTTTATGATATTTTTGTAACTTAATTTTGATATAATTTCTTATTTTTATTTTGTATTTTTTAATTTTTGTGGGTACATAGTAGGTTTATATATTTATGGGGTACATGACATGTTTTGATATGGACCTGCAATGCGTAATGATCACATCATGGAGATCTGGGTATTCATCCTCTCAAGCATTTATCCTTTGTAGTGATATAATTTCAAACTTACAAACAATTTGTAAGATCAAGACAATGAGCAACTATACATCCTTCACACAAATTCACTGATGGTTTTTCATTTTTTCCCATCTGCTACCTCATTATATCTACCAAGATATCAGTCTACTTAATATTTCTTTTTCCTGAACCATTTCAGGGTAAGTTGCAGACAGAATAGCCCTTCACCTTAAATAATTCAGTGTGTATATTTCAAGAACAAGAACTTTTTTTACATGACCACAGTGCATAATTATCAAAATCATAAGATGCATACTACTAGCCAGTTGTGGTGTATGTTTTTAATACATAGACAGAAACAGAAAAATGAAAGTGAATGACTACTATTCCAAAATGCCACCGTATGAGTTGTATTGGGACAGATTATTAGGCTGTGTAAAGGGGAAATGAAGCTGACTTAATTGTTTGAGTCATGTATTAGGCTAAATTTCAATTATGAAATTACTGAATGATCCAAATACATGTTAGATGAGGGTCAGTCACTTATTCAGTAACTTATTTGCGTATTTTAGTCAATGCTCAGATGTCTTGTTTTTCCTAATGACTTCCAAAGGTGATGATTATTGGCACTTACTCAAGCCTGACTTTCACATACCACTTGTAAAGCAGGTTTGAATAACAGATGCAAGGAAGTTTGACTTCAATATTTAGCCATAACTGGACCTCTTGATGTGTTGGATTTCTGGTTTTTAGTATATAATTCAGTATAAATATAATTAGGATACAATAAAAGGCTGACCAAATATGTCTAAAATATGTAGTAACATAATACAGACAAGGCATACTCTTTGAATTTTTGATTTTAAAAAATGTCATGCTTTTATTTAGACTTTCTAATGGTGCACTATTGTAGTGATAATTAACAAGGTTAAAACCCTCTTCCTGAAGACTTTAGGGAGATGCTTGCCATTAGAATAATCTGTTTCTACCTATCTCATGTTTGTTTTTACAGCCTATGTTTCAAGGAATAGTGTTAAGTCTGACGGATTTTCTTGCCCGAGAAGCTAATTCAAAAAAACGTATTCACTAGGTGAACTGCAGACTGCTAAATGGTGGGACTGAGATGAACGCTACAGATCAACATAAAGGACAGATATCACTCACTTGTGAGGATTAGGTTAGAGATGTGGGAGGAGAGCCTTCCTGAGTATCTTAACATCAGTGTTTCTCTGAAGGCATTGGTAGATTTTTTTTTTTTAAGAATGCAACATCATCTACAACCTGAAGTCAGTTCTGGAGGGAGGATGTGCATCATACCTAAGCCAGTTATGGAGGCAAGACTGTACTCATATCACTGTACTCCCATCATTTACAAGGAGTAAATATACATAAGTGGCACCAGTGTAAGTACCTAAGGATTTGGGTGATGGAGAGGTATCTTAGAGACAAATAGAGCAGACTTACGGAATTGGATAGGCATAAAGGAGGGAAGAGAATAAGAAATGATGTAAATAAAAATATATAACTGCAGAGAAACACATAACTATTGAGGAGTGGCCAAATATGGAGGGGGACTAATGTGTGTGTCAGGGATTTCCAGTTTCCAATTCTCATGAAATAGGATGAGTGCTAAGGGAGTGGTCTCTAACATCCAGTTAGTGGAACAGGATGTGCATAATGGGTGGATACCTTTCAAATATTCAATTACATTCAAAATTTTGCTAAAACATTTGTTCATGCACATCTTGCCGTAGTGAAGTCCAGCCCAGGAATTTCTGCCTTGGCATATGAAATAGGATATAACCAGAGACTGACAAAGAACATTCAGGATAAAGAGAACTATTAACTTGACACATATTTTATAGGAGATGCTGTGGGAAAATAGGCATAGTCACATATTGCTGGTAGGAGTGTAAATCATTAGGAGGGCAACTTGATGATAACTATCAAAATTACAAATATGCCCTTTGCCCTGAAAGTCCAGCTTCTGTAATGTATCTTACAGAATTACTTGTACACAATGCATAAAAAGCAGAATATTAAATCCCAAACCAAATATTTGAAAATGGAAACTGGTCAAATAAACCCTGCCAGCCATAGAATGCATATAGAATACTATGCAGCTGTAAAAGAAAAATAAAAATAAAAAAAGGAGAAGAAGAAGAGGAGGAGGAGAAAGATGTGCTCTATGGGTTGATTTGGAAATATCCCCTAGAGAGAAGGCAAGAATAATCGCATTTGCATATATTTGCATAAAGGAACTAGAAGGAGATATAAAAAACAGAATAAAAGTGTTTTATAGTGGGTGGAAACTGGTAGATGGAGACAAGGGTGGGTGTGAAAGTCTTCACTGTGTAAAACTTTTTATACTTCAAAATTTCTGAGCTGTTTCTGTACTAGTTAATGGAAAAAATGGAAAGATAACTATTGTGTTCTTGAAGAATGGTAAGGACTGCTAATTTTCTACCCCAACATTTATTCTCCCAATTGTTTTTTATTTTAAACCAGAACATTGCCCTGTAGACTTAAAATAGTGTTCCCAGCTTCTCTTGCAGCTAGGTGTGGTTGAGGTCAATGAGGTATAGTAAGTGTTGTGTTGTACATCTTGGTACTTTTTAAACAGACCTATTCAGCTATGAGGGTCTTTCTGCCTTGCTTTCTTCTTTCCAACATAGATGTGATGTCCAGAAGGTCAGAAAACGTCTTGGCAATGAGGGGCCCTTGATATTGGAAACCATGTGCTAAGAGGACAGAGAAAGACAGACCCATGAGTCCCTGGTGATACTCTGGTGTCAACATACTGGCTGCTTCTTGGTTTCTCTTATATCAAAGAAAAAAAGCTGCTACTTTGTGTGCATCACACTTATTTTGATCTTTATGGTGTTGATTAGGCACTAGAATCTAATCCAGTATTTGCCCCGAATGTAGAATACTGTTTTTCTTTAAGATCTTTTCTTTGTGAACTTTGCTTGGGCCCTCTAAGCTTGTGACTTTACTTCAAATCCAGTTCTACTTTGGGTTGATATAATTATGGCATGTGAAAAGTGTGTCTGGAGAATCATGAGATGTGACTATTATCTGGTAAAGTGTGTTGCAGTCCAAAGTGCCAATGGTGGAAAAACTCCCATAAGTGCACCCTGTCGTTTTTCTTTTTTAATTTAGATGTACAGCTGAATGTTTAATATTTCATATGCAGTTAAATTAACCATACCTCTTGTGTCAAAATAAACATTCAGAATCTCAATCATGGATTTAAAGATGTAGAAACACATTGATTTTAGGAAAAGTACATGTCTCTTTTATTACCACACATATAATTCTGGTAAAAATTATGATGAATAATGGAGAAAAATATATGGATGAAATTTGTTTTATAAATTTGCAGGATGTTTGCTAACATGATGGTAGGGAGGGCTGATGTATTTTCAGTCTGACATCTGTTATTGTGACTATAATAAATAAACTGTATTTGCTAAGTAAACATTAAACTTTTCTCTCAAAAAGATTTGGTAGTAAAAGGATATGTCATTGTCTCATTGCTGGAATCCTCATACTTTTTCATATTGGACGGGGAAGGGAATTCCATTAGTGGTAGCACAAGTCCATTTGTCTTACATTAGACATCTATCTAAACCAACTTTGCTCACTGAAAAGCAATGTAATAACACCACTGAAGAGACTTCTTAATAGACTGAGGAAGCAAACAAATTCAACTGGTGTTTCATAATATCTAAATTTTTAGACCTGAGATCATTTCTTTGGATTCCCTTCTACAGATTTGAATTTGCATGCCTGATTTAGCAGCCTCTTTCCCTGCTTTAAGTAGAAATAATATTTTAAAACTAATTTTTACACCATTTTTTTTTTGCATTATGGAGATGGGCTTTCCTGCACATGCTATTAGTGGAAAATCTTTTAGGAAAGTAAGGAAGAAACCATGCAGAAGAACATAATTTTTCAAAAAAGACTCAGAAGATATAGCAGTTTGTCTTTATGTTTTTCAAGTTAAGATTCTCCTATAGATATATTAAACCTAATCCCCAATGACAGGGTATTTGGATTTGGGGCCACTGGCGGGTGATTAGGGCATGAGGGCAGAGCCCTTATAAATGGGATTAGTGCCTTGGAAAAGAGGCCCAAGAGAACTCCCTTGCCTATCAGCCAGGTGAAGACACAGCAAAAAGATGGCTTTCTATGAACCAGAAAATGGCCCTCATATAATGCGTCTGCATCCTCTTCATCCAACTTCCCCTAACATCTTACATGACCATAGTCCAATTTTTAAAAGCAGAAAATTAACATTGGTACAATACTGTTAACTAAACGAGAGACCTAATTTAAACATTACCAGTTTTGCAACTGATGGATTTTTTGTTCTAGAATCAACTCAATTTTCTCACATTGCATTTAATTGTCATGATGTTTTCTTAGTCTCATGAAATCTGTGACAGTTCCTCAGTCTTTCCCTGTCGTTTACATCTTTGGCACTTTAAAAATGTATTGGTCAGTTACTTCATGCAGTGTCTCTTGGTCTTGATTTGTGTGATGTTTTCTCATGATTATATTGAGGTCCTGCATTTGTATTAGTCGATTCTTATACTGGTGTGAAGAAGTACCTGAGACTGGGTAATTTATAAAGAAAAGAGGTTTAATTGGCTCACATTGCCGCATGACGAGGGAGGCCTTAGGAAACTTACAATCATGGTGCAAGGTACCTCTTCACAGGGTGGCAGGAGCGAGAATGAGAGCAGAGTAAAGTGGGGAAAAGTCCCTTTTAAAACTACAAAATCTCTTGAGAACTCACTATCACAAGAATAGCATGGGAGAAACCACCCCATGATTCAATTATCTCCACCTGGTCCCTCCCTTGACACCTGGGGATTATTACGATTCAAGGTGAGATCTGGGTGGGGACACAGAGCCAAACCATATCAGTATTCTTGGCAAAAACACCACAGAAGTGATGCTGTGCCTTTCCCAGCGCATTCTATCAGAGAGAAAATGATATTTTGAAGTACCGTTTGGCAGTTGGCTCTTTAACCAGTTTACCTCTAATTCAAACTCTGCATCATTATTGAGCAAGCATTTCGTAGCTTGAAATTTTAGCTGCATATTCTCCATTTTTGCTCACAAGTGTATCACATATGGTAAGAAAGATGGGATTACTTTTACCAACTACTCTGGTGTTTTTTCTACCTATGTAGAAATGGAAAATCAAAGCTCAACATCTGATTATTGCAGATGTTCTTACTAGCTAGGTTAGGAAGAGGGAGAAAGATACTTGCGCTGCAGTGCGTTTATAGAGACAGGTGATGGTCAAGTACTCCTTGATGGTCAAGTACTCCTTCCATCTAACAGCCTCAAAGAAGCTCCTTTTCTGTAGAACCTCTTCTCCATTCCAGGTTGCAGAAGGCTGTGACAACCAAGGAAAAGAGACAGAAATGGGGTTCTTTTACCTGTGCCTAGGAAGAACCTTACCTAGTATCTTCTTCTGCTAGGAAGAGAGGACAGACGTATAGGATGAACTATCTCACCTTTTGGGACTTTTTTATTAAATAATCTCACACCATGTAAACTCCAGCCATCAACGGAAATGTGCTGATTCTCACAGACCGTATTTCTTTTCTTTTTTTCTATTGCCTCAGAAAGAGAATGCATGGAACTGCTGCTGCTTCAAACTAGATGTTTGACGGTAGTGCTAATGGCTTGTTTCTCAGCTAATCCACCTGTCCTTCACTTTTGAAGAACTGATTGATAGTCTTTGTATTTCCAACTACAATTACAAATTACATGAAGCAAGAACAAGTTTTTAGTTTTATGATTATGTGGTAAGCATTTCAATAAAGCTCCAAAAATAATGGAAGGTGTGAAGGAAAGAGGGAGAGAGAGAAAGACACACACACACACAGACATACACACACACACACACACACACACACACACACACACACACACACACTGGGACCCATTACCCATTATCTGGACAGAAACATCTTAATTTTTAAGAACATTAAAATTTTTTTCTGTGTGGCTATACATAATTATTTATAAATCTGCAATTTTATTTACCAAAAGTTTGTGTGTGTTTAGTGTATGCTTGCTTTTAATAATAGACATATTTTCCTTGATAATGAACATGGAGCAATGTTATCATTTTTAAAGGCTGAACAGTGGCCCCTTCTGTGGATGATCTGTACCTGATTTAAAAGGTCACACATTGATGGACATTTTGCCATTTTCAACAGTGCTGTAGTGGACATCCTTGCATGTTGATTTTGCATTCTACCCAGATGTTTCCCTTTGGGTAAAAGTCTAGAATTGGAATTAAGTCAAGTGTATAAAAAATTGAGTCTGATTGCATATAGTTAAATTGACTCTCAGAATAAAACTGCTCCAATTTCAACTTCCACCACAAATGTATGAATGTGCCTATTGCCATGAATGTTTGCCGAAATAAATTTTTGACAATATCAAAATATATCCTTGTCGCCTGTATTTTATTTCTTTATTTTGAAGTTGAGCCTCCTTGCCTAAGTTATTTTTCCTATTATTTCAACCTTATTTGGTGATTTGTTGCTTATATATTAATTAGGTTGTATGTGAAATTCTTAGTGATTTTATATATTAAGGATCTTAATGAGTTTTCAGTTATTGCAAATAATTTTTCTAGTTGTATCTTATCTTTTAACTTTATTTACTTAAAATATTACTTATGAAATAATTAAAAATAAATAACAGTGAAGATCTTTGTGTGTACTACTAATATTTAATATATGATAATGCAACACGTATTTGTGAATACTGTAATAGGTAATATCTTAAGCATTTACAAATATTAACTTATTTTATCCTCATAAAATTATTTAAGGTATATCCTGCTACTATCTCTATTCTACAATGAGCATACTTAGGCACAGAGAGGTTGAATGTACTGTCTAAGTTTACATAGGACTGAGTGGAGAAACTGAATTCACAGCCAGGCAATTACCTTTAGAGTTCTTGTTCTTGCTACTGCATTTTATAATTGGTTAAAAAAAATCTTTATTTGTTTTGGATATTAATTCATTGTCACTCATTTGCACTACCAATATCTTCTCCCTCTTGGAAGTCTTTCTTCTAATTTTGTTTATGCTATATTTTGATATATACAAGTATGTCATAGCCATTATATGATTGTAATAATGTGATCTGCCTTATCAATAGTTTTCTTCCTGGGTATTGTTTTTGTAGCATACTAGAAAATCCACTGTTACTCTTACGCCATGAAATAGGCCCTAATATTTTTTTCCATAATTCTTTAATTTTTATTTCTAACATTCAGAGCTTTAATCTACCTGGAATTCATTTCTATGTTTGGTATGATAGGAACTTAATTATACCTATTTTGTTAAAGTGTGTACCATCAGCAATATTTATCAATATAACTAACTTTATTAAGGCCTTGAACTTCCCATTTTATTTATTTCTATGTGCTTTCAAAATTTTACTATTACAGAGAATGAAATTGTTTTATTGCCTTTCAAAATTGGTTATTCTAGTGTATAGGAATGCTATTGGAGCTTAGAATATTGATCTAGTAACCCAGTAACCTTGCTTAACAATCTTTTGAATTTTAATAGTCTTTTTCTGAAGATCCTCTTGGATTTTCTATGTAGAAAATTCGTAATCTGTACATCACCACACATTTTTCCAACCTTTTTGCCATTTTATATTTTTCTTATCTCCTTGAATTATCTTGAGCCTCTAATAAAATACTGAATAAAAGCAGCATTTATCTGGACCCACGTATTTTCCCTGATTGTAGAGGGAAGGCTTCTTGTGTTTTAATATTAAGCATGATACCAGCTTTAGATTTGTAGAAGATATTTCTTAACAGATTAAGATCAGTTCCCTTTTATGCCTGATTCGCTGAAGGATATAGAAAAATTATGAATAGGCTAAGTTTTGACAAATGACTTATCTGCATATAATAAAATAAGCTTTTTTCGTCTGCTGCAAACTGCTTGCTAATGTTTTATTTTGCATCTATATTCATAAGGCAGGCCCACCTAGGCTTATCATTTCTTGGACTTTCCTTGTTCAATATCAAGATAATACCACTTCATAGACTAAGTTAGAATAATTGTCTTATTTATTTTTTTGTTGGTTATTTAAGCTTTGTTGTGTTCCAGTTCTTCTCAGCCATTTACTATTAGTTTCTATCTTGTGTGTTTTATTTATTAAAAAAAGATCCCCCTCCAGCAATAGTATAAAAATAATCACTTCTGTTTTTCTTATATTTTTAAATATTGTGGGGTTTTTAACCTTTAAATCTTAAATAGATAACTTAGAATTGGCCCCTCCATGTATATAATCAAAATGGAGTTATATAATTCTTATTTTAAAACCAGAGAAAAAAATCCACATTTTTTTTTTAGCAAAAATCTCAAATGTATTCTTCATGATGCCAGCCGGGGTGCCCAAGAGAATTGCTATTGGTTTCAGGTTTAAAATAAACCTGAATCTCTACCTAATTCAACATTATGATTTAGTACTTAATGCAAAAGTAAGCCTTCAACTCAACACATAACCGGAGAAGAAAAATTTAATTCCAGAAGCTTTCCATCTCATATAGGTTATTACTCAGCCAGAGTAAGGATTTACTTTAGCAGGCAGTTGGAATTCTCAAGCATACTGAAGCAAGTTATGGATAGCCTGAAAAGCAATGTGATGTTTTAAAGCATTCATCTCTGGAGCAAAATTTCCTCTTTCACCTTTACAATCAATGAGGCTATCAGTGACATGGTTTTTAAATTCTTGTTGAGCAAATTTAAAGGAAAATGTTAGTTTTTTAAATGACCAGACATGAATTACATAGTTTACGTACAGCATGAATGAAGAAGCATAGAGTTATTGCCTGCATTGGGTTTTGTAGCTCCTTCTTGATTCCTGCTTGTATTTAATAGATATAACAGAATGAAAATGTCCAACATGGTTAATATTAATCTTATTCCTCAGCCAGTATATTCAGGAAGGCAGTATTTTATAATGTTGTTCTTTTGTTTTGTTGTTGTTGTTTTGTTGTTTATTTTGTTGTTGTTTTGAGACAGTGTCTTACCCTGTCGCCCAGGCTGGAGGGCAGTGACGCCATCTTTGCTCATTGCAAACTCTGCCTCCTGGGTTCAGGCAATTCTCATGCCTCAGCCTTGAGCAGTAGCTGGAATTACAGGCATGCGCCACCATGCCCAGCTAATTTTTGTAATTTTAGTGGTGACAGGGTTTCTCCGTGTTGGCCAGGCTGGTCTCCAACTCCTGGCTTCAAGTGATCTGCCTACCTCGGCCTCCCAAAGTGCTGGGATTACAGCCACTGCTCACAGCCTATAATGTTTCTTGTTTGTTTGTTTTACAACATTTATTTCTTGGCTTACTTTTTATTCCTGTTAATGTTGATATTATACCATTTGGAAATTCAGCTATTGTATGTGTACACACGTATGTGAGCACTTTCTACATAGTCTGTTTCTACAGTGATATCTGTCTGTGGATATTTATGACAGATAGGCAGACATTCAAATGCAGAATATATCAAGGTATTTGTTGGACTAGATAATATCAGTATCACACTGAACAGGTTTGCTTGCTTGTTTATTTAATTCAGTCGCATATGTTGAGAGTACAGTGTGTGCCAGGCAATGCATTGTGTTCTGGGATCCCACACAGGTATGAAGACCTCATAATGGTGGGAGGTAGATGGTTTGTCTGTGATAATCACATCCGACAATATGCTGACTGATAGTCCGGTGTCATAAACAGTCATAAACAATGTGTCGAGGCAGCACAGGGATGGAAATAATCTGTTTTGCAGGGACTTGAAGGTGAATGTGGGAGCAGAGATGAGGAAGAACACACAGAGAAAGTAGAATTTGGTCTAGGCCTTGAAGGGAGTTGTATTTCATATGAAGGAGAGCGAGTCAAAACACTGAATCACCAGGGTACTTTGCCTCTTTAGTGAATGGGAAATACTATAGTGCACGTGGCAAATAGTGAGTGGTGATTGTGGGGGAGGAAAGTTTAAGCTGGAAGGGCTCGGCCATTGTGGGTTGTATACACACTGAAACACACACAGACGCGCGCACACACACACAGACACACACACACACACACACACACACACAGGCAGTGGCATGGAGAATCATTTGGAAGTTGGAAAAAGTAAAAATCAGTAGCATTGAGGATACAGATGAGAATCTGAGTAATGGTAGTAGTCTGAACAATGGGAACATGGGACAGACATAAGAAAGGGATGGTTAATTGATGACAAACTTAATGTGGGAAATAAGGAAGAGGAAGAAGCAAAGATGATATGGAAGGGTCTAGTTTGTGTGACCAGATGGAAAGTGACTCATTAATGGAAGAGTATTAGGATGGAGAAATTGTTTTATTTGTAAAATGATTACCAGCATAGTGATGAGGAGAAAAAGATCCTGAATTTGATTTTGAACATACTGAGTTTGAGGAGGCTGAATAACTACTTAGGTGGAAATATCACTTTACATAAGGAAAATGAGTTTGGGCTCTGAAAAGAGAGAAGAACAAGTCACCAGGTCGGGGGTTGTAGGGGTGGGGGATGATTGAAGCCGAGGGAGGAGATGTGCTTGTTCAGGGAGAGATGCACAGACAAACCAGATTCTTGAAAAACAGAAACATTTAAGGCGTATGATGGGAGGGAATCTATTGTCTTTCTGAAGAATGATCAATGAGATGCAGGGAGAAAACTTGGAGGACATTTTATTGAAAATTAAAGGACAAATGTTTCTAGAGGGAAGAGGCAACAAAATAATAGATGGAGATTGTTTAACATATGCCTTAGTGTTCTTGCTCTTGAATTGGTACAACCCTGAAACACAGTGCACACAGTCTTCCAGAATTCCCCTGCAGAATTCAGCCCCAGTGGCCCATAGTGAGTGACTTGTAACTTTATAACACCTTTCATTGCTTTCCATCCCATCTCTGTCTCACTTCTCAACTTCCCTCTTGGTGCCTTCTGGGGTCACCTCAGGATAACTTACTTGCAACCAAATCCTTGCATCAGGATCTACTTCTGGGAGACAAAATACCTAAGACAAAGTAGAATTTTGGTTTCTTTCTTCCTAAGAATGGACCGGAATGGGTTAGAAGGAAGATGAACTGCGGAAAGAGAGAACTCAGAAAGATAGGGTGGGGAAATAATTGAACACATAGTCCCATGTCATAAACAATGTGTCAAGGGAGCAGAGGGATGGAAATAATTTGTTAAATTATTAACAACTAAATAAATTGGAGTTGGAGAATTAGGCGCTTTTCATCTCTGGAGAAACACAGGAAAAGATTGCAGTGAAGGCACATAATGTTAGTGATGTGATCATTCTTTATCATTCATCCTGACGTTTTGCATAGAAGGAGACAGAATTGTTTATTGAGCTCAGGCATCTTCATAAGCACCCTAGGTGATAGAGTTTGGATGTTTGTCCTGGGCTCAAATCTCCGGTAGACTTGTAATCCCTAATGCTGGAGGTGGCGCCTGGTGGAAGGTGTTTGGATCATGAGGGTGGATCCCTCATGGCTAGATGTTGTCTTCGTGGCACCTCCTTCCATCCAATCTTGCTCCCACCATGTGAGATGCTGGCTTCCCCTTTTGCTTTCCACCACGATTGAAAGCTCCCTGAGGCTTCCCCAGAAGCCAAGCAGATGCTGGCACATGCTTCGGATACGGCCTGCAGAACTGTGAGCCAATTAAGCCTCTTTTCTTTACAAAATACCCAGTCTCAGGTATTTCTTTATAGCAATGCAAGAACAGCCTAATACACTGGGATAGTCCATTCATTCTGAGTCTGTTGTCATTAGTCATTCAGCAAATATTTATAAATCATATCCTATGTGTCACACCTACGATTTTCTGTCTTAAATAATAGGGTTTCCTTTCATCATTTTTTTTCCTTGCCACTTATTTGACAATACTGGTTGCTTCTACTTTCTGACATTGAATTCAGTTAATCTTATTCTGCTTTTGCCATCTGTGATAAGTTATTATCCTAGAAATATGTTTTGAATTTAAACTGAATATCCATCTTGAAGTTGCCTTAAATTCTTTATGCTAAAATCCATTTAGTGTAATAATCAGAAAAGACAGAGTGAAAAAACATTATTTAAAATAGTTGATTTAATGTTATAAAATATAACAGGACTCTTGAAAAGGTGATTAATATTCTTACACATGTTGAAACAGAACAAAATAAGTTTTTTCTTATCCACTTTTCTTATCTGGTTCTTCTCTGGCTTCTAACTTTATTAGCATGCATATATTTTATTAATTAAAAGTCTTCTTGATACACATTCTGTGAAATCTTATACCAAAACAAATATCAAACCTGAAATTCTTCAAGCTTCTAGATCCAGCTACTGATTTATTGAAAACACTGAGAAGATAAATGTGTGATTAAATGATGAAGGATGAAATTGGTACATACTGTACTATAGGAAGTAGGAAAATCTTCAGGACAATCAATCTGGTTTAGTCAACAAATAAATTCCAAGAAAAAAATAAGACAAAAGCGAAAATGATAGTTTAGAATACGTAGAGCTCATCTTAAACAATTCCAATGTATACCTTTCATTTAGATTGGGATTTTTAAAATTATGGCACTTGTGAGATAATTTGAATATTGAGTATTTGATGATATTTAGGAATTACTGTTAATTCGCTTTAGGTATTGTAGTTATTTGCAAAAGAAGGAAACTACACCATTAGAGATACATACTGAATTATTTACAGGTATAATTATGTGATACCTGGGACTGGATTAAAATAGAATAGGGGAACGGGAGAAGGGGATGGGGTTGGATAGGATGGCCACGAATGAATGGTTTTTGAGACTGGTTTATGGCTTTGAGTGTGCATTATACTATTAAGTTTACTTTTGTATATATTCAAAATTATCCATGATAAAAATGGAAAAAAATAAATTAATATATAAGATAGATCATCGTCAGTGTACAAATAAATTATAGTTTATTTTTTCCAATAAAAACTTTGTTATGTAATAGCATGGTTTCATAAATTCAACTGTTTGATAGAAATAAGGTTAAACAAGTTCAAGAATCAACGAACATACTCCTACAGTAAGCTTCATTGCAAATCCAGTTTTGACCTTTGCTCAAAGAAGAGAATGAGAAAATAACACATTTGTGTGTGACCTCTTTTCCTGACCTATGACTTGTGTAGATGTTAGCACAGTGGATTTGTTTTTAAGGTAAACATTCTTTCAGCATTTCTCATCCTTCTCCCATTTTCCAGCATTTCTCATCCTTTTCCCACCTTCTTGATATTTTGATCATTTATATATTGTGAACATAAGATGTAGAAGTCTTGTATAGTGCCCCTCAGTTAAATTTGCTTAGTTTCAGAGCTGCAGGACTCAATAAAATGAGATAGGAAGGATGGGTAACCTCATAAAGGAGTATGAAAGCATTGTCATCATTGCTACCCTTTTGAAGGAAATATGTCCTCACTCTGACTTGGGAATTATTAGTCTTTCATATAATAATTTGGTAAATTTAATAAAATTCATTTTTGGACCTGCATCTAGATTTGCTTCTGCCACAACTAATATGAAGCATAAAATAAATAATTACTATATTTTAACTAACACACTGAGTTTTTCATTATTTTTATTCCTAAGAATGGTAAATATTAAGAATTACCTGAATTGCTATGCTGAATCATGTAAATGTATCCCAAGAAAATATTTCAATAAAAGAAAATATGCACAAAGGTAGTCATTATAAAGGACAACAAAGTCAACAGAAAAAAAAAAGATTGTCGTTATAGTATTTTCAGGACTAAAACAATTAGACATGAATCAAATGATAAAAAGTTTCAAAAACTAAGTACATAAATCACGGTATTTCAGCAACAGGAATTATTGAAGTACCATGAGAAATTTTTTAAATGCAACAATATGGAAATATTTAGATGTAAAAATAGGTAAAAATACAAGGAGAATAAAAAGTGTGCCTTCACTCTGATATAAATATGTAAAATATGTTAGTTTATAGACAAAAGACTGGAAGAGGATGTTCAAAAATGAAACCAGATGTTGCATTATAGTGTTGATATTAAGGATGAGTTATTTTTCCTTTAACATTCTTTTCTGCTGTTATAATGATATTTATAAAATGTTAAAAGTGCAGAAAACAAAAAAAAAAATTCTGCCATGAAAAACTCTAACTATATGGAAAATAACATCCTACAGGGAAGAAAGTGCAAGATTACTTTTAAGTTAGCTCTAATAAATACAGTGAATGATTTGCAATGAACTGCCACGTATTTTAAAGTCTAGTTTGTCTTATATGGAACAATGCAGAGCATCTCCTGGCTCTGTCCTTCTTAAACAGAAAGGAAAAGTGCTGTCATAAATCTTACGCCCTTCAAGAAGCATTGCATCACTATGAAGATAAGCTTCACCTAATGTTCAATACAGTGCTGGACCTGGGTGGGTACTTACCAAACACTTGTGGAAAGTCTGAAGGGATGCTGGTGAGTGCCTTAGTCACTCATATAGTGCCTCCCAGAGGTGGTATTTTCTTTTCCATTGTCCCATTTTGTTCCTCTATAATATTAGTTTGCTTTTTTATTTTTTTTAAGACACCAGATCTTGGTCTGTCACCCAGGCTGGTGTGAAGTGACAAGATCATAGGTCGCTGCAGCCTCAAACTCTTGGGTTCAAGGAATTCTCCCACCTCAGACCTCTGAGTAGCTGAAACTAGAGTCATGCACCACAACGCCCAACTAATTTTTTGATATTTAGTAGAGACAAGATCTCACTCCGTTGTCCAGGCTGATCTCAAATTTCTGGGCTCAAGTGATCATCCCATCTGGGTCACCCAAAGCACTCGGGTTACAGGCATGAGCCACCTGCCTGGCTAAGTTCTTGTTTCAATAACTGCCTCCTTTCTCCTCCTGCAGCTTTTAAATTGTACATAAATATTTTCAGGTGCTAACCTAGAGTCTTAGTCTTCCATGTTCATAGGGGTATCTGCATGCTGGGGGAAGGAAGAGGTTGAGGAGGGAATTGGCATTTTGCTGGGGGTTTAGTGCACTGAAAGGCATTTTTAGGATATCTGGAGATTTGTTTCCTTTTGTCAGGATCCCAAAGAGTAGACGGATATTTGAACCACACTGTGGATAACTGTTTTGATTTTTTCTTTTTCTCTTTTTATTCAGAGACATCGTAGGTCCTATTCTGGGGCCCCAGTGAATTGTTCCATAGACTTTAAGAAATTATTGGGCTGTGGGACAGGAAGGCAAAACCATGTAACTGGATAGAGTGATTCTTTAGCTTGTTTCTTTTTACTCTACAGTTAAGCTAAAATTAGAAACTGAAAAGCTGGCTGCTTTTAAAAGGAGATAATGGACACAACCTTTGAGAAGGGCTGGTGATGGAAGGGGAAGGGAGGAGGTGGTCATTTTTCCATACATCAATAAACCATAGACATGCTTGGTTCATTCCACCACTAGTTTATTGCTGCTGGGAAGCAAATATTACCCTGTCTCTTGTTTATGGAGTAGTTTTTTTTTCAAATTAATTAAAGTGTTTATTATCTCACTAAACACACAGATGTCTTAATAAAATGTAGAGCTATGTTTAGTATCATGCATCTATTTCCTAGATGTCATGTGGAGTGCTCTTGGAATATAAAAGTCCGGTCCCTGCCTGAAGGAGTTTGTATATGCTTTTTGATGCACATACACAAACATAAGAAAATTGGCAAGTCAAATTATAGATGAGGATGAAAGTGATGTTTTTCACATTTCATGAGATTATTGAATATAATTTAATAAAAATGAGAATACTTTCAGATAAAACAGTGTGCAAAATATTTTATTTATGAATCTAAATTTTTCCAACCAAAGCCACTGATCAATTAGTTAAGTAAAATAGAAAATGGAAGAAATTTTTGTTCTGAATGATACTAAAATTTTTCTCAGTTTTTGTCTTGGCTCTCTTAAAAGTAAAGATTATAATCAGATAGTTAAGATGGTATTAATGTGTTTGTTTCTAAAAATGCTTTGCAGGCAGTTAACTTTGAAGAGGATGATTAATAGTGGTAGAGATAACATTAAAGAAAAACTGGTTCTACAGATTGTACAGATGGTCTTCAAGGGGTGGCTGTCCTGACCACAGGAGCTCTGGCTGCTATTTTAATTAAACTTGAGGGCAGAAGAAAAAAAACTGTTTTTTTTTTTTTTTTTTTTTTTTTTTTTTTCTAAATAAGTAAGTATTGAGGTTACACAATGTGTTTAACCTTGGGGTTTGTCAACAGTTGTAGAAAAAAAATGAACAGTTTACAAGAACAAGCCAGTTTGCAGTTTTTCAGTTCAGTAACCAAATGACTTTCCGATTATAAGTGAAAGTGGGAAAGAGCTTTTCTTAGCAAATGTAGACTTTGTTCTCAGAGGAGTTTGTTATTGTCTTCAAACAATTGGTATATGTAAAATGTAATTTAGGAAAGGAAAAGAAGTGTGTAATCTTATGGTAATTTCATTGTGATGTGTTATATTGTTTTAAAAAAACTTTACTTCCTTAAACTTATTGTTTTTTTATTTTTTTTTAATTATAAAAGTAGTACTTGCTTGTTGAAAGTATTTGATGATTTTCAATTCCGGCATCATAATTTCTGTTGGGAAAGAAGAACTAAATACTATAGAAGTATGTGAAACAAAATGAGTTTCTCTCTTCATTCCCTGATCCACCCAGTGGTCATCCTTGTGATCAGTTTGCTATGTCACTATATAGAACTTTTTATTCTAAGTAGAGGCAAACATACTGACATAGGAAATCATCATGTATAACATGCACAAGTGTTCATCCCAGCCCTGTTCCTATTTAAGTGCTTTTATACACTTTAGCCACTTCAATTTTACTCTCTGTCACCCATGCTAGAGTGCAGTGGAGCGATCATAGCTCTCTATAACGTTGAACTCCTGGGCACAAGTGATCCTTCCGCCTTCGTTTTCCAAGTAGCTAAGGCCATAGGCTTGTGGCACTACACCTGGCTAATTTTTAAGTATTTTCTAGAGATGAGGTATTATTATGTTGTCCAGGCTGGTCTCTCACTCCTGGTCTGAGCCACCGAGCACAACTTTATAAATATTTTTAATGTGAAAAGTATAACTTTATTGGAAATATATCTCTTAATAAGATAGATGAGACCATCTTTTAAAAAAATTAATTCATGTACCTGGGGTGAAAATTATTATTACTAAAATGAAATAAGTGTTAATATCAATAGTATTTCTTTTTCTTTTTTATAAATGTCCATGCTGAAAAGAATGCTCACATAAATAAATGGATGGTAATGGAAGTATGTTTTGTAATCATGCCTGTCAAATCTTTGAACTCCTAAGTTATATGCCAAAAAACATTATCAGTGCTCTGTCACCAAAAGCTATTTTATTAATCTATTGATGGACAACTGAAGTAAGCTTGCCTTCAAATTCATTAAATCTGAGAAACTGGAAACAACGTGACCTGTAGAAAGATTTATTTACCAGTATTGAGGTCTTTTACTTTTTCAATTTGGGGCAGGGGATCAAAGGATCATTCTCTATATCAGTTAGTTTTTCACATAGTTGAATCATGTAAAACTTAGAAAGGTTCAGAATATTGGTAATTTCAGTATACTTTTGCTCACGTAATTTTTTTGAGGAAAGCTTTTGTCTTAAATTTATGTGTATTCAATCCTTAGAGCTGTAGTTTTAATTCATTCAATTCATAGGAAATGTTATTTACATGCAATCTAATTGGAGAACTCAGCCCTCAATGTCAGAAAAAGTCTGATTTCATTTCTCAGTTCAGATGAACATGTTAATATGTACTGCAGTGATCTTCATTTCATTTCTGAATTCTGAATTGAGATAGAAGAGGCACAAGGCTTGGTGGCGTGACGCTCTGCTGCTGTCAAGGTGTCTTCCAGCTCATTCCCATTTGTCCTCATGGGACTATCCCTCAGGATGGATGCATGCATTCTCAATAGCAGGGGATAAAGAGGTAAGATTGTTCAATGAAAACTTTTAGCTGTCTGAACTCTGAGCATGTGTATGATGCAGGGAAGACCAAAGCACCTTTATATGCTTATGGTGCCTTGGAAGGAAGAAACTTATTACATCCCTTCATTTGGTGCCCCGGAGGATTCTACTTCCTGAGATTATGCCCCTTAGCAAGATTGTGGCTGGATGAGAGACTTGGCTGTATTTTTTAAGGGACGAGAAGGACACCAGTTTAGGGTGGATAAGAAAGGAGCAGGAGTAGCCAGCAGTCCCACAGACATCTCAGGCTTATCAGACTTGGGAAAGTTGAAAACCTCCTGGAATTTCATTCACTTAAAACTCTCCAAGCCCATGTTTCTCTTGAAAAATCTTTGTGTATGCTTCTATCTCTATTTGCATAACACCATTTTAGATCATTTACATGGAAGAGTTTGTTGGCTACTATGAGAAAAATACCAGTGATGAGAATTTACAAATTTTACTGAATTGGGGCTTTTAGGTTCTCTACATATAATTATGTTCAAATGAAGTTGTAGGGGTATAGATTGGTCTATAAAAATCTTCAGAAAAAGGAGAGGATGCAGAACGATGGATACTGATGGTGAAGTAAGATAGGAAAATATAGACTGTGTTGTTTTGAGTTGCCGAGATTCCTTAAATTTTACTTAGTTTTGTATTTAGAGCAAAAGACGTATTCATTTCGATTTCTGTTAGCATCTATTGCAGTTCTTTTGTGAATTATGATTGGAACATATTGCAAAATCTCCCAGTGTATCAGTTTTCCTAAAATAAATCATTAAAAGCAGTTCATTATCTATAATTCTTTCCTGGGTTAAAATAAAAATCTGCTTTCTAGGTCAATCTTCATTAAGCTATTAATATCCTTTTCATATTATAAGCCTTTTAATTTCCTTTATTAGCAACTGAAAGCTGAAACACGAATGTCATTGTTTTGAATATTAATTGATGTTTGAATTCTTTTTAGTAATTATCTTTGATGTCAGTGAACTTCATTCCAGCCCACCCAGGGACAAGGAACTTCTCCATATTTATATTTACTGAACTGTATTTATATTTGTATATTTGTATTTTACTTCTTGTGATAGATGTTCCTGGTTTCTATGATTTTTATTGCAGCAAAATTCAAGAATTGTCACAAGGATGCTTCATTAGTGGTACATTAGAAAAGCCTGATTTTTGTTTTGCTTTATTTTCAAGCAAATCAAAACCTCTTCAGCATAAATACATGAGAACTCAATTTTCTAAGTCTAGAACAGCATCTGCATTTTTAGTTCATCATAGTAATTGTTCAGTTTCTTTCAAAATTACTGTCTCAGCATTTTGTATGCATTTTATTCTAAATACAGTTGACATCAAGAAAATACATCAAGAAAAAGAGCACTGGACTAAGAGTCTGACAGCAGACTTCCTCTTTCTGCTCTGTGACCTTTGACCTTTTTCAAGTAAACATGTCTCTGAGTCACTTTGTTACCATTTATAAAATGAGATGGTTTAGTCATGGTGATTCTTCTTAATTGTTACTGAGATTTAGAATTTTAAAAGCAATATAAAATTAGAGAAAACACAAACCACGTAGGTATACAGAACACGAAAGATGAAACATCTCTACAATTTCAGACCTTGGCCAAAAGCATTGTTCACTGCTGATGGCTGAATGATATACGCTTGCATGAGTATATCATTATTTATTTGCCTCTTGAAGGACATTTGGAGCACTTTGAAGTTCCAGTTGCACTCCACATGCAGAGGTTCCCAAAGAACATTCTAGTACGTATTTTAGAATTTATATATGAAAATGCAGAATCAAAGTGTGTGAACATTTAAATTTTCACCTTTGCTACCATGAAAGCTATATCAAAAATTGACATTGTAGATTTCTTTTTTTTCTTTGCAAATCTGTGTGAAGTAAAACAAGGTTTCTTCCTTCCGGAGTTATCTTCCTCCACTCCTGTCTTTGTGAATGGCCACTTCATTCTAGTCTCTCCAGATACCTTTCAGATTGTACACCATGTTTCCTTCTGAGTCCTTACAACTTTGTTGTCTCAAAGCTTGATGGTGACAAAAAGTGTGTTCACTAATTCATCCAAGAATTTTGGGGGCCTGGTGTTACACTGAAGGCTACAGTGGTAAACAAGAGCATTATGTTTCATACTTGCTTTTGTGAAGCTTAAGGTCTAGTGGATCAGGAAAAAAATGTTAATTAGATAATGGCAGGAATGTCTGTGCTTTTCCAAAACGAGACAGGTGAATGCAGAAGGACATGAGTCAGTCTGATTGTGGCTGGCAGTGACCAGGGGCTTCAGGGAAAAACTCACTGGGAAGTGATCTTAGCTCTAAAGGTGAGTAAGAGCTAATTATCCAAAGTGATGAGGGTAGGAAGTGGGCTGGGAGGAAGAGCTCTGAAATTAGAGACATACAAAGGCCCTGCAGCAGGAGGTAGCAGAGCGAGTTAGAGTTGTTGAAGTTATAAGACCCAGTGGCTGAGCCCAGAACACAAGGTGAAGTTTGGGCAAAGGTAAAGCCAGAACAGGAGTCAGAGTAAAGCTTGCCCTGCTGCACATTTTTTGTTACATATGAAATGCAATAAGAAGCCAATGAAGAATTTAAGCAAGGTGGAAATAGGGGAAATGTTGATGGTGGTGGTGGTGTGTGTGTGTATCCCTGCATGAGAGTAACCTTATTAAGTTTGCATTATCACAAATTGTCATGAAATATAAAAAGAATGTTTAGAATTTAAACATTAGATCTTTCTTGTCTTGTATGAGTTGTTCATGCAAGCAGATTGTTCATTCTTTTTGGAGGAGGATTCTTTTGGAGGAAGTTCTCCCCAATAATGCGGTTATTTTCCAGCGTTTAGCAAGGAAATACAAATAATGTCATTTTCCTACAGGGCAGAGAGTCCTAGTCTAATTTAGCATCCACAACTAACAGTTCTATTATACTTTAATCCTTAAATATTAGACCAAAGCAGGGACAATAGAAAATGTGTTTTACAAATCCTCCTGATTAAGGTGACTAAAAAGCAAAAGTGAAATAAAGGAGGTTGAGGTAAACAGCAGTCTTACACGTAAGGTTCCAGCTTTCGGACTGATTTACAAACCACAGCTGAGTAGAAATGGGTACTATATATATGCTGATGAAAGTAGCTATGTGACATACTTTGGATCTGTGTCCCTGTACAAATCTCATGTTGAACTGTAATCCCCAGTATTGGATGTGGGACCTGGTAGAAGGTGATGGGATCATGGAAGCGGATTTCTCATGAATGATTTAGCACCATCCCCTTAGTGCTGTTCTCACAATAGTGATTGACTTCTCAGGAGATCTGCTCATTTAAAAGTGTGGCGCCTCGCTCTTTCTCTTTTGCTCCTGTTCCCACCGTGCGAGACCTCTCTTCCCCCTTTGCCTTCTACCATGATTGTAACCTTCCTGAGGCCTCCCCAGAAGCAGACATCTGTGTTACGCTTTCTGTACAGCCTGCAGAGCCAATTAAACATTTTCTTTATAAATTACTCCGTCTCAGGCATTTCTTCATAGCAATGCAACAACAGCCCAATACCCTGTGTCTTCATTCATTAAAAGGCTACTAAACTATGCCTACTACTGCATTTTGCAGACTTACTTTTCCTCCATTTAGAACTAATGTCTTTTATTTCAAGACCTAATGTCACCTCATTCTTTTTTCATGTGATAATATCCTCTGATGTGGCCTGTGAGTGGCCCATAAGCAATCGCGGAGTTTGGGATAATAGTTTCGGGGGTGTGTGCTATTTTGCTTTTGTTTTTTTTCACTTTCAAATATAAAAAGGATCTAAGTGCTACTCCCAAAGATATTTGAGGGGACTGTTTGCACTTTCTTGCTTGAGGTGTTGTGGCTGTGGTGGGCAAGATAGAGAAAAGGCCAAACTAAATGGAAAATGGTGCAGTTATTGCTGAAATACGTTTCCCACCATGTAATTCCTTTGTGTGCTACTGGCTGAAAAAGTCCTTTTCCTTCTCAGCTCCACAGCAACTTTTTCAGAACAGTCTGATTTACATAGATAGGCTGAATGCAGAAGCTGTGTGTTTACCATGTGAATTTGAGGCCACTGAAAAAATTATTTTGTTTTTCTGATCTCTTGACCTTCTGAAAGCTCCCATCAGACCCTTCTCCTCCCACCTTCCACCACACTATAAATAAAAGCCCAATCCGTAGGCACCCACTCAGATGTATCCGCTTTTTAAATTTCAGAATCAATTTGTTAATCTCAAAAAGCTGTAAAAACCTGAAAACTTAAGTGGCTAACAGAGGAAAAAAAAAGTTCAAACAGATTCTTGGAAGACTTTGAAGATAGGATGCTTGGGGAGCATCTTTGTAGTCTGTTGAGGGATTAGAGATGGCAACATCATGTCACCTCGCAAGCCAGAGGACAGCTTTGAATTGCAGCCAATCAGAAGCCATAGTATGTTTTTGGAAGGTGGTGGAGGCCAGTTTTTTCCCTTCAAATAGCTGACATTTCACAGCCCCCGTCCCTCTTGGAGCGTGACAGCCAGAGATTATGCAATTTGTTTGGAATCCTCTTACAACAGTCCTGGTTTGAGGCTAAGGCTAGGTTGTGAACATTTAGAGTTTTTGTGAGTCTTGACAAACCTGTGTTCATTGGGTGCTCTGGGACCATCAGTATTGTTTTGGTTATACAGACCAAGTGTTCTGGGCTCAGATCCAAAACTTGCACAAGTAAATCAGCCTCAGAAGGCAGCCTTAGAGATCTTTGAAAAGTGCTGAAGTAGGGCAAAATATTAGACAATCTGCCATAATTTAAGTTTTATATGTATGTATATATATTTACATATGTATTTAATTCACAGCAGGGAGCAGTACACACATCGTAAGAGAGAAATCTACTTTATGCAGAGTTAATTGGATGATACCCTAATTTGATGATACTCACATCATTCAGTAATTCAGTTTTGGGCTTGCTTTATTTCTTTTTATGCTTTTCACTTAAAAAGGCTATTTATATGATGTTGAGGAGTTTGTTAAAATTAGTTGATATTTTAGGATCCTTTTGACATTTTATATGATTATAGGACATGGGGACATAAGTTCAGAAAAACTGGAAGGCTCTCACAGTTGAAGAACTGCCTGCCATATTTGGGAGTCCTTGGCTAAGTTTTATGTAAACTGTATGTTTTTTACTTAGGGAGTCTTTATAACAGAATTGAAAGCACCCATCATACTTTGCACATGGACTTCTATTCACAGAATTTAGCAAAGCTATTGAGCAATATAAAATTTTAGGTTAGAGAAAACATAGAACATTCACATGCTGTGGTCATGGTGGATCTCAGACTGAGTATAAGGCTGCAGGATCCACTCCTGAAGCTAGAAACAAACCTGAATCTGAAGCCATGCTGGAATTCTGTAACTCTCTTCCACAAAGCTAAAGTAGAATGTGTTGTGTTCCGTTTTGGTCTCCACAGTTGAAAAAGGACTTCTAAAACAGAGGCAGAGTTCACAGATGAATTTGAGTTTAAAAATATGATTCTAAGTAAAGAGAGAAAGTGGGTATGGTTGAGTAGAAATAGAAACCTGATCATGACTCATGGTGTTCACTCAACCAAAGGTAGTTTCCTGGGAAGTAGAAGATCCTTCCCCTCAAAGAGGTCAGAGAAAAGGCCCCACAAATCCTCATATTTAAAGATATCTTACAGGAGTACACAAAAGTTATATAGCACAAGAGGGAGAAATTCAGAGTATTTCTCTCGCTATAGATGAACATAAAAATATTTGACATCTGCAATGGCTATACAGAAACTCAAGTACATAGAGCTCTAAGTTTATTCATTATAGAGCATTCAGAACCCTGAACAGACCAAAACCAAAATGGTGGTGTCAACCCACTTCTTCGACATGCCACAACTAGTGGCAGATACTTCCTGTTCTCCCCCTGACCGGAGACATTCTCCCAAATGTGTCCTCTTGTGCATGACTCACCACTGAGGTGCTTTGTCACTCTCCTTCCCTATGTGATTTCAGTCTCTCTGATGGTGAGTGGGTACTGTGAAGCCTTTGTCCACCTCTTCTAAACCTTGTTTTAAACGCACTTTACTGAAGGTGACATTTCCCCAGTTGTTCCTTATTCACATCTCCTTTGTAAAGGATCTGAAACCTTGACACAGAAGCCAAAGTGTGTTACAGTTTTGAGTAAAGACCCCATTAAATATGAAGAGTCTAGGGCTAATGGATCTCTAACCCTAGGGGATCTCTGCAACAAGTACAGTGAAAAGGTGGGGTCAGAGCCTCAGGAAATGGTAGAGTTGAAGGCCAAGATCTGCTGATTGATTACTTCACAGAGAAGAAAGCTCAGGAAGAAACCAAGGGCCTGAATGAAGAAGAAAGAAAAGAGATGAGATGGAGTACCCCATCTATCCCTGAGGATGGAAGGAGGGAGGACAGAGGAAGAGAAGCACAGAGGCTTCCAGGTGGAGAGAAAGGTGTAGCTGTTCAATAATCTGATGAAAGTAATAGGAAGGAATTTGTGAGACTGTCATATCAGTGACCTTGAACTTCTTACCAAAGGAAGAAATGCAGTGTGATTTTTCCGGTAGGATGATGCAAAGAGTTGAAGGTCTTGAGGAGAGTTGTAAAGGAATGATGCTATAGTTTGAATGTGTCCTCCAAAGTTTAGGTACGTTGGAAGTTTAATTACCAGTGCAACAATGTTGACTTTTCAGAGGTGACTAGGTCATGCATGCCCTTCCCTTATGAGTGAATCAATGTCATTATTGCGGGAGTTGGATAGTTATTGCAGAAGTGGGTTCCTGATTAAAAGGATGAGTCTGGCTCCTTTACTCTCTTGTTCTTGCATCCGCTTGCACTCTCTTGCCCTTCCACCTTCCATCAAGCAGCCCCTTGCCAGATGCAGGCACTTGATCTTGAACTTCCCAGCCTCCAGAACTGTGAGAAACAAAGCTGTGTTTATTATAAATGACCTAGTCTGTGGTATTCTATTATAGCAACCACAAAATGGACTAAGACAGGTGGGCTAACTATTGAACTGAATTGTTGATTCATATGTATTCATCCATCTATCCAGTAATATTCATGCTCTTCATTATATATCCATTATATATGTTAGGGGCATGTGCAGTGAACAAGGCAGACGTGTTCCCTGTTTTTATTGGTGGGGAATGCTCTTGCAAGTGTGGTTTCTAAAGGGGCAACATTTTATCCCCTGAGAGAGTGTTAGAGATGGGAGTATCTAAAGGTGCTTTGGGTCTTCCCTGCATAATACACATGGTCAGAGTTCAGATACGTCATAGAGTGAGCAATGGTACAGCTAACAGTTTTCATTTAACAAACTTGCCTCTTTATCCCCAACTAGTAAGAAGCATTGGTACATGGAAAAGTGTTGAGTCTGGAGCCAGACTGCCTAGTTCAAATTTCAGCTTCCACCACTTACCAGTTCTGTGGCTTTGGGCCAATGATTTAATTCCTCAGTTACCTCTGATGTACACTGGGAATAATAATAATACTTACTTTACAGAGCTATTTTGAAGATTAAATAAGTTAGTGTTTATGTAAAATGTCTTGGCACATAGTAAACACTCTATAGGTATTGACAAATAAAAATAGGCACCTAGACAAAATCTAGTATGTAAAAGGCAAGAGAGAGCATGAATTATTGGGTCTCAAGGAAGGGGCAATGCTACTCCCTAGAAAATATTTCAGAGTTTTGTGGGCATTTTGGTTGTTGCATGGATTGGGGAATATGATGGGAAAGGACCAGCACATTCCTGCACAAGTTTCAAATATTCTAGCAGATATTTATGCAGATGAAGAAAAGGCATTTTAAAATGATTTGAACTACATATAATTCCATCTTATATGTAGGTGTGTCAGTGTTTTATTGAGCTGTGAATTATAAGTTTCAGAGTTTTATTCTATACTGTATTTTCAGAATTGTGACTGCTTTGTAAATTGAGGGATGATTTCCTTTGTTTTGTTAAGAACATTACCAAGAGTTACTATTTCAGAATGTCGCTGATACACCAATCCTAGCATTTGAATCCCAATGTAATGCACCTCCATCAATGTGTGACACTCATTGTGGTTCTCCTTATTTGTACAAGCATCTCAAGACTTCACTGTGTTTTCTAGTGAAGCTGTAACCAATCACAAATATATTGAGGTTCATATGCTGTTAGAATAACTTGCTTTCCTTTTATATCTTCATATTTCAATGAGAGTATTATATTGGCTTTCAAGAAATCATATCAGTGTTTAGCTAGATTACGTGATGAATACATTTTGTTTTCTTATACATATTTGTTAGTGGCAGTTTGGGACTGATATGGTTGGGAACCTCTGCTATAAGCAAAGGTCCTGGGGCAGGTGTCAGTTACAGTTATGGAGCCTGGATAATTGTTAGAGGGTGGGATGCTCTCTATAAGGGAAGTACTGCTCTCCATAAGGAAAACATTTGTTAAATGGGCAGGAACTGTAACCTGAGGGATTTAGCGTAGTCTTAGCTTTCCAAGCTCTGGTTTGTTGATGTAAGATGCTGACAGTTCTCTTTAAACCTTTGTAAACAAGGTAGAAGCTCGTGTCTTTCTGATAGAGAGTAGTTACTGCACCTAAACCAACAGCTCAGATTTATGTCCAAATCTATTTACATACTCACACAATTCTAGAGTTAAGTTCGTTTGCTCACACAAATGTGTGTTGTTTGACCCGTTTCTCCCCCAAATAAAAGTTACATTATTAGAGGGATAGATAAGAATTTGAATTGTCATATGTTAAAAACTTACTTGTTCACATTGATGCATTTGATATATTATTATTTATAAATAGTACATGTGGCCCATTTAAACAATGTGAGGGTTTCATAGTGATTTTTTCTTCTGGGTTGCAAACTATTGACAGGTGGGGGGTCAAGTTTAAATATCTTTGTGCTCTTGTTAACTAAAACAATGCCTGGCATAAAATAAGAATGCAATACATCTTGATAAATAAATGAGCCCTTATTTGTGGGGTGGTGGATTTTGGAATGTAAATGGAGTTTAAGTTATACATTCTAGATTCTACTTCCTGATCTGTCACTTAACTGAGTTTTGAAGTTTGAGAAATTACTTAAAATCTTGGTATCATCATCCAAAAACTGAGATCGGTATCACATGCCCAGGTTATGTATAACATTTTTAAGGTCAAAAGAGAGAAGTCAGATAAAACCATTTGAAATCCACAAAGTGCTAATCAAATGCAAGGTTTACTAAATTCCACAAAAACAACAGAATCAAATTAGGGTTTATTCAGAGAGAAATGATGCATTCACTAGGGGTTTAGCTGGTTGAATAGTGTTCCCTGCAAATTCACATCCACCTAGAACCTCAGAATGTAACCTTATTTAGAAATATATTTTTTGAAGATAAAATTAGGGAAGATGAGGTTATACTGGACCAGAGTGGACCCCAAATCCTATGACTGGCATCCTGATAAGAAGAGGAGATGATGCATGGGGAGTCACAGAGAAGAAGGCCATGTGATGGCAGAGGTGGAGATTGGGGTGATACAGCTGCAAGCCAGGGAATGCCAAGGACTGCCAGGAGTCACAGAAGCTAGGAAGAGGCAAGGAGGGATTCTTCCCTGGAGCCTAGAGAAGGAACATGGCCCTGCTGACAACTTGAGTTTGGACTTCCAGCTTCCAGAACTGTGAGAGAATAAATTTCTGTCGTTCAAAGTCACCCGGTTGGTGATACTTTGTTATGGGAGCCCTAGGAAACTAATACAAGTGATCAGCATTTTTTCCTCTTCTGAAGAAAGGGACAGGAACAGAGGTGAAATAATGCTTCTGGAAATTAGTCTTGTGTCCTGGCGTCAGTACCATTGGTCAAACCTTTACAGAAATAGAACCAGTTAGCCTAAGATTTAAAAGTACTGGCTTTGAGACACAGATGAGATTATGGTTTCATCACTGACAACACTCTGGGAGGTTGGCGATATTCCACTTCCCACCTGTAAACTCCAAGTGATGATAGCTCTATCCAGTCCATTAGCTGACTTGAAGGTTAAATGAAATAATATATGTAGCTTGCATATATGAGTACATATATCTTGGAATAATACCTTCTCAGTGTTAATGATTATTACTATAGACTAGGTAACTTGAGGCAACCATAGTTCAATTTCAGATAGCTCTAGTTTACAAGACTGTGAGCCAAGAACTTAAAAAAAGAAAGGTAACATTTTTCATTTTGATTCAGGACTCAATCACCTCTTTGTCAGAGCATCTGAATTAGCCTTTGTCATCATGATGATGATAACCAAAACTGGTCAGTTAACTTCACTTGGCTGATTTGCATTCTAATTGCAATTTTTTTATATACATCTTTTAAGTAACTGCAACTTTTGGACACTAATAAAACCGAGAAATTGAAAGTTAGGAGCTTGAAAAAGTCCTTGAACTTACAATTTCTTTACAGACTCTGTATGTTTCACAGTAAAGGCAAGGTTTTAAGTCTCGGTTATCATGAGAAAGTTCCAGGCTGGCTCTTTGCCAGTGTGTTTAATTGAGATGAACATGCCAGATTCATCTCTCACACACCATCACTATCACTGCCCTCTCTGAGCTCAGGCTGGGCTCTTCTGTCCCCAATCAATAAATAATTCTTCATTAGGTTTAAAATCTCAAATAGCAACCTAAGTGCATTAATGAAATAGGTATTATAAGAAACATTCAGAGAAGAGAAGTTCAAGGTCAAAACTAAAATTTACACAGAGTTTCAATATTTAAATAGGTTTGAAAACTCCATATTCCATAGCCCTGTACATTTAACTACACTCTTCAAACATTTCTTTGCATAATTACTTATGCTGAATTGAAGCAAAAAGATCAAAATGTTTGGAAATTAGGTTTCACTTTCCATTATTTTTCCAAGAACTTTTAATAAATGTTTTCAAAACAGCTTTAATACTGTATCTCATCAGGTAGAAATCATGCAACCATAGAGGCTCATTTACCTGCTTCTTGGTTCCATAGTGGTTGTATGTTAATTACACCTACATACTTTCTGAACCTAACAACACAGTGTTTATAATTTTGCTTCAAATGCTAGTATGTATTTTAAAGAAATTAAGATGGAAAATCATCTTTAAAAATACCTTATTCACATATTTACCACTATCAGTGCTTGTTATTAATTTCAGAAGTTCCGAGTTTCACTTCTCTTCAGCCTAGCTTACTTTAGCATTTGCCATAGTACAGATCTGCTGGAGAAAAGTTCTCTTTATTTTATTCTGTTTAAAAATGTCTCTCTTTTTTCCTTCATTTCTAAATGATATTTTTTTCTAGATATAGAATTCTGGGGTAACGTAGTTGTTTCTTTTCAACACGTTTACGATATTTGTCAACATGTTGTGCCCGTTGTCATTAATCACCCAAATTCATAGTTCACGTCTAGGTAATATTTTGTATTACTCTAGTGGATTTCAAAATTTTCTCTTTATTTTTGGTTTTCAGCACTTATACTATGATGAATCTAAACATGAATTTATTTGTATTTATTCTACTCGTTTTTTGCTGAGTTTCTTCAGTCTGTAAATTCATGTCTTTCACCAAATTTGGCAAAATTTTGTTCATTTCTTCAAATATCTTGTCCCACTCTCTTTCTTCTCTTCCTTTGTGACTCCAATTACATACTGTTAGACTTTTTTTATGTTGCCCTATTTTACATTATTTTTAGTAATTCAATATCTGTCTTCAATATTGTAATCAGATGCAAATAAACTGGCTTTCTCAACCTTGATTACATCAGCCTTCTCTGTGAAATAAATTCAATCCTTTACTATACAGTATTTTTGTTCAACAAATGTGTATGTCATCCTTTCTGTAAATGTGTCATGGCAATAGTATTTGATTAGATAAATTATCATTTTGCTCATGAGTAATTACCTATGTCCATATGTCTACTGCCCGTCTTAAATTAAAGTTTTGTCCACTTACAACAAGCAAACTTCCACTGATAGGTAACTTTACTGTAGCTTGCAGCAGTTCCTCTGTTAAGTGGAATTCTGTTTCTGCCACAGCATCAATAAGCTTTCCTGTGTATGTCCCATATAAGGACTTGGTTGCATTTCTATTATAGAAGCCATAGTTGCCCTGCTAAGGAGTCTTGCCCTCTCAGGGAATTTGTGCTTCAAATAAACTGCCAAAACCCAGACCTTCCTTGAACATTTATATTGTCTCACAGCTCTATTTAGAACAGGCTGTAAGATCACTCTGTCCTGAGTAAGACTTGAAGACTCATTTTTGCCATCACATTGGCGAATACCCTGCAAGCCAGTCATTTGGAGGAATCAAAATTGAATAATCAAGCCTGAAGGCTTGATAGAGTCTCAACTTTGACCTTTTAGGTTTTTTTTTTCTCTCTCAATCTCTTTATTTCTTAGAAAATAGACAAATGACTGCTTACTATTGATTGTAATATGTCTCAACTTTTGAAATTCAGCATTAAACTTGTTTCACTGTGCACATTTGCTTTTGTTGAATTAAGTCCAGGTCTCTTCATTTCCCAGGGCAAAAAATCTTGGTTAAATTCCATGGGAAAGGATTGTGTTTTGGGTATGTAAACATCTATCCAAATACTTGTAAAATTCAAAAAGAGCATACATTCTTAAGAGTGACTCAATTCAAACACATGCGTGCAGATTAAACATCTTCTTTAAGGAAGCATGTAGTTAATAGTTTTAAAAATGAATTTCCCCAGCCTGATTCAAAGAACTTTCATTCTTCCAAAATAAAATATATCTTAAGTTCAAGTAGGATAATTAGCCTCACCCCTACAGTGCTTGCTTGGCGACCAGCAATTATGCTCTAGAAAACACAAAAAGGATAGAATTAGTAGGTAAATTTTAGTGAGATTTGGCATGTGTGAGGTTAAGGGAATTCTTCAAAGTTGCTTATAAATTTGCATACAGTTTCAAATTGTTCTCATTTTGAGTTATTTTGGTTAAAAACAGAAACCACATTTTAAACAAGCAGTCTGCTTAATGTAAAACAAACAGGTAACTTAATTTGCACATTTGTTGGGTGCTTGTTTTGGAAATCATTGTGGTAAAATGGAAATAATCACAGAGGCTTCTGAGCCACGTAGATGTGGATTTGAGCCCTGACTTACTAATTCTGTGGCATTGGGTAAGTTTCTGAGCTCTTCTTAGCCACCATATCTTTTTCTATAAATTAGAAATGATTGTGTCTATCTTTAAGGGTGGGTTAGAGGGTTAGCAGTTCAGCACTTTTTAATAAGTACTTTGAGTTTTGAGAATAGACAAGACCAAAAAATTAAAGTATTTTGCTTTTGACTAATAACTTCTAGGTTGTTAGTCTAATAACTTAAGGTTTTTCATAGTGATCTTGCTGGGTTGAGGCAATTGAGACTCTATTTTGAAATATTTTTTTGTGAAGTATACAGCACACAGAAAATGCATAAACCATAAATGTTAATGAATTTAATAGTAATAGACACCAATGTAAATCATCACTCAGCATATCAACTTAAAAAAAACTTCTAAATAACTTTTTCATGGTGTTATAACAAAGATATAGAAAAGTGAACAAATCATAAAGTTTATAATTCAAAATAATTTTTACAAACTGAACAACCTCATAACCATTGCCTGATTAAGAAATAAAGACATTTCTGGCACCGTGTCCCGGCCCACCATGCCACCCCTAGAATCTCTGTGTGTTCTTTCTATTCACTATCCATCCTCACCAAGGTAGAATAGTCTGACTTCCTTTCATTAGATGAGTTTCGCCTGGTTTTAAACTTTATATACACAGAATCACAGTGTGTACTCATTTATATTATGGCTTCTTCAGCTCATTATGCTTGTGGTATTCATTTTTTAACAGTCATTATGGAAAATTTCAAATGTACACAAAGGATGAGAAAGTGTAGTGAACCCTAATGTGTCCATCACTTCTTTAAAACCATCCTTAACTCATAAATACTTTGATCTAAACACCAACTTAATTCTCTGCTGTCCCCAAGGCAATGGATTATTTTCCCCAAACATCCTATCATTTCATCCATGAATATTTCAGTAAGTATCTCAGCAAGAAAAGGATTCTTTTTGTCACATCTACGAACTTAACAGTAATTACATATTTTCAATATCATGTCTGGGATCAGCATTTCTCCATTGTGTCATAAGGGTTTTTTTGTTTTGTTTTTTCAGTTTTGATTTTTCTGCAGTTGGATTTTTTACAACAGGGTCTGAATGAAGTGTGAAAATACCTTATTTTAAATGCCTAATTATAAATTGGGGGACTGATCCATTTATATAAACTGAGTCTTTGAGTTCTTTATGTCTTATGTGAAGAAAGAAACATTCTGCATTATGTTGAGGCTTACAGTATTTTAGAATATTAGAATTTGAGATAATCTTATAGTTTCTTGATATCTTGTGTCCTGGCATACTTGGAATCCCCTCTGTGTTTTGAAAGTGAACTTTTAGCTTCACCAACTTTTTCACCTTTGGTATTATAGAGTGTACTTTTTGCTGTTTTTACTCTCTTGATTTACCTGCCAAGTGGCAGGCACAATGGGCAATCTTAGTTCAGCTCATCTAAAGAAATTAATCACTGAGACCTACAAAAATTCCTTGAAAGGAACAGAGAAAGCCAAGGTGTTCTCACTTTCAGTTCTCACTTCTGCCATTTGGATGCGACGGTGACTTTAAGGATGTAACAATACAGCTAACACGATTAGGTGTTTGTTTAAATGATTTTTCTTTTCAGTTTTATTTTTTTTAAGCTGACCACAGCAAATGTTTGATGTTACCAGGTAAATATCTTGCAGTTTTTTCACGTTTAAACTTTTTCAGCCTTAAGTTCCTGCCTCCTTACCTGTAACATGTACAAGGGTTTTCCTCTCTGTCTCTTCCACCACGGGATGGTGTCTAGGCACATGGGGAAGGCCATCTTGTTCTTGCAGTGGTCACTGGTTGGTCGAGGGCTCTTATGCTGTTTAATGTCAAGCCAGGTCTTCTGTGGTTATTGAAAATTATGTGTCTTTTGCAGGTCATTCTCATGCCCGTGTTGATGATCACCTTTCACTGTGAACTCCTGCCCCAACCCCAGACCTACTTCTGTCCACCAATCCTACAGCCTCCCTTGGTACTTGTGTACTCTCTGCTGCTTTCTCTCCACTAGCTGTAGTGTGCTGGACCCAGTGAGGTCGCTATTGCCTGGTCGCCTGTCTCACCTTTGCCACTCGACTGTGCCCAGGTCATATTGAGCACACTGCCAGGAGGAAGGCTGAGCTTGGGGGACATGTATGCAGAGAAGCCAGGGGCCTATAGCAATGATTTTAGAATTCTTGATCCATAGTGGGATGCTTTCCTCATATCTTCTGCATTTTCCCTGAAGAAGTTTCCAGGGCCTCTTTATCTCCTTTATATTATAACCTCCTACTTCCTTCTCCATGGCTTGTTTCAGTCTTCCAGGATTGATGCAGTGACTTCCTTTAAATTAACAGGTAATATGAAATAGTCTAGTTGCCAAATTAAAGAGAAATAAAAAGGAGCAAGGAAAACCAATCTTTTTATTTTTTATTTTTTATTTTTATTTTTATTTTATTTTATGTCTCCCAGGCTTGTATGCAGTAGTGCTATCTGGGCTCACTGCAACCTCCACCCTCTGAGTTCCAGCAATTCTCCTGCCTTAGCCTTTCTGAGTAGCTGAGATTACAGGCGCCTGCCACTGCGCCTAGCTACTTTTTTGTGCTTTTAGTAGATACAGGGTTTCACCATCTTGGCCAGGCTGGTCTTGAACTCCTGACCTTGTGATCCACGCTCCTTGGCCTCCCAAAGTGCAGGGACTACATGCGTGAGTCACTGCGCCCGGCCAAGTAAAACTAATTTTTAAAATATTTTTATTTAGCCTAAAATATCTGAAGTATTATCATTTCAACATGTAATCAATATAAAAATTTATTGAGATATTTTACATTCTCCTTGTCTTTTTTTTGGCGGGGGGGGGGGGGGGGGAAGGAATGGGTACAGAGTCTTTGGATCCCAGCATGTGTATTTTTCCCTTACAATACACCTCAGTTTGGACCAGCCACATTGTAGGACTAGAGGCTACCATAATGGACAGAATGAGTCTAGGTCATGCATGAGGAAGCTTCTAGATAATTATAAGAGAAAAGCAAAAACAATAAATAAACTCTTAGAATGGTGCGGCTTTGCCTGTCTACCTTAGCGTTTCATTAACTCCAGGTGCCTGTTGCCCACTGACACTTGATACGTAAAATTTGTCTTCCACTCAACCGGCCAGAATTTTGATCATAGAAATTAAGCCTCTGGTTTCCTCTTAATCCACCCAAACACATAGCACAGTGCTGACCTCACAGCAAGTACTCCAACCAACCAATCCCTGAATTAAAAACTGATTACAGGCAGCTGCTCGATGCCTTGCCACTTCCACTCTCAGTGAATCCATTTTATTTGTCTGACAGCAAAGCTCCAATTCTGTTTTTACCCCTACCAACCCACACTTTTGCAAATCGCTTTTTAGTTTAATGTTGAAACAGCCAAGCTTTAAAAATATCATTTCATTATGTACAGGTTGGCAATCAAGAAAGAAAAATTCCCATAGGACTCAAATGAAGCAAATCTAAAAATTTAGGCCTGAAGCTCGGGGATGGTCAATCTGATTTTAATGCTCTCGAGAGTCCACATAAAATATATGGGATTAGCAAACTTTCTGGGAAAATCCACTCAAAGAGAGGACTTACTGATGTATGGATGAAGTAAGAGCGACTCCCAGATTTTATCCAAAAATATATCTAGTGATATATGAAAATGATCATCCTAGTTAAAAATATTTTAATGATTTGAACATATCTAAAGTTGGCTCTCTCCCTCGTAAAGTCTAATGACAAACTTTGGAGACTTAAAACAAGTATGAAAAGTAAAAGTCATACTCCGGAGGCTGAGGCAGGAGAATGGCTTGAACCTGCGTGGAGGAGGTTGCAGTGAGCCGAGATTGTGCCACTGCACTCCAGCCCTGGCAACAGAAGTGAGACTCCACCTCAAAATAAATAAATAAATAAGATAAAATAAAATAAAGTAAAATAAAGTAAAATAGAATAAAATAAAATAAAGATGAATAACAATTGGCCCGTACAATTTTTACCCCAGCAAGAGGATGTTTGGCTTAATGACCAGCACTGAGTATTGATACAAGCACTCACCTCCCCACTACCTCATACACCCACTCAGTCACCAAACTTTATAGAGCACATCTTTTTAATTCCCCTCAAAGCTGCGCTTTCCTCTCTGTCCCTGCCATCCATCTATCCATCTGGATTGCTGGAATGCCCTCCTGGCAAGTCTCCTTGACTTCTCTGTGCATCCCCACCCCCGCATTTGTCCTCCAGGCCAGTGTTTCAAACTCTCTGCTTTTTGTTTTGTTTTGTTTTTGAGACCCGGTCCTTCACCTAGGCTGGAGTGCAGTGGCATGACCATAATTACAGCTCACTGCAGCCTTGACCTCCCTGGCTCAAGTGATTCTCTCACCTTGGCCTCCCACAGAATACTGGAATTACAGGTGTGCACCACCACGCCCCACTAATTATTTATTTATTTATTTTTTACTTGTAGAGACAGGGTTCATCTTGCTCAGGCTGAACTCTCCACTTGTTTTTCAATTTTTTATTTTTTAATTGGCATATACTAATTATACATATTTATGAGGTACATAGTGAATTTTGATACATGTCTAGTGATCAAACCAGGGTAATTAGCATATCTATCACCTCAGAAGCTCATCATTTGTTTTGTTGGGAACATTCAAAATCCTGGCTTAGACATATTTGAAAATATATGTAATTTTTGACTACAATCATCCTACATTGCTATGGAACACTAGAACTCATTCCTTTCATCTAGCTGTAATTTTGTGTCCTTTAACAAATCCCCCCATGCGCCCTCCCTGCTACCCTTCTCAGCCTCTAGTAGCCACTGTTCTACCCTACTTCTAAGAGATCAACATTCGTGGCTTCCATATGTGAATGAGAACAAGTAGTGTTTATCTTTCTATTCCAGGAGAAGAGCAGGCTTTTTCCTGAATACATTGCTGTCCAATATTACTATAAAACATAATACAAATGAATTATTAGAAAAATTAAATGAGAAAAACCCAGACATGCAAAATATTAAAAAATATTTAAAACATTTTTGAAAAAATTTAAATGATTATTAATTTAAATAGACTAAAATTGCTGTCTCAACTTGCTCTGTAAGTTCCCATATTTACTCTCAGTTTCTGTACTTCCTGTGAAATTTTAAAACAGCTTGGTTCATCATTCAGGTAGCACTGATCTAGATCTGCACAGTCCAATACTATAGCCACTACTCGCAGATGTTTAAAGTTAAATTTCAATAGTTTAACTTAAATTCATTAAAAATTCAATTCCTCCATTGCATTAGCCACATTTCAGGTATTCAGTAGCCACATATGGCTAGTGATAACTATATTGGACATCACAGATATGGAACATTTCCATCATCGCAGAAAGTTTTATTGGACAGTACTGCTGTAGACCCTTGTTACTTACAGTGTGGTCCATGAGCCAGCAGTTCTTACTTCACATGAAAGCTTGCTAGAAATGAAGAATCTAAGCTGGATGCAGTGGTTCGTACTTGTAATCCCAGTACTTTGGGAGGCCAAGGCAGGGGGGTCGCTTGAGGCCAGGAGTTTGAGACCAGCCTGAGCAACATGGTGAGAGCCCATCTCAAAATAAAATAAAATAAAATTAAAATAAAATAAAATAAAATAAAATAAAATAAAAATTTAGCCAGATATGGGGACACACACTTGTAGTCCCAGCTACTTGGGAGGCTAAGGTGGGAGCATCACTTGAGCCCAGGAGTTTAAGCTGGCAGTGAGTCATGATCACATCACCACACTTCAGCCTGGGCAACAGAGTTGAGACTTTGTAGCAACAACAACAAAAAAAAACCCTAAAAAACAAAAACGAAGTAGACCTAAACCTATTGAAACAGAATGTGCATTTTAATAAGTTTCTTAAATGATCCCTATGTACTTTAAAAGTAGAAGCCCTCCTCTGGGATGTTTCTAGGGCATTCTAAAGTCCAAATCTGATCAGACTATCCTACTAATACTTTTAAATTGACACATAATATGTGTACATATTTGGGATATATGTGGTTATGGGAGACACCTGATCTTTTGGTACATGCTTAGAATGTGTAATAATCAAATCAGATATTTAGGATAACCATAACCTTCAACATTTATCTTTTTTATGTGTTTTGAAAACATTTCAAATCTACCTTAGCTATTTTGAAATAAACAATATATACAATGTATCATTGTTAAATGTAGTCCTACTATACCTACTGTGCTGTCCAACATTAGAATTTATTCCTTTTATCTAACTGTATGTTTGTACCCACCACTAATCTTTCCATCGCTTTTAAGACCAGCTCTATCTAAAATGGTAGGCATTAGCCACATATGTCTATTTCAGTTTAAGCTAATTAAACTTAATTTACATTAAGATTAATGTCAATTGAAGTTTAAAAATCATTTAAAAGTTCAAAAATTGTTTTCCCAGACCCCTAGTCACGTTTCAAGTACTCATTTGTCACATGTGACTGGTGGCTACTGAGTTGGACAGTGTAGATATAGAACATTTTCTTCACTACAAAAAGTTTGATTGGACATTTTTGATTTAGACTCCAGTTTAACATCCAGAGATCTCATCATCTAGCAGAACTACCCCCTGCCTACCTCTCAAGCCTCCAAACCATGGTGTCCCTGGTTGGCCCTTGTCTCTAACACAAATAAGTTATGTAATTTAGTTCCTATGCACCATCAACCCCATTGTTCCTTCACCTTGACCACTATTTTTCCATTCCCTTCTTTCCATTCACCTCCCCGTAATCTTCAGCTAGTCTCTGTGTCATAATTTACCTCATGGTCAGCTGCTCCAGAAAGCTTTTCTAGAAGCCATCCCATACTCCAACCCTGCCACGATTTGGATTGTCCCCTTTCATTTCTTAGATAGAGGCTTTGTATGCATGTATTGCATGCTTTTGCTGTTGATTTATTCTCCATTTAGATCAGCATTTCTCAGCCTCAGCACTATTGACATTTGGGGCCAGATAAGATAACTCCTTCTTCGGAAAGTAGACAGCTGTCTTGTGTGTGGTAAAATGTTTAGTCTCATTGTTGACCTCTACTCACTGAATGTCAGTAAGCTCCCCAGTTGTGACCATCAGAAATATATCCGCATATTGTCAAATGTTCCCTGGGGGGCAAAATCACCAATGCATAAGAACCACTACCTTAGACCTATCTGTTCTCTAAGGAGAGCCTCTTGAAGTCTGTGAGACACCTCAAACCACAGCATGGTACATAAGTACTGCACACAATTGGCACTATGTTGGTATACGTGCTGAATGAATGATTAGGAAATCTGTCGTCAGCAGGTGTTTCCCTTCTTTTTCCTTACATCCTTTGTTTCTTCTTTCTTTCATTCTGCTTCTTTGCACAGTAAGCAACACATTCCCAAGTCTAATTCTATTTCTTGAGTGAACCCACTGGCTAAACAGGAGAGCCCTGTAGGGCAGTCGTTGATCGTGTGTCTCCCGTGGCCAGTTGATTTGGTTGGCTGATCCACAGCAGAAGGATAGACTGAATTATCAACCTCTTAAACTGAAGACTGGGACTGGGAATGAATCGGACGTAACAGCCTCCCTGTGATGCTTAGTTTTATTAGCTATTTTATATATACTGTATATATGTATGTAAAATAGCTGTATCTTATGTAACTATTTTATGTAGCTTTTAGCTATGGGTCAGAGTTGCCAATCTATCAGCTTTTCAGCCAGCTGTCAACACAGGGTTTCCGAATTTGGAAGAAAACTAAAAGATTATGCATTCCAGCAGGGCTTGGTGGTGTGCATCTGTAGTCCCCCCTATTCAGGAGGCTAGGGCAGGAAAATTGCTTGAGCCCAGGAGTTCAAGGCTGTAGTGCACCACCATGGTGCCTGTGAAAACTACAGCACTCCAGCCTGTCCAACATAGCAAGAGCACATCTCTTTAAAAAAGAGAACGCGCGCGAGAGAGAAAAGATCATACTTTCAGACTCCTCATTTTATCTACATCTGGACACTTTCCTTAGGTCCTACTCCAGCCATCATTAGCATCTTAAGATAAACATAGAATTTTGAGGTTCCCTCATTTATAACCAATCAAATGCAAAGTTATAAGACAGTGACATTCTTGATATGAAAGCTCTAAGCTCTGATGTCTGCTGCTCTGCTCTTCACTAGTAAGTTCCCTGGCACTAGAGCAATGTTGTAGGATGGTGACCTATTTTAGCTCCACCAAATTTCTTGAGCCAAGTAGAGAAGAACTGGACGTTCTCTGCTGACCAGGCCTGCAACAGCTTTGGAGTCTCTCATTTGTTTTGCTCTTCTTCTATGTAGAATCCTTTCAGAAGCCGGATCCCCCACTTCATGCATTCTGAAAGTCTGGGCCTTATACTATTTGTCCTCCTTGCTGGGTACCATTTCTGCCTAGTGGTGCCTGATATGTCTTTATATACCTAGTTCTAATTGTCCTAATACTGGCATTCTCTTGTTTTGGACTGGAGGAAAGATGGTTAAGTCCTCTCTCCTTTCTTGATTTAGCACTTCTTGCAATGTTTTTCTAGATTTGACCTACCTTTAGTCTCTGCAGGCATGGTCCAATACCCTTCTAGCAGCTGGTGCTGGCATTGCAATGTGCATCTGCCACTATGCTATGGGCTGGGCTCTAAGTAGAAATATGTATACATTTTTTCACTGCAAAGTGTCAGCTCCCTCTCTCACTCCAGGAGATGCTTGCCTCAGCCCTGTCACACTCTTGGTCCTAGGCAGCTTTCAGCTTCCTCTGTAACTCAACCACATGACCAGTTAGATGGATTGAGAGGATGACCACCAAATCACCTAGGATCCTACTAATCACAAAACCGTGAAGCTTTGTTACAGCCATTTATTCAATCCCATCAAATATTTATCAAATACCCGCTCTGGGATAGCTCCAGTGGGTACAGTAAGATGTCATATTCATCAAGCTGCTGGTCATCTAATGGGAATAATAATGAAACAAAAGCATGATTATTGTACAGTGAGAAATGGATGTACAAAGGGATATGGAACACACTTAATGGGGAAATCAGAGAAAGCATATAAGAATGAATCCTGTTTAGTAACAGTGTACTGTATGCCAGCCAAGGTGCTTGTAATTTCTATATAGTTTACACTGCTGTTTAAAGTCTTATAACCACTTGGTGAGGCGGACAGGCATTCAAAAATAGTGGAAACCCTCTTTAGAAATTGATACTTGGTTGAGGTGATTATTTTTTTCTTTCCTTTACCTTTTCTTGAAATATAAAATGCAGTTAAAAAGGTACACTGTTCTAAATAGTATAGCTCAATGAGTTTTTACAAGATGAGCACATCCCTGTAACCAGCAGTCTGATAACTACATTAAGAAACAGGACATTTCTTGCATCCTAGAGGTCCTCGCATCCCCTTGACTGCACCCTCTTCCTGCCACCCTGCTGCCTTCCTGAATTCTGCTGCCTCTCTACCCAAGCCCAATCTCCTGGCTTTAACAGCATAGATAAACTGTGCCTGTTTTATTCGTTACATCAATGAAACATACTCATCTGCTCTTTCTGTGTGTATGTCCACAGTTTTTCACTCAACGTGGTGTTTGTGTAAAATTCACTCCACATTGTGGCATGCAATTGTAATTCTCATTGCTGTATAATATTCCATTGTGTGGATGCTCCATTTATCCATTCTACTGTTATGGGTAGTTGGATAGTTTCATTTTTGGATCATAGTTCCTAGCGTTGCTATGGGTATTCTAGTGTTCATATTTTCTTGCACACATGTAAAAATTCCTGCTTGGTATGTGTCTTAGAGTGAAACTGCTGAGTTATAGGCATTTTTGGGATTGAAGGTGGAATGGGAAAGAGACGTACACAATCAGCTCACGAGCTGCTGACACTGCTGGTAAAAGGGAATGCCTATATCCAGCTTTAATAGATACTGCCAAATGGTTTTCCAAAACGGTTTAAAAGTGTTGAGTTTTGAAGAGCATGCAGGAGTTAACCAGAAGGTTAAAGTAATAATAATAATAATAATAATAATAATAATAATAATAACATCACTAATAAAAGGGAGCAGGGTGGAGTTACAGAAATAGCGTTACAGAAATACGCAGTGTATGATTGTCAAATTTGGTTGTTACTGGTTAGCTGGGTGCATGAATTTGCAATCCTGTCATGTGTTCATTTTGCTTATTCTCCCCTGAAATTTCCGGCAACTAATGGAATGTAACACTTTACCCTTTTTGAACTTCTTCCTTCTCAATGCAGTACCACATTAAAGGATTAAAGGTCAACTGTGAAATTTCTACATCCTATTAAATACTATTCCTAGAGCTGCATATAATATTTCAGAATGCTACTTCTGTTCCAAGACATACACATACTTTAGTGAACATGAAATTCTGTGCTTGAATATCCAGATTTTTTTTTTTTTTTTTTTTTTTTGCCTCTATTGTCTTTGCTTTGACTTTGTGGATTTGGCAATGGTTGATAAATTGTTTTAGAGTAGAAGATCACTAGATTAAAAACAGTATTTAACTAAAAATAGACCTCTTGGCTGATTATCAGTGTCTCAAGAGACAGTGTGAGTGAATGTTTTTTTTTTTTTGCCATGATGCTAAGTATCACCCAGAATATAATGCTCACTGGCTGAACCCCTTTTGTTTTTTATATTATGTTTAGAATGTATATGTCTCTTCATAAAAATCCAATTTGAGGGGTTCAGAATCACATAGTGAATATGCCTGATGAGTAGTGATTTTTCAATAATGATTTTTACATGTTATTTCTCCTCAAAGATAACAACAGAGCATCATGTTGCCTAAATTCATGTAACTTCCTTCTAGGTTAAAGTGTTTATTGGACATTTCTGAATATATGCACCATATGTGGTTATCTTTCAGAGTATGTGTCTAAGATATTATTCAGAGCCTTTTCCGACCATTTAGAGATACATGTGGAGCTTAGAGAGAAGAAAAATATACAGTGCATTATTTACTAGTAAATCACATAAAATATTCCATTTCTAAAACATGTTGCAGAATTATTCTACTGGGTAATTAAGATTGAAGTTGTCCTTAGATAATAGCTACAGTATAATAAAAATACCACATAATAGAGATTGATTCTAAAATGTAAGAATGTTTTATTGTTGGAAAATAGATCCACATAATTATTACTTCTACAGATAAAAAGAGGAAAGCCACATGATCATACTGACAAAGAGATGTGATAAAATTCTACTTCTAATAATTTTGAAAATCTCCTACAAATTAGAAATAGTAAGATGCTATCGCAAACCAACAACATCATACATGATAGCAACATTCTTGGGCATGTCTCTAAATTGAGAAAGAGCCAAAGTGATTCACTGATATCCCTATTATTGAACACTGCTTAATAAAAGGAATTAAGCATTATAAATATCAGAAAAGTCATTTTATAATTTGCATATGACATGATTGTCTACCCTGAAAAAACAAGATCAACTAAAATGTTAATCCCAATGAAGAGTTCAACAAGGATATTATTTCTAAAATACTTTTATAAAATGAGAAGGCTTTTTATGTCCAGTAATCAAAAGTTAGTGAAGTTGGCCGGGCGCGGTGGCTCAAGCCTGTAATCCCAGCACTTTGGGAGGCCGAGACGGGCGGATCACGAGGTCAGGAGATCGAGACCATCCTGGCTAACATGGTGAAACCCCGTCTCTACTAAAAACTACAAAAAACTAGCCGGGCGAGGTGGCGGGCACTTGTAGTCCCAGCTACTTGGGAGGCTGAGGCAGGAGAATGGTGTAAACCCAGGAGGCAGAGCTTGCAGTGAGCTGAGATCCGGCCACTGCACTCCAGCCTGGGCGACAGAGCGAGACTCCGTCTCAAAAAAAAAAAAAAAAAAAAAAAAAAAAAAAAAAAAAAAGAAGTTAGTGAAGCTGACATTCAAAATCTCAATCTCAAATATAAAAGACCCACATTTTAAAAAGAGCTTAAGGAGTGTATAGGATTCTTGTATTAAATTAAAACTCTCAAGGCAATCCAAAGTAGTTTTAAATAAATAGAAGCACTATATTTCTGGAAGGAATAATATTTTAAAGATACATGTTGTTTCCAAATTAAATGACTGCAAATTCAGTTAAAGTTAGGAAGGTATTTTTCAAACTTGGAAAATGACTCAAGTTAATTTGAAAATTTTTTGAAGCAACTACTAAAAAATGCTGAGGGAACTATGCCAACCAAAATTTCAAATATAGTGCAAGACAACTAATATAGCACTTTATTGATGAGGAAATCCATCAGCATAAGAGAATAGAAAGTTCATAAATACACTAATTACTGTAGAAAAATAACAGGCACAGTGACTCATACCTGTAATCCCAGTCATTTAGGAGACTGAGATAAGAGGATGGCTTGAGGCCAGGAGTTTGAAATCAGCTCGGATAACGCAGTGAGACCCCTGTCTTTACAAACAATTCCAAAAATTAGCTCTGGGTAGTGGTGCCCGCCTGCAGTTTTAGCTGCTCAAGAGGCTAAGGTGGGAGGATCGCTTGAGCCCAGGAGTTTTGAGGTTGCAGTAAACTATAATCTCGCAACTACACTCTGGCTTGGGTAACAGAACAAGACCCCATCTCAAAATATTAATTAATTAATTAATTAATATAAAATGAAGATACTAAATCAATTGGGTAACACAGGATTATTCAATGCGAGGCAGAAACTACAAAAGGAGAGTGAAGACAAACTTGATAGCACCATTATTTAAAAATACTTCGACACAAAACAATTCACAAATGCCAAGTCCAAACGAAACAAACTGGAATATTTTTGCAAAATAGATGACATTTTAGAAACTTTCAATCCTTATTCTGTACTAGCCTTTATAAATTAAAGAGTAATAGAAATATGGGTAAAGGATACGAATGGGCAAGTAAACCTCCCAAAAAGAAAGAAATGCAAACATAAATAGATATGAGAAAATTATTGATTTCAGCAATAATCAAAGAAATACATACTATAACAGTAATTATTTTCACCCATAAAATTTCCCTTGTTTTCAAAACTAAAAGTTCTAGTGGTTGACAATGGGGAGGTAAAATACCACTCTAAGGTATTTTGCAGATAATTTACATTGTTTCAGCTTTTCTGGTAGCCTTTGGCATATTTATCACAAGCATTGAAGTCCTCAAGCCCTTTAATTCAACAATTTTATTTTTAATGCATTAGTCTAAGGAAATTATAATGAAAGCAGGCAGATATTACAAGGAAATTCATTGTAGTACTGATCAATAATATAACAAATTGAAACATAAACTGTAAGTATTCAGCCAAAGGAATAAATTAAATAATCATGATATATGTCAATAGTGGAATCGTAGGCAGACATTAAGAAAGCTGTTACCAAATTGAATAATACATAAATATATTCATGCTCTAGTGTCAAGGGAAATATGCAGATTCCAAAGGAAAATGAACAATAGGATCTTATTTTTTAAAAAGAAAAAATGCCCAGAAGTCATAAGGACATGCACCAAAATAACAGTGGTTTTCTCTATCTGGTGTGATTATAAATGATTTTAATTTACTTGCTTGTACTTGCCTCACATTTGCAAATGTCTTTCTATAGCAAGCATATATTACTTTTATAACTTATCATGATAAAAATCGTATTTCATTGTATTTTACAAGAGACATTTTGTTTTCTAAAATCAGAAAACAGAAATGAAATAATTAGAACTATATCTTGATTCAGAGTTTAAAGGAGAAATCTCCATTTACTGGTTTCCCCATTACTACTTAATTGGCTAATCTAGTTTTTCATTTACTGTGTTGTAGACACAAATAGAATCTGCAATATAATCAGGCACCAACCGTGGGATTAATTAGCTAACTAATTACGTAAATGGGATCCCAGTTTTAACAGCCATACCTCTGCAAAAATTGTCTTTTTCTTTGCAAAAGCAACGAAGTACCAACTTTTAAAAATTAATCCTGCCAACTTCTTATAAAAAGACTGTAATGTCTTGGGGAAAGATTTAGGATATAAAAGTTAAAGATGGCCTTTGAAAGACGGACAGATTTGAATTTAATATTTGACTCTTTTCTAAGAATTTAAAATTATTCTCAAAGAAGAAAATGAATGGTCTGAAGCTCAATGAAATGTTTTCCATGTGAGTTATGCACTCATGGTAACCCTGTAGGAGTTAGGTGAATAAATTGAACGAGTAATGATTTGTACTCTTAAATTTACTGGAAGGAGAGGTGGCTTGGAGGGTGTTGGTGGGAATAGCCAAGGTATGACTGTGATTTCAGGCAAGATAATTTGAGGAGCTGGCAAGTTACCTGGGTGGAAGTATCCAGCAGGCATTGGGAATATGTAATTGGCTCCTGAATCAGACATGTCAGTGGAGATGATACTCATATAGGAGTCAGTTACCTAAAAGTGACAGCTAAACCTTATGAAGACAATGAATTCCCGGTTAGTGCAGAGTTCCAAACTTTTTGCACAGTTCTAAACCCAGGGGATGCTCTTCTCATTCTCTTATTTGGAGTTATGCTCCAGGGCTTATCACTCACATAAACTACATTATGAACAATGCTGTTTCCATCTCTCTATCTGCCAGGTGGCACAAACTAGATGAGGTCTCTCAGAAGAGCTAGACAGAAGTACAAGGACTCACCTTTATATGTACAAAGTGAGGAACAAGACAATATGTACAATGACTCATATCAATATATGCAGGATGAAAGGGGAAAAAGAGGTCAGTTAATTGGTGTTTTAGAAAGGATGACATAGGATAGGCTCAAGGAAAATGAAAAGGAAAATTGCGGGAAGTGTTTGACCTGTGGTTTCAAATATTATAGACAGACCTGAGGCAATGAGAACTGAGACAAGCCACTGGGCCTAAAAGTAGATAGAAATGGGTAATCTTGGAGATGGTGGAGTCCATTGAGTAAATTGGGGTGGGGGGGGGATGGGGGAAAGACATCAGACCCTGAGAAGCAGAAGCTAAGGCCTGGGGAGGAATGGAAGACTATGGACTTAGAGTGTGGCATCATTGATTGAAGGACTTTTATTTATATTTAGGGAGACTAGAGCATGTCTTTAGGTAGAGCAAAAGGAAGCAGGAGAGAGGAGAACATTGAAATACAGGAAAAAGGGGATGGTTGAGTAAACAGAAAGAACCCTAAGTGAAAGCAGGAGGAGATTGGAGCAGTATTCCAGGACCAGGGTGAGCCCTTGAAAAGAGAAGGAGCACCTATTTCTCAGAGCTAGGATGAGACTGAGGTGGACAAGGAACTAACGCCTTCCAGAACAGAAATATGTGGTCCAATGAGTCATTGAATGCAACTTAAAATCTAGTTGGAATGTGATGGATAAGGAGAGACCCGAAGTCATCAACAGGCCTTCTCATGAACTTTCAGTCATTAACCTTCCTATATGGTAAGGACAGAAGTGATGATTTATGACATCTTAGGCAAGACAGTGCTAAGAATATGCTTTTGTAAAGTCACCATCCAGTGTAAGGAATGGCACCAGCTTAGTGATGTTTGCAAATAGGCCAGTGGTGGGTATGGATAAATTAGAGAGAGTACCAAATGCAGTTTGCAAAAGTGTTAAGTTTTGTCTTTAGTAAATTGCACGTAGTTTTACCAAATAGTGCTTCAGTGTTCTCTCTGTGTTTCCTGTTTCTGGTACTTAAAAAAAAAAAGTAAAGTCAGTTCATGTAGCTCTGAGATAAATCTCGAGAAAAAGAGTATTGAATAGAGTACTGAGTTTATTGGTTAACACTTAAGAAAGATACGATGCTTGATAGGAGATCCTTTTTATTAAACACAAAGAATAGCATTTTATTCTATGCCTTAGAATTTTGTGATAGAATTGGCAACAATTCAGTTCACAAAGAGCGATAGCACTGTAGCCACTAATGCACCATAAAATGGGTTCTTTGTTGACGTTGATTTGGAGGCTGTGTTAAATATCCTGCCCACAGCTCTAAGGTTTTGGGTACAAATCTATAAAATGATTTCATATTTATGCTACTTCCTTTTAAGACGATAGGTAATTCCCAGTGATTTGCTTATAAATCAGTTATGGTTTACAAAGCAGACCAAGAGATGTTAAGATTTCTGAAAACAAATTATCCATAGTTTTCTAATAAACATACAACTGGGAAAAGACTTAATGATTACCTAGACTATGCCTCTGGTTTTTAAAATGAATTGTAATTACAACCATAATGTATGATTTTTTTTCCATGAAAAAAACAAAAGCTGTGTGAATGAGGTCAGTATCTCCTTTGATACCTCTCAGTCTCCCAAACAACCACACAGGTTAACTGTTATCAGTTTGCTGTGAAACCTTTCAAAATTTTCATGATATTGACACACACACACACACCCACACACACACTTTTCTTAGTATGCATTATTTAATGTGTGTTCAATACATAGCATCCTTTTTTTTGCATTTTGCTTTTTATACTTAGTGATATATCTTAGAGATTTTTGCATATCAGTATGCCTCGAGCTACTTCACAATTTTTATTTGATGCACAGTATTTCACCACATGGATGCACCATCATTTTTTTCACTTTCTCCTTAAGTTGATATTTGGCTTGTTTTAATTTTTTTTTCTTCTGTTACCAGTGATGCTGGAATGCGCACACCTACTTGTGCATAGGTATTGGCTTTCTTTGGGATATAGGGATATAGGGAAACGTAAATGCATTTTACATTTTAAGTGGCTTTGCCAACTTATCCTTCAAGATGATAGTATAGCAGCCTTTTAATTTTAGAAATTAAGAAGGTTAAGAACGTAAGGCACAGAGATTTTATAGCTTGCCAAATAGCATAACAATTTAAGAACTAGAAATCAAATATCCTATTTCCCTTATAGATTTCTAGTGCTACATCAATTTTTTCCCCAAATTTATAAAAGAAGAAAATAATGTATATTAAACTAGCCCCATGAAATTTTGCTTCATACTTCTCCTATCCTTTACCAACAATGCAAAACCAGTTCTGATTGGTCATTTAAATCATTGAGTTGAATAAAAACAGAAGTATAATTGCCAAATTATGGGTTATGGGATACTATTATGAACACAAGATTCTTCACTTGTCTGTTTTAGGTTGTTTTTCTCGGTTGTGTGATCCTGTGATCACACACTTGCCAACATTTTCGTGGTTGGGGTATTTCCTAATGCAATTGAATTTCTTCTGGTTTAGAAGTTTATCAACAGCATCATCTTTATTTCTTCCCTTGATGTATTCCCAAATGTAAGAAAAACATGCATAGTGAGTTGATAAAAAGAATGGAAGTTATCTACTTGAAAAATTAAGCCTCTACTTTCCAGGAAAGATAATTTTAATGGAGTTTGGGTTCATTCTGTATGAGTCCTTCTCTATCCTAATGTTACGTTGAATCACAATTGTCTGATGATCCTGGCTAAGGATTTGGTTAACCTCATTTTGGGTCCTCTTTCTCTCTTCACATGGAAGAGCACAGCACTTAAACTCTCGTGTTTGAGGACAGCTGGACTGGCATCGAGTGTATTTTGGGAAAACTATTATGTCTTTGTAGCCACTTAATGTCAGTTTGATGTTGAAGCAAAGTTATGTAGGAGTAAAAAAATACAAGAAGTGCAATGAAATATTAATCAGGCACTGAGCAGAGGCAAGGAACTGGGCTAGGCATTTTTATGTATGTTATCTAATCTATGCTCACAAGACTTACAACCCATGTTGTAAGTCTTGTTTTGTTTGATTTCCATATCAGGAAATGGAGGCTGAGAAAGAGAATAACACATCAACTAGTACATACAAAGGTTCCCTAGCTTTCCCTACTTCTTTCTACCACCCTGCCTCCCACCTCAGTGGAAATCAGTGAACCCTGGAGCAAAGAGAGCCTCTTGGAAGAAGTAGACTTGGAGCTAAGTCCCAAAAGGTGGCTGAGATTTAGATGATTGAAGGAGGAGGGACCCACATTTAAAGAGGGAGAAGAGTCTGTGTAAAGGCACAGATGAAGACAGGCATGGTACACACATACTTTCACTGGGTTAATGTACACGAACAGAGCCCTGTTCAGCTGGCTTTGGGAAGTATAATTTTGGAGGATAAAGGGCATTGGCAAGAAACTTACTAGGGTCTCGTGATAAACAGCCATATATTAGGAGTCAGGAGCTAGAAGGACTCCCTGTGTCTCTCTAGAGAACTTAGTGTCTCTTCTTTGTCCCTTGACCTTCCTGCTACATGTTTTTGTTGTTGTTGTTGTTTTCATTTTTTTTCTCTCTGCAGAGTGGTTTATTTGCTCTACCTAGCGTGTGGTCACATCAGCTGCAGCAGAGATTCCAGTTACTAGCATCACTAGGCCTCAATGCCAGATTCTACAGGCCAGATGTCTATCACTGGTCCAATCAGCTATGATGAGGATAATGCTTTCAAGTTCTCATTTGCCTCAGCCTGGGAGCAGGTTCTTTTATATCATGGCACAAGCAGCTCCTCTAAGAAGGCAACGATTAATATTTGAAGCACAAGGAACAGGAGAAGTGGGGGGGGGGGGTCAATATGGTCAGACTTACTATGGAGTATCTTAAAGGCTGCTTCAAAACCAGGTACTTGATCCTCTAATTGAGAGGGAAAGTTTGCAAGGGAAAGGGGTTTGGTACATGGCAAGTTGAAAGCAGGGAGAGACTGAGCACCAGAGGTGAGCTGAAAAGTAATGGTAAAAATAGAGGCCTAGGGATAAATTACTAGACTGAGAGAGAAAAGAGAGGAATGGCAATTGCTGAGGATGCAAGAAGCTACCTTCAAAGAAGGATAAGCAGGATTTGTTGACTGGTTATAAAGGCAGCTTTTAGCTCCAGGGATAGGGACAAGGTTGTGTGGCTTTGGGACATAAAGAAAGGAGAAGGAGGAGGAACCTGAATGTCAGGAGAGACATAATGCTTCTGGTTTGGGAATATTGTCTCTGGATCAATTGTGCTATGGGAATAATGGCCGTAAGGCTACAAATGGGGTGTGCAGAGTGAATTGGATAAGATGTGAAGCTATGTTAATTGGAAGTTAATGAGATGAGAAGTGGGGGATTTTGGAGAAAAACAGAAAGTCAGTGGCCAGTAACCTTAAATCTAAATTTGCATCATTGCGGACGTGCTATCTGTGGGTTTGTGATAGGATTTCACTCAGCTTCTGGGTGGGTAGGTCATATTATCAGGTGGTAAAACAGTTGAAAAATATCATGACCTAAGATAAAGTTTTGGTGCTTTTTTTTTTTGCTGAAGCACAGTAATAGCAGATGAATTCTGTTCAGTAGGGAAAACTGTAGAAGCAAGCCCAACACTTCTGTGGATAAGACTGATTCTGGAACCTGCTTTAAAGCTTGTGCCAGGCAAATGGCCGGTGATTCCCAATGCTTGCCTTAGACTACGAATGCAAACAGGAAAAGGTTAACTTTCTAACACAAACCTAAATATTTCCTTCTTGTGCTAATAGGACCTAGCCATTCTGTCATGCAGGCAACATAGGTCTGAAAGAATGGTTGTATTTTGGCCAAACCACGAACTTCTTTTTGAGACCCTTCCAGTTCCTGGTGGAAGCCAGGAAATATATTTTTAGGCCTCTATAACTCCGGCTAAGGGAACTATGTACCTCCTAATGGTTGTCATCCAATTGATATAAATAGAGCCTTTAAAGAGACACGCCATATGCTTTGTGGTGCTTACTTTATTTAACTCCAGATCTGATTTACAAGCACTTAAATTCCTAAAAACCACTCTATTTTGTTCATTAAGAATATACAATGCACATAGGAATGCTTTGTAACTTGGCTGTGGAATCAGAGATCAAGAGTATTTTCCTCCCCAAAACTTGTGATAAGGTCAAATGCTAAAGGCCTATAGTAATTGTTTTTAGCTGTTCTCTTAGAATTGAAAACAAATGTTTTCTAATACCACCAAAGTGGTGTGCTGTTAGTAATGAATCTGTATGGCATAATTTCGGTTTCCTCATAATTTTTATGCATGACCTCAAAATTAAATGCAGTTCTCTAATTTTTGAATAATTAAAAGAATAGGTTTTTACTAATTAAGATCAGATTTATACTCTTTTGTATCAGAGAATTCTGATACAATCATGGTGAAAATTAATCATGGTGAAAATTAATATAACAAAGTCATACTGACATTTACTTTAGATCAGTGTAAAGATATGCTACATGCCCACTGGAATGACAAAAACTGAGTGACTGGCAATACCAAATTTGGCAAAGATGTAGATAATGAGAACTCTAGTGCATTGCTGGTTAGCGGTGTAAATTGGTTACTACCACTTTGGAAAACTATTAGTGTTTATTAGTGCCCTACATATATCTACTGTATCAGTCTAAGGTAAATGATCATATGTGTCCACTAGAAGACGGTGACAAGAATAATCATACATTTGTATTTGTAATAGCCCCAAACTGCGAACAATGCAATTATTTATCAACAATAGGATAGATAAACCAATTGTAGTATATTTGCAAAATAGAACACTATTCAGCAATAAAAAGAATGAACTATTAACCCATGCTACAACATGGATAAAATTTCAGAAATGTCATGTTAAATGGAAGAAATAGGACACAAAAGAGAAATACGATTCCTTGTATGTGAAATTCAAGAAAGGCAAAACTAATTGAAGCTGATAGACATCAGAAGAGTAACCACTCTCTTCCTGGGGAGGGTTTTACCAGGAAAGGGGTGCCTGATAATTTTGAAGTTGTCTAAGTGGTGCTTTCATGAGTGCATACATATGCAAACATTCATCCCACTGTGCACGAAGGTTCGATACTTCTCCATGTATGTGCTATTCCCCAGTAAAAGTATGAAATATGTATTTTATACCTCAAAATGTTTCACACCGCATTATTTTCTCCTTTCCAATTCCACAGAGAAGGGAGAGGCTAAGTCTAGTACAAAAGGTTGGTCCTGGGCCAAACTGGGGAGGAGATGATGCAATGGAAGTATCCAGGCAAATACAAAGGGATTTTAACTTGTCGGTGTTTATTGCAAAAAAGGAAATTTGTTCTATTGTGAGAACAGTAAAACAGTAAAATAGTATGGCTTAGGAGAGGTTCTATTTTTGGGGGGGTATGTATGTATTTTTATATTTTATATCATATCTAATCAGATACATTGAAGAATAAAAAATTTATTTTAATTTTAAGCAGAGTTTTTACTTTTAAAATTTTTATATCTTTATAAATATATGCCCACTCTTGTAAATAGAGCCTTATGCATGCTTGTGAAGCATTTTGGTGCAACCTTTTTAAAAAATGTTTCCCTGTTTCTTCTACATCTTTTACTTTACCTCTATTGTCACAACCTATGTGTGTCCTACTTAATATTTAAGCTCATACAATAAGGCATACTTATCATATAAATATGTGTGTATGGGTGTATATGTGTACACCTACATGTATTAACATTCATAGATAAATACAGCTTTATTTATCTTTTTGCTATAAAAATGACATTGTAGTATACAAACTTCCCTGCATTTTGCTTTTATTCACCCAGTAAAACTTCATGGAAATTCCTGCAAGTCAACTTGTATGTTATGGCAGTCCAGTAGTACATGCTGTAGATGTAGCATAATTTACTCAAACAGTTCTTTGTTTATAGGTTTTGGTTGGACAAGGTCTTTGGTGTACTGCAGTGAGAAAGCTTTGGCCTCAGAAGTAGAAATCAGTGTTTGTCACTTAAATGGTCTGAGCCCATGTCTCCTCATCCATCAAAGGGAGATAAATTTATACTTGGCCACTCACAACATAGAGCAATTATAAGAATCAAAAAGACTATATATAAGAGTCTATGTGTTTGGCATGATGGAAAGAACATTGCCATGGTTAACTATCAAATTCACTTGTGTTTAGTACTTGCTGTAGGTGAGGCACTGTTCTAAGTTCTTTTCATGTATTTATTTAATATTTACAATAACGAAATGTGGTACTGTGTAGTATTATCCTCAACTTTTTCCAAATGAGGGAATTAAGAAAAAATTGAAGTAATTTTCACAAAATCAGCAGGAGACCTCAGATTCAAATCCTGAATTTTCCATTTGAGTGTCTGTGATTTTATCTACCATGCAATATTACTTCTCAAATGTGATGTTCACTGTACCTTTTATTTTGTACATGAGCATTCATTGGTAACATGAAATAGGGTGGTTTACAGGAGAATGATCTAATTACATTGTCAATCATAAACAATACTAAAATTTAAAACACAAAAGACATGCATCAGATAGCTATTTTTGTGCAAAAGCCATACCAAAATATAGTGACTTGAAATTACAACTACATATTTAGGCTCTGATTCTGTGATCATCTGGTCAGGGCTTAGCAGCAGGGTTCTTCTGTTTCATCTGGGCTCATGCAAGCGTCTGTGATAAGCTGCTGAGTCAACTAGGCTGCTTTGCTCTGAAGATTGACTTCAGCTAGGAAAATAGGGGCAATTGAGCCATGAAGTGCTTATCCTGCAGCAGGCCTTTTCAGGCGTCTGCACATGTAGGGTTATGGTTTCAAGAACGAATGCAGAAACATACAAGAATTCTTGAGGTCTATGGTTACAACTGACACAGCATGGTTTCCACCACATTTTCTGTTAAAGCTTGTCACAAAGTGATCTCAGATTCAACCACTTGTTGGGAATTGCTACCAAGACACATAGGAAAGGCAAAGACAGAGGGCGAGGAATAATTGCAGCTATTTAATTCAGTGTAGGAAGCAAAGCAAAATAAATTTTCTTACTACTTTATTTAATTCATCCCATAGAGCTCTGACACTGATTTTTTTTATTATTACTGTGTAAGTATATGTGTGCATATGTGTTTCTGCTGAGAATACCTTCTATATAGTTTTTATCTTTTAGTTTGCAAATGGCTGATTTTCTTTTCTTGGAGAATTTTTTTCTGAGATAAGGATTTGCTTTCTCTGAATGACTAAGCTGAACTGAATTTCTCTACTCTTTAGAGCTACCCTCATGCTACTGAAGTCCTTATGTCTGCAATGATTTTAATCTCTATTTCTCAGGTAGCTAGAGGACAGGATATTATGTTGTGGTTTTCCACAGCAGCAGGTCTGTTTGGCTAGATAATCAAGATATCAAAACTAATTCTTTAATGCAGATGGCTTACAATACTTGTGAATTGCATTTTCCAAGGAGCACTGTCATACTTTTCAATATTACCACACTTCCTATACCTTCAGCATCCTCTCTCAATACTATCAGTTCCCAAAACCCTTGCCCTATTGTGCCAAGAAAAGATATTTATCAGATGAGTAAACTGAGGCACAGGAAATAGCTATCAATTTCATAAAGGGTTCATCACCTGAGATGCATGGGTTTCTTATTTCTTGGCCCTCAGCCATATGAATTATCCAATTTGATTTTTAGATTATTCCAGGTTTTTCTTTTTTTCTTTATACAGCTTAAAATGACATATTCTCTAACTCATTCATTCAACATAACATTTCTTCTTAAAGGCCTAGTGACATAGAAATGAGGATATGAGGATATCTTTAGAAATCATTAGAAATTTTAAATGGTTAAATGAAGGAACTTTAGAAAACCATCTTAAATTAGGAGCTTAGTGAATGTTGCTCTATTTTTTTTTATTCATATACAGTAAATGAAAAGATGGATTTAAGAATTCGCCAAGCTAAGATTCAAATTCCAGAGCCACCATTTATAAATAACATGGGTGAACTTAGACAATTTAATACAACACACACACACACACACACACACACACACACACACACTTTTGCCTAATATCTGGAACATAGTAGTAAATGCTAAATTTTTTTTATTAGTATTATTAATCTCAAAAACAAGGGGCAGCATAGGAAATGACCTTCGCAAGTCAGATCAGGAGTGGTGACTAAATGACAAAGGACCACTTGTGCAGATGTCCTTGTATGTCTTCATCTTAGCTTTAGGGTTTTCTTTCAAGTGTCCAGATTGCCCCTGTATTACCCTTGGGTAAGAGCCAATGAGATAATCCATACAGAATTCCTAGGGCAGGGTCTGGAAGGAGTAAGTGCTGTATAAAATTATCTTCCTTCTTCTTTCACTTCCTCTCTTTCTTGGGGCTGACCAACTCATAAACTAGTCCTCTGTCCTGGATTGGGTTCCCCAGAAATGGACCTTGAAATGAGGATTAGGTGATGTTTTAGGGAAGCATCTCAGGAGAGACTGGCAAAGGAGCAGGCCAAAGAAGGGAAAGAAGTCACATCTGGGTTCCATTTCAGGTGAAGTCCCAGCCTCTGCATGACCTCACAGAGTACTCTGGAACATAAATAGCACCTCAGAGTATGTCCTGCCTGGAGGCGAGGTAGCTTGGCTTTTACAGTCCTTCATCCATCTGTCACTGGCTATGGGCCCTCCTGGGTGGGCTATCGTCTCCCAAGCACTTCCAGCTCTCCATAGTGTTAGGGCAGTTGCAGTAACAAAAGAGGAATTTCTGAAGAAGGCTGCTACAGATACTGCCGCAGTATCTGCTGTTGCCATGCAGATTCCCATTTCCATTCTCAGCCTTCTGAAGAAGTCTGCAGTTGGAAATAAAGCATGTAAAAGTTGGGAATGGGAGCACGGACCCTGCAAAAGGGACAGAGGTGGCGGATCTGGGTGGCAGCAACAGTATCTGCTATGTCCTCTTGGGTTTTATAGGCACCAGGAAAACACATCTCTTGTTAAAATGGTGGCCTTCTGATGGGAAGGGCAAGTCTACTACTGAGGTCAAAATCATGTGTTATTTTTGTAAGCAGCTACTAAAGCAGTATCAGTCCAGATAAACGAGTCCATCTTTGAAGACCAAATACCCAAAAGATCTGCTTCCACCTTCCCCAGTTAATCTTCTGCCAGAAGATTCACAATCTGAATGTGGCTGTGAGTATTTGATTAGAGTATTAGTAGGTGAAGGAAGGTGGTATGCAAGAATCAGCTTTAATATTATCCCTGTAGAAGGGAATAATTGGTGATTAGTTTTTGGGCTATATAGGACTCTTCCTCTTAAATGAACGGATAAGCTGAGAGATTTACTTCTAAAGAGGTATGGTCTTTTCATTTTAACTTGAGATTTTTAGGAAAGCGCAACTTAAAAAGAAAGCAAAGGAAGTTTCAGGAGATTTCAGAATTTAGAAGGAATTCTCAAATTCTCTTCTGTGGAAATGAAGTACTGAGACTTGCATGGATATTTCTGAAAATTGAAATGAAATATTTTGGTGGCATAAATCTTCAACTGTAGTTTTAAACTAAGGAAATGTAATAAAAAAATCCAAGTGTTTGATTTACATGAGAAATAGAGTTATTTAAATAGAAGATTTGCAAAACACTGTTAGTGGTCTTTGACGTCTTTAAAAAGGCATTTGTATTTGTGGAAGGATGATCTATTTTAAGGTGTAATTATTTCTAATGTGCCTCATTTTGGGGTCTCTTGAGAGATTAGAAATTGCTAATAAGCAATTTTAAATATTTTCGAGGTAAGTTAATGAAACACATCATCCGTAATTCATGACTTGTTGTCATTCTCACATTATCCTTGTGTGGGTAAAGACCTGTCCATCATTGGAAGTAATTGGAAAGAAAACTTTGCCTGAAGCTACATGAGAACTGGAACCATTAAATCAGGAAGGGTGGCAAGATTTCAGAATTAATTATGAAGGCTATTGAAATGATGTAGCATCCTTTAACTCTTACTTTGATCGACAGAAAGTGTCGGAGATGGACAACTCATTTTCCCTTTGCTCTGTGCTTCCTGGTGATTTTAGGTTACGTCCACTCTGAAATCTGAACTGTCGTCAAAGCCATATCTTCATGTCTGTCTGTCTGAAGCAGCAAAGATGAGACAGTCTGTCACTGTGTGTGACCCCAGTGAGCGCCATTACCAGAAGGCCCTGAGTCTCAATTTGTTTCTTTTGATTACTGACAGATCACTGTCTGTGCGATTTCTCTGATGTGGCTGTTTGAGCATATTAGCTTTGCCCTCCCCTAATTATTCATGCTTCCAATGTTACCCATTCAAATTTATGACCATGAGGATGGTGGATTAGAAGCCTGAAGATCTGAGGCTCAAGCCTGCTGCCCAAGATTTACTGTCATTGTTTTAGGTGCAAAGCATTAACAGGCAGGCCAAGTCACTTCAACTCCTGACTTACTACGTTTAGTGGAGAATCAGCTGAGGATGAGTACATTTTCCCTGACACAGCTGCAAAATCAAGCACATGAGGAGTTGTTGAAAACTGGGATTTAAGCTTAAACCTATCATTTTCATATCTGATGGGCACCATCCCATATCTGTGAAAATCTGACATTGGGGAAGTGAAATGCAGGCTTAAAAGAATGCTTTCAAGGCGCATAGCAAAAGCAGTCTTACTCCTTTAGTGTTTCTCATTTAATACTTTTCAATTTTTAGTTAGTTGATTAAGGAGAAAATCACTTAATAATCATATAACATAGATTGCTACTATAAATATCTGTATTGTCTATGTTATAATTATCGCATCTATTTTACTTTATTATTTGTAGTCTGTTGGGTTTTGTGACCTTGTGCTCCAAAAGATTTTGCATCTGTAAGGTGGTTGGTTGTTAGATACCCTTCATCATATCTTTTGCCATCTTTGAGTGGCTTTTTTAACCTTTCCTTTTTTAAAATAATCCCTTAATCCACAGTCTAATAAAGTAGGAAAAGCAACCAATAAAGCATACCTACAAAAGTTCCATTTGAAACTTTTAGTGAACTTAAGTTTATTCGCAGTGCATTTAATCTTCCTTTCTGTCTGTCAGTTAGCAAATATTTATTAAGCCCCAACAATATAACAGAGACATTGCTGGCTGCCAGGTCAGGGGGCAAGAGCCATGATGCATTTCATCTTACTTTGAGGCTGTCGGTCTACAAATATTTATTGAGCTCCAACAATATGCCAGGGACTTTGCTAGCTGCTGTGGATTCAGAGATGAAAAGGCATAGTTCCTTTTATTCACAGAATTTACAGAAGTGATACAAACAAAACAACATAAAATATGGACTCTGATTGTCTTAGTCTGTTCAGACTGCTATTACAACAATACCTTAGACTGGGTAATTTATAAACATTAGGAATTTATTGCTCACAGTTCTGGAAGCTGGGAAGTCCAAGATCAAGGGCATCAGCAGATTCAGTGTCTGGCAAGGGTCCGTTCTTCACAGATGGGTGCTTTTGAACTGTGTCCGCACTTGTCAGAAGTGCAAAGGGATGAACAGGCTCCCTCAAGCCTGTTTTGTAAGGACACTAACCTCATTCATGAGGGGATGTCCTCATGACTTAATCACCTCCCAAAGGACCTACCTCTTCATACTATCATGTTGGGGGTTAAGTTTCAACATAGGAATTTGGGGGGAACACAAACATTCAAACAACAGCAGTGATGATGGTTAGGCCAAGATCAGTGCAGTCCTCAAGGAGAAAAGCTTCATATCTGCTAGGGAGAGTAAGGAAAGTGGCCTTGGAGCTGAGGCTTGGTGCACAGAGAGGAGTTTTCCAGGTGGATAAGAGCAGGAGAGGTCATTCAAAGCAGGGGAAACAACATGGTCAAAAGCATGAAGACTTGCTAGAGCTTCCAGAATCTATCAGAGACTTTGAGTTATTGGAGAATGAAGTATAAGGCAAGGAGTGACTGCAGCTGAGGCATGGTTGGATGAGGGTCAGATTATAAGGAAACTGTATACGCTGTTCAAAGTGGTTCCTATATTTTCTTCCTGCTGGTTATTAGAAGGGCATGTGCCCCTTCTAGGAGGCATCTTCCATGGTTAAGATAATAGAAAAGGGAATTTTCCAACAACTCAGTCTTTTCATCTCTGAATCCACGGCAGTTAGCAAAGTCCCTGGCATATTGTTGTGAGTGAGACACATTCCTAGGTGTCCTTCCCCAGAAAGCCTTCAGAATGGGAACAGATTTTTTAATGGTGAAGTTTGTGGTGACATCACTGGTTTGCTGCTCTAAAGACCACTGGAATTAGGAATGCCCATGGGTGAAAGATATTTTTTGCCATGGACTTAGGAATCTGGGTGTGAGTATTTTCTCATTGGTAGGTCAAGATTGACAGCTGCCCTCTGCAAACTCTTTGAAATGGTAGGAAGCCCTGAAGGGCCTGGGTGATGTTATTACTTGATGGCTCAAGCAGATCTTCAAAAATTCAATACATGAAAGATAGGTAGTAAGACATATGAGTGATGAGAGAGTGAGGTTACAGTGGTACATCTATGATAACCTGGATAGAAAAGAAAGAAAAGCAGGGGCGAGGAGGATACACAACTTGGCAATGTCCAGATCCAGCCATCCAAACAAGTGTGGAAGTCCTTGGTGAAGCTTGACTCCCAAGGGGCATTTTTTAGCATCAGGCACCTGCTAGTCTCCATGTGCAAAGACAGCATTGCTCTTCTAGACAGTAATGAACAGCCACCAGAATCTCTTGGATGTGAACCTGCTGACTTCCCCTGTGAAAACTATGCCTAAAGGTTGGTGAATCCTGTTTTGGATCTACTTAGGGTCACTAACACCAAGAAAACTTCGTACTTCGCTTTTCTCCTATCCCTGCAGAATGCTGGGATGGAAGGAAAAAAAAAGATGAAAAGTAGGTCATATAAATTGGTAGTGGCTAATTCTAATCCAGTGATCTCATATAACATTAGAATAAATTAGAATACATTTTGATGAAAATTTCCATTTTATTAAATAGCTGCTTCGTGCATAAGCAGTGCAGCTGGACCACACTGTTTTCAAGATTGTTTTCAATAAAATCGCATTAGCTCACCAAGGCAAATTGAATTCTCACTTGCTTAACCCATCCACTGTCCCTTACTCACCTCTGCTGTATGGAGCACTGCGTGTAAAATTTCACTAGCCAGTCCACTTACTATTTGACAGAGATGAGTATGGAGGGAACAACCTTTAGCTATGCCATGGCTTCCTCTCATGGCTATAATTAGCATCAGTTCAATCGGCTTCAGTTAAAACAATTTCTATGGTGCCATTATAGCTTTGTTTTACCTTACTTATATCTAGATGACCACGTGTTCAGGTTTTTCTGGGACAGTCCCTTTTTATGCCTGTTTTCTCAGTATAATTCTTAATAATGCCCATTCTCACTCTCTGAAGTATTCCAGTTTGGATTAGAAATAATATGGTCTCCTACAGCAAATACTATGAGTGTTCTTATAGCCCTCAGACCTAAGCATTCCAGAATATTCTTACTGGCGTCAGCCTGTTGATATAATGTGCAGAGTGCTCTATCGAAATGACAGAAGCTCTTGGTCCAGCTGGAATTCAGAGGTATTGACTTCCCTAAGAGCATCCTTTAGCCAATAACTGATAGGAATTTGCGGTCAAAGTTTTATTTGTTGTTGTTTTTGTTTTTTTTCCTTGTGGATGTACAGTTACTCTAGCACTATTCACTTAGAAAATTTCCTTTTCCTAGTCCGTTTCATTGGCACCCTTGTCAAAAATTAAGTGATTTTATATATGTCAGTCTATCTCTGGACTCTCTTCTGATCCATTGACCTACCCATATACCAATGCAAGACTGACATATTTATCCTCAGGTGACTTTAATTTGCCATTAGGACTGAAAATCACCAGTTTCGACAAACCATGATTTATTGCCTGGGGCTAAATGCATTTCTGGTCTACATGAGTTTGCGGTTTTATTCACAGAGGACAGGACAAATATTGACTTGACATCTAGCAGTGTCTCTCTTCACATATATTTATTTATTTTCAACTTTTATTTTAGATACAGGGAGTACATGTGCAGGTCTGTTACCTAGGAATATTGCCTGATAATGAAGTTTGGGGTATGAATGTTCCCATCACTCAAGAGCTAAGCATAGTACCTGAGTTTTTCAACTCCTGCTCCCCTTCCTCCCTCCCCACTCTACTATTCCCCAGTTTCTATCGTTGCTATCTTTATGTCCACCAGTACCCAATATTTAGTTCCCACTTATAAGTGAGAACATGCAGTATTTGGTTTTCTGTTCCTGCATTAATTTGCTCAAGATAATGGTCTGCAGCTGCATCTATGTTTCTGCAAAGCCCATGATTTCATTTCTTGTTATGGCTGTGTAGTGTCCCATGGTATACATATACCACATTTTCTTTATCAAATCCACCCTTGATGGGCCCCTAAATTGATTACAGGACTTTGCTATTCACACATATATTTAAAACATTTATACTAAACAATATGTTTATGAATAGTGCTATATTGTACACATTTCACAGGACCTTTTTCCCCACTAAATCTTCACATGACTCTTGGACACGTTGCCTTTGTGACCACTGGAGTACCTTTTGAAGTCATCTAGTAGACTTTTCCAGCACACATATTTTTCACTTATAGTTATATTGTTTGAGCTGCTGCAAACCTCTGTAAATTGTGTACAACATTTGCAATTGTTAGGTTATACCCACCTGGGAATAATTACTAAGTCTGCACTCATTTTTGTTTAACATCCTGATATATTTGTTTCATTTAAGTAAACCTCTAGAAGTATCCAAACTAGGATTAATAGAGGCAATTTTGGGCTAATGTATCTTCCCTAAACATTGTTCTGTTGTTCAAAATAAGGTAATTATGAAGACACTGGTAACATGAGTGACTTTGTTGGGACTTGACTATAAGTCAGGTTCCTCTTTCCTGAGGAGTGCTTAATCAAGAAAAAAAAAGGTTTTTCTTTATATACAGGCTTATGTAATATACAGGCTACCAATCTTTGGCTTTGTAATTTCGTTTGATGACGGTCCAACCGAATGTGATTGACTTATTAGGTTGAATTATTTTATACCGCTACGAGGCACTTTTTGTTTAAAATAATGTATACCTCTTCCAGAAGATCCCTGCATATCACACATTCAAAACTAACTAAATTACCAGGACATGGGAAAATGGTGTCATATGTCTTAGTTGCTGAAGGTTCACTTTATCTTGAATAATAAAATTACAGACCTACCTAGAATTGAACTTAATTGCACAATATTGTATTTCCTTTGCCAATTAACCCAGTGGAGGTTTGAGGTAATATATATGAAAAATGCTTTGTAATCTGAAAAGCACCAGGCACTTGTTAATCGTTGTCATTACTATATTGGAAAAACTACCTGTGGCCACTTGCAATGGAGAAAAAAGTCTTAACACTGAGCAAAGAACAGCTCAACCCTTAGGCAAGTACTTTATCATCAAACCATTTTCCAATGGCCATGATTCACAGCAGATGTAAACTAACTCCAATCGTTTTCAAACTAGTGATCTTGATCCACGTGTGGGTTATGACATCAGTTTGTTGGTTGGACATCAGCATTTTACAAAAATGAACAGTGCAATAAACAGAATATACTAGAAATCAATAGTATCAGAGATAGTAAGGATAAGTATTGTTTTGAGAAGATCTCCATATATATACATACACATAAACACACAGATACAAACACTGGATGGAAATAGAAAATGTTCTAATTGTGAATCATTGCTCAGAAACAAAACAAAACAAGACAAATTCAAAAACAACATCATTGCCCTAATCCTTATTTAAGATTTTTAAAGAATGTTATAGTTGTCCTTCAACTTAGCAGTTATTGTATTGCTTAAGGTCTGATACAAAATGTTAAGACTTTTATAAATCATATGCTTATAATTCCTGAGTCCATAGAGGGTCTAAGGATTTTACCATTAATATCCTTCTAATAAAGCATTGCATTATTAAAGACAACTAGCTTACCAGTTCAAGTCAATGCATTTATTAAGAGTTAGGAATGTCTAAAAATAGATCAAGGAAAATAAATTAAGCTTATACAATTATACTTTATGTTAAATGACAGTTTAATTTCTTCTATGGGGTATAAATATTTAACAAATTGCTGATACTCAAGAGGCCAATACATATTTTAAAATATTCCGGCAGTTATTTTTACATAAAACGTCATGATCTCCATAATGAAGTTTCAGTCAACAACGAACCGCATATATGATGGTGGTCTCATAAGATTGTCATACCGTATTTTTACTGTACCTTTTCTAGGTTTACATATACAAATACTTTCCACTGTGTTGCATTTGCCTACAGTGTTCAATACAGTAACTGGGCTGTATAGTTTGTAGCCCAGGAGCACTGGGGTATCCCGTATAGCCTGGGCGTGTAGTAGGCTATACTATCTAGGTTTGTGTAAATACACTCTGTGATGTTTGCACAATGAAGTCAACTAAGGACACATTTCTCAGAAGTTACCCCCTCATTAAGTGACACATGCCTATATTTGCTGTAAAAGAGACTGTATCTGTTAACTACTGCTGTATAACAAACCATGCCAAACATAATAACTTCAACAACGGCCATTTACTTAGTGCCAATTCTATGAGTTAGCAGTTTAAGCTGGCCTATCCGGAGTGGTTTTTCCTGGTTTCCTTGTGTGCATGGTCAGCCATTCTGCTAAGCCACTCTGGTTCTGAGAGTCTTTTGGCTATTTGCCTGGGGCACTTCAGTTCTCCTCTACCCTGGTTGTCTCTAATCCTCAACAGACTAACTAGCCCAGGCCTGTTCAAAGTGCAAAGACAGGGCTCCAAGACAATGGAAGAATTGAAGGCATGTTGAGCCTAAACTGGATTAGGTACAGTGTCACTTTGACCGCATCCTGCTGGCTATAGGAAGTCACAGGCTAGCCCAGATTTAACGGGAGGGGGAAATAATCTCCAGTTTGTTGATGGGAGAAGTGGCAGAGTAACAAGGCAAAAGGTAAAGAAAAAAATAAGGAGGCCATTAATGGAGACCATAAATACAGTTAACTTATCAGATGCTCTTCTCCTCCCTACCCTTTTCATTGGAGCAATATAAAGAAATCCTTCAGTCAAGTTTCCATAAAGACCCTCTTTCCTGCTTCTGGCTGAACTCCTACTAAAAAGAAGATTAATGTGGAAATTAATCTAATCCATGGATTAATAAGTAGAAGACTTACTTAAACTGGGCAATTTTCTCTCAATTTGATTATAATAAATATTTTGCATTTAAGAGTTTACTATTGCTAATGGAAGGACTGTGTTTTCTCTGGGAGCATTGTGAATCTTGCGTTACTGAACAAATGGTTTCCTAAAAGGGTATGGGCAAATGGAACTGTAAATCAAACAAATTTTTTATTTTGAGCCCGCAATTTAAAGGGATCGTTTTACATGCATTCACTCTCCATAGATACCTCTAAAAGTTCATTTAGATGAACAATTCCCCAAAGCAACTGTCACCTGGAGAACATAATTCCTATATTTAGCTCAATACTTGGGCCAGAAAGGCTAACATGTCATTCAGTTTACAGGTAAGATGAATATCATCTCCTTAGAGTAGTTTCATCAACTAAGTGTAGAAAAACTAGGTACTAGAGTGATTTTTACACAATTGTTTCTTGTTGAACAGATTACAAAATTAGAGAAAACGGAAAATTACAAAGATAGTCTTAAATATCTACGCATATGGTAATAATTTTATAAGAAAAAAATCAAAATATAGCATCCGTTTCTACCTGCTTGCCCTGTGAATTTTGTAGTCTAATATAATGAGCGAGATAATACACAAAATAGTTAGGATGGCTGACTTCAAAGACAGACTGCTTGTGTTTGGATTTAAGCTTTGTTATGTGTTACCTGTGTGTTGTACATTATTTAATCTTTTTACACCTCCCAGTACAACAGGGATAATAATGCTTCCTACGTCATAAGGTGATTTTGAGAATTCAGTAAGTCAGTATGTGTGGAATACACAGGACAGTGATCAATCGTGCCTGGTAGGCAATAAATGTTAACTCTCACTGTCAACACTACAGTTGGTTTCTGTTCCAACCTTCATGAATTTTCACTGATTTTTTTCACACTTGTTTAAACTTACATGCTGTGTGCCTCTGTCAGGGACCTGGGAGACAGAGATAAAGGACAAAGACACTGTTCCCAAGTAGCTTGAGGTATTGGATGAATACCCCCCACCAAACACAGATGCACGGATAGTGATGCCACTTATAAAAGGAATGTAAGACTTAAAGGTCATTCAGAATGTCCGTGAGACTCATTTATTTTTAAGGTGATTTCTAATATATAATTTTGTAAGCAATATGCATGCTTTTTAGGCTATTAGCTACAATGCAATGAATTACCTAGATTTGCTCAAGTTCATACTCATTCTGCATGTTTTTCTAAATACAGAAATTTCTCATTATGTATGGCCTGATTTTTTTTAAAAAAGAAACATTATATATGAAGAGTATGTGAAGCCTAAGAAAAGTGGCACATTCTTCACTCTTGTAATATGCCAGCATCTTATTCTTTATTTGGTGGTTTCTAATTGTTCCCTAAAAATGTACCAACCATAATATTGACTGAATTATGCCACAAAGAAAAGAAAGTGATTATAGTTCTCTTCATAGATCCTTGGAGCCCATATAAAGCATTGATTGATTGTAGAGCCTGCCTGGAGAACAGGCTGTATCAGTGCTATAGAATCTTTGCTACTGACTTAGCTACTCTTGATTTGGTCTCATTCATGGGTTTACATTTGCTCTGGAAGTGGTGAGCTTAGGTGATAGAAAAATGTTTGGTATATGAATTTCATATACTTAAAGAAATGAATCTGGAGTTCAGTATTTCCCTGCAAAGTGCTAGACCTTAAAAATCTGGTTTGCATAGACTGGAATTCATTGATTAAGAAGAGGAATTTATTATAGATGAAGAATAATTACTTCTGAAGAGAAAGTATGTTGAATTTGGGATTCTAATACTTATTTAAAATTGGCAATAATTTCACTGTTACCAATAAATGCATTAATTCTGGTTTTTAAAATTTCAATTAATGTTATTTTTGGCTTAATATGCACATTGTTAAGCCATGTGGGTTTTTTCTGTTTTTAAAATTTAAGTATACTTTGCACAGAGTAAAATTTACCTGTATATGTCTACAGTTGTGCAAATTTTAACAATTCTATACATTCATGTGTCCATCACCAAAGTCAAGATATACAACAATTCTGTCACTGGCAGCATTTCCATGCTTTTTTTTGTCATCAACCCCTTTCTCCAGTCTCTGGCAACCATAGATTTGTTTCCTTTCCCAAAATATAAATGGAATCATACAATATGTAGCCTTTTGAGTCTGGCTGTTTTCATGTAGCATAATGCCTTTTAGATTTATCCATATATCAGTCATTCATTCTTTTTCACTGATAAGTATTATTTTATTGGATGGATACTCACAGTTCCCATTCCCCACTTGAAGGACATTTGTTTCTAGTTTTTGGTAATTACAACAAAAGCCATTTAATTATGTTCTTACTTGTTTTGGAAAAGATCCAATAAAATGGTAAAATAATTACTTTGTTTGTGTAGGAGTAGGATGTGGTAGGGAAGTCTGAATCCAAAGGTGTTGCTGAAAGTCTCTGCTGGCTGGGCATGGTGGGTAATGCCTCTCATTAAAGCACTTTGGGAGGCTGAGGTAGGTGGATCACTTGATGTCGAGACTTAGAGACCAGCCTGGGCAACATGGCATACCCTATCTCTACAAACATATAAGAAGTAGCCAGGCATGATGACACACTCCTGTAGTTCTAGCTACTGGGGAGGCTGAGGTGGGAGGATGGCTTGAGCCCCAAAGGCAAAGGATAGTGTGATCCAAGATCACACCACTGCACTCCAGTCTGGGTAACAGGATGAGACCCTGTCTCAATAAATAAATAAATAAAGTCTCTACTAAAAGCAATTATTTGTTGTCTACTGGTACAGTCAGGCACACCAGTAGATCTCAGACTGTGTTTCTATTTGATTACCATTGTTCTGCTGCTTAAATCCAAAATATGCCATTTTTAAAAAGAATTTTCACAATTAGTACATTGCATTTCATCAATCTTAAGTTCTCCTCTAATAAATCATTTGAAATGCTTGGGTATCTCACAGAGAATCCCATGTTACCTGGTTTGGCACACAGTCATTACACTGATATTCCTGAAGTTGAATCTAGTAATTTTGGGGTGTCTCACATAAGCATGTAACTTTCAGGCTCTCCCTAAAAAAGGAGTGTCATAGGAACATATTCTAAATTAGTCTATCTGGATGTGAAAATAGGACTCTTCTTGTGTTCATAGTGGCCAAGGAATAAAGACCATGGCTACTACATTCTTTTTCTTTTCATTTCTTATTTCTTGTTTCTTTCTTTCTTTTTTTTTAAGACAGTGTTGCCCAGACTGGAGTGTAGTTTTGAGATCATAGCCCACTGCACCCTCAAACTCCTAGACTCAAGCAATCTTATGCCTCAGCCTCCCTATCAGCTGGGACTACAGGCACACACCATAGCACCCAGTATTTCTTTTTTCTGTTAGAGAGAAAGTTTTTCCATGATGCCCAGAGTGGTCTCAAACTCCTGGGCTCAAGGAATTCTCCCCTCTTCAGCCTCCCAAAATGCTGGTATTACAGGCATGAACCACTGCACATGGCCTATCACTACATTTCGTAATGAAAATCACAAAGTAAGACTGGGAGGCTTGGAGAGGCTGAGAAAGCTGAGAATGGGTCTTGTGGAGGACTTTAGGGAGAGTCAGGAATGTTGTCTGAGTCCCCTCTTACACCTCTAGTGCAGTGAGATGGGGCCTAACAGGACCACTTGCAGGATGGCCTGTGACCAGTGTGGGAGTATTCTTAGACTCGGTCCAAGGTGCTGTTATAAGAGGGACTAGCAAATCCTAGCTTAAATAAGCTGGAATCATCTATGCCCAGTGCTAATAAGGGAATAAACAATGAACTAGAGGGAAGCACAGCATGCCCATTCAAAGAGCTCCTAAAGAAAGAGCTCTTGTTGTGGGAGTGTGGTTAGCAGATGTTGCTCATGTCATCTCTAACTCCTATACCCAAGGGATGTGCATCCATTCTTAAGCTGCTGTGGGTACCAGTTACTAGAAACTCATAGCTGCCCCCATTCTCTGGCCAACTGCCCTGGGCTGACAGGAGCCCTCTTTCCCAGAGATGCCTTGTAGTTTATGCCTTCCACCAATCTGGAGACTGCCCACGGTCAGCGACTGAAAAATGCAGAGGTATAAGTGAAAGCACGGCCGCCTTGCCTCAAGACCTGACAGCCCTTGTCTTGCAATCCGTGCTTCAGAGCTCTCCAAGGGATCAGGTGGAGACTAAATTTCATCTGAAACAACATGTTTGCCAAGCTTCTTCTACTGCCCCCTCCTGCTTCTCTTGATCTTTTAGAGGCTTCTTCTGAGAGCTCTCCCTCAAAAACCATTTGCACAAGAATCCCTGTCTCAGGCTCTACGTTTAGGGAACCTAACCTAATATAGGAGACTCTGAGGAACCCTGCCCCCCCCAAAAAAAAAACATTAAGAGGAGGGAGACAGAGAGAAAGAGAACTTCATACACTCCCTGCGCTTAGAGAGCGTATTGACATGTTACTCCTGTAACAATCAGGTAAGAACCTCTCTGCTTCCCCTTATCTCTTCACTAAGCTCTTCTGAGTGCCAAAATTCATGTTAGCAAGGTAAAAAAAAGGAGATGCCTAACTAAGCTATTTAGGGAAACATACCTTAAGGCTATTAAACCCTTTCCTTCCTATAAGATTCCAGCTTTGCGGTTGATCTTGAGCCTTATGAAGAGAAGCCTTAACATGAAATGAACGTGATCTTTCCATGAGACACTAATTGTTGACCAGGGGATCTGGGAGACTATAACTAGAAAGTTCATGAAGACTTTTATCTAGGAGCCCAAGAATAACCAACCCACCTAATTTATTGAAGGTGACAATGGGGTAAGGTGCATGATATCTCGAGTCTTGTTACCTGTTATCCTAAAACAATTGAAAGGGCAAAAACATAATAAATGCTGAATCCTGACAAATGAAGACAGAAAACTTACTTTTCTTCTTAAACCAAGAGGATAAACATTGTATTTAGTATTGAGATTAATTCTCATTGAAATAAAGTCCATCAGACACACAAGTCTCCAGGTATTGGCCATTCAGACATTGAGATCTAATCCATCACACAAGCCACTATGAGTTAACATCCAGGTAGCCCCACAGACATCTCAGGGCACTCTTAGCTGCTTTCGTCCTGATGGAAGCTGGGGATTTTTCTTTCCCTTCATTTTTTGTTTGTTTGTTTGTTTTTATGTGTGTTTTTGTTTGTTTGTTTGCTTTTGAGACAATCTTGCTCTGTCACCCAGGCTGGAGTGCATGGCGTGATCTCAGCTCACTGCAACCTCTGCCCCCGGAGTTCAAGAGATTTGCCTGTTTCTCCTGCCTCAGCGTCACAAATAGCTGAGACAACAGGCATGCGCCACCAAATGAGGCTACTTATTATTATTATTATTATTGTGTTTTTAGTAGAGACGGGGTTTCACCATGTTGGTCAGGCTGATCTCGAACTCCTGACCTCAGGTGATCCACTTGCCTTGGCCTCCCAAAGTGCTAGGATTACAGGCGTGAGCCATTGCACCCAGCCTTTCTTCACTTCTTAACACAGGGAAATACCCAAATATTAGAGGAATGGAGCAGTGGGGAATGTATAATCCATGATGTCTTTGTTTTATGAGAACCCCAATGAAGAAAGAGAAACAAGGAGACATAGTTTAGAGCATGCCGCTCAGCAGAATTTAGAATTGCCATCAGTCACTGGAAGAGTCTATGTGTACCTGGATATTTCAAATATATAAATACCCAGCTTCATTATCTGAATTTTTTATGCTCCCCAAAATTTGAGCTCTCTTTTAGTACAGGCTGCTATAACAAAATATAGACGGGGTGGCTTAAACAACAGACAGTTATTCTTAACCATTCTGGAGGCTGAGAATTCTAAGATCAAAGTGCCAGCAGATGAAGTTCCTGGTGAGGACCTGCTTTGAGGAGCTGCTTTCTAACTTGCAGCTGCCTTCCTGCTGTGTGTTCAACTGACCTTCCTTTTGTTTGTGTATGAGGGAGAAAGAGAATGAGAGAGAGAGAGATTTGTTTTCCTCTTTTTAGAAGAGCTCTAAGTCCATCATGAGGGTCCCACTCTGATGACCTAATCTAAACCTAATTACCTCACAAAGGCCCCACCTGTAAATATAATCACATTGGGGATTAAGGGCTTCAGCAAATGAATTTGGGGGAACATACAAGCATTCCTAATGCAGGACAGGCAACATTTCAGCTCTGCCACTGACTGCCCAAATAATCCTGGACAACTTACTTAACCTCTTTAAGCCTCAGTTTTGTCATCTGTTAGATGGGAATGAATGAGTTAATATCTATTGTACTAAAACAAGTATGTCTGGCACAGAGTAAATATTCAGTAACCGGTAACTGTTTATTATTAGCTTGGACTAAACTCTGGAGTAGTTAAGAAATGAGGCAATTTCTCATTACTGGAAGAAAAATCAGAATGACTGTATTAAAAAGGAGATGCTGAGCATCATATCATCAAAAGTTTTAATTGGTTCAATATTATTTCAAATTGTGACATTAAACAAATATCACTTTCAAGTGCTGAGGTTATTTCCTCAAATATGACATCAATTGACTCAATCCAAGTAGGAGAAATTTGAGCGCTTCACTATGTGACATAAAAATTGCTAATTCTTTTCTTATTATATATTATAATCATGTGTCACTTAATGGTGGGGATTCATTCTGATATTGTGTGAACATCAGGGACTGAACTTATGCTCACCTAGGTGGTAGAGCCTACTACACACCTAAAATACATGGCATAGCTTATTGCTCCTAGGTACAAACTTATACAGCACTTTACTGTGCTGAATACTATAAGCAATTGTAACATAGTGATAAGTGTTCATGTATCTAAACATATATAAATGTAGAAAAGGTACATTGAAAATTCAATATAAAAGATAAAAAAAGATGCACCTGTATAAAACACTTACCATGAATGGAGCTCCTAGGCCTGGAAGTTGCTGTGGGTGAGTTGTTGAGTGACTGGCGAGTGAATGTGAAGGCCTAGGACATTAATGTACACTACTAGAGAATTTATAAGCAGTGTATACTTAGGCTAAAATAAATTTATTTTAAAAAAACTTTTTCCCTCAGTAATAAATTATCCATCTTAGCTATTTTAAGTTTTTTACTTTATAAACTTTCAAATTATTTAAACTTTTAATTCTTGCAAGAACACTTCACTTGAAACACAAACACATTGTACAACAGTACAAAAATATTTCTTTATAGAGCTTATTCTGTAAGTTTCTTCAATTTTTAAATATTTAGTTTTTACTTTTTAAACTTATTTGTTAAAAACTAAGACAAAACACATACATTAACCTACTCAAACACAGAGTCAGCATCATCAATATCATTGTCTTCCACTTCCGCATCTTGTCCCACTGGAAGGTCTGCAGGGGCGATAATATGCATGGAACTGTCATCTCGTGTGATAGCAATGCCTTCTTCTGGAATTGCCACCTGAGACTGTTTTACAGTTAACTTTTTTCTTTATTTATTAGAAAGAATACACTCTAAAAAAATAAACTGTATAATATAGTATACACATAAACCAGTAACAGTTGTTTATTATCATTACCAAGTATTACATACTATACATAATTTTATGTACTACAGTTTTATACAACTAGCAGCAATGTAGTTTTGCTTGTACCAGCAACATCATAAACGCATGAGCGCTGTGTTGCTCTATGACGTTATAACAACCATGACATCACTAGGTTATAGGAATTTTTTCAGCTCCGTTATAATCTTATGGGACCACCATCACATAGGCAGTGTCTCAGGGACTGAAATGTCATTATGGGGCATGTGACTGTGTTATACTGTGTGTGTTTTTAGATACACACACATATATTTATCTTTTATGCTTGATTTTGATTCTTTATTAATGTGGTGTAAGTCAATATTGGCAACAAAAGATGTTTTCACCTTAGCAAAGGACAGATATAAAGTTTCATTCTAAAGAATTTTGGTGTTTTCCTCCTACTGCGCTGGGGAAATGTAGCAATCCCATATAATCTGCCAACATGCATGGTTGGAGATGGCATTTTAGGGGGTCAGGGAGATAATTAATCAGGAAACCTTGAGAGTCATATCCAGATTTCTAGCTCTTATCTCAAAAGGAAATTACTCGTAAGTCCAGGAAATGGCTACGCTGAAAATACTTGTCATTTGTCTGACACTGTATGTAATTCTAACTTTTAAGATCATCAGTTTTAGTGGCAGGTATTCTTGGACTTAATACTACCTCTACCAATTACAGTGGTCATTAGCTGCATAATTTTGAACAATCTCAATCTTCTCATCCATAAAATGGGAATAACAATGTCTATTCCTTAGGGCAGTTTTGAGGATTAAATGATTGAATGCATATAAAAAACACTTTGTCCTGAATCTGGCACATGAAAGCACTGGGATAGTTGTTACCACTGGAATTGTATAATTCTGGGCCTTTTCATTCCACAAGTGAATGGTGACGTACCATTTAAGACTTGCCAATGGGTAGGGGAGCCGTATAATATCCAAATAATGATATCACTGATCATTTCTAACTGAGCACATTTTTGGCTAGAAGGGAACTTGGATAAAATACAAAAACAGAGCTTTCACAGGCATTTTTGTTCTTTCGTTTATGCTTTGAAAAAAATATTTGGGGCACCTACTATTATGGGTAGCTAAATACATCCCAAATTTATATCTTAATGTGTTCTTGTCCTTTAATTTTTATTCTGTAGCATATGAACTTCAGTAATTTCTAATTTCCAGAATGGTGGAACATAAATACATGTCTCCAGTTCCCATCAACTTTGCTAAGTAATAATAATATTGTTAACAAAATCACAGTCTTTTTCTTTAACCTGGCAACAGTTACTTAACAATAAAAGCAGGTGCCAACATAGCAGGAACGATATTTAGTGTTTTGTGAGTCATTGTTTTATTATTTTTAATTTTTTTTACCATCACCTTAGGAAATCATACAAATGTCATTATGGAAATCAATCATTAGAGTAAGGTGGAGGACTAACTTTTATTGTAAAAATAACCGTATTTACCTGGATACTTATTTAGAGTCTAAGTAAGAATGCCTGTCTTCTTGAATCCCTTACTTTATTTAGTCAAATGCTAACTTAACTTGCTGTTAAGGCCTTGGGTTCTTCTTTTCCAGTCAATGTCAGTGTTGAGGCTTTGTGTGTTGGCAATTTTTAGTTGTGTATTGATTAACTATTGCTACAATATTGCTATGTAACAAGCCACCCCAGAAATTTAGGCTTACAACACTCACTTGTAGTTTCTAGTAATATGGCTGCATTGGTTCTGCTGATCTGAGCATATCCCATCAGGGTTCATTCACATGCCTTACACTCAGCTCTGTATTAATTTGTTGGTTTCATTTGACTTGGAGGGGCAATAATGTGGCTGGGCTCTCAGCTGAGAAGAGTGGGCTCTGCTCCACATGGTACCTCATCCTTCAAGAGGCTAGCTCTGGCTTTTTCCCAGGCTAGTCCAGACATAATTTCATGGCAGTTACATAGCAGCGAAAAGAAAGCATAAATACTCAGGCATGATTTCTTCTTGAATCAAGTCAGCTAATATCCTGTTGCTTAAAGAAAGTCTACGGCCAAGCCAAGAGCAAGAGTAGGAGGGAGCTACAAAGTTATAGGGCAAACGATGTGGCTACATGGAGGCTATTAATTGGGGTGTTAATGAAACCAATCTACCACAGATGGGATGGACCCACTGCATATGGAAGCCACCGCCTTTCAGGAAGACTTCCCCAACTGGACTTTTAAAAATAGCCTTTCTCTCCAGATGCCCTACCTATCATCTCATCTGCCTATTAAGGATGGGTACATCTGGGCCAGGTGCAGTGGCTCACGCCTGTAATCCCGGCATTTTGGGAAGCCGAGGCAGGCGGATCACCTGAGGTCAGAAGTTTGAGTCCAGTCTGGCCAACATGGTGAAACCCCATCTCTACTAAAAATACAAAAATTAGCTGGGCAGACCCTGCCAGAAAGAAATGCTTCAGTGATACCTTCTAATGGTGGAGGAACTTAACTTGTCAGTACTCAGCAAGAAATAATCATGCCTTAAGGGTTGATGTTGGCTTTGTGCCCAGATCCCCTTAGGCTGATGATTCTCCAGCTGCTGCTAGTGTTGGCTTTTATTAGCTCCCAACTGAGTCCTATGGAGAACTGCTCCTAGACCATGGGTCCCACTGCCCACCCACTGCCTTCTGAGGGGTAGCCTGTCTGACACAGTGCAAACATCCCAACCACTTTTCCTCCAGATGGGACATCTCTGTGGTATAATCCATGCTCCAGAGCTCCCTTGGGTCCATGCTCAGGGTGGACTCCAGCTGAGGCCACAGCCTTGCTCAGCTCTGCCCCATTCACTTTCTGTTTCCCTCCCTCTCCTGTTCCTGAGACTCGCTCTCAAGAAATCACGGGCATCCTAATTCCTGTCTCAGACTCTGGTTTTGGAAAACCCAACCTGAAATACATGTTACAGTGTTGTTTTCTGTCATTTTCTCTATGTATTTTTTAAAATAAATTCTCAGTGCCTTGAAAAAATAGAGAAAGCCTCACAGATACAAAATGAGATTAAATTCAGACATTTATGAGGTATATTTTTAAAGGCCCTATTTCAAAATTTTCAGTGCACATGTATGTATTGAGGCAGTCTTGGAGGAAGGGACATCGACTTTGCTTCAGAGAAAATGAATTTATCTCTTCAGTCTGCCTGGCTCTGCCACTTATTATTGATCCTGAGAATTTATGAAGATCTTTTTTTTTTAAATAATGTTTTATCATGCTTTAAGTTCTGGGGTACATGTGCAGAACGTGCACGTTTGTTACATAGGTATACATGTGCCATGGTGGTTTGCTGCACCCATCAGCCCGTCATCTACATTAGGTATTTCTCCTAATGCTATCCCTCCCCTATCCTCCCAGCCCCCAACAAGCCCCAGTCTGTGATGTTCCCCTCCCTGTGTCCATGTGTTCTCATTGTTCAGCTCCCACTTATGAGTGAGAACATGCAGTGTTTGGTTTTCTGTTCTTGTATTAATTTGCTTAACTTGATTCTCTATATTCTCATATGCAAAATGGGAATAATAATCACTATTGCAAGGAATTTTGTTGAGAATTAAGTTAAATGAGATAATGCATGTCAAAGGAGTTTAAGGGGCTACGGATATGCTATTTTTACTTGTAGACTGTATTTTCTTATAACTCAGAGCTTTAAAAACCCAATGCAACTACCTAATGCCAGTAAAATGGAGTCGTAAAATAATAAAGAAAACTGTCTTGTTTCCCATTTTTTTTGGAAAACTGATATTGTTGCTTACTGTTTTTATCCTTTGGTCAAAATTGAAACATAAGTTTTGTATCTGTATCCAGGGGATACAAAGACAGATTTTTGGCTTTCATCACAATAGCACAGTAAGATACAGAAATGTTCGCTTCATTTTAATGTTATATTTTGACTTCCTCTTCTGAATGCTACTTCAGGCGTATGGCAAAATAAACTTTCAAAATTAGGAAGCTCTGAGAAATAAATAATAATTTAAACATTCTTTATTTGTGAAATACAGACCTTTTCCTTTAAAAAAAATCGGCTAATCTTATTTAATTCTACTGAGCTTTACAATTTGGGGATATTATGATCAGCAGGTTGCAGATTCAACCTGAAAAGGACACTTTTCTTGGTACCACCTCAGTGGCAAAATTCACCTGTATTTTGGGTTAGTCCAGGGTTAAACTGAAAGTAATACTCTTCAGTATTTGTGGCCAGAATGTTTACCAAATAATCTCTACCAAAACAGACATTTCTTCTTAATAAAAATAATGTTCTGGAGATATTGCATAGCCCTGTGACCCAGATTCACACACTTGTGCTAAGAGTGCCTGTGTGTGCAAAGACTTTGCTTGTCATCACTTTCTTAATCACATTACATTGACTTTCTTCATTTCTTTCTCCCCCACACCCTGCCCTTCAACTTGTTAAGTACACAGTGTATTTTCTCCCCAAAAGACTTTCTTTTTGGTTCAAAAATATTTTCTTCAGGAATTTGAAAGATTCAAGGGAAGGGAAAAGAGTTAGCTGACTTAGATTCAAATGAAGGTTGACGCTGATTGTTATGCAACATGGGCATGTAATAAATGGGAATGCAAATCTCCAAGACTGTTGATACTGGACAAGGTTTGGGGAATTTTAGACAGAGATTTTCACATTTGTTACAGCATCTTCAGTTAATGAGGAGAAACTATATGTGCTTAGATTGATAGAAAAGTAATATACTGATTAGTCTGAAAAAAATAGGAATCACATTCTTCAAAGAAAACCCAGTGATGACAGTTCTTAAGATGAAGATCTTAAGTTTTCATTCTTTGATATTTATTCTTTACTGTCCATGTTTATCCTGATGTCTGTGATTTAAATCCAATGTTTCCTCTTCTACTTTTTGAAAGTGAACACTGGTAGAAGACGCTTGCTTATTTCTGTCAATTGGGTTTGAAATAATTAATCTGACTTTTGATTAAATGCCTCAGTCATATAGTAGCATTTAAAAATTTATAGAGCCACTGTTACATAATTGGCCTCAATCCCATCTTGTACCCCTTTTGCTGATAGAGCAAAACAAACCTACGCAAATATGGAAGAAATTATCCACTGCAGTTACCAACCCCCGTGCTGCTTAGTAGAATGCATTGTTGTGCATACGCTCAGGATGAAAATACTGAACATTCTTCAACCATAGCTGTGTGTTGATTGCTGTGCCATTGTGTTTTGTTTGCTATTTTAAAATTTTGTCTACAGTGTTTCATCGACAATGGTAGACATCATTCCCTTAGGTGCTTTTCATTTGCCTAGAAGAAAAGTGGGAATAAAAGAGATGAGGATGATTACACTTTGGCTTCCTTCAATTTTTCTTCTGGCAGTTTAATCTAACCTCATCTTCTTTTGTTGAGTTTGTAATACAAGAATTTAAGGCATTCAATAGTAGGTTATGTGATTGAAGTTGTTGGCCATCTCTACTTCCATGAAGTGTGTATACATACTTCTCTCCAGTAGAATCTCAAAATCCCATTGTAATTCCTGATGAATTAAGAATCCATGTTTTAGAATGAATGAAAACCTTAAAACCAGGTTAGATTTATTTTGCAGAAAACCATTTATATTACTTTAAGTTCATGGTTCTTATTTGTTCCTCTCATTGTTATTCATTTCTGAATCTTTGATCCTAAGTGGAGAAATTTCTGCAGAGGCTCCTCTAAGAAGTAGCACATATATAATAGCTGGGGCATAAGAAAGCTTGATTTATAAAAATGTTTGATTAATAGAGAAAAGAGGCAAGGTAGAGAGTCTTGTCTCCAAAAACAAAGTTGTCCTTAAAAGTATGTAAAACTAAAGCTTGAATCTCTTGGAATCAACCAAGACAGAAATAAAATTAATATTTATGTAGGTGTATGGGCTGAAGCATCCTACAATCCAATTACATAACAGGGACAAACTAAGGTAACCCTGGTGTAACGTCTTGTAAAAGAAGAAGTGAGGTTATATAATTAGACTGCATTTATCAAGTAGCACATTCCACCTACACAGGCTCTGAAGAAAGAAAGAGGAAGTGGGGAGGGAAAGATTTCTAAGGAATAATGACTAAGAACAGTTTGATGTGTACATTTATGTCATCCTTTCAAGCTTTTTTTTTTTCTTTTAGTGTTATGCATAGCATCACTTAGGTGCCTAATGGCTTACAGTTTTGTCCTTCAAAGACCTTGATCAAGCCAGTCTTTGGGGCAAAAAGAAGAACTTAGATATGGGTGGGGGGGAAGCAATGCTGGACCCTTTAAGAATTGTGTCTAAGGAAAAAGGTCAGGAACAGCTAACTAAGAATATGTTTATTTGGAAAGATTATTTTCATATTGGTCAGTAGAGTTATTAGGTCAACAGAGAGCACGTTTTGTACCTTGAGATGGGTGAACCAGAGGATTAGACACTGTTGATAATGCAGATAGTGCAGTATGTTTTGTTAATCCAACAAAGGTATCATAGGAAGGTAAAAAAGAGAAAGAAAAATCAAGATGGTAATAAGGAGCTTTATTATGGTGACCAGTGTACAGGAGGGGCAATGGATAGAGCAGAATCATTCCACCCACCACCTTTATGGTTGTCTCTGTTTCACTTGTTCAGCATCAGTCCTTATAAGATGTTTCTCAGTGCTGCGCTATTAAAGCAAAACAACAATAATTTCTGCTGAAGAAGTGTATTTAGCCAGTTGACCTCGAGTATACCCACATTAGAAAACTACACTCCAAACCAATATCCCAGATTGTTTTCTCCTGTTTTTTCCAGTGTTGGAGTTTGTTGGAAATGCTAAGGAAATGTCCTCACACCAAATTTATCAGACATCAGAAGTGTAGTACCTTTTGCTTGTCTCAAACTTGGGGTGATAACTGTTGATGACAGAAATAAAAAATATTGAAGTCCCCGCTAAGTTAAATGTAATTGCTGAAATGGCCAACAGTGCAATCATGCAATCAGTACATGACTACTCTGCCATCGTTAGTGTTGGTGCTCCCTCTGAGTTCAAAACATCTGGTGAGGAGCATGCAGTGCATGTATGACTTTCCCGTTTGCAGTGGATGTACTCATTCCTGACACAAAGGAGAGCAAATAAAAGTAAAGCAATGACAATTAAAATGTACCAGTTCCCCAAATACAGGCAATAATAATAAGTTTAAGAGACAGCAATAATGGACAACAAAGATTGTTGACTACATGAGAAAATTTGTGTCAAATTCTACCCTTTGCAAATAACCATCATTAAAGCTGGATGAACTAAATTTCAACAAGGAAGTTGGCAAATAACCAAATCTATATTTAAAGACTTTCAGCCTACCAAATCTTGCATGCATGTATCTCTCATTTTATCACTTGGCTTTTCATTTCATTAATATGAACCAACAATAACTTTCTTTTGGCTCTGATGGACTTAAGTCTACAACTCTCAGAGTTGAAACTGGAAAAAAATGAATTGCTTTTTATACTAATTTCTGATTGTTAATTTTACTTCTTTTAAAGTAGAGGCTATATTTTATATACACATCATTTGGCAACAGTAATTCACTTCTAAACTTTTATGATGCAAAATCAGTTGCCAATTTGATGATAATATAGGCGGGCACTAATAATGCTGCTTTGCCGCTTCAAAGCTTCCAGTCCGAGAAATTTCATAAGCAGGAAACCTAACCCTACCGGCTGAACTGATATAAAGAATTGCCTCTTATGTGTTCCTTTAGATTTGAATTTTTCAAAGCTCCTTTGGAATATTGTATTTTTAGAGGAATCAGAATTTTCATTTATTTCAAGAAGTTGATTTCCTGTAGGCTTCAAAGATATTACAGTTCTGCATGGATTAAACATTTAAAAATCAGAGTGAGAATATGAATTATTTCTAAAATGTATAGTGTAAATGCCATGGGCACTGGTATGGAATGGATATGGATTCTTATCTTCCCTCTTCCATATAAGGTGTACTTGGGAAAATCTCTTCCCTGATCTGTAATATTCAGACAACAACAGTTCATAGAACTAATGACTTAGAAGATGCAAATGTATCTCCATATATAAATACTATTGAAAATAACAGAAAGGAAGATATAGGAGAAAAAACTCATCATATTGAAATTAGTAGTGGTGATGAATGGAGGCAGAAGAAACTGGCTGGATATTTTCAATGGAAAAACTCATTTTAAATCGTGAATAACCACTGTTAGCAACTTTCCATATTTGCTTTCAGTACTTTTTGAAGCGTATCATTGTTTTTGCACCACACACACACGTGTGTTTGTATGTGTGTCAAATAATGAAAAAAATCACGAAATCAGAGCCCCCAAGTCTGCCACCCAGAAATAGCCATTATTTCATTGGTTTAACATCATTTTAGATATATATGCGATTATCAATATCGATGAAAGCATATAAAATAGTTTTATAAAAAATTATACAGATGCTATTTTAACGCGAAGCCTTAAAATTTTTGTTTTAATGTTGATTGCGTCTCTATGAAGCATGAGAACATTCATCCCCTCGTGTGTCCCTCCCTCTCTGCCTCTGTTTAGATTTTTGTTACTTGTGTCATTATTTTTTGCATTGTGTGTCTCTGAAACATTCATGGTGACTTGAACCATGATTTCCATATTTCATTAGTACTAGCATTATATTTAAATAAGATCAATGTTCTCCTGCCTCCATTTGCCAGAGCTTTGCATTCTTAAATTATTTATCTTGCTTCTTCTCTAAATTGGCTCTATTTCATCATCAAGGTCTATTTTTTAAAGATTTTTAGGAAGGGTTCAGAAGTGTATGTATTTTATGAGATCTCCCATGTTGGCCAATGTCAGTCATTTGCCTTAAAAATTAATACTTTAGCACAATATAATATTTTTGGAGTCACATTTGTAGCCACTGCTCCATGGACTTCTAGCACTAAATATTGCTGTGCAGAAGTCTGAGGAGAACCTGTGCTTTCCCTGTGATGAATTATTTGCTTTTTGTACCTGGATGCTTGAAAAAGTCTTTTCTTTATTTTCCTCTGGACAGGATATTTTGCATAGTTGTTTTGCCCTTTTTAAAAAATCTTGCTTCGATGCCCCTTTTCAAACATTCTCTCTTGTCTTTTAAAGTATTGGTGACTTCTTGACTTTCTTTATCTCAGATCAGAATGTTTCTTTTCATAGGTTTTGGTTTGAGAGCTGAATAGTTCACGGTCTTTCTGATTCTCTTGAGAAGGGAGGCTGAAGGGAATACTGATGTCATATATGTTCTTTCTAGAATTTCAGGTCTATTTTCTCTCCTGATGCTTTGTTAAATGTCCTGTACCAGGTTTACATCAGTGTGTGTGTGTGTGTAGGTGTGGAGGGGCACATGGTCAGGCTTTATTAGCTTTCTCAAATCATTCTGAAGCAGTGGATGAATTCTTCCCTTAATTCAAAGAAATCATTGTCTCCTGTTTTCCTCAGTGAGAAGCATCTTTGCTATTACTCAGACTAGGGAAACTACCAGGACACCCATTCAACTTGTTTCTTTCTCGATTTGTGGTTATGAACAAGAATTCTCAGTAAGTTTGTACTCAACCATTGACTTGGAGGAGGGATCAGTGTTGGGAGTCAGTGACTTGCTTTGTCCTAGAAATTTCTGTCATTTTCTTAGCTGTCAGAGTTACGGCATTAGGTCTAGCTTTGTTTCTTGTATGTTCTTGTTTTATTTTGTTTATAACTGTTTTGCCCATGTTTAAATGTATTCTGTGAAGTAGTTTTTATCTTCTGTCTTAACCTGAAAATCAGTACAGGGTTTTAACCTAAGCCCGGAAAGTTACTGCTATTTCCTTTGCAGATGGTGCATCGTCCCTGTGGGGAAGCTGTCTGGAGGGTATAACCAACTGTGTGCGCTAGGCCTATCAGAAGGACATTTTACTGAACACCTGCTGGCTTTTATTTTTTTACTTTAACTCTTGTCAGTGTCAAGGGTATTATATTTTTTCCTTTTTTTTTTTTTTTCATCACCACTTACAAGCTGGATAAGACAGAACATTCACACCTCACTGACTTTCTTTTTATTGGGAAATTTTTTATTTTTCCTCTTGATTTATTTTTTCTTGCTCTGAGAAGATTTATAAAACTAAAGTGAGGAACTTTCAGATAAGATGCACTATCAAGATTATTCTAAACCCCAGCATCTTCACTATTTTGAAAGCAAAACTTAAAACAAAAAGAGTAATTAAAAATGTTCTTAAAATTTGAAGGTGTTTTCCTTTCCAAAATGTATTTCTGCAGGAATTCTCACTGATTTGAAAGGTAAAATTGTATCAGATCAAAATTCCCAGTAAAAAAGCTAGTTTTCTGTTTTATTTCCAAATGCTATCAAGGGGATAAAATTTAAACTTTTTCTGTGCACACATGTTGTTCACATGTGAGAATAATGAGACATAATATTAGATTTTTCTGCTGTATCCTTCGCTACATATAGAGTGCTGCTTGGGAAACCTGCCTCACAGTATGGTTGTGAGGATTAAATGTGCAAATATATAGAAAGCACTTGATAAGCACTTAATACATATTATCTGTGGCTGCTGCTCCTTTCATTATTATGTCATCCAATGGAAATTTCCTCATGGATTTCTTCTTTTGAGTGTTCTGAGTGTTAACTCCTTAAATGAGATTTTTGCATAATATTTAAAGTACAAATTCTGTTGGTTTTCTAAAGCTCTATTTGAGTTTTTCTCCAAAACATGCTGTTTTGTTTGTTAAAATGGGATGTAAGGGAAGCCAATGGGCTATGATGGAGATAGGCCTCAAGTGCCTCCTTTGTACCTCTCTTCAGCAATTGTCTCTCAGCCTGAGTCACCAAACCCAGGACTGTAAGGGATTCATATATACAACAGCACATCCATAGCCCTTCCATGAAATGCTGCCAGAATTGAGGAGTTTGACTGCTATATCCTTGATTTCAATCTTAACCCCACTCTTGGGTAGCTTATTATTATTATTACTATTATTATTATTATTATTTGAGATGGAGCCTCGCTCTGTTGCCAGGCTGTAGTGCAGTGGTGCGATCTTGGTTCACTGCAACCTCTGTCTCCTGGGTTCAAGTGATTCTCCTGCCTCAGCTTCCTGAGTAGCTGGGACTACAGGCGCGTGCCACCATGCCCAGCTAATTATTGTATTTTTAGTAGAGATGGGGTTTACATTACATTTCTCCAATAGTTCAATTCCCTTTGCACACATGAAAATTATATGTGAAATCATTTGTGTATGAGGATCCCGTCATAACAAGCCACATATAAAAGAGAAGGTATTTTGAGCATAGCATCCTAAATCTGGATTATTTTAAATGAGGGATTATTGTACTTGATGATTTATTTCAAATTTCCTCTTTACTGCAAATGTTTTACAACATAAACGCTACTCTAATATATTTCTTAGACTCACAGTTTTGACACTAAGTTTGTTGTAAGTGCAGAATCTCAGACTCCAACCCCAACCCAGACATACCGAATCAGAATTTGCATTTTACTGAGGTTCCCCAGAAATTTCTAAGCATGTTAATGTTTAATATTACAGTACTAATGTAGTTGATACTGTTAATAGGGGAAGCCGTAACACTCAAGGGAAATATGGATTTAAAAGGCCTTTAAACATATGAGACTGAGCTCTCCATTCTGTCTTTTAAAAATTACAATCTAAAACTACAACCCAATACCAATGTTCTCTTTGTAGACCGGTAAAAATGCAAAGGGGTGACAATATATTGTGGGTTGTCCAGAAAGAGCACTAGCATTGCTGGAAGTTGGGGAATGCAGGGGGAATAATCCCTAGAGGTTTTTGACATATCTCTCAAAAGTGTATGCTTTAACCCACCAATCCTGCCTCTGAAAATTTATCCTACAGATATGCTTGCAAAATGAAATATGTGCAGAAATGTTCATTGCAGAATTATTTGTAAATGGGAGTTGCATAAGGGTCAATGAGGGACTAGTGCAATAAATGCTGCAATAGAACATCATACAGCAATACAAAAGAATTAGAGCGCATCCTCTTGTACTGATTGGGGAAACTCTTCAAATACATTGGTAACGGAAAACAAAAGCAATGTTTATGCTACTTATAAATGTTATGATACTTATAAATATATAAAAAAATTAATATAAATATATATATAGTGTGTATATATATATATATACACACACATACATATGTATATTTGAATTAGCCTGTATGGACATTTTAAAAGCAACTTTGCAGACACACATAAGAAACAAATTAAGTATCTGCAATATGTGAAACTGATGAAGAGTTTGCCAAGACATAAATGTAACTTCTAAATCTATATAGGAAAATGACAGATAATGCACTGGGAAAAAAGCAGACAAAGATTTTTGACCAGTCTATTCATAAAAGAGGATATCAAACAGCCAATAAATGTATAAAAATGTTCAACATCATGAGTAATAATGCAAATTCATACCAGGAGAAGCCATCACTATACATCCATCAGCTGGCCCAAATTAAAATTTCTTACAATAGCAAGGGCACCAGGGACTTGGATGCATGCTGGTGGGGTGAAGATTGGTGTAAATACTTGGACAAAACCATGTTACGAATATATTTTCTATTAAAGGTGAACATGCACATGTCCTATGACCAAGCAACCCCAATTCCAGGTATGCACCATTGGAAATATATTCTCCTGCACACTAGGAAACAAGCACAAGAATGCTTTTCTTAACATTATTCTCAATAGCCTCAGACCAGAAATAACCTGAATTAAATATCAACCAGCAGCAAAATAAACATGACTATATAGTGTTAAAAAAAACACACACACACACACAGAAAATAGCAAGTGTTGGCAAGGATGTAGAAAAATTAGAACTTTTGTGCATTACTGGTGGGAATGTAAAATGGTCCAGCTGCTGTGGAAAAAAGTTTACCCATTCCTCAAAAAGTTAAGCAATGAATCACCATATGATCCAGCAGTTCCACACCTAGATATATTTGCAAAAGAACTGAAAGCAGGGACTCTAACAAATACTAATATGCCAGTGTTCCTAGCAAAACTATTCGCAATTGACAAAAAGTGGAAACTCAAATGTCCATCTCAGATAAATGGATAAGCAAAACTATTTAGCCTTAAAAAAGCCATGAAATTCTGATATTTCCTACAACACAGATGAAGCTTGGAAACATTACACTAAGTGAAGTAAGCCGGTCACAATGGACAATATTGTAGGATTAAAATAGGCATATTCATAAAGACAGAAAGTAAGATTCCAAGGGACTGGGGAGAAGGAAGAATAGGGAATTATTATTTAATGAGTACAGTGTTTCTGTATGGGATGATGAAAGTGTTGTGGAAATAGTGGTGGTGGTTACACAACATTGTGAATCTACTTAATGCCACTGAACTGTATGCTTAAAATGGTTAAAACAGTAAATTTTGTTACGTGTACTTTACCATAATAAAAAAACAAATTATAGTATGTTCATACAAAATAGTATTATACAGTGATGGAAATGAATACACTGTAAATATACTCCACAGGTTGAATCTCTCAAATATAATGTTGAGTGAAGAAAGTCATATAGAAAATAGTACATAAAATTAATTGTATGTAAGTTCACTTGCATAAAGGGCACATAGGCACAACTAAACTATGATATATCGGGATACAACTATTGGGATGAAGTAAAAAGAAAAGCAAGAAAGGAATTGCCCTAGAAGGCAGGTTAGTGGTTATCTTTGGTGAGGAGCAGATGAGGCGTCTTTGGGGTGCTGGCAGTGTTCCATCTCTTGATCTGGGTATTCACTTCATAATGATTTGTTTAGCTGTACATTTCTTAATGCATTTTACGTATGTGTGTTACATATCACAATAAAATGTTATTCAGGCAGGGCATGGTGGCTCACGCTTGTAATCCCAGCATTTTTGGAGGCGGGCAGATGACCTGAGATCAGGAGTTCGAGACCAGCCTGGCCAACATAGTGAAACCCCATCTCTACTAAAAATACAAAAATTAACTGGGCGTAGTGGCAGGAGCCTGTAATCCCAGCTACTCAGGAGGCTGAGGCAGGAGAATCGCTTGAACCTGGAGGCAGAGGTTGCATTGAGCAGAGATCGCAACACTGCACTCCAGCCTGGGCAACAAGAGTGAAACTCCATCTCAACAAAACAAAACAAAACAAAAAAGTTTTTTAAAAAGAAGTGAAAAAGTGGTTATGTGTTGAGGATGGTAACACAAGAACTGGATGGCGTGGGAATGATTCTGTTAACTGTACCCTTTTCTAGTTGAGTTTTTAACTATAAGACTTATGTCATTTAATTTTTTTTCAATTCAAATTACTAAACTGGTAAACTACAAAATGACCTGGATCAAATGACTGCAAGAAATTTTGATCCTACATATTTAAACAATACAGCCTTCCAGGAAATGTAAATACTTGTTTTATATAAATATAAAAACAAATGTCTTAAATATAAGTATTGAATTTGATTTATCTTCAGAATCCAACATTCAGTACTAAGTTCCACTTTGAAACCTTGTTTTTTGACATAGCTCATAAAATATTAAGCATTTAATTATTGCAAATTTAAAGGAAAATACAAAGGAAGATGGATTTATTTGTTTCTTTTTCAGACTGAAACTGCTTGGCCAAGGCCTAGCCAGGGTAGCTGGCCTACCCATGGCAAGGACTTGCAGCAAGCCAAATTAACTTCCTTGTTTGGATCACACATTAAATTTTGGAATAAAGTCATTTCCCCAGAAAGGATCAGGAAGCATTAAGCATTAATGTGCAAGAAGATTAAGCTTCCATGTTGAGAACATCACTGGTTACCTTTGGCCTGCTGGACAGCTAGTTCTTTTCTGGCCTGTTTACCTTTTTATGCTACATAAAAAAATGAATAACCTTTTTAAAAGTAAAAATTCTGTTTGGAGTAAGATGACATTGCAAACTGAATAGTATTGGAATAAACAACATTAGCATATTTTTTTCAAAACTACGTGGTTAGCACTCAAAGCAATGTCATGTTGGGCGTCTGTAAAACAGTTTATCAAGCATTTGCAGTTGACAAATATGTGTTTTTTGGAGATGTTATGGTTTGTATGAGGGTAGCCCTTCTTCTCTTAAAAATCACTATTTTATTAGTGTAAAGAAACATCATGTAAGTAAACCCAGAACTCTTTCTAATACATTTTTTTTTCTGTTTTCTCTTGTGCTATTGTTTTATTTTTTTATTATTTTTTTATTTTTTTTATTTTTTATTTTTTATTTATTTATTTATTTTTTATACTTTAAGTTCTAGGGTACATGCGCATAACGTGCAGGTTTGTTACATATGTATACTTGTGCCATGTTGGTGTGCTGCACCCATCAACTCGTCAGCACCCATCAAGTCATCATTTATATCATGTATAACTCCCCAATGCAATTCCTCCCCCCTCCCCCCTCCCCATGATAGGCCCCAGTGTGTGATGTTCCCCTTCCCGAGTCCAAGTTTCCTCATTGTTCAGTTCCCACCTATGAGTGAGAACATGCGGTGTTTGGTTTTCTCTTCTTGTGATAGTTTGCTAAGAATGATGGTTTCCAGCTGCATCCATGTCCCTACAAAGGACACAAACTCATCCTTTTTTATGGCTGCTTAGTATTCCATGGTGTATATGTGCCACATTTTCTTAATCCAGTCTGTCACAGATGGACATTTGGGTTGATTCCAAGTCTTTGCTATTGTGAATAGTGCCGCAATAAACATACGTGTGCATGTGTCTTTGTAGTAGAATAATTTATAATCCTTTGGGTATATACCCAGCAGTGGGATGGCTGGGTCATATGGTACATTTAGTTCTAGATCCTTGAGGAATTGCCATACTGTTTTCCATAATGGTTGAACTAGTTTACAATCCCACCAACAGTGTAAAAGTGTTCCTATTTCTCCACATCCTCTCCAACACCTGTTGTTTCCTGACTTCTTAAAGATTGCCATTCTAACTGGTGTGAGATGGTATCTCATTGTGGTTTTGATTTGCATTTCTCTGATGGCGAGTGATGATGAGCATTTTTTCATGTGTCTGTTGGCTGTATGAATGTCTTCTTTTGAGAAATGTCTGTTCATATCCTTTCCCCACTTTTTGATGGGGTTGTTTGTTTTTTTCTTGTATAATTTGTTTGAGTTCTTTGTAAATTCTGGATATAAGCCCTTTGTCAGATGAGTAGATTGCAAAAATTTTCTCCCATTCTGTAGGTTGCCTGTTTACTCTGATGGTAGTTTCTTTTGCTGTGCAGAAGCTCTTTAGTTTAATTAGATCCCATTTGTCAATTTTGGCTTTTGCTGCTGTTGCTTTTGGTGTTTTAGACATGAAGTCCTTGCCCATGCCTATGTCCTGAATGGTACTACCTAGATTTTCTTCTAGGGTTTTTATGGTATTAGGTCTAACATTTACGTCTCTAATCCATCTTGAATTAATCTTCGTATAAGGGGTAAGGAAAGGATCCAGTTTCAGCTTTCTACTTATGGCTAGCCAATTTTCCCAGCACCATTTATTGAATAGGGAATCCTTTCCCCATTTCTTGTTTCTCTCAGGTTTGTCAAAGATCAGATGGCTGTAGATGTGTGGTATTATTTCCGAGGACTCTGTTCTGTTCCATTGGTCTATATCTCTGTTTTGGTACCAGTACCACGCTGTTTTGGTGACTGTAGCCTTGTAGTATAGTTTGAAGTCAGGTAGCGTGACGCCTCCAGCTTTGTCCTTTTGACTTAGGATTGTCTTGGCAATGCGGGGTCTTTTTTGGTTCCATATGAACTTTAAAGCAGTTTTTTCCAATTCTGTGAAGAAACTCATTGGTAGCTTGATGGGGATGGCATTGAATCTATATATAACCTTGGGCAGTATGGCCATTTTCATGATATTGATTCTTCCTATCCATGAGCATGGTATGTTTTTCCATTTGTTTGTGTCCTCTTTGATTTCACTGAGCAGTGGTTTGTAGTTCTCCTTGAAGAGGTCCTTTACATCCCTTGTAAGTTGGATTCCTAGGTATTTTATTCTCTTTGAAGCAATTGTGAATGGAAGTTCATTCCTGATTTGGCTCTCTGCTTGTCTGTTACTGGTGTATAAGAATGCTTGTGATTTTTGCACATTAATTTTGTATTCTAAAACCTTCTTAACATAGATGTCATGGACGCTATTCATAATTCAGCAGCAAAGATCAGTTATTTTTAAAGTTCATAGAAGATGAAGCTGTTTGTTTACTAGATCCCCTTAAACTTTCAAACTCATTTTTACCAATAAACCTTTATACACTAAAGAATAATGATCTATACAAATAGTTCAATTACATAGCCCCTCTCTCTTCTCTTTAATCTGTTTCCAAAGAGACTTTGTGACTTTGGCCTAAAACTTGTATGAAGATGTTTTCTAGTGTTATTTTCTTGGTATGGTTGCATTGCCTTTTACTTTTTCTTAATTTTAAAGTAACACATAATTACTGACATGCTTATCATTCAACACATAAGTGCTTCTATTTAGAAGTCTACTTTCATTTTATTTTATTTTTGTACTGTAAAAAGACAAAACTATCTACTACAACAACAGGGGTTGTTCTAAATGTTGTCTACCTACTAACTCAATTATAGGGAGGTTTGATTTTCCATTTTATTTGTGTGCATTTCTAATATACTTGGCAGCTCGCTATCATATTCATGAAAAAATTTAGATAAACTATCAGAGGAAAATCTAAACTGAAATATTTTAAAAATTTTTAAATAGGCCTTATTTATTTACATATGTATACAAATACACACACATATATGTTAAAATGCTCATGTTATCCATTTTACATTTCATACCTCATAACTATTATATACGTTTAGTATTACAACATACTATATATTTGTATGGAGTGCAGTTTCTCCAACAGCGTAAGTCATACCTTCTTGGGAGATGAGATGTATGTCAAGCATTGGTGTTCTACTGCCTGCCAGTTTTAGTTTTTAACAAAAACAAGAAAATCATAAAGATGAAACAGAAGCAATCCAAAGTGTATAAATCATGTTTCTTTCCCTTATGATCCTATTCTTGACTTTTATTACCTCATTGGAGTACAAAGCTATACATCGCACTGTTAGTCCTGGGCTAGGTCACCTGTTGAGTAAAAGAAAAGCCCTTGGTTCTCAGATTTTAAGTCATCTGACATTTTAAATTTGCATTTGGAGTCAATAAAGGAATATGACCAACTTTCTCCGTTTCTTTAGATCTTGAAAAAGAAGTTGTTTGAAGTCAATTCGTTGTTTTGAATTTTGGTCAATAATGAAATAATCTTCATTTTATGTTATATCCAGCAAAGAAAAATAATCACAGCAATATGGAGCCAGGGTGTAAATAGATTTTATTGCTTGAAATCCACTTGGGTAAAAAATAAGCATGCAAAGCAAGGGAAAATAATCAATCAAAGGGGTTGGTAGATGTTTTTGTTGGTTGTGGCTTTTTGGGTGGCTTTTTGGACTATAAACCTCCAAATTGGATCTTGTCCCAACTGCTTTTAATTAAACTCCTTTTTCTTTTAATACTATTTTTTTCCCATAAAATTAATAAGGGATCATGGTAGGACTTTTGGAAAGTATGAGTCCTAATTAGGATAGGATCTAGCTACTCTAACAGACACCCAAGTGTCTTATAATTACAGTTTATTTCTGTCCCACACTACTCTGAGATAATTAGGCAAGAGCTGATGTGGTTCTCCATGCTGTCCAGGACTCCTAACCTGGACTCCTTCCATATTGTTGCTATGCTGCCGTCCTCCAACATTGCTTCCACCTCCTGATCTAAGATGGCTGCTTCAGCTCCAGACTTCACAGTCACCTTCTGGTAAGAAGCAGAACAGAGAAAAGGATACTCTGGACATTCCCAGAAGTGACACATATTATCTCCATTTCAATTTCATTATTCTGTGCTCAGCCACAATGGAAAACTAGAAAGTTTCATCTTAATTCTAGTTAATCCTATGTCCATGTAAAATTGGTGGTTCTACAGGAAGAAAGGAAGACTGGGTATTGGGAGAGAGCTAGCAATCTTTCCCAGAATACAAAAAAGTATAAAGAAGAAAATAACTATTACCCATAAATTCGAAACCTAAAGATAATGTTACCTTTAATTTTTGGCATATTTCATTTCATTACTTTAATGCGTTACATATTTTTAAAAAGAATTATACTATATATTATAATATGCTGCTTTTCTTTTTTTAATAATAAACCCTCTAACATTCTAACAGCCTTTAAAACATTATTTTAATGGCTGCATAGTATTATATACTATGCATGTATCATAATATATTTAACTGAATTCGTACTTCTAAGTATTTAGATTTTTTCTAATTATGTTCTAAACATATCTGTGTTTATAATTATTTTTCTAAGATATATAACTTACAGGTTAAAACACTCACTTTAAAGTTTTTATTTTATTTTTAAGATTACCTCTCAAAAAGGTGGTATAAAATAGTACTCCCACAGTTATATTTGAGTACTCACTGCATCAAATATTTCTCACTACTAAATAGTACAGATTTTAAGATGATTACTCATTTAATAGTTAACAGATGGTCTCATTGTTTTGATATCTATTTCTTTGTTTGTGAACAACATAGAACCTTTGAAAAAAACAATTCTTGGTAATTTGTGCATCTGGTTTAAATTTTCTCTATATGATCTTTATCTGTTTTTCTACTTATAAATTTATGAAAAGTCTTTCAATAATATGGATACAACTTATCTTTAACCACGGTGAAATATTTTCCCAGGTTTGAGTTAGCCTTCTCTTTCAATATTTATATTCTTGGAAATTTGTTCTGTTACAATATTTAGAATAAATATTTATTTGTATCTAGTAAGCAATCAATAAATGTTCATGTAATGAGGGATTGAAAGAGTGAATAATTAGATTTATTACCACATTGTATTGCTCTTAATGTTTACTGCTAGTCTTTCCTTCTTTTAACCAGATCTCCCCCTTTTGGATGCTTTTCATTTTGGTTTTCATCTTGAATGACTAGAACATATATTTTAGCAATACTTTTGAGATACATTTATGCTTCATATACACATACATATCAAAATATCATTCTATTGACTTTACCCAAGGACTTGGGTGATTGTATAGAATTCATTATACTTGTTTTCCTTCAAAACTCTGTATACCTTTTCCTACCTGCTGGTATATGACACAAGGTGTAAGAGTGGCCTGAGTTTTATTTCTTTGTAAGAAATTATTGGCGAGGCACAGTGGCTCATGCCTGTAATCCCAGAGCTTTGGGAGGCTGAGGTAGGAGAATCTCTTGAGTGCAGAAATTGCAGACCAGCCTAGGCAACATAGCAAGACCCTGTCTCTACAAAAAGAAAAGAAATCACTGCTCTTTTGGTTTTATCTTCCTGGCAGCTCTAAGGTACTTTTACTCTCCTCTTAAAATTGCCCCCAAAATTAGCTCAATATAATATGAGTGGGCATTGATAACATTTCGTAACTTCCCCTGGGAATATTAGGAATTATATTAAATAGATTTGGAAATGTTTCCTTCCACTTTGCCCTTAATTCTTATTTCTCTTGGGTCTGCTTGGCCTCTTCCTCTGGAGCATCAGTTTACACTATTTGAGTTTGCTTTTCATATCTGTTGTCTTCTTTCTTAGTCTAAGAATCTCTTTGTCTTTTTTGCCTCTTCATTCTGGGAGAATTTAAAGGGTTTGTTCCTGTACCAGTGGTTTGATTTTTCTGATCTGACATTTATGTGCTTGTTTTCTAATAAAGATTTAAATATTGTTATGATTTTTTATTTCTCAGTGTTAGCTTAGCTTACCCTGTTCTTGTTTTGTTTCTACATGTGTCTTAGCTCCTGTTTTATCTCATTCTCCAGCATTTTTGTCTCATTGTTTATAGAGTTACTGTTTCACAGAATTTTATTGATCCTATAAACCAGATGCTTCACTTGTGTTTGCTCTAGTAAATATTTTCCCAAATGTATGCTCCTCTTCTTCGTTTTGCTATATATATATATATATATATATATATATATATATATATATATATATATATATTTCTATATAGAGAGAGAAATAATGGATGGCTAAATTCTAGTATCTTTTCACATCCAATTTTTAATGTTTATTCTTTAAGAACCCTCTCTCATTTCTTAACCTGAAAGACTGGATATTACAGTGCTAGGTTCATGTGGCTGGTTCATTGATCCAGACACTTGAAGGACATGGCCGTTTTCTGTATTTAACTTTCTGTTTGGACTGGCCTCTGTATCAGGTACATAGAGTGACCATGGATACATGACCTTCCTTGAACAGCTACCCATGGCATCATTGAAATGAAGCTCCAGGTCAGGAAGATGAGCCAAAGTTTACTTGGGTAGCTGCTTCATAAGACAGAGCAACCTATTTCTATGGCCTTCACACCTGTACCCACCAGTGCGGGGTTTGTAGGCTGCTGCGAGCATTGTCATGTAATCATGCAGTGTTTATTTCTCACGTGGGAGGCTTTCGAGATAGTTCTCGGTGTTTCCCTTCAAACAATTTCTCTTCTTACTAATATTTAGCTAGATTTTTATGTTTCTCAAATATTGTTGGTATTTTTTCAGGGTTGATACATTAGTCCTTTCATGTAGTAGTCCATTGGTCATTTTATAAGGAATCCAAGAAGCATAGCATAAGAGAAATAGATAAATTTTCATCCTGGCACAGTGGCTCACGCCTGTGATCCCAGCACTTTGGGAGGCCAAGGCAGGCAGATTACCTGAGGTCAGGAGTTCGAGACCAGCCTGGCCAACATGGCTAAACCCCGTCTCTACAAAAATACAAAAATTAACCGGGCATGGTGGCATATGCCTATAGTCTCAGCTACTCAGGAGGCTAAGGCAGGAGAATCGCTTGAACCCTGAAGGCAGAGGTTGCAGTGAGCCAGGATGGTGCCACTGCACTCCAGTCTGGGTGACAGAGTGCGACTCCGTCTCAAAAGAAAAGGAAAGATACATTTTCTCTGTGCCAAATTTACATGAATGCCATTAACTTAGCCTGTCTACTGCCCTGATTCCTGATTTCTCATATTATGTAATGATTATATTTCCATATTATTCAATATACTGACAAAGATTATTTTATATTACTGTTTCATCATAGAAGCAATATATACATACTCCCAGAAGTATTTGAGCCAGAGGGTACTGGACTGTTGGCCAGTAGAGCAGATCGGGCATGGGACCCACAGCATCTAGTGCATTAATCCTTTACAGTTCCTTCCATGTGAATTGTCTGAGTGTGCTCTTTGCCCATTCCTCCTTTTGTTAATTAATTTTCAACAATTCAACAGTTATTGTCTACTATACGTTAGAGCTCTTGAACCTTTCTAAGAGATGTCCTTCAAAGAGACAGGGATTTATTTGCCAGTTCTTTATATTAAAGAGAGGATCTCCTTGTAGTAGTTGCTATATAATATTCTCTTGTTTGCTTTATTTTTGATACAATATTTTCCCAGTTTCCTGTTCTTGTTGTAAGTAAGTATCATGGTTTTGGCCTGGACAGGGTGAAACATTCTTATACTATAGAAATTATCAGTGAATTTTTGTTTATACTTCTTCTGTTTGCTTTGTATATAGTAAGACCAGCCAAGGATATAAATTCTCGTATCCAAATTTTTCATCTAATTATTTTAATATTTAACTTTTTAATCCAACAGGATTTTATGTTGAATTTTTTGTGATAAGTGAGATTCAAAGGAATGTATTTTCCTCAGAAAACAAGACAAATTCTACAGTGGTGTCTATTAAATATTTCCTACCTATTCATGTGTGGCTCTTTACCCTATATCCCAAAACAATCTCACCTCAGTATAAGTAAACTTAGTCCATATTTATGTTTATGTATACATATGTATAATATTTAGTGTGTTATATATGATGTTGTAATAGCCTATGATATAATATATACATGTAAATTGGTATATTTTTATATATATTTAACACAGTGTTTCTGGGATCAGAAATATTTAATAATATAAAATTTGTGATTAGAATAAAGAAGAAGACAAGATGTCACCAGCTTATTGATGATAACTGCCACCCCCAATACCTCATCTTGTCCCCAGGAGGCTTGCTGAGGCATGTGGAGGAGGAATGGAGAGCCAGATGGTGCCTGTGGCTCCATGTAGATGATTCCTACAGGGCTGGAAAGCAATTACTCAGTACCAGTCCCCTGGGAGACTGCAGACAAGGCAGGCATGTTCCCTGCATTCATGTCTACAAGGTGTAATAATTAAGCCAGCAGAATCATAGCGTTTCCTGATGGATGTACAAAGAATCAGCATGGACCCTCTTGGCTTGTTCATTACCTCAGTGTCACCTATGCAGACTGGTAATTACTCACGGAATTTGTGGCATTTACATGTGACGATGATCTTTGCTGCATTAACGCCTCCTAAAGCTAAGGTCCACGGGGCCAGTTAAAAACCTGTTTATTACCAATGTAGCTTAAGCATTGAGGATTTGGGTAGATTTTACTGACACTACACTTAGAGAAAGATTTTAGATGTCTTCATCAAGAAGAAGACAAAGGTGTGTGTTGGATGTAGCCATTTTGAAGATATTTGGCAGCAGCTTATTAAATGCCCTAGAGTTAGCCTGTCTAACTCTGCTTTAAACAAGCACTTGACATGTACTAAACCAGAGAACTTCTCTATTTGAGGTGTAACTGTCTATTATATTTCTCTCACTGACTTAGGCTAGTTGCAGAGACTGGGCAGCAGAGGAACCTCCAACCAGTACATTGGGAATTCTTGGCTAAACTTGAAAGCTGTGTTTTAGGTCTGCCCTTCTCTATCTTGCATTTCTATCCAGGTGCCAATGTGAACTAAAATGGAGCTTCTTGTTACTCAGCTTCTTGTCCTTGAAGGGCCTGGAGGCTACAAAAAATGAGAAGTGGGTATTCATCTTGATATCTGGAACTCTTGCCCTGGGATGCTGTCAAAGAAAGAAAATTCTGGAGAGAAGAGGAGAAGTTACTATCTTCTGTCAGATGATCTAGAAGCAGAGCTTGAGATGGAGATTCTGATGCAAGTGATTTTTGGAGGGAATGCTCTCTGGAGAAAGAGAGTGAGCAAAGAAAAATAGGGTAGGATTAGAAATAAAGTAAAGGTGGGACTAGCCTCAACCTGGTCCCACAGGGAGCTCTGGAGTAGGAGTTGCACCACAGAGCTGTCCTACAGATTGTCATGGACTACCAGCAGCCTTCCCCTCCCAGGGGTGGGTGCATAAACTTCCAGGCATCTTCAGCCAGGGTGGTACTCCTCAGCCAAGAACAGTCCTTCAGAGAATGGTAGAGGTGCCAGCTGTTAGCAGCTGACACCTGCAGCATCTGCAGGATGGGTGCAATGGCCCCGTGAAGGGAACCAGAGTGGGGCACAGAAGTATTAACTACAATTCCTGACCCACCTTCCTTTCTCTTGCCTCCAACAGTCACTCTCTCTATTACTCTGTTATGTATAGTCATAGCGCTTATCACTGTCTGGAAATAGCTGGCATATTTATATATTTACTGCTTATTATCTGTCTCCTTTCCACTAGATACCATAAACTCCAGAGCACATCAGCGTTGCATCACCAGTCTCTAAACAAGTGCCTGGCACATAGTAGGTACCCAGGAGACACAATTTGTTGAAGAGGTAGGGGTGGGATGAGGTAGAAACTTTGGAAATCTGTGTCACGCCCAGCTGTAGTGGATGCTATCAGTGTCTCATCCAGATCACCTCAGATCCTGGCTTTTTCATCCCTGGTTCCCATTCTCCAGCTTCTGCATGCTTCACTCCTAACAAGTGTCATCTGCTTATTGGTCTGTGCTTTATTAGTTGAGATAATAATAGCTAGAATTGGTTGAGTGCCTTCAGCCTGTCTAACTCTGCTTTAAACAAGCACTTGACATGTACTAAAGCAGTGCTTCTCAGGCTTTAATGTGTACACAAGTTCCCTGTGGATCTTGGTAAAATGCAGACTCTTTCAGTGGGTCTGATGAGGGACCTGAGGGACTGCATTTCCACTGAGACTCCCAGGAAAGCTGCTGCTGCTGGTCTCCAGACCACTCTATGAGTGGCAAGGGATTTGCTCATTAATCTTCATAACAGCTTGGTGAAGTAGGTTCTTTTATTATTTCCGTTTTACAGATGAGGAAAGTGAGGCAGAGAGAGGTTAAGCCATGTTCTCAAAATGACACAGCTGGTAAGAGATGGAAGCAGAATTTGAATCCAGGCAGCCTGAATCCCAAATGTGTCACCTGAAATACTCGGAATAAAGGCCTCTATTGAAAGATGAAGTTATAAGTGAGGTTGACCAGGCTAACAAGTAAAGACAATGCATCCCTCTGGTGGATCTCACAGTGAACAAAGTCTATACACTGCCCCAGGACACTCGGAATCTTGAGTGAGCGTGACTCAATGGGAGACTGTTCCACTGTCAGTTTCTCTTCCAGCCTCCTATGACTCCAAACCATTAGGCTGCAGTTTTGACAGTGGCTCCCAATGGCTTGAAAGTAACTAATGAGTGAATGCCAGTGCCCAATAGAGGTGGATGATGGCAGTTACAATTTCTCAAAGATCATTTGATTCATCTTTTGTAATATTTCAACATTTAATGTAAAACAGCAGGCAAACTGGAGATTTATAACCTGATTCATTCTAATTGATTTCTTGGCTTCCTTGGGTCGAATTAATTTTTACTGTGTACCCTAAAATGGTGCAATAGGCTTCCTAAAAGCTGTTAGAAGGCAGCTGTATCATAGTTTATAAAAAGCTAACACTTGGCTTTTATTTGATAGGTAAATAGAAATTGATTTTGCTGTTGAGGTCCAGAAATAAAGGAGGAAAATTGACTCCAGAACTCAAGAGAAGAACCTGGATTACTCTGTCTTGGTTTGGGTTCCCCCAGGAGGAGATTCTGAGACAAGGACTCTGAATGCAAGTAGTTTTCTGGAAGGTAGTGCCAGGAAACACGCCAGGAATGGGAAAGTGAGACAGGGAGAGGAGGAAGCCAAATAGGGGGTGCATTGTCAAATAAGTTATATTGTGGGCAGCTGGTGTTCAATCTATGGAGTTGTCTAGGTTTTATTCCAACCAGGAACAAGTCACCAATCACATCAGTCCTGGGTTGAGGGCTGCTTTTTCACATTAACTCCAAGCATTCTGGACGTAGGCCTGGCTGGTTTTGACAGCCAGAAAAAACTCTCCTTCAAAGAGATGAAAGTGCTTGCACTTGAAGCTGTAGGGTTGGGTCTACCTGGGAATAATAAATGGCAAGGGGATGTAGACAGAGAACACATTGTCTGTTACAATGTCCAAATATAAACTATGCTGCTTTGACCTTTTGTGCAAAAGTGAAGTCCCCCCAGTTCCCAGCCGCTTGCTCCTGACCTTGCGTGGAGTTCATAATCAAGACTCCTGTGCCACTGACTTGAAGACTTTTAACTAAGGCAGTTGTCCATCTTACATTTTATAATACAACACTGTATCACCATTTGGAAGAACATAAATTATAACTATAAATTACATAAATTAAAAGTTACAGCTATTGACAAGATTGTGCAGACTGTAAAGTCCTTTTGGATTTTATTCATCAGTGTTCAGAATACCCCTCATGGTGACTTGGCTTTGAGCGGAGCCCCCAGTAACAAATTTTCTGTGAAAAAAAAAAAAAAAAAGAAATGGGAAAAGAGATGCCCCATCAAACTGAAAATTGAGTAGAAGCTTCTGTGTTGCAGTAATTTTTTTGTGAGCTTAAGATTTCATCTTGAAAATGCAACATTTGTATTTAGCATTGTCAAAGGCGAAAGAGGAATAAAATAAGTGCCTTCCAGGTCAATGAAAAATAAATCCACCTCCTGATCAGGCTCTGCTGCTGGCAGGGTGTTGTTCTCTGAGTCTTCTGACTGGTGCTACACAGGCTTTCTTGCCACCTCCCAGGCCCAGCTGCTGTTTACCCACCTGTGAGCCTTATTCCTGCCCCCAAACAGGGAAAACAGCAAAAACAGTGTGGCCACTGAGACTGGGCTCAAGGTCCAAGAACAGCTTTCCCTTTGGGTTCTGTTATTGCCACCATGAAGCTACTTGTGGAAGCCCAGGAGCAACTGCTTATTAACCTGTTCCTCTGAACTATTTGTTTAGGAATCATATGAGTGTATAGATACTACAGACGACGAGGATGATTTCAAAACCAAACCATGATTTATTTGTTGATATTTGGAAATGTACATTCAACTTCTTGTGTTTTGTTACACAACTCGATGACACATTTTCATTTTTGTTTTATTTTAATTAACAAAGGTTGTGCTCACCGTGTGCCAGACCATACCAGCACTTGGCAAATTCATCTAGTCTTCATAACTTCACCATGGTGTAGGTACTGTTTTTATTCCCATTTTACAGATGGGGAAGTTGAAGCACTGAGAAATTGTCATGGTGGTATTATCATGAAAATAACATTAAGATTGATGAAATGTATATATTAACTAATTTTGACTCATAGGTTAATCCTTCAGCCCTTCCCTGATCCTATCCCAGATGGCTTTTGGAATGTTTTCCAATACACATTAAAGGGTTTATCTGTGCTATCTCCGGATTCTACTCAGAAGAATGTTGCCCAGGCTCTGTTATAGTGAAGGGTAGGTTATAAAGTCAGCACATAGTGGAGAAAATGCCACAGAGTCCAAATTAACTCTGAAAATGCTTTCAAATACCTCAAAGTACTGCAGTGTGGTTTTACGCTTATGACCCTCTGTGGTAATTCTAAGGGAGCTGAAGTTCTAGAAAAACTGAGCCTGACTGAAGAAAGAAACTTTCAAATCACTCAGCTTTTAAGATAACCCTAGGGTCGAATGGGGATTGGATGAATCAATCAAAAAGCTTCTGCTTGCCTGCAAAGTTGATTCCTTTCTAGTTACACATCGAGTTTGTTTAATCTCAATGTCTGGTAATAGGCTTATCTGTTACCTTAAACATGTTTGCTCAAGCACAGATGTGCTTTTTGATGAAGTGCGACCAATTGCTTAGGAAAGGGGTCTCAAGAAGTAGAAGGCCTGAGTTTGATTCCCATACTCTTCATAGATACTTAGCATTGACAAATTACATAAAGTATTTGACCTTTGGTTTGTTCATGTTTAAAATGGGTGCATAATCCGTGCCTAACCTTATAGGTTCAGTGTGAGGACTAATTCCCATGAAGCTCTTTGAAGGGTGCCTGGCACTTACTAAGGGTGCTCCAAATGTCGACTATTCCTGTTATTCTAAAGTCGGGGGGAAATCTAAAGAATAGGTTATGAGATTCAGCTGTACTATATTGTCCTGCATAATGCTATCATTATGAATTGAATTAATAGGGGCCTGGTTCCATTACTTACAAGCTTGTGACATTAATCAAGTTACTCAACTCCTATGGCTCAATGTCCACAACTACAAAAAGAGGTTTTAAATATTACAATCCTTATAACATTATTGTGAGCATTAAGTTCATTAATTAACATATGTAAAACTCCTTGGACAACGTCTGGGTTTTTAAATCTGTTACCACTGCTCTACCCCAGAACCTAGCACATAGTAGGAGCTTTTGTTAAGTGGGTGAATAGACTATCAGTAGCCATAGTAGGAAGAACTTATCACTTTAAAGTGTTATGTTTTGATTGACACTGTAGTTCCAAAAACATGGTATTTGGTCACAGTGTGATTTGATGTAATATGTGCTCACATTCATTAATGTCGCTACTGATCTTGTAAAATGAATCTGTAAATATTGAGAAGCCATCAAGCTCACAGTGGTGGATACAAGCTTCCCAAAATTCTAAGTTTTGCTTGGTAGCTTGCATTTTATTATTGACAACACAAACTGGCAGTTATTTACCTTGATAGACCCACTTTATTCATTTTCAAGAAAATATCTGTCACATATCCACATCTGAATAAACCCTAGTTTTCCTGTCAGTTATTCTTTCAGGTAAAAATGGTGTTACTTGGGAAGAATGACTGGTTCAGCTTGAAACTCAATCTCCTAAGTGTTTCAGTATACTGGAGAATTATTTTATGCCTAGTTCTCATTTTGTCATACAGAATATTTTAAAAGCCATAAAGAGTCAAAAATTTAACAAAATTAATAACTTTTAGCACTTCAAGGATGACATTCTTGAAGTGTGTTTTTAACAGTGAATGTGTAGAATGAATAATCCAGTGATTTCTGGTACACTGGAAGTCTGGTGCCATTGTCTTGATTTGTATGAAGATATCAGCAGGGTTTTTTTTTCAGCATTGCTTTTGTGTAAAGTGCAGATTTCATCTCAGTGAAAAAGGCAATAACCTCTTAATATCATTATGAATTTATTTTGATTTCAGGCACCCTCAAAGGGTCCTGGGGAAACCCAGAGATCTGTGTACTAGGCTTTGAGAATCACTTAGCTATGGAAACATTCAGTAGATAAAACTGGCCAGTGGAAGGGAAAGCAGAGTCAAGGATGACATCATTTCCCATTCTAAGAAAGTGAGTGGGCACAGATGCCATTGCAGTGAAGTGAGGGACTAGAGGAAGGGCGGATTTGTGGCAGAAAAGATAGGTTCATGTTGGTCATGAAGCATCCAGAAGATCTCCCATTTGAATTGCACATCTTGGGACATCTTGTGCAATTGTTCATTCAAGAAAGATTAATAGAACATCTAGTGTGTGCTGGAAATGAGAGAAATGTTTTTCATTCCCAACCTTTTTAATGCGGAAGTCATTTTCTTAGTGAAATTGTAAGCTTCTTTAGAGGATGACCTAAATTGTATATTTAGAAAAAAAATTGTATGGACCTAACACAATACAAGACATTGACAAACTATCCCAGTTTACAAAAAAATGATATTCTCCTTCCTGACTTCCCACAATGACGTATAGTTTTTCTTCCACCCTTTATCCCAGGTCAGACAGTAGACAGAGTCATTCTAAACTTCATCATTAATCAGGAAAATGCAAATTAATATCATAGCGAGATGTTCTATACCCAATAAACTGGTAAATTTAAAAATCTGACAATACCAAGGATTGAGGGTAAAGTGGGTCATTAGGGATATGAAACATCCCCTATGACTCAGTATATGTAGACACAATATATATGCATATATATACACACATACTTACACATATGTATGCATGTATGTATTATACATGTACATGCATATCTATGTGTGTATATCTATATGTCCATATGTATATGTATCCTGATAAGATGGCCTTATCAGAAGTGCTTGTTCTCTGCTAGTTGGAAGATTAAGTTGACACCACCATTTGAAAAACAAGTTCACACTATCCTGTACAATTAGACATTATATTCTCTATAATCCGGAAAATCCAGTTTTAGGGATATACCCTGCCAAAAGCCTAGCACAAGTTTACCAAGGGAACTGCACAAGAATGATGATAGTAATATGTTAATAATGGCAACTTAAATGACCATCGGTAGGAAAATAACTAGTGGTATAGTCCCACAGTGGAACACTACACTGCAGTAAAAAATGAATGAACTACTGCTACATGCAGCAACATCTTGAAATCTTAGAAATATAAGCCTTAAAGAAAAAAGAAAAATCCAAAAGACTACATGCAGTATGATACATTACATTCAAAGCAAACATAACTTTAAACATATTATAGTGGATAATACCTATTTGATAAAACTATGCAATGAAACAGGACTACATTTAACCCAGAATTTTAAGAAGGTGTTTTCTCCCGGTGGGTGTGTAGACAAAAATATGTTATACAGGAAGAATATACAGGTCAAGGCAATGATATATGTAACTTTCTATGTTTTAAATTGGGAGGTAGATAAATTGGTTTTTATTAAAATGACAGAATATACACAAATGTGTGATACACATATGGCTGAGTATTTTTATATTTATAACAAAATACTATTAAAATATGATAGGAGGAAAGGTTTCTTTGGTAAGCCTTTGCTTTAAAATTTTGTAACTTTCATGTTTTACACATGTATTGTAAATATGAATTTTTCTGCATGTCTCCTAATAAATTATGAGAGTTTCCAGGGCAAAAATCTTCTTTCAGTCATGTTTACATCTTGCCTTAAAACAAAATAATTTCTAGGCTATATTATGCACCAAATCTACGTTTGCTGACCAAAAAGAATTAATCAGAATAAATACATAAATAGAAGCTGCTTTCTGGATTGATCTATAGCCAAAATAATTCATATATATGCCTCTTTTTATTATTTTATTTTATTTTATTTTTGAGACAGGGTCTCTGTCATCTGGGCTGAAGTGCGGTGATACAATCACACCTAACTGTAGTCTCGACCTCCCAAACTCAAGTGATCCTTCCACCTCAGCCTCCCGAGTAGCTGGGACTACAGATATACACCACCATGCCTGGCTAATTTTCTCTATTTTTTGTAGAAATGGGGTCTGACTTTGTTGCCTAGGCTGGTCTCAAATTCCTGAGTTCAAACAATTCTGCCACCTCTAATTTACTTATTTTTAATAGGAGAAAGATTACTGAACCAATTTTGACTAAGTTTATGGGGTGAGTTCGCCTCAACCAAATACTACAGAGGATTGAAATCTATATTAAGATAGTCACTGCAATTATTTTCATGTTAAGACCAGATATCAGAACATTTTAAAAACAAATATGTGGTGTTCTGTCTGTAATTAGCCATTGAATATGTCAAGTTAATCACATCGTTATGTCTTGCTGTAGCTTCACATGAGAACCTTGCAAGTCTGTTTTGTACAATGTTGTGTCTTAAACACTGTGTGTGACCCATCTGTCCTCTGGAATTACTTGGAGTCACCTCCCATCACCCATCAGTGTTCTTTCAGGAATCATACAGATTAATAGAGTCCTCACTTCCATGTTGTGCCCTGAACCTTTTCAACTTTAATATAGTCCTGACAGTGGGAACAAGGACAAGTATATGCCCTCCAAGAACCGAGAGCTCTCTAAATTTTGTCTAGCTGAGGTAATAACCAAATTTATTGGCCTAGGCATGTCTTTTAGGTCCCTTTTCCCATTAACTTTGTGGTTGTGAACAGTTGTCTTGAGGTTAGGAGGAAAGGTGATTTAAGGAAAAAGAAGGAGCAGAGGGATGGAATGTGTACATAGCCCTTTCTTTCTGAATTATGTCTCCTTGTTTGGCGTTCCTTCCTCTGGGCGTTTTGTTTCATTGGCTGTGGTTGAGCCCGGCCTTTATTGATCCCCCTGTCCCACCAGCACTGTGCGATGTAAATGCGAATGTCTGGAGTCATCAGGGATGCTTCATAAAGTGTGGAGCAGACCCAGAGAAAGGTTATGAAAACGCACAATGTTTTTCCATTGTTGTCGCTTCATGCAGACATTATTTATATATCATGAGGTGACCATATGTTGAGTAGCTATTTATATGGACGATGAGAGAGTTTAAAAGTTCATTTTTTTGATACAACGTGTTTTCTACCCAGTCACAGCCTTTTCTATATCAGTATATCATCATTTACCTTGCTCTGAAAGAACTTGAATATATATAGGTGTGTGTGTGTATATATATACATGTATGTGTGTGTATATATGTGTGCATAGATGTATATACATCTATGTGTGTATATATATACACACACCTATGTGTATATATACACACACACGCAAACACATGCATACACACACACCTATATATACATCTGTATAGATGTATGTATATGTACAAGTATATGTACACATAATATATATGCATACATATATGTGCATACTCATGTATGCACATATACATGTATACATCCATGTGTGCATGTATATATTTATACATATGCATGTATATATGTGTGTATATCTATATGTGTACGTAAGTATAAAATTGAGAAGATGGACGTAGTATGCCACAATACCACTTGTGTTTCTTCCCATATTGAAAATTATCAATCTTTCTCCATTTCTGTGGAAAAAAATGAATTTACACTCAAAAATATTGATTAGCCATGTTAATAGTAATAATATTCAGTATCTGGAGATTAGCTGAGTACATTGACATACAAATTAGTCAATACAGAAGTACTATATGAAAAAGCCACTAAATAACGTGGCCTCTTTAATTGTTTATTGATAAACATTCCAAAAGGGAAGTGGAGAAAATGTAGAAAAGCAATTGAATGCCAAGTAATAATCATTATAACCACTGAGGGGTGGCTGAGAGTGGATAGTATTGATTGGCAAAAGAAAGCTTTCTTGGGATTTTGAGGATGTTAGTATCATTAATGCACAACCACTGAGAATGATTTTAAAAGGTGAGGCATAGACATCACTGTTAGAAATAACAGCAGGGCATATTTTCGGGAAGCTTCTGGCCATTTGTTCAGTCGAGCTATTAATTTCAGTGAATTCTGCCTGCATAATATGTTCAACCTTCTATAGGTGCCACCTTCAATTCTAAACCTCAACATTCATTTGCTGTCTTACCACCTTAGTAGATTTCTCTTTTGTTTTTTGTTTTTGCCAAAATCTTCACTGCATGATTTTACAGGCTCACATGCTTCTTGTTTGCCATTTTAAATCACAGTCCCATCAAATGCCCATTCTCTTTAATAAGATGAAGCAAGAGGCTGGGTGCTTGGCTCACATCTGTAATCTTAGCACTTTGGGAGGCCTAGCCAGGAGGATTGCTTAAATTTGGGAGTTCAAGACCAGCCTGATCAACATATTGAGACCCTGTTTCTAACAAAAATAATTCAAGAAAATACAGATATAGTGGTGCACGTGGGTGGTCCCAGCTACTTGGGTGGCTGAGGTAGTAGGATCGCTTGAGTCTTGGGGGTCAAGGCTGCAGTGAGCCATGATCGCACCAATACGCTCCACACTGTGTGACAGAGCAAGACCCTGTCTCAAAAAAAAAAAAAAAAAAAAAAAAGAAGATGCAAGAACTTGAATTAAGAATGTAAAGTGCTGCGTCTGCACCACAAGAGACTAGAATCATTGATAGGGTTTGCATTATCCTTTAAAGAGTCCTTGTGACTAGCAGATGTGAGAGAAAAACTAATGTAGTTTTCTTGTTCCTCAAAGTACTCATTATTATCTTGGTAATATTTCTAAAATTATTTTTTTAAATTGACATACTTTAAAGTAAATTACTGAAAAAGACCTTATTCAATGACTGAACTAAGTATTCCATTTAGAAGTGTGGCATTGGGGCTTTTTTTTTTCCTCAACATGGAATGAGTCAATGTGGAGTATTGATTATTCATCTGAATATTTAAATCTTATTTTGTTTTTGGTTTTGTTTGCATGTGGGTTTTTTTTGGCTCAGAAAAATAAATAATTCCATGTAAAAACCATTTATTCTTTTATTTCAGAAGTATTTATTCAGCACTTCTTGTATTCAAATCTCTGATGACATTACATAGCACATAGGAATTCAAATGCAGCAGAGCATCTAAAACATAACCAAACAGATGCATGGGGCATGTGTTATGCTAATGGGAAAGGCTATGCACAGTGTCACTTTAACCATAAATACGCTTCATTAAGATTATAGACGTAGACAGGTAGGTATTAGGTTGGTGCGAAAGTAATTGCAATTACTTTTGAACAAACTTATAGGTAGGTAGATAGACAGATAGACTAGATTCATTCATTCATTTTTTCATTCATTTTTACTGAAGAAGTAACAAAAGAGAGACTGCAAAACTTCCTAAAATCCTCTTGAGGCAACACATTATAGCACCTTTACTTCCCACGCTGCATCGCACACTAAATCTCTTTTCTTGCTGGAGTGGCCCCATGTCTTTCTTCTGGAATTCAGTTTAGACTCTCTTAGACTGTTCTCTCTACCCATTATCCTGATCAACATATAAAGGCATATAAGCCAAGCTACCCAATAATTATGCTGTAAAAAGTGGTTTTGAGTTCTTTCTTTGTGTTTTTGATGAATGCACAATAAAATCTACATTTTTGTCATGTGCCTTGGCATACAAGTAACCATCTCACACACGCACACACATACACACACACACACACACACGTAGACACACACACAACTTTCAGGCCCAGGCACTCTCCCATTCTTAATCAACATTCTTGCTCAAGGGCATATCATTCAGTCTCATGGATGGAAACATACTTGCTCTCCACTCCCAAATTCACATCACTGTTCCTTCATCATATGCCCCTTTTGAGTTTAAGGCTATCTGTCTGACATTTCCACTCATATGTTTCTCATGCACCCTGATTTCTCAACTGCAACTGAATTCTTAATTTTCATATACCTCCAAAACTGCTGTTCCTCAATCTTTCCTTTTTAGTAAATTCCTTAGCTATCCACTTAGTTGCCCAAACTGGATATCAAGGAGTCTCTTTGGGTACCCTTTAGGTTCTCTTCTTCCATGCAGTTTATCACCACATCCTGTTGATTTAATATCCAACATACATCTAAAATCCACCCACTTCTCTCCATTTTCACTTTTTCTCAAGGCTCAAGGACTTCCTCTTGCTTAACTTGGCTTACTGCTCCTCAGGGCGCAGCTATAATGCTGCCTTATGTATCAGCTATCTCTTGTCACAGTAATGTTGTGTAACAACCAAAAAACCTCACTGGCATAAAACACAACAGTAGGCATTTGTCACATTTGAGTGGGTGGAGTAAACCTTGATGACTCTACTGACCTTGGCTGGGCTCACTCACATGTCTGGGGATCCTCAAGCTGCTGGCTAACTTAGGAGGGCTTCAGCTAAGAAGACTGGGATGACTCAGTTCTGCTCCATGTGTCTTATCCTCCCAAAGGCTAGCTAGGGAATGTTCTCATGGGAATGACAGAGGCACAACAGCACAAGTAGAGATATCAAGTACAAGTATTTGTTCAGTGCTCTGGTGTGTTACATCTTCTAATATTCCATGGGCTGAAACAAATCACATTTCTTAACTTGTGATCAAGGGACAGAGAATTAGACTTTGCTTCCCGAATGGAGATCTGCTAATTCCATAGTAAGGACAGGGATATAGGGAGGATGATGAATTAGGGTGATGAAAGCCACAAATCCACCACACTAGGTCAGAAAGGCCTTTCCCTCCAAATTAGAGTCTCACCTTTCTCCCATTTATACTCACTCACAGCACCCTTTCTATAAGTCTTCATAGCCATTTGTTTGGAAGTGGTTATTTTTAAAGAACTATGTACTACCCAAACTTGTAAGCCTCACAAGAGTCCAGGGAAAGGAGTTCCCTTTTGTTTATTCACTCACAGAGCCTAGCACAATGCCTGGTACATTGTTAATTGCTCAGTCAATGTGGAATGGAAGACAGGAAAGAATTGGCAGTGGAATTCTCAAGGTGCAGATGACATATCCTCACTATAATCCCAGGCTACAGTGCTGCTTACACCTGCAGGTAAAGATAAGGACTTCAGCCAATAATTTGACCCATCCACTACAAGGCCTCTCATTTCAGTGAGACTTTTAGGAAATGCACCAGTTCCCGAGGCTGTGATTGTGATGTATTTCTCACTCTGGACCAGAGTGGGGGCAGGCATCAGTTCTACAGTGTTGCATTCAGGAGAGCCTTGCCTATTTCTGCTGGTTAAACTTCCACCTGGAATTAGAGGACCCAGTCAAAGCAGCTGGAGAAACTCTACCGTATCCCTGAAAATTCAGCTGTCCTTCGAGGAATGTAACCTAAGACAATGTATACTCTGGTAATGCCATGTTCCACAATATCTTCCATGCCAAGGGTGGCATTTTTGTTAGTAAAACTATCTTATACTGCAAAGAAAAGAAGCTGCTTTTAAACAGCTTAATTTGGTACCTCAAAATTTAATAGTCAAATCATTTGCTATCTATTTTCAAAGGTTTTCAGGGGAATTTAAGAACTAGGAAGGACTGAAAGAGCCACAATACTTTCTTTTTCTAGCAAATTATAAATGCCAACAACATTAGTACAATTGAGTACAATTGCAAGGAATCAAGGGGATTATAAATCCAATGAGAGAAAAGGCTGCCAGAATGATGGTAAGAGAGCCACCACCCACTGCTGCACCATGATCCGCCATTGCACGTCCCATGCTATCCTCCACACACTAGACACATGCAACTCCTGCTGCCACTGGGTCATGATCCCCATTGTCCTTCTGGTCATGCTGTTTCCACCATCTGGAATACCCTCCCCCACCTTTCCTGACAGTCCAGGCTCTACTCAACATCTAGGCACCAGGTATAAATTTAAAATGTGCAAATGTTTTGACCCAGTACATTTGCTTTGAAGGATTTATCCTCAGGGAATAATTGGAGTTGTGCCTTGAGTTTGCACGGCAATGTGCCAGGACTTTTGCAGTATTTACGTCATCTTCAGGAGTTAGGATTTGGTGGTCAAGAATGTGGCTTTGGCATCAGACTGCCTTGATTCAAGTCTTGGCTTCACCATTTGCTGGTTCTGTGACTTCAGACAAATAATTTAATCTTTTTGCCTCAACTGCTTCATACCTAAGATAGAATTGATATTGGCAACTAACTCCTAAGTTTACTGGGAAGATTAAAAGTGTCAGTAAATGTGAAATACTTTGAACAGTGCATGGTGCTCAATAAGAACTCAGTACATGTAAGCACTTATGCTTTCAAATGGACTCTCATTCGTTGAGAATTTTTCTTCATTTTCTTGCTGTAGTTGCTATTAGTGGAAGGGTTAGAACCTCCTCTTTGTATTCTTTGCAATCTTTAACCTAGTGTTTTAGATATATTTGATGTTCAGTGAACAGTTGTTAAGGTGTCAAGAAAAGTAATGAAGGTTCTTAAACTAAACTAAATTTTTTTATGGAGGAGCACAAGCCAATTTGCTAATTCGGGGATGTACTTTTCTTTCATGATAGCATCTGCAGATGTCATGACAGTTTTTCAAGACCCTGGCAACTTGATAGTGTGGCCCAAATATGGGGCCAATTTCATTCTGCTATGAGTCCAATTTAAACAGACTCGATTGGGTCAAAATTATACTTTTAATTATACTTTATCTAATGTCAGGAATCAGTGTTGTGCTTTAGCTATTTAAAACTTTGGCTTTCAATTAGAAATTTGATAGCAATGCATTGAGTGCATCTCTTCATCATGTTTTCAGAATGTAAATATCTAGCTTTTTTCTCCTTTGATTAAAGAGGATTCCAATCATTGCTGCTTGTATACGTTGTAAGTAGCATACTCTAATGCCTCTTCAGTTTTTAATTTTTTTAATTTTATTTTTTAACATGACCCTTCATTTATCCATATAAAAATTGTGTCAGAAGACAAAATTGTTTCTGTGTTTTCTCAAATAAAAACTAGAGTCCCTTTTATTTCCATTCTACATTTACTGAACACTTAACAATGTACCAGGCGTTGTACTAGGCTCTGTGAGTGAATAAACAAAAGGGAGCTCCTTTCCCTGGACTCTTGTGAAGCTTACAAGTTTGGGTAGTACATGGTTCTTTAAAAGTAACCACTTCCAAACAAATGACTGTGAAGTCATAGAAAGGGTGCTGTGAGTGAGTATAAATGGAAGAAAGGTGAGACTCTAATTTGGAGGGAAAGGCCTTTCTGACCTAATGTGGTGGATTTATGGCTTTAATCATCCTAATTCATCATCCTCCCTATATCCTTGTCCTTACTGTGGAATTAGCAGATCTCCATTCAGGAAGCAAAGTCTAATTCTCTGTCCCTTGATCACAAGTTTAAAAATGTGATTTGTTTCAGCCAATGGAATATTAAAAGATGATCTTTATTAAATGTTATATCATAATATAGCATCTGGACATATGGATGGATCTTTGAAGATGGTGGAAGACAGTCTTGATATAATAAGATTGAAGATGAAAATAGGCTAATAGAATTGCAAGCAATTATACTGACTGCATCCACTGCTATGCTGTGAGGTAGGGATCAATGACAAAGCTTTGTGTACTTCTAGAGATTGGAAATAGCTACACAAACAGAGGTAAGGAGTAGCCTTTTCCTTGTAAAAGTAGAATTGATTCCATCTTAGATATCCTCTGTATGCCCCTGAAATAGAAGGTCTGCTCCCATGAGCAGCTTCTGAGAACATAAGAAGAGCATCTGGGCTGAAAGAAGGTTTCCTGTTTCCTCCTTGTTACCTTATTCTTTGTGTAGATCCAGGGTTTCAAAGTAAAGGTCATGATTTTATCTCCTCAGTCGTTTGTTGCTGGGCCCAATTTGCCTTTATGGCAAGTGTTGTTGCTAGTTCTTAAAACTACCAGAAGAGTTATACTTACCCTCTTGAGCAGATGGAAGCTCAGGAGTGCCACAAAGATGAATATAGATTTCAAAAGAAGTTTAGGTAAGAAACTAGGGAAGTGATAAATCATGGCCCTCTGTTAAACAGAAAACTCATTAACTGGAAAACTGCATTCTAGTTAAGTGACATTTTACTATCCTTTTTTGTACATAGTGCATTACTTCTTTAATAAAAGGATTACAGGAGCACAGTATAAAGAGGGTAATTAAAAAATCTCCAAACAGTGAAAATACTACTTTTTACCCTTCAAAATGGCTTTTTATGTCCAGTCCGAGTGACACTTTTCTTCCTTAGTAAAATCAGCAGGAACTTCCAGGTGGCTGAAATCCACCCTGTGCATTGTTGCTGAGAACATTTATAGCACATTGTTCAGAATAGAATAGCTGAGAACGACAGGGGGCTCTTCAAATGTGCCTCATCAAGCCCCAAATTGGAGATGTGTTTTTGTCGTTTTAAAGTTTCGGCAGTAGGGTCTAGGATTCAAAGCAAATATCAGCTACTGCAGAACACAAGCCTTAATTAATTTCCAGCAGGAAAAGAGTGATTGCCAATAAGCCATGAATTAAAATGGAATGGTGCACCAAAAACCGGGACCTCATCTCAAATGAATACCATTTCTTGCTGTTTTCTTGAAAGATCATCTCAGACTAAGAGGTGAGCAAGCTCCCATGACAGCTGTCTGTCTGTAAGGGAGGAATTGGTATGGACAAACACCAAACAGTAAGTCCTGGCCCAGTGAAAAATGGGGGCCAAATGTGATGGACTCAAGGGCATTTTGTCAGTATCTCTATCACATAGCCTGCGATTTTTATGGAGAATCTGTCTGTTTTTCTGACTTCATTATTTATCATGTTGTCATTAAGATTCAGTCTTGAGAAGGTCCTTAAAGGTCAGCTGTTTCCATCATTCAGTCAGTGCTTACAGTGCACTGGGGCTACTTCTGCCAAAGGGGTGTCCAGTTGCTGCTTGAACTCCTCTTGTGGCCAGAAACTACCCCCCTCCAAGAGCAGCCTGTTTCATCTCTGAGCAGCTCAGCTAGTTTTCATTTTTTCTTAAAATTGAGCAAAAACGAATCCCCTGCTGCTTAGATCCATTGAGCCTGGTTTATCCCTGAGGGCCAAACACAATGAATCAAAAACCTTCTTCTGCTTGATAGCTCTTTAATAAAAGGGGAAGGCAGGTCTCACACTCCCCCTGAGGGGCCTCTTCTGTGGGCAAACATCTCTGAGCTTTTCATATCTTCTTTGAGAGTGCTGTGTGTGTGTGTGTGTGTGTGTGTGTGTGTGTGTCCACTTGCTCTTATGTAAATTCTAATTACTATTATAATAATAAATAGCTAATACATACAGAGTGCCTCCAGTGGGCCAGGCAGTGTTCTAAGTGCTCCCATAATCCTCGCAGCAACTGTATGAACTGGTTACTACGATTATTCCATTTTACAGAGAAAAAATGATGCACAGAGAGGTTAAGAAACTTGCTCACCAGGATCTGAATCCACTATTCCACACTCTTAACCCCAGCACTCTAATGTTTCTCATGTCCTCATTTGTCTATTTCAACCGTACCTGCCCTGGAGACAAGAGACATTGCTAGTTTTCTATGGGAAACTGAATTGCTATCACCTACTCCACACTGGCTATATGCTAAGAACTATAGATTTGTTGGTCTGATTAATCCTTTCAATAGCCAGCAATCATTGTTTTCGAGGATTTGTTGTTGTTATTGTTGCTTGGTCCAGCACTTCCCCATCCCATCCCCATTAATTATTAATTATGTTGTTGATTAATAACACCTGTACTTAACTCATGGCCATTTATTCCTTTTCTAGAGCTATTTATTATCTATATTTTAGAGAACTTTAAATATGAAAATGGTTAATCCAGAATTTTTTGCTTGGGCCAAGCAAGCAAAATGCATTGCTGCTTTATGAAGAAGACCTTCTTTTGGTAAGAAGACAGTTTTTCATATTTTCATAGCCAGCAATTAAAACCACATGAGATAGGAAAACCTTCAAATTCTTTCTGAGCAAAATACTCTTCCTACTGAGAAATGTGCTCAAAGCGGTTAAAGATAATGGGAAGCAGCAGAATTAGGATTTGAACTCGTGTGCTTCTGGGCCAAAACCATGGAGTTCCCATTTTGCAAATTCACCTTGGGGTCTGTAACCAGGTGCCGCTCCCTGCAGGTGCCGACCACCTGTGGTAAAGGCATGAGGAGTCCACTTCCTGTAAGGCAACAGCCCTGCTAGTCGCGACTAGTGCCCTCTAGCGGCCTGAGAGAAACGGTAAGGTGAGTTCTGGTTTATGATTTCACTTGAGGCATTCAGAGGCTAAACATCCACAAGGTTGGTTCCCAGAACCCCCATAAACCCTGCTATTTATATCTCTTCCTCAACTCTGAGGCCATCACCCTATATCTGCTGCAATACACATTCAGCCTTTAGCGACAGAATTATGTACTGAAACGCTCATTTCTGTGCCGCTGCAGTGGTTAGGTTTGATTTTTATAGAGATGCACACAAGAAAACAATCCGAGACTGGAGAGTTTGACTTGTGGGCTGCTGAGGTAAATTGAACCCATGTGTGTGGTATCCTCATGATTGGGGGCAGCAGCAGATGGTGGGCTAGGATGCCTCCAGAAATGAGCTTCAGAAGCATAAAAATAAGGACTTGTTCTTTTACATCTGCCTCTGTTGGGGTGTTTAAAGATTTGTTGGGATTAATGCATTTCTCCTTTGAAGTATAAACACTCTCAGAGGATGTTTAGCCGATGGACTATTCTATTATAGAATGAATTGCTTCATTGGGTTGTACTTTGCAAAGACTGGCTGCAGGGAGTAAGTGATTTGTTGGAAAAGAAGGAGCAAAAAAGGGTGGAAAGAGCAAAGACTCAGTGTCTCAGACAAGTCTTCAACTTTTCCTCTCTATCCAAAATGAATTCATTAAGACTGAGAGGTTCCAGTTGGACTCCTGGAGACGTTTAGAAGTGCCCCAGAAATGCCATCTGCAGGTCACTGGTCATGTCAAACTAGAATTTTCTGCACAAGTCAAATACAAGAAGGAAACTTGTTTCATTTTGGTCAGATTTACTTAAGTTTTGGATTGACTCCTAGATCGGCTTCTCACTTTGGGCAAGCCCCTTAAAGTCTATGCAATCCTCAGTCTTTTCATCTGTAAAATGGGGCTTGTAATGTTTACTTTGTGAGACTGTCTTTGGAATCAAGCAAAGTAATGTCTGTACTGCAAATAGCCTAGGGCAGGCATACAATAGATGCCCCATCTAATGGGATTACATTAAAATTATTGTTGTTTTAATATTAGGTTATGAAAATATTGCAAAGTGAATGTAGAGCTCTCCTCTTATCCAATTTTTTTGTTCAATTTTGTACGTGAACAGTTTAAGGAATCTTTTAATGGGATTTTTAAAAACACTTGATTTGGAGGCAGTGACTCTTTAAAAGCTGAACCATGAAATGTTACCATCAGAAAAGAGCTGCTGCTGCCATTTACAAGCATTAACCAAATCCCCAAGAATTAAGCTAGAACTGAGTACATTCTTAACAAGGCGGTTTGGAGTTTTCAGATACATCTTTATTTCTTCAGCTCATTTGCAAATACTTATCTCCAATTTAAATCATTCAAATGACTTCAGAAACACAATGGAAGCAGAGCAGAACTAAGTGTTTCCAACTGTCAGGTCTGGTGAGGGATGATGTAAAACGGGACATTTAGCTGGCATCCTGCATAGTCTCTAAATAGAATTAACAAAAGCTTCCACATTTCAATGGCTAAAGATAGTGTTTATTGTAAAGGCAGCATGCCCGGAGACCTAAGGGTGAGAGTGGGTGGGGTGGGCATGGGCACATGTGGGTGCAGGCAGGGCATTCTGAGGGGTCCGTTGAAAGGCTCTTTGTCTCTGGATTCAGCTTTAACTGGTTCCAAAATAATGAAACCAAATGGCTTTCCTTCTCTCTCTGGTGTCAGCTTCAAATGAATTATGGATCCTGAACCTACACAGGTAATGCTGATTAAATAATTGAACAATACATTGATTAACTACAGATTGTCAATTGGAGTAATCTGTCAAAGACCTGCTTGCCCACCTTTAGCATTTAGACAGTATTTTAATGTTAATGAGGTTTTGAACTTTTTGTGCTTTTAGTTTGGTGGGGGTTTTTTGTTTGTTTTTGAGGAGTTTTGGTGTATGTGTTTTTTTTTTTTCCTTTGGTCAGCACTTCCCCACCTAATCCCAATTAATCATTAATTATGTTGTTAGTTAAGAAGACTGGGCCGGGCGTGGTGGCTCACACCTGTAATCTCAGCACTTTGGGAGGCTGAGGCGGGTGGATCACCTGAGGTCAGGTGTTCGAGACGAGCCTGGTCCAACATGGTAAAACCCCGTCTCTACTAAAAATACAAAAATTAGTCGGGTGTAGGCACGTGCCTGTAATCCCAACTACTCGGGAGGCTGAAGCAGGAGAATTGCTTGAACCCAGGAGGCAGATGTTGCAGTGAGCTGAGATCCTGCCACTGCACTCCAGCCTGGGCAACAGAGCAAGACTCCATCTCAAAAAACAAACAAACAAACAAACAAAAACCAAAAAACAAAAAAAGACACCTGTACTTGACTCATCGCTGTTTATTCCTTCCTAGAACTATTTATTGTCTGTATTATAGAGAACTTTAAATATCAAAGTAGTTATTCCTGAACTTTTTACTTGAGTCAAATAAACAAAATGCATTGCTGCTTTATGCTTTATGCAGAAGACCTTCTCCTGGTAAGGAGATAGTTTTTCATATTTTCATAGCCAGCAATTAAAACTACATGAGATAGGAAGACCTTATTCTAATTCTTTCTGAGCAAAATACTTGCTCTTAATTTATTATTTAATAAACACATATATAGCACTTACCATCTGCCAAATGATTTATATTCTTTGTAAATATTAACTAATTTAATCTTCATAGGGACTTTCTGAGTAAAGAACTATGAATGTTCAGCTGGGTGCGGTGGCTCATGCCTGTAATCCCAGCACTTTGGGAGGCCAAGGTGGGTGGATCACCTGAGGTCAGGAGTTCGAGACCAGCCTGGCCAACATGGTGAAACCCTGTAGCTAATAAAAACACAAAAACTAGCTGGGCACGGTGGTGGGTGCCTATAATCCCAGCTACCTGGGAGGCTGAGGCAGGAGAATCACTTGAGCCTGGGAGGTGGATCACTAGTAAGTGGAAGAGGTGGGATTTGGACTCAGGTGGTGTCCATAGCTTAATGAGTGCTCTCTCAGTACTTTTTGGTCATACCTCTTAATTAAGTGTAATAATAATAATAAAAAAATGCCTGCCAATCATAGCATTGTACTTCTTCTGCCTTTGTAGTGTAGTTCATTTTGAATCCCAGATAGGGACTCATAGATTCTTTCTTTTTAATATTTAAAAAATCTCAAATTTGATGACTTAAAATCCATATAGATTTATTTTTTTAAAATCTGGACGTAGAATTGAGTATTATTGGGGGAAAAAACATTATGAATAAGTAAGTAGTGTGGTTCATGGAATCATCAACTGTTAATGTTGGGAGGAATAGTATTTTTCTTACCATTTTATTTTGGGAATGAAGAATCTGAGGTGGGAGAATCTCTGGTTTTATACAACCATAGGTTGCCCATGGCTTGCTTTCTCAGTAGACTGGGGGAGACACTTGCATAAGAGGAGGACTTCTATGAATAAGGGGTTATGGTTTTCTGAAAATGGTTTGACTAATGCTTGGAAATATCCCTCTATGAGGCGCAGAGGGAAATCCTCTCTACCCTAGAATAATGCACAAGACCTTACTGGTCTACAAAGGTTATACAGATAGAACTAAGGACAAGATAATTCCTCTGCCCCTGTAATGGCCTACATAGGAAAAGCATTTTTCCTGCTGTTGAATAGGAAAACATAATGTCCTCCAGATTTCTACCAATGTATTTCTTATAACTGGAAATAGTAAGTAAAACAATGTCATACTTGAACGACTACATCCAAACTGGCTAATAGTTTTGTTAATTGGGGCTACAAATGAGAAATAGAGGTCCCATGATGACCTAGTCCATTGAAATATCAAGTTTAAGTCTCCTAGTTCAGAATTAAAGGGAGTGGCCATAGGGTGAGAAGCAATCTGTGTCCATAATTCCGTTGACAGCAGTTTTCTTCGGGCTTTGATTCATAGCTCATCTGCTCCCTGCTGATTGCCCTGAGCTCAGCAATGCCATGCTGGTTTCCATGGTGCTGATTTGCATACCAAACCAGGACTTGTATTTTTGTGTTTGCCTCACACATTTCCAGTGCTAAGTGTTCTTCTAAGAAAGGGATTAGCACGCTAGCCAATTAAGGGAGTTTGCCAGAAATAAAGCACCCAGGGACTTTTTCTTCAGGTTATATATTGCTACTGCTATGCCTAAGGACTGACATGGTTGATTGGTTTCCTTAGGCCAGCAATGAGTTTTAAAGGTAAAATGTCTACTATGTAATCTTTAGTGTTTTCTTTTCTTTTTTTTTTTTTTTTTAACTATCTTTTAATCAGTTTCAAATAATTCAGTGATTAGAAGAGAGATTTGTTGTGGTTTTCTTGTGGAGCAGAGGTGGGGATTTCAAGGAGTTTACCTTCAGTGCTTTTGTTTGGTTACGGTGGCTCTCTCTAGTGGAAAAAAATTTCCCCATCCCTTTGGAAATACTTTCTTTAAAAGAAGTCATGTTTTTAAAAGAAAATATCTAAATCAGCATTTTAATCAACTTGAATCATCTGAACCAAAACTGGAAAATGTTTAGTTGTACATTTCACCAGTGACTACTACTTAGCAACACAAAGTTGAATGAAGTTCAGCTGTTAGTCCCAAGCTTATGGATCAATCTCAAAACATGATGCTGAGTGAAAGAAGCCTTTTACCAAGAGTATTTACTGTTTTATTGCATTCAGATGAATTTCTAGGACAAACTAAGTTAATCTATGGTGAAAAAAGAAACAGCAGTTACCTGTGGGTGCTGGGGCAGGGATGGCCTGGAAAGGGTATTTGGGGGCTGTCTAGGATGATGAAAATGGTCCATTAATCATCATTTATTTTTTGTTTGTTTTGTTTAATTTCCATTTTATTTTAGATTCAGGGGTTACATGTGCAGGTTGGTTATAAGGACATACTGCATGATGCTGATCCTGTCACCCAGATAGTTTTCTACTGATCCCATCACCCAGATAGTTTTTCAGTCCTTGGCCGCCTCCCACTCTCCCTCCTTTTGGAGCCCCCTCTCTCTATTGTTTCCATCTTGATGTCTGTGTTTACCCAAGATTTAGCTCCCACTTATAAGTGAGAACATGTGATTTTGGTTTTCTGGCTTTGTGTTAATTTGCTTAGGATTAAGGCCTCCAGCTGCATCCATGTTGCTGCAGAGGACATGATTTGTTATTTTTTGTGGCTGCTGCATAGTATTCTATGGTGTCTATGCACCCCCACTGATGGGCACCTAGGTTGATGCCATGACTTTTCTGTTGTGATTAGTGCTACAATTTTATACCACTCTCACCAGCAGTGGGTAAGCTTTGCCTTTCTTCTACAGCTTCACCAACATCTGTTATTTTTTGGCTTTTTAATAATAAAAAATGGTCTATATTTTGTTAGGAGTTTAGGTTATGTGTGTGCATTCATCAAAACTTGCGAATGCCCACTTAGGATATATTCATTTCACTGTATATAAATTTTACCTGAATGTAAAAAATAAACTGTAAAAATAATGTTCTTCATTGTAAAATCTAGAGTGATTGTTATCAAATACTTAAAAAACTAGAAACTGAGAAAAGGTGGTATGATTTTTGTGGCAGTTCAATTAGCAGAATTTAGAAATCATGTATGGATATGTTTATTCTGTTATTTCAAATATTTATGTGAATCTCTAGAGCCATGTGGGAAGATATCTGCTTCCAGAAGCTCTGCATTCATTTACAGTTTTATGTGGTCAGGGAGGATTTGATTGAGTTGGAAAGTGGATCATTTGGACTTCACTTTGATCCACCTTCCTTTTTAGAAATGAGAGAAAAGGCATCTGTGATTGTGCCTCTGATTGGGTGGCATTCAAAACCTTGTTTTCCAGGGTGAGCTTAGGGTTCATCTCTATTAAATGTATCATTTATCAGACATTGGCATGTCTAGTGATTCAGAAAGCCCTTGGGGTAGCACAGAAATGCTACCGTAACTCCAGAGTGGTCTTTTGCCCTTACCAGTACTTTGGCTTTTTTAAGTTGCCACCTGAACTTGGGTAAGAGGCCAAGGAGGTAGTGGCTGTGGCAGTCAAATCTTGTGGAATGTGGCTGTCAATTGATGCCCTGAAGTTAAGGTTTCCACAACTGACAAAAACACATATACAGTTGTGGGCCCAGAATTGGAGTGACGTGTAATGTCTACACAGGAGGAGAGCAAGCCTTTAAACTCCAACTACCTTGTGTGATGTCCCCTCTTCCCTCTCACTGCTCAACCTCTATGTCCATGCTGCTTTCATATACAGATAACAGTGAGTTGCAGAAGACATTATAGGTGGCCTATCCAGATCCATGTCACCTGGCCTGTGCTTTCAGAGCCAGCTGCTCAGAGGATTAGTTGAGAAGACTCACAGCTGCCTTCATTCTCAGAGAAGTATCCTTGATTGCTGGAAGTTATCTAGCCAGGGACGGTTATAGATCTACCCACCCACCAGTGACATCCCCTCTCCCTGCCTCCTCACGTCCACTTCTCAAGCACACACACAATTCTTCTATCCCCCAAAGCCTACAGGACTATCCCATTCCCACAGTTAGAAATGACTCCATGGTACTTTTCGTGCTTCATAGCTGTCGGTGGGATCAGGCCAAAGACTGCACTTTATTTATCTTCTTCATGAAGATGGTAAAGAAGTTCAACAGACCTTCAAAGAGACCAAGGCTTGCATTTAAGACGGGATCAATGATTGCCTCCAAGAAGAAATTATACTTGGATATTTGGGTACCTGTAATTAGGTGTTGGCTATGTTAATGTTTTGCCTGCTCTGAAGCTACTGCATGCGGTGCTTGGGGAATGCCACTCTTCTTACATGAGGCAGAACCAAGAGGAATGACCCTCCCGCGTAGTAATGAGAGGGAAAAAACAAGGCAAAGCATGTTTATTTTTAAGTTTTTACTCTTCTTGAAAGGGCATCGTTTACATCGTTCCATCTGTAGAACTTTCAATACAAGGGACACATACTGAAGTAATGTAAACCCTGACCTTGAGTTATTAGAATATGCCAGAGACTTTGTAGTTCCTGAGAGCCACGAGCCTCCATCTTTTCTCTATAGAAAAAAAAAAAAATGCTTAAGTCATTGGTGAGTTCTCCTATGCTTGAAATTATTGCTGTTTGAAGAGTGGCTGTCCTCTTCAAAATATTTGGCATTACAGAGTCACAGAAAAAGTGTAACTCTTTATTCTGTGCATTTACTTATGTTGAAAATGATGTCCTGTATATTTGTATTTAATAAAATGTGAAAGGAAAGGAAAAGAATTTCTCTTCAGAATCAAATTTTGGTGCCCTGGAGGGTTTCTCAGCCTGCCTGCAGCATGAATTTTACTTAAAGCAAAAAGCACTAGCATTGTTTTTACTACAATGAGATGCAACAGAAGATAACTATCAATCATCTATTTGTAAAACAGGGCTGTGTAGCAAACCATCTCAAATTAAAATAATTAAATTAGCTCAGGTATTTTTAGTCTGTCAGCATAGACTGGGCTCAGCTGGCAGTTCTTCTGGTTCTAGCTGGGCTTGCATGTGCCTGGCAGCTGGCTGATGTTTGAGACGATGGAGACAATGAAGCTACATGGTTCTTATTCTCCAGCAGGCCACTCTCATGGTGGTGACAGAAGAGCAAAGATGAGAGCAAGCAAGGTACTTACTCACACCCTTTCAAGCCTCCACCTGTGTCTTACTTCCTAAGATCTTATTGACTAAAAAATGTCACCTAGTAAAGCATAAGGTCCCTGTAGGAGGGCAATACAAGATTAATGATCAAAGATGTGAATGCTGGGAGAAGCAAAGAATTGGACACATTGAGACAATCTGCCTTATACAAGAGTATACATACATATGAAATTTTATTAAGTGAAACATGCAACTCACTAGCTAGAACCCCAAAGCTACAATGTAACTTCACATTTTCTCTCTGTTTTCTTTCCAGAATCTTGCTCCTACTCACTGGCCTTGACCTTTCTCGTTTTGAACACTTCATTTCTCTTTCTTGGAATATCTGTTTTTCTTTTCTATCCAAATCCAAAATATTCCCCAAAGCCCAGCTCAAGTTTATACTTTCCTGGAAGCCTAATATCTGTGTCATTGTTCAAGTTTGTTTTTATATTACTTTATAGTTATGATTATTTTTATTTGTGTAACAATGTCTCATTGCTTCAAGGTAGTCTAAGCTCCTTCAAGTAAGGAACCATGTCTTATACTTACTTGACTTTCCCGAAGTAGGCTTATTGTATAGTAAGAGTTTAATAGTAAGTTGATTAACAGGTAGTTCCGTTTTCAAGGTTCTACGCTAGTCCCCTTTTCCTTTGTCTCTACCAACATTATCTTCCTCTACATCCGAGATGGCATCTCGAGAGTCATCTTCAGTCCATTAGTAACAGCTCTCTTGGATAATTATATAAAGAACAACTCTAGCCATAACTAGGAAGAGTTGAAATGAGTGCTACCATAGATTGGTATTGTCTGCCATAAATAGAGGAAGGGGATGGGCCATTCATATTTACTACCAAAATAGTTCTTAAAATTTTTCAGAGTTGTATCGTTTCTTCTAAGCTCAGTGGAGAAATAGTAATGATATTCATTGAAAGGAAATGATAGTGATGGCAAAATATTAGAAGATATGTAAGAAGCCATATATTCAGGAAAAATCACTTAATAATAGGCAGTATTGTGCCCACAGAGGGGCTTTCAGCCAACAGACCTGACTTGAAATTCTGGTTCTGCTGATTACTATCACTGACTTTAGGCAAGCTATATAACCTTTGTCTGCCTCAGTTTCCCTATGTGCTAATAAATGGAACCAAATGAGGGTTGTTTTGAGTATTTAATGAGTTAATATACCCAAAATGCTTAGCACTTTTCTTGGCCCATAGTAAGCACTAAATAAAATACTAGCTACTATTTTTTATTAAGCAGTGGTAAAAATTACAAATAGGTAAAACACATCTTTAAAGTTAAGATACAATGGAACTCCTCCATTTGGAGATCTTAGATGAGGGCAGTTGATGAGAGGAAGGGGAGGTGAGTGACCCTGGGTCTAACAGAGAGCTAGGCTATTCCCATGATACCAGGAACAACTTTGAGCAATGATTTTGCCAGCTACTGGCACTTTATTTCAGTCATACTCAATTAGAGACACAGAGCCACTAATCAGGATTGGTTACCGGGGTTTGACCTTATGCAATTGTGGAAGCTATTAAAGAGTCCCTATGAGTCTGTAGTCTTCACATCTGAGAATGGAGCTCAAAGTCCACAGGGAAGGAGGGATGGATGTAAAGTTGGGGAGAGCAAGGCAAGCTGGGCTCATGAGCTAGAGCCAGACCTTATAAGAACAGACTAAGCAGGGATCCTGCAGGAGAAGCTGGCTCCCTTTGTCATGGAGCTGAACACATGTCCGACCGAGGAGGTAACATATATGAAGGGGCAGAAAAAGGTGAAGCAATTGCATGCAAAATAAGTGAGCCACCAAAAAAGTGACAAAGGGCACCTGCCCTGACCTGAGTGGGAAGAGCAGTGGGGCCACTTTACTTCCTTTTTCCAGATTTCCTGCAAAATGTCTCTTGTGGCTCATGCTAATCATAAATAGTGGGAAATCTTGTTAGCCCTAGTTAAGCTGACACATTGAAGAGTCACCATATTCCTCTAGTGACCATGTGATACAACAGAAAGGGAGAGAACTGACCTTCAAGTCAAAAGATCTGGAAGTGTAACCTTGGCCAAAATCACTTACCCTTTCTCACTTGTGTTCTTGTGTTCTTAGTTTTCTTATGTATAAAATGAGGGAAGAAGGTGGGCTTTTTCATCCTGAAGGTCCCTTCCAGCTCTTAGTCTGTAATTTTGTCACCTTACTGCCTACCTTCATTAAGTTTCTTGTGTCTGCTGGTCTTTTTTACATATTTCCTGCTATTCTGCCCCAAGACAGCCAGCCAAGCCAAAATGAGCAGTAGGCAAGGGAAAGAAGCCTGAGTGTTTGCCTAAACACTCAGGGCTGCTGAAGTCAGATGCTGAGGGCAAAGGGCAACCGTAGTGATGGAATTAAATATTTACTGTGTTAACGTGACCACTCATGGATTTCGGAGAAAGCTGACCATATTGATTGGAGTTTTCACTCCTGTTTTTCTAATGATATGCAATCTTAACTAAATCTGCCAGCTCTCAGGGGGTTGAACACTATTCAGCAACATTAATTTCTTTGCCTACTTCCAGTTACAAGCAATTATAATCTTGGCAGTTTTACTCACCTTGAATAAGCACTCGTATGCTTTATTGATATCTGGCAGAGCTGACTCCGTCCATGCAAAGACCCACTTATGTTTCTGACACTGCTGGCTCTACAAAGCACTCAAGCTGCGTATCAGCATTTGCTGGATGTTCTGGGGGAAGATGTTATTTCTGAATATGGTGGGACAGAAGGTTCCAAGAAAGCTCAAAGAAATTGTGTTTATATGCTCTTAGACACATTTTTTTTCATCACTTCCCCTCAAAATCAGTGAATGAACCAGTCCTGAAAGACACTTGGCACAGTTTCTCACTGTTTTTTATTGACAATTTCCTCTCTGGGAGTTCACCTAGCCTGGAGAGAGCGATCTTGCCTATAATGCCTCCTTCTTTATAGCATACAATCAATTAGTGCTTATCCCAGTACTGAAGACCCAGCCCCTCACCCCAATTCAGGACAACTCTGTTGGTCAGTCTCAACCCGGAGTTCCCATGAGGTTGGCCGAGACCTCTTTGGCAACTGTAACACAGCCAAACTTCTTTTTTTATCCCATCTACTCCGTTCCATAGTTATTAATCCCATAACTATTCTCTAATAAATGCCTATATACAAATCCCTATCTTCAGGTTTACTTTTCCAAGGAATCAGTGATATAACTGCCATGACAATGAAAGAGATCAAAATTTGGGAGGCAGAAAGCCCAGGGGTGGGACGTTGAATTTCTTTCCTCATTTGTAACATGATCTGGTTGGGAGAATTCAAGGCAGCCCAGTTAGTACAGATCCCCAGTCCCCTTTGGGGATCATAGGACTCTCATTTTATCCCCTCACAGGATTTATCACCTTCTCTCATATAAAATTTATTCATTTATTATGTTTTATGTTGTTTGCCTACTGTCTGTCTATACCCACCCCCTGCCCCGATACCCTCAAACAAGAAAGTAAACCCCACCAAGATAAAGATCTTTGGTTTGTTCACCAATGGATTTCAAACACATAATAGCTGTCAATAAATGCTAAGTGAATGAATGAGTGAATGGGCAAATACAGTCAGGGAGAAGAGCTGGGAGGCTGTGACAGTAATGTAGGTGAGCAGGGATAGAGACTGACTGACATCAAAGAATGGGGATGAGAAGTGGATAGAGTCTAAGGCTTTTGTGGATAATAGAATGCATAAAAGTGCTTTAGAAACACATAAAGCTCTCACACTTGAGGGTACACAGATTCCCTTGGAGGGCCTCTTAAAACACAGATTACTGGGCCCTATCCCCAGAATGGATGATTCTGGATGTCTGTAATCAAAGCCCCATTTGGGTCATTATTTATTTTAGCAACATCCACCATCATAGATTGTGAGCCCCATGGTAGGAGGGGCTGTGCCACTCTGATCACACAGGCTGTCTCCCATCACTAGTGGAGTGTTTGGCATAAGCTAGTACTTAGCAAGATTTGTTGAGTGAGTAATTTACTCCCCTCTACACACACACACAGACACACAACGCCATGCAAATCTATACAATCAGGGCATTTGCAAATCCTTAGTATTATCAAATGAAAAATGCAAATTCTAAGGCATTCTTATGTGAAGATGAGCTCAACATCCCCAATCCAGATTATTCTTAGTGCTATTCAGAGTGGGAGGATCATCAGTCTCTGCTGGTATATGCTGTCACTAATCATTATTTTTATTTCCACTTAATAAGGTTTTTGGTTATTTTACTCATTGTAGAAATCAAGAAAAGAGTTAGTGTTGACCTTGTAACAATAAAGCTTCATAGTTTTAAAGACACTTATTAAATAACCCATTCATCTTTCTTCTTTTAGTTTGTTTGAAACTCTCTTTTTAAAAATTATTTTCTCCTGGGCACTACTGGCAACATTTATCTTTCTTCCATTGAGAATTCATTAAGAATTATTTCTTTTCTTTTTTTTTATTTTTGAAATTTATCTAACATCTCAACTTCTTTATTGGAATACAGAGACCAACACTGAGCTTGGAATTCATAAGTAAAATGGCAGTTATAACCAGACATTTTTTCTCTTAAGCCTTATCTCTGTGATGCATCCTTGTATTCACACTAGGTCTTAATCAAAAAAAATTATTTTGTAAATTTCTAGACAGTATAATGATCTTATATGACTTCTAGGACTTAACAGTCTTTTGACTTTGAAAAGTCAGAGATATGTATTTTCCTTTTTGACCTTACAGTCTACCACATTCATTATTAATTCCTAACTTGATTTTCCAGTGGAAGAAGGGGGAGAAATGAAACTTTCAAATAATATAATGTATCTGAAGTAAGACCCTTTTGACTAGTCAAATGCAGATATGCAGATATTTTTAGGCCTTTTGAACCTTTCGTTTCATAGAAATTGCCCACTTTTTTTTGTGGTAGTCATCCAGGTTGTTTCTCAGTTGTACAAATAAAACAGAAATTAGGACAGGGCTGAGACTGTTTTATTCATCCCTGAGTTCTCAGAGGTTAGCACAATACCTTCCACATAAAAGACGCATGGAAAATGTTTGTCGAATGATTACCAATAATGAAGTTTTATTATCAATTTTATCCAAGGGCACTGTATTTCATTCTGTCTATACCCACTCCTGTGTTTATTTTTGGGGTTTGTGTGACAGTATTTTGTTCTTTGAAAACCAAATAAGAAAAAACTGAAAAAATAAATGTTTTCAGTGGGCCAATAAGATGCTTACTTTTGTACATATTTTTGTGGTCTGATGTTCAAATAATACAACAGTCAGAGAATAAAATCCTTAAAAATAATGATTTATGATCTATTAAGTGTCAAAAGTGAGTAAATCCCTTCTTATTGTTATAAAATTGTCACTCTTTTTTGTTTGGTAAAAGTGATATTTTTTACCAGTCCTTCCAACAGCTAATTCCTTCCACTTCCACTTAAAATAGTCTGTTTAGCTGTATTACATCTACACCTACTCAACATATCTTTTAGTAATTTAGTGTATATTATATATAGGCACCCATACACATATGTTTAATTATGCAATGACTGCCTTCTTACAGCTTCGAGGACACGGGTCTTGGAGTCACAAACCCTAGGGTTGAAATCTTACTTCTATTGTTGCATCAGTTATTTATTGCCAAATAATGTTGCATAACTAATTACTCCCAACCTCAGTGGCTTAAGACAATAGCATTTATTTAGCTCATGTATCCGTAAGTTGGAGATTTGAGTGAGGATCACCTGGGCAATTCTGGTCTTCTGGTCTGGCTCACTCTTATGTCTGGCGAGTAGCTGACTTCTGTGACAGGGATGACTGGGTCATGTGTCTCTCATCATCCAGAAGACCAGCCCAAGATTGTTCACATGGTTGCTGGGCAGGGCTCCGAGACAGAGTGGAGAGCATCAGGCCCTTTGAGACCTAGGCTCAGCATGACACACTGTCACTTCTGGTGCATTCTTGGCAAAAAGAAAATCACAAAGCTAGCTAGAATGAAGACTCCACTTTTTGAAGACAAATAGTTTGAGTACAAGAAGGAGGGGGTGACTTAGGACTGTCTATGCAGTCCACCAGAGCTATTCACAGGCTGACTTGGAACAGTTTACTCCAACCTCGGCTAGATAAACAAAGAGAGTTCATGCTTTTCTTTTCCTTATTGTGACCCCATAGAGGGTGCGTTACTCTAGTGAAATAAAGATTCTCCTTATTTACCACCAAGACATGGGAGCGAACCAGCATGCATAATGTCACTATCCAATGCTGGGATGAAAGGAGTAGCCTCATTGAAAGTGTTTAGCACGAGGTTTCGGATGAAGAAGATGAGACATGTGAGGTCCGGGGGCATGGTATTTTGGCTGCCTGGATATCCCAGGATTTAGGGAAATGCATAGAACTTTCTCACTAAGTATATGATGGATGAGTAAATATGCTTCTCTATATATTGTTATTGTGTTTTTTTAATAAAGTGTGTTTTTCCGCACTGTAATCTTTCAGAGTAACATAGACTCACATACATATGAACTTGAGGACTATGGGTATCAACTATAAAACATCCATGTAATAGCAGTTAATACTGAGTATTTGTTACATGCCAGACTCGGTTCTAGGAGCTCCCTTCTGGTAACACAGTTAATTTTTAGGAGGTAGGTATTAGGTAATATAAACTTCCCTGTTTTGGAGATGAGGAAATTAGGTTCCTAGACATTAATCATGTGGCCCAAAGTCACACAGCTAATAAATGACCATGGCAAGATTTGCCCTCAGGCAGGAAAGCTCCAGGCTCAGAACCCTAAACCCCTACTCTACAGCTGTGGCTTCAGTTAGGGTTTCCATATGTGCTTACTGTTGTAATTCTGGCTTTCTTCCTTTTAACCAACTCTCAGGAAAACCAAATCATGACTTGCGTGTTGTTCCATGGGTGTTTTTCATCCAGCTCTGAGTCTGTCTTGACAAAGTCATTTGGTCCATATCTAATAAGACTTTCCTTTGCCATCCATTCACGTGTCATCAAGGAATGCAAAGCAGTTGTAATGGAAAATACTTGTAATATTAGGAAAGAAAGAAAAGAAAGAAAAGAAAAGGAAGGAAGGAAGGAAGGAAGGAAGGAAGGAAGGAAGGAAGGAAGGAAGGAAGGAAGGAAGGAAGGAAGGAAGGAAGGAAGGAAGGAAAGAGAAAGAGAAAGAAGAGAAAGAGAAAAAGAAAGGAGGGAGGGAGGAAGGAAGAAAGAGAGAAAGGAGGGAGGGAGGAAGGAAGGAAGGAAGAAAGAGAGAGAAAGAAAGAAAGAAGGGAGGAGAGAGAGAGAAAGAAAGAGAAAGAAAGAGAAAAGAAGGAGGAGGAGGAAAAGGAAGGAAGGAAGGAAAAGAAAGAAAGGGAAAAGAAAAAAGGAAGGAAAGAAGAACAGGGAAGCAAAGCAGGGAGGAAAATAGAGAAAGAAAGAGAGAAGAGGAGAAAAAGTTTAATGGATTGCAATATTTTTCTGTCATCCTCAATGTTCGGCTCATACCCTGTACTTCTGTGTTAGCAAACATAATTGAAATAAACTGTTTAGGTAGTAAGCTAGTTCTGCAGCATTCAAAAGAGACAGCGAGCAATACTCATAATTTGCAAAACTGTTCTCCTTTTTTTTGTTTGCATAGGTTTATACATGTTCCCTTTTTATAGCAAAATGTAAACACATGTGAGAAAAACTCTGATTTGAAACAGATTTTATACCAGGCAGCCCTTTTGCTGGTTCCTAATTGGTATTCATCATACCTCTGTTGTTCTGTTCTAAGCACTTCGTACATTTGGTTTTCAGTTCTCAGCTTCCTCATATAACCTTTCATGTTCTGCTGCCTAAGAATTTGGTCTCTGTTGATGAAAATCAACTTTTAAAATAAGCATTCTTGCTGCCCTGGCAATTAGGAGAAACTTTGAAGAAATTGGGGGAGTAATATGGATCCTGGGATGGGAACAGTAGGCTTCTGATAACAAGCCAAAGACATCACAAATTCCTCTAAGTATTTTACCAGTACCCTGTAGTCCTCAAAATCGCATGTACAAAATATCGTGGGTACAGATCAGCAACAAACTTAGACTGGCTTTATAATAGTGCATGGTTTACAACTTTGTTACCAAGTCACCAAAATATTCACAAATAAGTAAAATCCCACATTAAAGGCCACCATCCTGTGTCTCCTCTCTCCCCCGCATTGGGTTCTGGAGGACTTTGGTCATCATAGCCGACATGTCAGTATCCCCTCGATAGACATTCCCTTGGCATGCAGTATATACTGCTAGCATCTTGTTATAAGTACCTGTGACTTTCTGTCTAAGAGATTTCTCTGGATTCCACAATGTTTTCAGCCACATGCTGGGCAGGCTGAAAGTATCAAGGAATTAAAGATTCTGGAAGCAGCCATCCACTAATTACTAAGGGATTTGGTAGAAAAATACCCCCAGTCCATGAGGTTTTAGTTGGGGCAGATCTGAGGCATGTTCTCCTGAGTCTTCTAGAATTTCCCAGCAGAATTGAGCCCCCATTGCCAACAATGGTTGCCCGTTTATTAATATTCTCTATTTTGGCTTCTTTCCCTTCATTGTCTGGTATTCCCACTCACCTGTCATTGCTTCCTGGGGTTACTTTCCCCAGAAAAACCCCCTCCACCTCGGCTCTAATTCAGAGTGTGTCTCTGGGGGGACTTTAGAGAAGACATCTATCATAATATTCCAAAAATTAAATCACTGAATCTATTCAAATTATTTTCTTATATTTTCCTTCTGTCCTTTTCTTACTTCTATCAACCCATCCCCATTTATCTTTTTTCCTTGCAGTCCAAGGTTATTTAGCCCCATCCTACAAGGTCAACTATTTTATACACCAGCTAAGGAGTAAAGTATAAAATTTTGTTTAAAAATCAGTAGGTAGAATATTACACTGGAATCTTAATAGTTCTTGCTCATAGTACCCTTAAGGTTAAAAAAAAAAAAACTCATTAAATTCCAAGAGACAAGATGGTTATAAAAACTGAATGAAAAGATAGAAGATATTCCACAAGCATTTCTTCTTTTTTTTTTTTTTTTTTTTTTTTTTTGAGACGGAGTCTCGCTCTGCCGCCCAGGCTGGAGTGCAGTGGCCGGATCTCAGCTCACTGCAAGCTCCGCCATTCACGCCATTCTCCTGCCTCAGCCTCCCGAGTAGCTGGGACTATAGGTGCCCGCCACGTCGCCTGGCTAGTTTTTTGTATTTTTAGTAGAGACAGGGTTTCACCATGTTAGCCAGGATGGTCTCGATCTCCTGACCTCGTGGTCTGCCCGTTTTTTAAGAGCCTTGGATCATCAGACATCAAGTAGAAAAACACTTATCCAAATCTACAGAAAGTATTTTTCAGAAAGTGAAAGAATGCGGAAATTTAATTCCGAAGTTTTGAATTAAACATGACAGAAGAAGGCATCAATTTGGAAAACTTTCTCAGAACTCTCCCTCGCTTGGTAGAGTGGGAAGCTTACTTGATCTGTCAGAGGAAAGGAAGTCGCTGTTACTGACCAGACATGTGTTGAATTGTTTGAGGCTGTACCGCATGTCAAGCTTTGACAGAACTGACATAAAAAACATACCTCACATCGTGTTAGAATTGAAAAGAACAGCTCTTGTTCATTAGAAGGTGAGGCTCTTCAAAGAAGCTTGCTGGTGCCGCCTGATCTCCAGCTCACTGAGTGAAAAGGGTTTCCTATCAAACTCAGTTAACTGATTGCTTTGGAGACACAGTCCCAGGAGGGATTTGAAGCCAGCATAAACTTGGTTATATGCACAACTTGCATGATTTGGTCAATCTCTTTCTTTTGGATATGTTTTGTGTTCTTTCTAAAATATAGTCAGTGATATTTTAAGTTCTATGTAAGGTCTTTATAGGAAAATTTATTTATAAAATACACAACATGCCCATTATCAATTGCTATATAACATACCATCCCAAACTTAGTGGTATAAAACAGTAACAGTCATTTGTTATTATTATCTATTGTGGTTCTGGGGGTCAATTAGGCCCGGCTAGGTAGTAATCTTTCCAGGTCCCTCAGGAATCTGCACTCAGAGGGTGTCTGGGGCTAGAGCATCTCAAAAGCTTCCTTCCCTACTCACATATCTGTTGTCTTGTCTGGGGAGACCCAAACAGCTGGGCGTTGGTGTCTATTCCTGTATACTCTCTCCTTATGGCCTCTCCAGCAGGATGGATTCAGGATAGTTGGACTTCTCACTCGGAGGTTCAAGGCTGCAAAGATTCATGTCCTATGAGGGAGCAGCAGGCAATGGCTGTGTTGCCCTTCACAGTCTAGGCTTCTCTAGGTTAGAAGCAAGTCACTAAAGCAGCCCGTATTCAAGGAATGGGCCTTGATTTTACCTCTTGATGGAAGGATTGTCAAGGAATTTGCAACCTTTTTTTAACAATTACATTTAATGATTACCTTTCATTATCATAGGGCCTTATTGGTGTTTGTAAGCCTACTTCACTTAACCTAATATGATGCTTAGTCATTACCAAAAAGCGAAAAAAAAAATCTGGCTAATTTAATATACCAACGATTATAATACAGTGATACTTTTACTAATTTTTATGCTCTGTTCAACTATCCTTTAAAATATACTTATCTAGAGGGAAGAGTTAAGTGAGAAACTGAAGATTTAGAAGTATGATGTTGATTTCTAAATCAAGAAAAACATATGTACTATTGCTTTTTCATTGAATTAAACTGATTTTTACAGGGTGACTGCTATAATCATAACACTGTGCTGCACTACTATGATTAATACAGATAAGTAAAGATGGTTTTACAATTATGAACAGAACTTAGTCCTAATTCACTGCCTCTAAAATGGTAGGCGTGTATGTGTGTGAGAGAGAGAAACTAATTGATAAGGATTATTTACACACCATTATAGAAGTCACACTAATTAAATCTAATGAAAGACACATATTCAGTTTTGATATTTTCCATAAGAGTCAGGCAAGAGTTCCCAACAATCTTCTAAATCTATAATCAATCCAAAGGAAATTATAAACAATAGGCTTTGTATAGAGAGAGTAGGTGGATCATATTAGGCAATAATCACATGGTTGATTTTTTTCTTAGTGTAAATTATGATTTATGTATCATAATTTATAAGTAGCATACAAATGTTTGTTAACTGAATGAGACCTTACAAAGTATCACTGGGCAAAACCTATAATTGGCAGCTCTTCTCTGATATGGGGACGCCAAGGGTCCTTGGAACCTGGGGACTGGGGACTTCCTGAATTATTTTCAAGTAGAAGTGTTTGATTTGTAGTTGAAAGAGAGTAAGACCATTAATGTTCTCTCATTTTTTTAATACAAGTGTAAGCTCTGCCAAGGGGCATTTTCTCATTGGCTTTCAGTGTTATTTTGGTCTCATGAATTCATAAACATCAGCGTCTCTCCCTATTTCCAAAGAAAAAAAATTTACTTGTGCTCAAGTCCTTGTCACAGCCGCTACTTCTAGAGAAACATAAACTAAGGCAGTGTGATTGCAATTCTGGGAATTTGAAAGAGGTTCTTATGGATTTTTCCATGTGGGAATAACTTCTAAGTAATTTTCCAAGAATGAAAATACTAAAGTTTTTGATAATTAAAGATACTGACAGTACAGACACAAACAGTTTTTTCAGGTGCTTTTCTTGTGAAGCTTTGCATTTAAACTGAAGTTTTCTTTGTGTAATAATCATGTCACCAACAGTAGGATGCCCCTACTATTCACAGGAGTAGGAATAATGGGAGTTAACAGGTGAGGCAGGAAAGAAGGGACATTTGGGAGATGCTCTGTAATAAACAAGTGACTGAAAACTATAGCATCGGTTTTTCTTGGTTGGATGAATTAATGCACATTCTGAAAAGCAGTGTTTTAGATTTCACATTCCAGGTCTTCCAGAAAGAGCTACCATCTGAGCTAAGATCGATGCACTCTAGACCATTATTCTGGACTCTTCTCTGATAAGCCTGTGAGATAATTTTGTTGAGGTGTGACCATCCCAGTGTTTTAGTTATGTTTTACTGGAAAATTTAAAATATTTTAATAAGCAACATTTGTTTGGGAGAGATATACCATCCCTGAACTTGGCCTATTATGATGTGAATCCTCCATTCTGTTCAAAGGCAGTTTTCTCAGGCACCTGGAGTCAGAGACTGATGAGACACTTAGGTGGTACTTACTATGTTCCAGGTACTGAGCTGAGAAATTTATCATGTATTAATTCATTTCATCCTCACAGCCAGCCATTTAACCATTTCATCTATTTTAAAGATAAGGGTCAGGAAGGTAAAGTGACATGTGTAAGGCCACACACATATGATTTGCTGGAACTTGGATTCGAACCTTGTCTGTCTTTAGAGTCCATGCTTTTGTGAGACTCCATCTCCAGCTGTTCCTGAGGAGTTTCTAGCTAAGCAGGAATGGGGGTGGGTAAGCCAGTGATGACAGAGTTAGGTAGATACTGGAATATTCAGGAAGTGCCAGAAAGTACAGAAGATGAAAGGCTTGACTTCACCTTGGAGATTTAAAAGCTCCAGAAGACAGCACCTTCATTTGAATTGGAAAGGGCATAGCCCATTGGAAAACTTGTGTTTCCAGGGAACAAAATATTTTAGATTATTTTGAAAATCTGTATGAAGCTACAAGTACTTGTATTCAATTTTATAATCTAGGTAATGGTAATGAAAAGTTGATTCTTTTAAAAGAGATTTACCCTTCGCGTTTGTCTAAGTAAATATTTTGCTCTCTAAGTGTTTCTACTTGGAAGTGTAAATATCTGCTAATGTGTTTATGTGAGTCTCTCTAACTTCAGAAAGAGTCCTAACCTATTTTCTTCAAGCTCTTCATAGTAAATATCAGTTCTCTGGGAAATTATATAGCAATATATTGACCTCTACAGAATAGATTCTTCATATAAATTAATGTATGTGGTTTAAGGTTCTGTTGTTACTCATTTCCCTAGCTTGTGAGTGTTCACTCATGTCCTGAGTATAAGATTGTGGGGTTGGAAGGTTTGCATTCCAGCCCAGCTCCTACAGCACAGCACGGTAAGGCTGAAGGCCAAACAGGCAATTTTGAATTGTTTTTAAGCTTTCTAGGAATGATAGGTTGTGATTTCCCTTGGCCTTTGATTTACCTAGTTTCATAAAATGTATACTCTCCTTTTTTATGACTGACAAAATTGTTCCTAGTGTAAGTTACCTGCTTCTTCAGCAAGGTTTGTTGGTGACTTAGTTTAACTATTAACCCGTGAAGTCTCTGAAGCAACAAATGCCTATTATTAATCATATCTTTTGTCTAGAAAACCCTCAATGTCTTTTACTTTTTTAAAAGAAATATATGTTATAAATCAATGCCAGATTGCATCCTCACTTTTATTTTACTTCTATGACCTTCCAGAAGTTTCTGAAAAGTATACCTGCTTATTGGGTCTGAAACACCACACTGAAACAGATGCTGATATTTGCTAGAATGTTGGCAGGGCTGCTTTTACAGCGCCCAAATAAAAGTGGCTTAAAAAAGATAGAGGTTTTTGGTTTTTTGTTTGAGACAGGGTCTTACTCTGTCGCTCAGGCTGGAGTGCTGTGGCACAATCATGGCTCATTGTAGCCCCAGCTTCTTGGGCTCAAGCAATTCTCCCACCTCAGCCTCCTGAGTAGCTGGGACATACAGGCATGTGCCACCAAGCTTGGCTAAGTTTTGTATTTTTTTGTGGAGACTGAGTTTTGCCATGTTGCACAGACTGCCCTTGAACTTTTGAGCTCAAGTTATCCCCTCACCTTGGCCTCCCAAAGTGTTGGGATTATGGGTGTGAGCCACTGTGCCTAGCCTGTTTGTTTTTCATATTAAAGTCTGAACCAGTGGGCAGTTTAATGTGACCCTACTCCACTTGGTTGTTGAGGTGTCCAGGCTTGTTTAATGTTGTTCCACCATATGCTAAAGTATCTGTATGTCTGAACACACCATGCATATGAATGGAATGAGGACAACACCATGTCCTCATTCCAGGTGTGGGGAGGGAGAAGAAAGTGGGAGGAAATTTCTCCCTTGAAGGACTTTCATAAATCACAGATGCTCACATTCTATTTTGGCCGGAACTGAGACAGATGCCCATGCTTAGCTGCAAGGGAAGTTGGAAAATGTAGCGTAAAGCAAGAGTTCAGCCAAGAGACTCAGAAGTTGATCTTGCCAAAAGGAAGAAAGGAAAACCTGGATATTGGAAAACAGCTTCTGCCATAGAAGCGTCCTCTGCCATAGAAGGCCTCTGCCATAGAAGGCTTGTTAGCGGTCTCTTCCATAGAAGGCCTGTTCATCATAGCTCATTTCAGAACATCAGGGTCTCCCTAAGTTTATGTCATGATAATTCTAATTTCTAATGTTTAAGTTAACTTGTGGTTCACTTAGGCCTTCAGGTAGCTTTCTGAAGGTTTTCTGGCTGTCAATTTATTTCTCACATTGTTGAAAATTATGTTATCTTATAGTTGCCACCATAGAAAACTGATTATCTTATAATTCATTTCACTAACTGCAAATATATATTATATATGCATACATATGTATAGTTTTATATATATATGTATACACACATATTAGTGTTATATGCCTATATAGTAATATGCATGCTTACATACATGTATACACATATATAAACACACACACATCACACAGATGCAGGTTGAGTATTCTTTATCTGAAATGCTTGGGGCCAGAAGTGTTTTAAGATTTTGGGTTATTTGAGAGTTCAGAATATTTACATTATACTGGTTGAGCATCTCTAATCCAAAAATCTGAAATGCTCCAATGAGCATTTCGTTTGAGCATCATGTTGGCACTCAGAAAGTTTAGGATTTTGGAGCATTTTGGATTTTGGATTTTCAGATAAGAGATGCTCAACCTGTACATGATAACATGACTAGGGGCATTTTACAAAATATTTTGTTCACCAAATCTTTTGTTCTCTCATTTATCTTGCTGAATGCCTTTATCATTGCTTAAATTTGAATTTTCTGCTTCTGAAGGGTGCTTAAAATGGAAAGAGGAGGCAGATGCTGGAGTTGCTGGTATCTGCAGCCAGCTTCTCTTGTCGCTGTGTTGGCTTTTCTTAATTTTTAAGCATATGACATATGACTAGTTGATTTTGTTTTTTGCGGCATTGCCTGATTTTGGCCCTAACTGTTCCATTTTAATTTTAGTGATCCTGCATCATTTCTATAGTTGTGTTTTATTTGTTATTTCTTTATTTCTGGGTGACTAATAAATATATACATTCATATATTATTATATATGAATTATACAAACTTTACAAATTAAATGAGCAAGTATACATCAAAAATAATAGCTTACTGTGACTCTAATATGCAACTTTGGGTATATTAAAGTTCATTCTGTTTTGAGTATTCATATACTCTGAGACAGATGCCTCAAAATAAGATACCTAACGGAGTACTTGCTGCCCTAGGCTTCTAGAGGATTGTTCAGAAAGGAAACATGGAACATAAGCATCATATGATGTTATGGCCAATTAATTAGACATCTAGTCAATTGACTAACAATGTGTGTGTGAGACCCTGTGGTGGGTACAGAGTCAGGGAAAAGCTATCAATCCTGAATAGCCCCAGTATCTTCAGAATAAATTACTGATGCTAACAATATTTTCCAGTGTCAAATGAGAATGCAAGATTCACATGACGTTCCTAACTAATTACTATGACTCAATTGGTTAGTTTGGGGAGGTCTTAAATGACAAAATTTACTTCTGTGTTTCTATATATATAGCCAGTATTTTATGAAAGAGAAATTTGGTGAAATGGTTCTATATGTGTTTCTATGAATTGAAACAAATTCCAGCCACTTGAAAAGATTTTTTAAAGTCTTATTTACTTTTCTACCAGATGTGCTTGGAAGTGAGTGGAAGTCTCTCAACTAGAACTGCCAGGTCTTTGAGTATAGGTGGCATTTTTTCTTAGCCTAAAAGAAGTACTTTTTTTTTTTTGAAATGGAGTCTTGCTGTGTTACCCAGTCTGGAGTGCAGTAGCATGATCTCAGCTCACTGTGATCTTCACCTTCTGGGTTCAAGTGTCAAGTGAGTCTCATGCCTTGGCCTCCCAAGTCGCTGGGATTACAGGCATGCACCACCACACCTGGCTAATTATTGTATTTTATTTTGAGTAGAGATGGGGTTTCATCATGTTGGCAGGCTGGTCTGGAACTCTTAGCCTCCAGTGATCCACCTGCCTCAACCTCCCAAAGTGCTGGAATAACAGGCATGAGCCACCACACCTAGCTAAAGTCTTGTTTTTATCCACCACAACTACAGCTGTTTGGTTTTTTTCTGTTTGTTTGTTTGTTCTTATCCCTGCATTCAGACAATTAAAATGTTTTCTTCTTTCAATTTCCAAAATTTCCAATGATTCAGGTTCTTTGCTGAAGCTACCATATCATTGTTCCTTGTGCAATGATAATGTCACTGATGGCATAATGTCTTCATCATTATGTAGACATGTAAAGCCTGATTTACAATGAAGTTTTTCAGCATTGCTCTCTTTCTAAAATCCTCATTTGATGTGGGCTGTGGTTTACTTTTAGAGTTTGCTTCAGAGTCCACCTATGCAATTCTCAGAGCAATGCCACAGCATGTTCTGAAATCAGAGTTGAGTCTGTTTAGTCTAGCAGCCTCATGAGGACCCTGTCTTATGATTGCATGAACTCTCCTACACAGTAGAAATGTGTATTTCTATAGGCATTACTTAAATGTTTGTAAAGGAGCTGTGTTTCAGTTTTCCCTCTTGTAATTAATTGCTGACATATTTTGCAATTGAAAATAGGAAAGAACAGGTAGGTGGCAAGCAGGTGTTCAGGAATAATTCTTTCCTCAGGCAAAAACCACTAAGATCAAGATTCCACCCCCCTGATTCTTCTGCTAGAAAGTATAGGACAAAACCATGGGGCCTTAAAATGAATGAGAACAATAACATTGAATCAATAATAATAGCTATCATTTATAATTGCTTATCATGTGCTGGGCCTTGTTCTTAGCACTTTACAGTGTATTAACTCATCGTATCATTATAGACAATGTAGAGAGCAGATATTATCTCATTTTCCTTTTTAGATGGGAAGCTGAATCATAGAGAGGTTAAGCAACATGCACCAAGCCTCACAGCTGTAACTGGTAAAGGTGAGAGTTTAACCCAGGCAGTCAGAATCCAAAGGCTGTATGCTTTAGCCATTATTACAGGGACACAGTTCTAAGCATTGCATAGAAACACTCAAGAAACTGTATTTTATAGCCATGGAAGAGCCATGCCGCATTGATAAAATGTGCTCCTCAGCAGGCTCTCAAATGTTACACCAGCTCATTGGCTTGGGTAATCAGTCCTCCTTTCATTGGTTCAGTTGCATCAGACGAGTGTTCATTTTTCACACCCGGCAGCCACTCTCAGTTCTATAATTCTGATGAATGCACGTCAAGCTATGGAGCTTTCTTGTTTCTGAAGAAGCTGTTGGCTCAGGATTCCTATTTTCTTGATAGCATTCAAGGGATCCTGCAAAGTCAGCAGAGTGTTCTACAAGTCTGCTTTGAGGACAAATTCATTGACATGTAACAGATTCTAAAGACGGTGTCTGGACATTTTCATGCCATTTGTTACTAGTTGAGTTGAAGGAATGCTGTTCGTACCTACAACATTAGCATCTATATCCTTTGCTGTGTCATAAAGGATAGATGTAAAATAGAATGAACTATGAAGGAGGGAGGTCGGAAGTATGACATCATATTCTCTCAGGGTATAAAGTAGATTTTCAGTGTACATTGCACATTTAATACGCACAAAGCACTTCTGGTACATATGAGGTTAAACCAAATAAAATACCATTTTGACAGGTCAAAAACAGTGGACTAGCAGAAAATTCATCCACACACATGCACAGATATACACAGACTCATGTGTACACACTACACTGTGTAAAGGTATTTATGTTGTCACTTTAGTTAATAAAACAAATAGACAAAGCTCAAAATTACCCAGTGGAATTGGGCTTAACCTCCAAAGAACATTAAAATCTTATATGACTGAAAGTAGCTCTGAGGACCCATTCTTAAAATTCTATCAGAAAAGAATGTTTTACAGACCAAGACTTGCTTTTGGAATACTATGCCTGCTACCATATTCTCAAGGCAAAATTTACACATTGAAAGAATGAGATTCAATGCGTGTGAAGTTTTTTTTTCTAAGTTCAAATCGGGAGAAGGACAATATCCAAAGCTGACATATTGAGGTTGTTGTGTTTTTTGTTTTATGTCAGTCTGCTGAAGGCAAAGCCTTTTCTCTTGGCAGGCTGATGCCTTTTGCAAGGTTTTGTGGTTAGGGGCATGCCTGTGCTGCAGTGATGTGAGCAGTTTATCAGCACCATTTTTCTGACAAGTTACTGAAGCATAGTGTCTGAGTCCACCAAACCATTACATCTTCAGTTACTAGGTACCTCACTAAAAGAGGGGCTTTGGAATATTTTGATCCTGAACAAAGAACTTGTTGTTAGAGGAAAGTGGTGTTATTTTGTTTTGTTTTATTAAAGAAATAAGGGCAAATGCTCATAGAAGGTGCAAACTCACCTTCAGTTTGGAGGAAATATCCCCTACACTAGAAGAAGCATATGGAAAAACTTGACACCTTACTAACAGGTATTCCATGAATTTTTTGTGTTTGCCTCATATGGCTTAATATCACTTCACTCTGCAGAATTATGGAATATAAAGTAATACACATCAAAGCAGCACAGGTAAGACAATTGGACCGAGAATTAGCAAATGTAGGATTTGAGCTCACGTGTCCCATTTAACCATGGACTTTTCTGGACTTTTGTCTCCTCATCTGTAAAACAAGTGATTCAAGACCATGAACTGGAAGATGTGATTGGGTGCTGGGTGTCTGTTCTTAAGAGGCTCTAGAATTTCTGGCCGCTGAACTGGCAGAGGAACACACAAAGCATTTGACCTTGCTCCCATCTTTCATAATGCCTTGTGCTGCCTTTGGTATTTAAATGAACATGATTCTACTGACTTGCTCTCAGTGGGACTTGCACTTTGGGCTGCTTTCCAGGGGTGGGGAAGGATTTATGCTGATTCATCGACACTTGCTTTCCCAGATGCCTCTGCTCCCGCGTTCTACTGTCAAATTGAGCAAATTTGCCAAAGTCAGTGACAGAGTTTATTTGCTTTCCCAGATGCCTCTGCTCCCGCGTTCTACTGTCAAATTGAGCAAATTTGCCAAAGTCAATGACAGAGTTTATTTGTTCCTTGCATACAGGATAAGGTGGAAAAGCCTAAATAGATCCCAAAATACATAGAATTTCAGTGTGATGTCTATTAACCAGAAAATTTTTTAAATGTATAGATTATGTATTAGTTATCACTTGTGGCATATTATCAATAAGCAAAATGTACTGAACACTATTTTAAGTGCTTTCCATGTAGCATCTCATTTAAACTTCATGACCATTCTATAGTATGGTAATTTTGATTATCCCTAGATGAGAAAATGGAGATGCTGAAAGACAAAATGACTTGCCTGAGGTTACACGCAGCCACTCAGTGGCAAAGCCAAGGTTCGAGCAGTCAGACTCTAGTGACAGTGCTTTTAACTGCTACACTGTCCCCCTCTTTGGCTAATGGTGCTCCCTACCTGGCTTTTGAGGTAGGAACTCTCAACTCATAGCCAAAGTTAGGGATTCTAGCCCTAGGATGTCAACCCAAGTCAGAATAACTATGTGCAAGCTTTACCATGTATAAGATGTGAAAATAGCACATACATGATTAGAATCATACTTGCTTAACTTTTAGGGTTCTTATTTGACTAAAATATTTATGTAGCTGCTTTGGAAGGTGCATAGCTGTGACACAGATGGCTAGATGATCACTAAAAATACACATGCCTTTTCATAGTGTAGGGCAATTGCTGACAAAAGTCTTCTCAATGAGGGACTATGTGACCATTTCTCACCAATAAAATGTGAGGGGAAGTGATGTGTGTCATTTCCAGGCTGACATGGTTACAGAGATGTGCCTTCCTCACCATCTTTTCCCCACTCCCTGATTGAATGGAGGGAATTCCAGTCATTTGTTGAAGATTATGGAGCCAAAGGCATTGGAGCCTGAGTTCCTGAATGATCGCCTGCAGGAAAGCCATCTGACCAGGAACACCCACTTTGGATTTTCACACGAGTAAGGATAATCTCGCAGTGAATTAAAGCACTGAGTTCAGTGTTATAGCAGATAACTAGTGCCAAAAGCACAGTAAAAGGTGTTGTTGCTTTCATCTAGGTGGGGATTCCATGAATGTCTAGCCTTTACAATGCTGAGTAAGTTGTTGAACTTAGCAGTGTCTTCTGTTATGTTTTGATAAAGAAAATTTTTATTTCATGGCCTCAGAGCAATGTTTTCCAACTAGGGGCAATATTGTCCTTATCTCCAAGGAACATTTTACAATGTTTGGAGACATTTTTGGTGGTCACAATTTATGAGAGGTTGCTACTAACATCTAGTGGGTAGAGGCCAGGGATACTACTCAGCTTTCTAGAATGCACAGGATATACTCTTATAACCTAAAAGGCATCTGGCCCAAAATGTTGATAGTGCTGAAGTTGAAAAACCCTGTCTTAGGAGCATATTTGCAGCCACAAATGTGAGCATCTTCACTGTATTCTTGTGACATGTGGTTCAATTCAACTGGTAGAGACCCTGTGTGGCCCCTGCTCTGCATTGGGTCTTACTTACTGGATACATCATTCAGGGCACATACTCTTTACAACAAGACTATTTTGGTTCTCAGATAGCATTGTGTGGTGGAATAAACATTGAGTGGAATAGAAAATATTAGCTTTAGGCCTGGTGTGGTGGCTCATGCCTGTAATCCCAGCACTTTGGGAGGCGGAGGCAGACAAATCACCTGAGGTCGGGAGTTCGAGACCAGCCTGACCAACATGGAGAAACCCCATCTCTACTAAAAATACAAAAGTGGCTAGGCATGGTGGTGCATGCCTGTAATCCCAGATACTTGGGAGGCTGAGGCAGGAGAATTGGTTGAACCCGGGATGTGGAGGTTGCGATGAACCAAGATCACGCCATTGTACTCTAGCACTCCAGCCTAGGCAACAGGAGTGAAATTCCGACTCGAAAAGAAAAGAAAGAAAAGAAAAGAAAAAGGAAGGAAGGAAGGAAGGAGGAAAAGAAAGAAAAGAAAACATTAGCTTTAAAGTTAGATCTTTCTTTTAACAGCTATATGATTTGAGGCAAGTTAATAAGCCCCTGTAAGCTTCACTTCCTTCACCTGTAACTGGGAATAATATCATCTGCCTCAGATTTATAAGCATTAAATTGAATGATATACATAAAACATTTACTATAATCACTGGCAAATAACAGGCACTCAATATAAATATTCTTTTCCTTCCCCAGACTTCATAAATGTGACAAAAATAACTTGTTAACAAGATTTGAAACTATACAGTGGAAGAAATTAGAAACAATTTACTGAGTGCCATAATGTACTGACCCATATTTTTATATATTCTTACTTTATTGGTTGAATAAATAACTGGTTTCCAAAAAAAAAAAAAACCACTCAAGTTAATATTCAGCTCTAATTCATGCCATTCCAGTTTTAATTCCAGTCACTTCTTGACAAGGAATTGGTGAACCTTTTGCCAGCAGTGACTTAGAGAAATGTTGCTATCCTGAAACAGGTCCAAATTCTTTCTTTTGTGGTCATTCTGGTTCTATGTGGTCTTTTGTTCTTTTATATCCTAGGCTAGTCTATGACCCAGACCTACCTCTGTCCCATGCTTTTCCATGCATAGCTGCTTATTTCCTTGAAGCAAGGTCAACATGCCATTGCAGAACATTCTCAGTTACTGTTGGCAATGAGTCAAAGTTCAGACATTGAGTTTCAGACTCTTCATAAAATTTCCTGTAACCATACCTATTTCTGTACCAAATGCTGTTGACACAGATTAATGCAATGCTAAGTCTTAATGAATGAAGATCTACTCATCAATACTTGAACTACAAATGTCTTTTCCTATTGCCTGGGAAGTGTTTGCTTTGCTCGAATGCTATAATAAACGTTTTCAAAATGGCCCTGGAAGTTTATGGAAAAAATAATATTTTTATACCAGTGCTTGTAATTTTTTGGTGACACAGCATACATAGTAAAAGTATATATGCAGACCATTTGGTGCTAGAGGTGACAAGCTGGGACTTTGTACTCCTGAGGTCTCACCCAGCCAGGGCACAGGGTCAATATCTAGGCAGATCTGTCACAACCGTTCATGACATGCTGACTTGTTGAGGAGTTCTATTCTAAACTGCCTTAGCGATGAACCATAAAAAAGACAATTTTAACACAAAGTCCTAGACACTTCCCTCTAACCCTCAACCTCCTAAATAGTTCACATTAAAGTCTTGTCCTTCATTTTTATGTTTTGCGTTGTTATATGAATTGTCACTTTATCTTTAGGAACTTAATTCATGTTTCATGATTGTCCCTGTTGGCTACACTTGAGTGTCTCTGTGTACACATGAGTAGATCTGGTCCCCACCCATAGTTGCTCTCCTCCTGCCATGGAGATTGCTTGGTGCTCCTGCAATGTCTTCCTTCAAGCGTGATGCACATTATAATTATTCTGTTCTGCTTCAGGAATGCATATCAAGTTCTATGCAATTAATGCCATTACAAGACAAATGCAGAGCTCTTCTTGGCATCTCGGGTACATCTGTAACACTGCAGAAGCAAAGCATTGTAGTAATTTATGTGACTTAGGAACTTCTTTTTTCTATGACTGTTAAAATGGCATTTTTAAATGAAGAAGTTATTTAGCCAAGAAAAAAGGACTTCTGGAGAACAGCTGACTGCCTACAATAATGCTGGTCAGGGAGAATCGGGTTCTGGTGCTGCTTCTAGAGGTCTGTTGATCGCAGCAGGGAAGGATTCAGAAGGGTGAGGCAAGGATGGTAGAGGAGCAGGATCCAATGGGAACATTTGGAGCCTTTAGCCTGGAGAAAAGTAGTCCAAGGGGATGCAGGAAGCTGTTTTTAGCTCTCTGAGGAAGAATTCCTAAAACTGATCTTGAATTCTGCAGTCAACAGAATGAAAACTAAAGGGTAAAAAGGTAGTTACGGGAAGAAATGCAAACAACATATTTAAAAATTGGTTACTAGTGTCAACAGTTAGGTGTTATCCTCCCAGAAGATTTTCTTTTTCTTTTTTTTTTTTTTTTTTGAGACAGAGTCTCGCTCTGTGGCCCGGGCGGGAGTGCAGTGGCCAGATCTCAGCTCACTGCAAGCTCTGCCTCCCGGGTTCACGCCATCCTCCTGCCTCAGTCTCCTGCGTAGCTGGGACTACAGGCGCCCGCCACCTCGCCTGGCTAGTTTTTTGTATTTTTTAGTAGAGACGGGGTTTCACCATGTTAGCCAGGATGGTCTCGATCTCCTGACCTCGTGATCCGCCCGCCTCGGCCTCCCAAAGTGCTGGGATTACAGGCTTGAGCCGGCCTCTCCCAGAAGATTTTCTATGTAAACCTAAACCTACACTTATATACATACATATTTTTAATTATGCATAAATATTTAAGAATAGTTTTACAAAAATGGGATTATGGCCTGTGTATTTTCCTTAAACTGGGAATCAAATTTGGATTTCATATAATAAAGACATTCTATGAATTAGGAGTGTCTAGGATTCCCGGTGAAATAGTATTACCCCTGGAACAGACTGCCTCATGAGTAGCAGGCTTGCCATGAGTACAATAGCATAGGCCAGCAGGTCTCCACATTTAGTATTCATGCACATTTCCTGGGGGTCTTGTTAAAATGTGGATTCGGATTCAGGAGGTCTGGGCTGGGGATGAGATTCTGCATTTCAAACAAGATACTAGGTGATTGTAGTCCTAGGACTACACTTTGAGGAACAGGGGTCTAGCTTAACATCCCTAGGGATGCTAGAAATAGATTCCTGTCTTGGGACAGGATAAAATAACCCCAAATTTCCATATAACTTGAAGTTTTTACTTCATCTTGATTTTAACTTTATTCTTCTCTATGGAAAAGAATGTTGATCATGTAGGTGTTTCATTTACTGTCTCACCATTATTCATCATGTTTTTCTTTTCTATTTCTCTTTTCTCCAGTACAGCCTACAACACTGTGATGATAACTATGATTATAATCTTTCCTTTTTTAACATTCCAAACAAATATTATAGCTCTTCTACTGGTTGCTTATGTCTTTATTTAGAAAAACATGTATTTACATATTTTAGGATCATTTCTATATGTCTAATTCAGTTCCCATAGTGATTTGAAGATTATATTTAAATTATGCCCCTAGTAATGCTAACAGTAGGAACCAGAATGAAAAAAAAATTAAGTAATAATGACTAAGACCTATTAAATACAGCTTATGTGATAGGCATTGCTTTAAGGGGTTTATATGCATTAAATTATTTAATCCAAAGTGTAGACTTATAGAATAGGCATTACTTTTATCCCATGTTATTGATAAAGAATGTGAGCTATAGGAAAACTAAGTAATTAGTTAAAGTCACCCAGTTTGTATGGTAGAATTGGAACTTGAACCCAGGCAGTCTTGCTTCCAAGTTGAGGATCTCACTGTTATAACCATATTGGAACAGTTCATTAGGATGATGCAAAATAAGATGTTACCTTAAATCAAAATGTGGGTTTTCATTTTATTACCATTAGGATACCATTTTTGTTGATAATTTCATCTTTTAAATAGACATTTAGCCTTTGAGAGCATCCATGCTGCATTTTGTAATTTCTAACTTATTCGTTGAATTGCCTTAGACATATGGAAAATGTTGGACTGTCCTATTTAAATTTCATGAAATAAGCCTTAAAATAGTACTTGTAAGATACATCTGAAACTTTTGTAAATTTATAATGATAATTTGGTGACCCTTGCTAAACTAGAGGATGCCTGGGTTTCATTGTTGGTTGGAGAAATTTAAAAACCCTTTTGCAAAGTTACACCAGGGTTTTAAGCATTCTCTCTTAAGAGACAAGTGAAGATAAGTGATTTCTTTTCCAAAGAGGCTTATCTTCTTGGTAAGTTAAGTGTGTTTAACATTTAGTATTCACTCCTTAAAATATTTTCCTATAAGGAAAATGAAAAGGATTCATTAAATGAGTAAGAGCGAGGTCCTGGCATCTAAAGTTTGTAGAGTTGTCCATGGCAAGGACATGTGCTCATTTCAGCACATCATGACCATTGCTGGAGAGGAGGATGAACAGTGAGGGATGAATGATGCCCAGAAAGGTGCCTGTAACCAAGACTGTGGTTCTCAGGAAGCCAGAGATGTCCAGGAGTCAGAGATGTGAAGGCAGTGGCAGTACTTCCGGAGTGATTCATAGTTCTAGGAATTAGCAGGGGCTGTCTGTTTCTGTTTCCCAAATACCTTAATTTATTAAATTTTAGTAATGTGTAATACATTCTCACACTTCCAAAAATATAAAGGGCAGGATTTTAACAGTGAGAGGCATGTTAATTATTCAAGGAGTTCTGCACATTCATAAGGAAAGCTTAGATATGTCTGATTTCTCTGTGGGAATATATTCCACAAGTGGAGGCCAGCATTATAATTATTTTGTTAACATTAATGGGAGGAATGTCTTTTCATCGATACCCATTTCCTGAAGAAAGCATTAAAGTGATCTGGTACCAAGATAATTGTTAAATAGGAAGGGCATCTCTGGTGGGTATTCTCTGTTTCATTGATTCTTTTTCCATCTTGTGATGGTGGTGATGGTCAAGTATAAGGAGCAGAGATAGAACAAAGATGAACTTAAAAGTCACCAATGAAGAGGTATTTTTTTATTCAGCTGTCAGAACAAGAAAAGTTTTTTATACAGTTTTTAATCTTGTATATTAACGGTTCTTCTTTAAGATATAATTTATGTAGAGTAAAATGCACAAATCTCAAATATATCACTCAGTGAATTTTGACAAATGTATACACCTCTATAAACACAGCATAGATTAAGATAGAATATTTCACGGTCCCAGAAAATTCTCTTGTGCCCTCTTCTAGTCAATACCTCTCCCTCCTACCCCTGCACGCACATGAAATACCCAGTGATGACTATTATCTTACCATCCAGCTTAGTTTACTGATAATTACCCTTCATCTAGGTGGAATCACATGGTGTGTTTTTGTGTTTGGCTTCTTTCATGCAACATAATATTTTTTGAGATTCATCCGTGTTGTTCCATGTTGCATTCTTCTTTTTTATTGCTGTGAAGTATTTCTTTGTATGACTTTACCACAGTTTGTTTATCCATTGTCCAGTTGATGGTTGATGGACATTTACATTCTTTCCAGTTGTAAGCTATTATGAGTAAAGCTACCATAAACAATTTTGTACACGTCCTCTCATGGGCGTATATTTTCATTTCTTTTGGGCAATTAACTAGGAAGGGACTTACTGAGTTATGGAGCAGGTGTCCTTTTTGCTTTATTAGAAATCCCAGTTTTCTGAAGTTCTGTGTCACTTTATATTCTCACCAGGAGTGTGGGAGAGAACAAAGATGGTCTTGATCACAGTGGTATGCTGTCACTTGCTCCTCATGTGGGCACTTCCACAATCTTATATATCACTGAGCTGGAACGAGTAGGAGAGAATGATAGGCTGGAGACAGGAGGCAATGGAATTACAGAGTTAGTGTATTGGAGAGGTAATTGATCCTGCCCCTGCCAGCAAGACCAGCTCATTTACTCCCACAACTACTCCTCAGCCCAGCGATGCCTGCCAACCTTCCATTAAGAGTTATACCATGCAGACTGGCTGTGTTACAGGATTAATTCCGGGACTGGCTTTCAGCCCACTTGCACCTTGACCTCACCTCTGCCTGTTTTCTCTCACACCCAGTTCATGTATATTCATACAGCTTCACAAAAACTCTCTTCTGTTGTTGGTGAATTTTTTGGTTGTTCCTCATCAATGAAACTTCAGTCATGAGCTGTCTCTTAAAAGATACGTAACTTTGGGCCAGTTACTTAACAACCCCAAGTTTCTGTTTTCTTGTCTATAAAATGGGGATCAGAATGCTATATTAAAAAGTTAATGGGGCCAGGCACTGTGGCTCATGCCTGTAATCTCAGTGCTTTGGGGGGTCAAGACAGGAAGACTGCTTGAGGTCAGGAGTTCAAGGCTGCAGTGATCACACCACTGTACTTCAATCTAGGCAACAGAGTAAGACCCTGTGTCTTAACAAAAATAAATAAATAACTTTTACAAAGTTAATTCAATCTTTCATGCCTGTAAAGGGCTTAGCACACAGCATGTACTCAGTAAACACTACTCTAACTCCCAGCACCACCCCTCCTGTTGTACTTCCTACATATGATTGGTTTTCCAACTCTCTAATTCCCCTTAATTGATAATTCTAGTGAAAGACCCTCCTGGGAACAGACCTAGGAATTCCTGCCCAGGTCCCTGCCTTTCCAAGGCTCAGCCTCAAACCGTTACTCTGAGACAATTATAATGAAACAAGCGCCATTTATACCGCAAACTTTAAAGCTCCTGCTAGCTTAAGCTGGGGCTCTTTGGATTTCCTGTTTCATTTTTCCCAGGATGAGGATTAGATTTTAAGGATTATATGCTAAAAATAGACCTCTATTATGCTTTTTCAAGGATTTTAATATATTGTTAAACTCTAGTTTTAACACCTAGAGTACCTCCCCTTTAAAAATGAATTTCCCACTATTATTCTGTGCTCCTGATGTTCCTGTGATCTCATGGAGTCTAGGGTACCTTTCATGAGCCCTGGGTACAGAAAGGTCATTGGTTTTATCTTAAACAATGTCAGCCACCTGCTGCCCACTTTGTTCCAAGCTCTTCCTTGGCCCTGCAGTTTTCAGGCATGATGCCCATGAGCCAGTACAGCTCTTCACACTCATTCCTCTGCTTCTTGCTTCAGAATCATGCTTGGGTATCACAAGCCTACATGTGGACCAGCCTCCTTTCCCCTGTCCCACCATGCCCCCCTCCCACATACACATCACAAAGCTTCTCTTCTCTATGCCTCCACTCACATTATCCCTCTCTGATTAGCACTTCCTCATCACCAACGTGAAATCAGCATGTACTACTCATTCCGTGACTTTGCTGCTCTCCTGTACAGCCAGACTCCTTAGAGAGTCTTCACTCACTTCTCTAAAGGAAGAATTTTTAGAGTCTTCACTGTGCTTCCTCTCCTCCCAGTCTCACCTCAACACACTCCATTATAGCTGTTGTTCCCTCCACTCTGCTTAAAAGTTGCCAACGTCCAACATCTTGTCATTCCTTTTTGTCTAACTTGGCCCCTTAGGCTAACTTTATACGCTTGATGGGCCTACCTCTTTTTTGAAAGGTGCTCTTCTCTTAACTTCTGGGACACTGGATTTGCTGTTTTTTCTGCCTGAATTCTTTTCTCTCAGATCTTCATGCGGATGTTGCTTCTCATGATGGATATAACCTCTCTGCAGAGGTCTTCCCAGTCCCAGGCCATCCTAATCAAAGCAGCTTCCTTCAACCTTTGACCTGACTTTCTACCTACTTTATGTTTTTAATAGCACTAATTAATCTGACCTTCTCATTTATTTATGTAGATGTTAACATTTCATAGGGAAGCTTGTAACAATTAAATTGCACATTTGTCAATAATGATCCCTGACATTCATTAATGACCTGCTATGTGCTAATTTCTGTCCTAAATTGCCTCATCTAATGTTCAAAATAATGTTGTGAAGTAGGAACTATTATCTTCATTTTTTTGTATGTGTAAACTGAGGTTCAGAGAGGCTAGATAACTTGCCCTGATCCCAAAGCTGTAAGTAACATAATAAGAATACAGACCCGTGTATTTTCATGCCAAGATCTGTGATATAAATCATTGACGGGAAAAAGACAGTGAATTAAGCTGCCCCCATGTTTTCTGGGGGCACAAAGAGAAATTTGGTGAGACAGAACATCTTTTTTTATTTATTTATTTATTTTATTTTTTTGAGACGGAGTCTTGCTCTGTCGCCCAGGCTGGAGTGCAGTGGCCGGATCTCAGCTCACTGCAAACTCCGCCTCCCGGGTTCATGCTGTTCTCCTGCCTCAGCCTCTGGCGTAGCTGGGACTACAGACGCCCGCCACCTCGCCTGGCTAGTTTTTTTGTATTTTTTTAGTAGAGACGGGGTTTCACCGTGTTAGCCAGGATGGTCTCGATCTCCTGACCTCGTGATCCACCCGTCTCGGCCTCCCAAAGTGCTGGGATTACAGGCTTGAGCCACCGCGCCCGGCCGACAGAACATCTTTAAAGGCACCACCTGGAGAGAACTAACATTTTGTTTGCTCTGGAGTGTTGAGAATTTAAAGGTTTGGCTTTGTGATGGCTCAAGCAGTAAATAGATCACACACAGTGAGGAATTCATCTCATTTTGCATTGAGTGTGCAAAGCAGTCATAAATGATGAAGAACTGCATTATGAGTCTTATGTAAGTCTCAGAGTAAGACTATAAATTTCTAAAACTTGAAGTTTGTAAACAAAATGTATCTCAGTTTACTCGTTAATGAATTCATAATCTGAGATGAACTGAAACTAGATCCTAATTAAAGCAAAATAAGGAGGATGCACTGGTCTGTATTTCCTTTCCTTTGACTTTCCACTTAATCATTAAAGCCATGGCCTTTGTGGATTATTGGCAAGGGAAAGCAGATTGTAACACATTTTGCAGATAGAGAGAGCAGGTGTTTCCCACCTGTTCAGTTCCATCTCCGGGATGAACTTTGCCTTCATTACATGAATCCAGAGCATACTCTCCCAGCTTGTTAGTGCTCCTGTGAACTGTTGATCTGTTGCTGGCAAGCCTGAATAGCCTGGCGCAGGAGCCAGTCTGCCTAGAAACCCTGAACTAAGTCTAACCTGGTCTCAGCAAATCCCATCTCTGCCTTTCTGGTGGGTCCTCACGGCACCTTTGTCTCCTGCCTGTTACTTCCCAAAGAAAGAGACAAAAAAAGTCCTTGGAAGTGTTATACTAATAACTTTACATATAAAACCTCTCTCAGAAATGTTTGCATTTTTCTGGAAGAGGATGAGTAGAAAGGCCAATATGTAGCCCCACAGAAGGAAAAGTATTATTCACCTACAGTAGATGCTGGGGGCCCTCAAATCCCAACAGGTCAGTAAGTCCCATCCACATGGGTATCCAAGGAATAGTTTTATACAAGTGGATTATAAGTCAAGTATTTGAGGGAGAAGCTGTTCACTAATCACCCAAAACATTCCTCCATTCTGCACCTCCTTCTCATTCCCACAGCGACTCTCTCTTTTAGGATCTTATTATTCATCTCCTAGTTCGCTTTTCAAACTTAATGGGTATACCAACATGTGGAGCTCTAGATAACATACAGATCCTGGCTCAGCAAGTGTGGGATGGGGCCCAAGATTCTGCATTTCTAGCTAGCTTCCAGGAGATGCCAGTGCCATTAGTCCACCAAATCACACATCGTATAGCAAGATCGTAGCCCAGCACTTTCCAAGACAGAGGAGGCCTCAAAATCCCCTGTAGGCATGTGAAAACATGGATTTCTAGGCCCTGTGGCAATATATTCTGATTGAGTAGGTCTAGGATGGTGCCCCAGAATTTGTATCTTTAACAAGTTCTCAGGTGATGCTGCTGCTGCTGGTCTGGGAACCCCACTTTGATATCCACCATCCTAGATTATTGTAGTAGCCTGTGACTTCTCTCTGTCACCTCTATTTCATTATTTCACTGTCACCAGAATTATCCTTTAAAATTCTAAAAATAATTACTTTGTACATGTTTAAAAAACTGCTCACCATTCTCAATGGATGGTTTAGTATACTTCCAGGCTTCTTGGCATGCTGTAACACACAGTTAGAAATAAGCAGCCCTAAGAAGTTTTTTAGAGGCCTGCCCCTCTGGTTATTTCAATAGCTACTATGAGATATGGCCCACCCAGTTCACATGCCTGTATTTATCAGTGATTTAGAGAATTCTTTATTTCAGGAACTTGTGCAGACCACAAAAGCATTTGTTGAAAATGAATAAACATATAGTATAGAGTGATGTGTACAAACTTTTTAGTAACCTATAATAAGACAACACCAAGTACAAAGCCATCATGCTTTGTAGGACATCAGGATTGGCTGACGTACTTGTTGACATCAGGATTCCACTGTTAACCTCCATGTCCGGTGTCTTGAGAAAGTGGCTAGTGTCAAGCCCGAGAGGGGCTGTTCTGTCTGCTCCGACCTAACCTTCACATTGCTCTGCCCTATTTTTGTTAATTGTCTTCTGTGGGATCCCATGCCATTTCTTTTCTAGGCTGCTAGATGCAAGGATTATTTGTTGTTGCTGATGTTTGTTTTGTTGTTGGGATCTTGGTCCTAATTCTTTTTCTTTGAATCTGTAAATACTCCAAGTGCAGTCCATAAAGAAGCTTGACTTGCCTCCAGAATGCACTGCCAGATGCTAGCTTCCAGCTTTACTAACCAACCCGAGAGATTGATTTTTTGGGTTTGTTTGGTCTCGCAGTTTGTGCCAACTGGGCACCGTGTCCTTAGTCCACCCTCTTCTTTGCACACAAGTACAAAAGGGAACATTTTATTCTGCTTCTTTGGGTGGGAACAGTCACTTTATTTATGGGGTCTGAGCTAAAATTTGATTTCTCTATTGCATGGTGCACTGGCTTTGTCTGTGTACATCCACATCCTTTATTATTTTCCCGTTTCATGCCCAAGTTCTTCTAGGCTTCTCATGGTGTTCCACCCTTTGTGGCTTCAGCCTTCCTTTCCAGCTTCACTTCCGAGCACTGCAGCCCATCTACTCCAGCAATCCCCTGAAAAAGTCATGTCCTCTGTAGTATATCCGCTCCCGGTGCTCACCCCAACAGGATTAAGCCCACACATGTAGGCCTACCCAGATCCTAAACTCAATGTTGTTAAGCCCAATGAAAATCAGGTGGTGTGGCTCACAAAGGCGATTGACTTGAACTCCTCTCAGTTTTACTTTTTTCTGGTTTTCAAAGGAAAGTGCATGAGGGAGCAGGGAAGTGTTTGCCGCAGGCAAATGTTTGAACATTCAGGACAGTTAAAAGAAGAAAGGATATAAGGGTTGGTGAAAGTGAGCACAACTGATGCAGGTTTGGCATGCTGAAAGGAAGTTTTGCCCCTTAATGATGCCTGTTTTCTTTATGCAGCATAACCTGAAGCAATTAAAGGCAGGAAACTACTCTAACCAACTGGCAATTATGTTTTGGTTTACTTGGTACAATGCATACTCACTCTCCGTATCTGCAGAATTTTTGAAAAGTAAGGAAGCTTCAAAACTGTCAAAGTTGGCTCTTCTCTCACTCTTCATGAAACCTTGGTAGGAAAAAGGAAAGAGCTGGGCTGTTTGCCCTGGGTCCTTTGATGTGCTGGCATGGATGCATTAGAAGGATTTGAAATGTGCTGCAGTTTGAAACTTAGGTTCCTTTTGCTCTTTATTTCCTTTTGTGTTTTCACCCATTGATACCCTTGATTGATAGTGTTTAAGTCAGGGGACAAGCCGGGGACTTAGAACATTGATGTTCTCAGCAAATGACCCTAAGCTTAAAAGGGAGCAAAAACTCATCAGGCCTTGTGTTTAAAAATAGTTTATTTTTGATGATGTTCATGTTAATAAGCCATAGTCCTACTCCTCAGGGCTGTGGAATGGAAAGCCTTGAGTAGCAAATAATCATAGTTGCCTGGCTAGACCCTCTTTCTGGTCCAGGCACTGTCCTCCAGCAGTCACAGGTGCTCCCCTGGGCATTGTAGGATGTTCAGCAGCACCCCTGCACTTGACCCCTTAGTTGCCAGCAGCATCCCACCAGGGTGACACCCAAAATATTCCTAGACTTTCCCAAATGCCTGGGACTGGAGAAAGGGCAAGGTGGAGGCAATGGGAGGCAAAACTGCCCCCCGTTGAGAACGATTGATCTCTAGGGATCCTGAAGACGTGCTAGGCAAAAACCAGTTTTCTTCCTAAGCTGATCCAGGCATAAAGAAGAGTAGAGGCATCTGCGAAATGAAAACTACATTCTTTTAATGATATCACTGTTTCCTCTCCACCCAATTTTGGCCAGTTTTTAGAAAATGACATCCTCTTCAAGCATTTAAACTGGCAGAAGAGAGAAGATGCCATGGTTTCTGTTTTGAAGGGTCCAGTGAGGTTTGGTATGGTCCTCACATAAAATAAAGAGGTCAAGGATATTTGTGTTTTATGTTAGGTCTTGGCAAGATACAAAATTATAAGAGACATTTTATAGTGTCCCAGACTTCTGTCGTGTTTTTAAAAAGAAAATAACTTATTGAATGTAGTTGCCAGACATTATAAAAGTGAAGATAGTAAAAGTATTTAGATTGTCACCCCAAACTGCAAAGCTGACTAAATTGATTTCAACCTTTTCCTGCTAGCAAATTTCACCCTTCTGTGTTTTTCTCCCTCTGTTTTTGCCTGCCTGTACAACTCAATCCTTTGTATTTACCCATGATGAAAGGCCTACATGCAATAAAGAAAATTAAGCAAACTTGGTTTTCAAGGCTTGAGTAATTTAAAAACTATGATTTTGACATTTTAAGAATGTTATGTTGACCTTGTTCTTGATCAGTCATGAGAATTAAATGCAGGAGCATTGCACCAAAGCAAGGCCCCTAGCTTAATAAAGATTTAATTTATACTGTTTCCTAACATTCTATTTTTTTTTTTTAGTCTACACAGCTCACATTGTACCTTTTCTCAAAGTAATCATGAGTTGTAATTTAAACTGTTAAATACACACTGCCTTAATCTTGTATTTTGTTGTTACATTAATCAAGGCAGTGACGAGCAAAATTCTGTTCGAGGACTCTTAACCTGCCTTGCAAGAAAAGTAATGTTCACTTTTTAAATGAGCCATTAAATAAATCCACTGACTTTTTGAGTGAAAAGCCTCTCCCTGTCCCAAGAGCTCAAATTGCATTCAACAGTTGCTTTTGGAATCCCAAAGAGAGCAGCAAATAGTAGGAGTTATGTCTCTGGAAGGCTTCTTGAGTTCCGAAAGGCAATTTCCTTCCTCTCCAGAAGGAAATCAAAGAGGAAAAAAACAGGAATCATCTGAAAGATAACTCAAGAAGTAAATGCATAACTCGGTGGAAAGCTAGCTAGCTAGACAGATAGAATGAGGATACAGGCTTTCTAGAGAAATTGGGATTTTAAAGCATTTATGGAGTGGAGAAGAAATGACTGCAAACAAAGCCAAGTGCTAAATATAGAAACTATGGAAATAAATAGCCCATGCTCCCAGGATAGCCTTAGCTTTGATGTTAAGCAGCAAAGCAGATCCAGAGGGTTCCTGTGTAAAGCTATAAACAGAAAAGAATTAAGAATATGCTGATTGAGAGAAACAAATGTGTTTTACCTTGGGAATTACCTCTGTATTGTGCTATTTATGGAATAAAAGACAATAATGTCATAGCAAGCACTTTGTATAATTAACGTTCTAGAGTTTATAGTGGAAAAAAAATGCAGTCCATTGTCTTGAAATGTCTATTTCATATTTTGTTGTAAAGGAGCTTTACAAAGGTAGGTGCCTTATTCTGACAGTGCTAGCTAACTAATAAAGTAATCAAGAACATGAACTCTGATAAGCAGATCTGTAACCAAACCAGAAGGCAGAAAAAGGAAAGAATGAAGACTCCAATTAGAACTAAGTGATGTGTCTAAAAAATAAATTTCATGTGTGCCTTTCTTTTGTATTTCCTTGGATCCATTGTAATGGGAATTTCCATTAGTGGGGTGATCTAGGTAAGTAAGATAGATATAGTTAATTTATTTGCTGGTAAGTTGAGAATATAGCCTTATTAGGGGAATTGGAAGTGTCAAAAAATATAAGTGGTGTTGTCCATGAAAATATTGCTATACTCATTGTTTCTTTTAGGGCTATTTATAATGTTACTATAACAACCAATGAATAGACTTAGGCCTTAAAGATAAGAGGAAAGATAAAGGTGACGAATTTTTTAAGTTAATTTTTTTATTGAATTCTGTGAGGAAATATCTATGAAATTACAGGATTGCTCTAGCTTCAAGTGGTTAGAAGACAAAAAGAGACTGGCTTCTTAAGAAGCCAGGTAGTAAGACGGTAAGTCATGTAACTGGAGAAAAAGACTGGGAGTATTGTGGGGAAAGATATAGTTGCGAACACTGCAAGTTTCTGTTGGGGAAGAGGTGTTTGTAGCCATGACTGCAAAGATGACCTTCTGGAAAAGTCTAGGAAGCAGGTCATAGGACAATTCCAGAAAGAAGGAGAATTATTTAATCAGTGACTCCACTGTCTTTCAGCAAACGCTTGCCTGATTACTACAGAACATGCAAATTTTGCTGATACAAACATGCATGAAGGAAGGTACTTCCTCTAGATAGAGGGACCTTGTGAGTTATTCACCTTATGTCTATTCTCCCCTTATACTTCCCAGCATCCCTTGCAGCTAGATGTGCCTCTGAGCTAAATTCTGGCCAAGAGGTATCAACAAAAACCTGTGAGAATTTGGGGATCTTTTCTTAAAGGTAGGGACATGGACTGCTTCTTCCTTCCCTCTTTGCTGCAGGCTGAAAATGTAGCCAATATGAATTGTGTTGGAGTAGCCATCTCTACCATGAGGGAGATGCTGCATACTGGGGATTGAGAGGTTGTCAGAGAGAAAAAGCTGAGATTCAAACAATTCTGTAATGTAGCCCTGGTGGCCTGGTCTCCTACCTCCGGGCTTCTTTCATGTGAAAGAAGTAAGTCTCTATCCTGTGTAAGCTGCTGCTATTTTGGCCTTTTTAGAAACTTATAGCTGAGCTTAAACTTAACTCATACACATTCACTATGATTATAAGTAAAGATACTTAACTCATATTTAGCAGTTGGTTTTATTTCCCCAGTTCATACTGAAACTAGAGCAATGTCTTTGCTTAAAAACAGAATCAAAATCAATCAAACATAATTGATTGAGTACAGATTGCAAAGAAGTATAAAATGGAATTTTGGCCCTCAAGTGGCTTTCTTCAAAATGAAGAAATAAGACATGTAAAAAGGTATATGCATATATTTATATATATATATGTATGCATATACACATACACATATATATACACATACATAAACATATACATATCTACATACCTACACCCGTGTACTACACACATATACATATAACAAAAAAATATAAAAACCTCCGTTGTGTAATAGTTCAATAGAACCAGTGGTGGACAGAAAATAAAATCCTTGGGAATTCAGAGGAAAGAACTGAAAGAGATGGGAGTTTGGGCAGAGAACCTGGTTGTGAAGATTAAAAGGAAAGATTAGACAGGTGACAAGAAGAGGAAATAGGACGTAATGAATATATTGTCAGTAAAATGAAAGAATTTTAAGTTGATATCTTAATATGACATATTTACAGTCACAATTCAGCATAAAGGTCTTTTGCTAGCATTCATGTATTTTATATGGTCTTAATGAAATGCGTAAGTGACCATGATAGACCTCACTGTTCCACAGGTAGCATTTTCAGGAAAACTGTGCAATTACTGTCCGAATTTCTTCTATGAAGAATCCTTACAGTTTGTCTTCCACTTGCAGTTCTGTGATCAAAGGAGCTGTCTGAATAATTGCAGTGTAGTAATTGTGTCTGCAGAGGACATAAGCAAAGCACTTTGCTTAAGTACAAACACTTTGTTTTGTTTTGATTTTTTGTTTGTTTATTTTTGCTGGCATTATTGGTCGTCAAGACTGAAAAATTAGGGCATTTAAAATAGTGGAGTAAGAATGGTGGTTGTTACAGAGGAGCTGAGGAAGATAGAGTAATGTGACAAGCAGGTCTTATAAGACTAGGTAGAAGATCAATACTCTGAGAAGGAGATATGGAGGGGTCGGAATGGTCTGAGGAAAAAGTATTAAACATGGTCCAGTTGAAGAGAAACAGAACCAGTACATTAAAAAAGACCCAAATGAAAAAAAAAAGAAAGAAAGAAAGCTGTCTTTATTTGCAGATAGCATAATTTTCTATGTAGGGACACCAAAGAATCTGTTTAAAAAAACTTTCTAGAATACATAAGTGAGTAGATCAAGATGCAAGATCAATGTACAAAAGTCTATTGTTTTTCTATGTTCCACAAATGAACAATTGAAACTTGAAATTTTTTTTTCCTTCAACTTTTATTTTAGCTGGGGTGCATGCACTGGATGTGCAGGTTTGCGACATAGGTAATTGTGTGCTATGGTGGTTTGCTGCACAGATCAGTCCATCACTTAGGTATTAAGCCAAGCATCCATTAGCTGTTCTTTCTCATGCTCTCCCTCCCCTTGACCCCACCATGGATAGGCCCCAGTGTGTGGTGTTTGCCCCACAATGTGTCCATGTGTTCTCATCATTCAGCTCCCACTTATAAGAGAGAACATGTGGTGTTCAGTTTTCTGTTCCCAGGTTAGTTTACTGAGGATAATGGCTCCATCCCCATCCATGTCCCTGTAAAGGACATGATCTTGTTCCTTTTTATGGCTGCATAGTATTACATTGTGTATATGTGCCACATTTTCTTCATCCAGCCTATCATTGATGGGCATTTGGGCTGATTCCATTTCTTTCCCATTGTAAATAGTGCTGCAATGAATATATGTGTGCATGTATCTTTGTAACAGAATGATTTATATTCCTTTGGGTGTATACCCAGTAATGGGATTGCTGAGTCAAATGGTATTTCTGCCTTTAGATCTTTGAGGAATCACCACACCGTCTTCCACAGTGGTTGAAATAATTTACACTACCACCAACAGTATAAAAATATGGAACTTGAAATTTTAAAAATTACTATTAAGGGGTAAATTTCACAAAATATATCAAGGAACTGTATGTGGAATACTACAAAACTCTGATAAAATAAGTCAAAGAAAGTTGAATGAGATTGGGTGATATTTCATGTTCATGGATGGAAAGATTTAATATTGTAAAAATGCTAATTTTTTTCCAGTTGAACTACAGATTCAATGTAATCCCAATCACAATCCCAGCAAACTTTTTTTATATGTTGACATAATTGTTGTAAAATTTATATGGTAATGCAAAGAACTGAGATTAGCCAATGCAATACTAAAATGGAAGAACAAAATTAGAGAACTCACATGATTTAATAATTATTATAAAGCTACAATAATCAAGAAAGCATGGTGTTGGCAAATTAGATACATAGATCAATGGAAAATAACAGCAAGCCCCCAAATAGACCAAGGTAAGTATAGTAAACTGAATTTTTTACAAAGGTGCAAGAATAATTCAATAAAGAAAGGATAGTCTTTTCAACAAATAGTGCTGGAGCAATTGGGTGTCCATATGCAAAAATATGAACTTAGAGTTCATACTTTACAAAAAAAATTAATTCAAAATGAGTCGTAGACATATATGTAAAATGCAAACCAATTAAACTTCTAGTAGAAAAATAGGATAAATTTTGTACAATCTTGGATTTGTGGATGAGTTTTTAGATACAACAGCAAAAGCATAATCCATGAAAGAAAATTTTGATAAAATACACTTTGCTTAAATTTAAAACTTTTGCTATACAGGAGACAGTACTAAAAGAACGAAAGGAAAAGATATAGAGTGGGAGAAAGTATTTGGAAATCGCATTGTGATAAAAGAATAGTATTCTGAATATACAGAGAACCCTTAAAACCTGACAAGAAGAAAATAAATAATGTAAATTAAAATTTGGCAAAACCTATGAACAGATATCTCATCAAAGAAGACATACAGACATAGCAAATATACATATGAAAAGATGCTCAACATCATTTGTCGTAAAAGAAATGCAATTTAAAACCCCAATGAAATACACTACACACTATCAAGATAGCTAAAATTTTAAAAATTGACGATACCAAGTGTTGGCAAGGATGCACAGCAACAGTATGTCTTATTCATTACTAATGGGGTTGCAAAATGGGTATAATGAAATGGAATACAGTTTGGCAGTTTCTTATAGAACTAAACCTACTCTTACAACATGATCTAGCAATTGTGTTCCTAGGTATTTACCTAACAGATTTGAATAGTTATGTCCCACAAAAACCTACATGCATTATTTATAGAAGTTTTATTCTTAATAACCCAAAACTGGAAGCCACCAAGATGCCCTTAAATAGGTGGACAAACTGTGATATATACAATGGAATATTATTGAGTGATAAAAAGGAATTAGCTTTCAAACCATGCAAAGACACGAATGAACCTTAAATGCATAATGCTAAGTGATATAAATCATTCTGAAAAGGCTGCATCTTGTATGATTCCATTTATGTAATATTCTGAAAAAGACAATGCCATAGAGATGGTTATCAGATGAGTGATTGCTAGCAGTTGTAGAGGAGATTGAAAAGGTGAAGCACAGTGAATCTTTTTAGGATAGGGAAATGCTTTTGTATGGTACTGTAATGGTAGGTACTATGCATGTACTATGTACTATGTATTTATTAATATACTGTGTACTTTTAAATATACAAATGTACTATGCATTTATAAAAATCTATAGAATTTTGAAGCACAAAAATAAACTTTAATATATTCAAATATTAGAAAATTATTTAGAACGTCAAGAGAATCCCAGGATGGAAAGCAGATTGTGACAAATAATATCTATTTTATAAATATATAAAACAACCTTACTGAAGGCAATAAGGGAGAAAGTTGCTAACTGAACTAACTGGAAATGAATGGAATCTGTGAAACTAAAAGCAAAAAGAACGGTTGTTAACAACAGCAAGGTTTCTTACTGTTGGAGCAGGTAGTTACAGAGCAAAGGAAGGGGGCTAGAATGATCCATATAGACATAGGCTAGAATTGTGACATCAGTGTGAACTCATTTTTAGCTTAATATACATACAGATGGATGAATATAGAAAGTTATAGATATGTGTGTATATACATGGGTTTGTATGCACACCTATATTTCCAAACTGGGTTCTTGAAAAGCACCTAGAAACAATAACACTTTGGTATCAATGAGCATAACCAGCCCCCTGAACTTGGTTTCTGATGCCGTTCTTCCATAAAAGAAACTAGGGCTCTTGGAGAAATGGCTGTTTCTAGAGCTGGAGAACGGAATTTACAAGATGAGGCTGGAGCATCTAACAATGCCTGGAAGCAAGAAAGTTTGTCAATGGAACATATGGAGTCAACTAAAAGACCTCTCAATGGTCAAAACTGGAACAATTTAAGAAACAAAATAAAGATGTGATATTAGATTGTAAACTCGAAGTATAAAATAAGTATCCATAGACCACACGATTATAAATCAGTCATTGAATCAATAAATAATTGGGAAGAATATACAATTTTCCCATATAGGATACCAAATAATTTTTGTAGATAATATCCCCTCAAGGAGGCGGAGCATTACTACTTTCTCTTAAGTGTGGGATTCACATAGCAACTTCCTTCAAAGAAAAGCACAATATGGAAAGAGGGGATAAAGAGTAACTCTGTGGTGCAGAAACTGACAAACACTGCCTCAGTCAGCAGACCAAGGATAATCTCATCAGTATTAAGTCATGTTGATAGTAGGTACCTTTGACATGATGTGATAAAAATGACATTTTACCTCTGTGGTCTTTCTCCCAAAACCCACAATTTCAGCCTAATCTTGAGAAAAGCATCCTGTACCCACATTAAGGGCTATTCGAGGAAATACCTGACTGGTACTCCTCAAAACTGTTGAGGTCATCAAAAGCAAGAAAAGCCAAAGAAAGACCCTAAGGTGACAGGAGGACTCAATGCAGTATGGTGTCGTGGATGGGCTCTTGGCACAGGAAAAGGACAGTAGGTCAAAACTAAGGAATATAAATGAAGTATGGGCCTTAGTTAATATTAAAGTATCAATATTGGTATATTAGTTATATCAAATGTATCATACTAATGTAAGATATTAACCATAGGGAGAACTGCCTGTGACATACATGGAAATTCTCTGTACAAAGTTTCTGTAAATCTAAAATTATTCTAGAATAAAGGGCTATTAAAAAAAAAAAGAACCAAAACTAAACACATAATCATGGTGGCCAGGGGCTGGAAGTGAAGGTTGGAGAATGGAGAGTTATTGCTTAATGTGTACAGAATTTCTGTTTGAGAAGATGTAAAAGGTTCCTGAGATTTATGGTGGTGATGGTTACACAACAAAGTGAATGTACCTAATGTCACTGAGTTGTACACTTAAAAATGATTGAAATGGTAATTTGTATCATGTATATTTTATCAAAGTAAAACAAGTATTTCAAGAAAAAAACCTCAAAGACACAGAAAATTAGAGAAGAGAAACATCAGAAGGACTGAAAACAAAATTTAAAAGTAGACCAACAAGAAAGCAGTGGGATAGGAAGGAGAGCTGCGTAAGATGCACAGGGCAAAACACTCCCATTACTAGAACACCAGGAGAGAAAACACCTATTTAGAAATCACAGAGAACAAATTAGTACTCACGGTTTTCTCTTTACTTCTTAATTTTTAAATTGTACACACCCTCTTCCAAAAACCCTACAACACAAGGCAAGATACAGAACAAAACTTTTTGTTTATTAGTAAATTAAATTCTGTATTGAATGTGGAAAAACAGAACAAAAATGGAGGCTCTGATACACTTTGGCCCCGAATACTCGCCCTCTGAGAGGAGGAGAGTTGGGGTAACCAGATGTTATATTAATGGACTGGCATTGAACTCTGTTTATTTTATATATTATTTAAACCCTCACAACAGCATTATATGCTAGTACTGTTATTTCTCACTATAGAACTAACATTTGAGATCATAGTTTTCCGTCAATGACTTGAATTTAGTAACAGTGAAAATTCCATAGACATAGGAATATAGCAGAATTTTTTTCAGTAAGGCTGTAACGTTTAAGTGAACTTAGCTGATCCTGCTTATATTAGAGAACGCTTGCTATAAATTCATGGAATTCTGTCTACCAAGTCGGAGAAGTGGTTTAAATGTGTTGATGTATCTGGGGTATTAGAGACTACAGTCGTGAAATGGAACCCTAGTTGTACAACTCATTAGCTATGTGCTGTCAAATTACTTAACATGTAGAGATCTCAGTTTTACCATCTATAAAATGGGGATAAAACAGGTTCTTTGCTTTTAACATTCTTTTTCCTCTTCTAATATCACATGTGCTTGTGACTTTTTATGATCAGAGATAGTGATATTTGTCTAGAAAGAAAGAAAGAGAGAGAGAGAGAGAGAGAAAGAAAGAAAGAAAGAAAGAAAGAAAGAAAGAGAGAGAGAGAGAGAGAGAGAGAGAGAGAGAGAGAGAGAGAAGAGAGAGAGAAAGAAAGAAAGAAAGAAAGAAAGAAAGAAAGAAAGAAAGAAAGAAAGAAAGAAAGAAAGAAAGAAGGAAAGAAAGAAAGAAAAGGTCATATATAAGCCCTATATTAATTGGAGTATCATAGGTACAATAAAAAATAAATGCCAGAATTTCAATGGCTTAACACATTAAAAAGTATTCCTCATTTACTTAGAAGCCTAGCATGGGTGTGTTTGATATAAAGGTGATTTTCTTCTACCTGATGATTTGGGGACTTAGTCTGTGTCCAGTCTAACAGCTCCAATATCCTGTAGGGTCTCTCTGTCCTCTGTAAAAAGGACACAGGGGAAAGAAAAATACCTGAAATGACCCTCGTCTCTTCCATTCCCATTCCATTTGTGAGAACTAGTCATATGACCCTCCTTAAATGCAAACAAAGGGTGACGTGAAATGTGACTGTATTCAGGCAGCAATTTCCCTGTAATTCTTTGAACTGTGTAAGACAAAGTGCAAAGTTTGGTGGTGAATGAACAACCTCTCTCTGCCTTAAGCTCTGTGCGAGCCCAGTAATGCTGAACTGTGCAAACCCACTCACCTGTATGGGGAGAAGAGTAGCACCATTATAGTAAGGACTCCTACAGTAATCACCAAGTATAATGGGGGCATTTAACCCTCAGCTTTCTCTGCACCTTAAATGGTTTAATAATAATTCCAACAAAAAGTATTTATAAAGCATTCAAGAATGCTTATAAGAATTAAAGTAATATTAAAGAAATCACTAGAGTCTTGATTTTTAATGTAATAAAATCTCATCATACTGTATTTTTCTTCTTTACTTTAAAAATAGACCTGCAGAATAGATATGGTATAAAGTGAGACTCCACAGGGTCTAGAATTTTCTTCTTTGTATTTGTGCTGATATTCTCTCTCTCTTTTCCAGTGTAACAACTTTTAGTTATATACTTTGTTCAAAAATAACATCTGATCATCATAAACATCAATTATTTAAATAGGATAACATGCTTCTTCTGCATGCTTTAAAGTAAACCTGAGTGTTTATAAGTAAGGGACTTATTAAGAAGAAATCCTGGTATATCCACAAGATAAATGTTACCAATCTCTAAGTGTGCATCCCAGTGGTTCTCAAACTTAAAAGTATATCAGAATCACCTGCTGTATTTGTTATAACACAGATTCCTTGGTCCCAACCCCTGGAGTTTTCAGTTCAGAAAGTCTGGGATGTGGGCGAGGGATTTGTGTTTCTAACAAGTAACCAGATGATGTGATGCTGCTGGTCCAGGGACCATACTTTGAAAACCACTGATGTTTCTATAAAACAATGCCAAAGAAGGTAAGGAGGAAGGTATCACATCTACGCAGTTTCTCTGAGGTTGAACTACTTGATGTGTCCCAGCTTTTATGTTTAAAAAAAAAATAATGCCGAAAGACATACAGTGCTTAAGACTCAGGTTAATTTAATTCCATAATCATACAGCAGAATAGCACCAATTTTGGTACGTAGAGTCTTCTGTACTTAATTTTGACTGACCCACATAGAGCAAATGTGATTTATCTGACTTGAAATTGAAAACCCAAATAAGCTAGGTTGTGAAACACAGTAGGTTTTTATGATGGGGCCTATAAGGAGACATATGAGTTGTTAGAGGGATAGCATTGGTTAGGCTAAGGGTATACAGAGAATACATTGCAAAGATATTAAGGAAAATATGAAAATTATGGAAGACTTTAAGGAAAAGCATTAAATATGAGTTCAGGGCCTGAGCTAAGTGGATTTTCAAAAAATTTTTCTGGATATTTACTTTCTTAATACAGAGGAAGGTTTATTTTTAGGTTTTACTTTCATCTGAGCAAGAAGAAATATATTGTGCAATAATGAAAAAGTGATCTATCTTCTTGGGTGCTCAAATCCTATGTTAAGGATTTATGAGTTATTTATTTAGAAAAATTATACCCCCGGGTATAGTGACCCTGGTCAATATTTAAGCTTCAAAAAAGATAATGAAATTCAGTTTTTCTAAACTCCAGAGGATAAAGTGTTTTATCATAACATTACAAATTGTGGAATGAATGAATAGAAGTCACAGTGGGTTCTTTTTTGCAAGTCTGGGGCTACCTGGAATCAGCATATAGGACCCAACTTCGAAAGGTGAACAAAGATATTAATCAATAATATGTTTCTTTGAGGAAATGATCTTAAGCAAAATGATACCTCACAGACAAGGGAGGTAATATTCAAGCAACTAAAGAAGCTAATGACTATTTCATATGACTATCTTGCCCTTGGTGAAAAATACTAATACAGTGATTATTTTTTTCTCCACTATATTTACAAAGGAAGCATAAAAATAAGAATGTTGGCTGGGTGTGGTGGCTTACACCTGTAATCCCAACACTTTGGGGGGCCGAGGTAGGAGGATCCCTTGAGCCCAGGATTTCAAGATCAGCCTAAGCAACATAGTGAGACCTTGTCTTTACAAAATAAAAAGGAAAAAAAAAAGAAAGAAAGAAAAAAAAAAAGAGAATGATGTCTGGATTTGAAGGAAGAAAAAGATTCAAAGAAAGTCTGCCCTGCATTCTGCTGATGGCAAATTTATTTGAGAATACTTGCACTGTCAAATGTTTCATAGTTCATTGCCCAATTTAATATTTCAGAAAAGTCATCCAAGGACTGTTTTCTTTTGTGGTTTTCTTTCTGGCAGCATTCTATGGCTTCTCTGTTCTTGGAGTGTTCTTCTGCCTTGACAAGGTAAAGTTCATGCCTAAGCATGTGCAGAAACTCAAGGTCAAGTGCACCTCTGAGCACCTTCAGAGTGAGTTTTTAGGGGACAATGTTCACAACTGTCCTCATCATCAAACAGCAAGCCTTCATGATAGGCCTGCCAGGGAGGTGGCCCTGCCAGCCTGCTGCCTCTTGTCCCTTTCCCAGTTTACACTGTTATTTCTCCATCTTGATGGATATTTCTCCTTCTTGCCCTGACTTTTGCCCAAGAACAGCAAGCCTTTGGGTTGACCCTAGCATACCTGTTTTCCTTGTACTCCGGGGCCATAAGCTTGCACAGCTACCCTGGTGGCATGCCCCGTGGTTTGTCCTGCCCCATCTTTTTTGTTTTTGAGATGGAGTCTCACTCTGGAGTGCAATGGCACGATCTCGGCTCATTGCAACCTCTGCCTCCCGGGTTCAAGCGATTCTTCCACCTCAGTCTCCCGAGTAGCTGGGATTATAGGTACCCTCCAAAATGCCCGGCTAATTATTTTTGTATTTTTGTACAGATGGGGTTTCACCATGTTGGCCAGGCTAGTCTTGAACTCCTGACCTCAGGTGATCCACCCGCCTTGGCCTCCCCGAGTGCTGGGATTATAGGCGTGAGTGAGCCACCGTGCCCGGCCTGTCCTGCCCTGCCCCATCTTGCTTCCTTCCTCCTTCTCTCCCTTTATTCCTTCCTTCGTTTCTCTTTAGAAATATTTTTTGATATATAACAGAAAAATATAGAACATAATAGGAAAAAGTCCCTCTTAAATGTTTTCGCTTTTATTTTTTGCATTATCCCAATAACCTGTTTCATGCATGTACTTTGTCTTCAGGGTGCAATTGTATGCAGTATGTTTGGATTCTCTGCCACTTGCACTAACATTCTCTTGCCTTAATGCTGTCCCTTCTTATCTACTCATTTCCTATTTCTCATCCTTTAACTTTTTTAAAGATTCTATGATTCTCACAAATTTATTGCAATAAACTGCACTGTGCTTCCACCTTCGGCCTTTTTAATGAACGGAGTAAATTTAAGAATTAACTTGTTTCTCATGAAGGTCAAGTCAAGGATGTGTTGGAAGAAGACAGATGTCTTCTGTTAGTTGTCTGTCTTTATTTTGTTTCAACCTACTGTTCTGAAGCAGCAATAGTAGTAAACATAAGGCCTAACTGTTAAAAGAGTTTTTACACAATATTGTTTCCTTCCTCATTGTTACAGAGTGCAGATGGGAAGCATATAGGCATATTACTCTCTCGCTCTCTGTTCAGAAGCTACAGAATTCCAACAAGAGTATATATTTAAACTTCCTCTTGACAGCAACTAATCCACTGCCCACTTTCCAAATCTGTCCACATTTTACTCTAATAACTTAAATTCCTACACTCCCTCTTTAAAACATTTCAATGTTTAATTAACTTGCAGAAAGGTCATAAAAATTCCCTCATTTCCATATTAGCTATATTCTCTCTTCTAAATCTGTGCCATCCCTGAGTTATCCCAAGATTTCTGGTGGGTAACCTTTATGTAGATGCCTGCTTTATCCTTGAATTTTAGCCTTGCAGTAAATATCTAGTTTGATCCCTTAATGGTTATTTTTCTTTTCCCTCTTCCTATAGGATCTCCTCTCAAGAACAGTGATTATTTCATTTCCCAGTCTTCCTATCATTGTCTTTAAAATCTGTCCCCATCCCACTTTTGGTCTGACAGTGATTGCTTTTTACTTACTCCCTCCCTGTTCATAAAGAGGTAATAATACTAAATTAATAGTGTTTGTGAAAATTCCTACAAAACCTGTTATTCACATAAGAACTTTTTAAAAATTATCCTTATTCATTTTTAAGTAAAGTTTTGATGAAATGATAAAATGAATTATGTTTATTCAACTTTGGAGCAGAGCTTTATATATTCTGTTATGGATAGATTTTTATTTTATTTTAATGCAAGGAAAGTCAGACTAGGGGGTAGAAAATATAATAAACCTTTACCAAGAAGAAAGTAAAATAAAGTGAATATAAACATATTTCCTTTTAGCTATGGGTATGACAAAAATGAACTCTGGTTTGGAGATTAGGTAAACTGATGTTTTTTATAGATTTACTTATTTATTTTTAGTAAGGAATATTTCTTTTTTAAAATCTGGCACTTTCTCTCACATGATGATGAGAAAAAGCTTTTGGGAAAACCATGTTTTGCATGTTAGATTACAGAGTATTTATGCGTATGTTTTCCCAGAAGTACCCAATATATTTTAAAACCTGATTAAGATGACATAAGATAAATGTGGTATATTGTGACTGAGAACCCCTAGTCTTGATGACTGCTCATATTTAGTGGGTATAATGATGAAAACTATTTTCAAGGAAATTTTTAAACATTCCAAACACATACAGAAATATATCTAAAGCCAAAAAAGTAATTAATATAAAATATTAGTTTAAAAATAGTAATATGTGATTCAGAATAAATTTCAAGTTTGACGTTATTTTGTAAGTTGATTTTTTGCAAATGATAGCTATTTAGATCCTGTTCTCTGAACAGACCCAGATGCAAGGGGTTGTATACAGATGATTTATTAAGGAGGCTGCTTCCAGGAGACATCGGTAAGAGAGTGGAGGAAGCAAGACATGGATGGAGAAGAGTTAAGTAAGAGTGAGCTTTCAGATGAAGTACCAGCCTCAACCTGAGCTACTGAAAGCTCCAGAGCACAAATGACACCTGGAGTTGCTTCTCCTGCATCTGTCAGGCGTGAACTATCAGCTGTCTGGGGAGACCTAGCATCCCAGGCACTTCCTGCTCTCTGCACATCTGAGTGAAGTGACTCCAAGAAGCCAAAGGTAGTCAAAGGCTTCAAGTGTCACTTGTTAGGAATAAAGCTGATAGACACTGGAGGATGGGTGTCTAGCCTGTCAAGGAGCCCGAGAGGGAACCAGGTTAGTATCAATACAGGTTCCTGCGGGAGCTTTAGGCAAACTTCCTGAGTAATTGGAAAATGGCTCTAGATTGATTTTTTTCAATCATTCATAGTTCTTAATATGAACAGCTAGCTTCATTTTGTGTACTTACATTAGTGTTGAGATTGATCAACAGTTGAATACAAAGGAGAGTTAGCTTTTGGTAAAATTTACAGCACTTAGGCAAAATCTTGGGGCTGATGTATTGATTGACTCAGTGAATGTTCTTCTCAGGAGAATTCATTAAGCATGATGTTCCCTTTTAGACATATCCAGCCCTTACCCCCACAAATCAGCATCAGAAAAGATTCAGTTGGATTCCGTCTGTCCTGCCAGAAAGCCAAAAGCAATCTTAAGTAGCAAATCTTCTTTGAAAGGGAGGGGAAAAAAGACATTATTACACACGTGTCAACCTAAAATATCTCATTTTGAAAAATGGATGAACTCATTACATATTCACAATGTTTTATGAGATGAAAAGGTGATCAAAATGCAAACCTTTGGCAGAAAAAATTGTGATATATTTTGGAATAAATAACTGGCAAAAATGAGACTATCCAGGTGGATATAACCAATCAGCTACTAAAGTAAAGCAAGGATAAATGCCATCTATCTATACTTCAGAAAATATGGAAATCACCAGATATGCCATACTGAGTGATGAGAGAGAAAATAAAATACGTTGGTTGCGCTCTCAAATGTATCATGCACAGGGCTGCATCAAAACATGTGGAATTCAACCAAGCATTTTTAGAACCTCTCCTTAACAGTCTGGCCTCTAGGGCCCAATGTGGAAATGGCTGCTTTATTCTACAGTGATATTAGAGCTATTGATAAGCATAGTAGTCTGAAGAAGACTTCTCAGTTTTATTAGCAGTTTTCTCATTGCTCTTAGGATTCTGATGCAGCTACTTTATAACTGGATGTAGGAAACCTGTCTGAGTGTCAGAATGCCCTACCCATTCTAGACCTAATTAGCCATCTCTGTGGGCCACCATTGTCTTCATTTAATATCTAGGAGAGAGATTCTCAAACTTCAGATTGCATCTGAATCACTGGGAGGTGAATCACCCAGCACAGATTGTTTGGCCACCCCAGAGGTTCTAGTTCAGTAGGCCTAGGGTTGGACCAGAGAATTTGCATTTTTCACTTGTTCCCAAGTGATGATGCCATAGGTCAAAGGACCACACTTGGAGAACCACTGGTATGGAGAAATGAAGGCATTTAAGTCCTATAAGCAGATAAGTGATGAGTTCAAATATTATATTAAGGTAAGATTGAGGGAGTAGTTTGCACTGCCAGATAAAAAAGCTTGGCTGACTGTTCAGCCACAGTGAAATAGGTGTAAACCAGAGATAACATTTTAGATGATTCAAAGGGAAAATCTGGCTACATTTATGTCATCTGGAGTTTTCAAATGGAAACAGCTTGTTTGCCTGATGAATCTATATCATTTCCATATTTCTTATCAAAAGACCTTTTATGAAAATCAGATTCTATGCTCACCCAAAATATTCAGGAAGATAGTTTTTAGCACTTATGACACTATTTGCAAAATGATGGATGCTGTTTCTGGTTAATCTGATTAGTCTGAAATGAGGAATTTAGCTTATCACAGGCAGTAATAGAAAATTGTAACAATGCCATCTTTATCATCATAGTTGCGATTTTTTTAAAACTCTGAGTTCTGAACTAATGCAACATCATTCTTCATCCATAAAGATGTGGAGAATTCCTCTGTGAGATGCCTGGTAATATATAAGAACTAGAAAAATAAAACACATTGCTATAAAGAGCCAATATATTTCTGAAATCATTCATCTTTGAACATATATAGATTATCCATGGTGATTATGGAACTTTTTCTCAGTTTTTTAATGTCAGCCTAATAAGTTGACATCTTGTTAAAATGAAGGCAGTTACTGTCATCTTAAATCTCACCTGTTTTTCATTCATCATTTGAAAGAAATTACTAAAATATATCTCCTAATATAATGTTTCCTAGAATCTGGAAGAAAGTGTGGCAGTTTTTTCCGTCAGAGTCATAGATGCATGCAACTATACCATAAATACTGTGACAATTAAGTTTTATTCATTTTATGTCTTAATAAAGTCTTGGTGCTATACATACAATTTTATGTTTAGCTGAATTTAACTTTCAACTTTAGAAATGTTTTATATTTCTTATACACTCTTATATACTCTTAGATGTATAAGTATACATTTATATTTCTTATACACTCTTAGATGAGTGTATAAGAGTTTCTAAGGTTGCTGAAGAAGGAGGTAAGGATGAGAATATTTGGCTATTGCACAACCAGCAGCCAAACTATCTCACCTTGCAATCTGCAAGGAATAAATTAACTGCATATCTGCTGATATATTTCACATTGCCTTGTTCAGACACAGCCTCTGAAAACTAGTGTTATATTTATTTATCATGATATTTGTTCTTATACATGAAAACAGACTTAAGTGGGTTTCTTTCATTTATGTTACACAGTACTCCCGCTACCTTATCAGTATCAAACATTTTTAGAAAAAAGTAAGTTTGGGGATATGTGGATTATTTTTTCTATTATGTACATAGGGTCAATGATCCTAGGCAATTAATATATTTTCTCTGGGACTTAGTTTCCTCATCTGTGTTCTCTTTCCATTCACAAAGTCTGTGATTCAATTATAGTAATTGTTTCTGTTTGGGCACATTCAGTAATGGTGACAGCATTGCAGTCATTTTTATGCAGGATGGGTGGAGTGCCAAGATATGTAAATTCATTTACATTCCTTTTTAATTAAGTGCATTAGAACTTGGAAACAATGGGGTTAGTGTACTAGTTATCTATTGCTTCATAACAAACTACCACAACTTAATGGCTTAAAACAACAAATATTTATTATCTCACAATTTCAGTGGATGAGGATCTCACCAGCTTAGGGTCTCCCAAGGCTGAAATCAAGTTGTCTCCTGGGCTGTGTTCTCACCTGAAGCTCGAGTTCCTCTTGCAAGCTCATTTAGGTTGTTGCCAGAATTCAGTTCCTTGTGGTGGTAGAACTGATGCTCTTATCTCCTGGAGGTCTTCTTTTCCATAGTCAGTACACAGCATAGCCAGCAGATTAATGTCTCTGCTGCTTCAAGTACTCTCGCTTCTAAACTCTCTTTTGAAAGGCCCACCCAAGATATCTCTCTTTTGGCTAATTTTATGTTGTCTGATTAAGAACCTTAATGACACCTGCAAAATCCATTCGCTCTTGCTGTATTCCATAACATAATGGTGGGAGTGATAGCCCAGCACCTTTGCCATATTGTATTGGTTAGAAGAAAGTTGCAGGTCCTTCTCACACTCAGAGGGAGGGGATTACACAAAGGCGTGGAAACCAGGAGACCCGAATGAGGGTGGCCATCTTCAGAGTTCTGCCCACCAAAGATAGGCAAAAATGTAGAGTTTTGTGAGAAAATTGTGCAATTGACCAACAGTAGTCAATAATAGTCATAGCTATCTCTGTTAGTTCTCTCATATGCAAAACAGAGAAATATGATACTTATGTGACAGTATTATTACAAGGACCAATGAGATAATGCACACAAATTTTGTTTCATAATTCTTGACATGTTGGTTCTCTATTATAAATAGATGTAATTATTATTGCTGTTATTATTAAGAATATTATTTGACTTTGCCACCTTTAGTGTAGGAACCTTTAATCTCATCCACAGTGATTTCTCAGGTTTTATTTTATTTGTACTGAGCAGACTCTTTAGATTAAGTGCATTAAGAGAGATTGTCTGGGTTTTTTTGGTTCAGTATCTTCCTGTATACTGACCTTGGCTCCTGGAAGAATGCATGAACTCCAGACGTTGGTGGATTCCTTATCTCCCTAGGACAGGCAATGGAACAATGAAGGAAGCAAGGAAATAAATTAAAAATGAAAAGTTATCTGCCACATTATCTGCCGCATTCATATACTTGCCAATAACATTGGGCCAAAGACTTTGGAAGTAGGGCCAGGGATAACATACAGACTGGAGAATAGAACCAATAACATCCGCAGGCATTGGATCACCCACTTTTTCCCCCATTTATGCTATGATATTTGTGAGAACATGAGGGCAAGGAAGGTAATTCCAACTGCTGTATTAACGAACTTTCAATATCCTAGGTTGCTTGCAAAAATAAAGCATCTTGTTGGTTTTCTGGGTAAAGATGATGACTATAATTGCTGCTCTGCTGACTTGTATTTTATGTACTGTGTTCCTGTTAGGGCCAAAGTCTGAAATACCTAACATCTTCAGCAGGGTGTCATCATTCACAAACCAGGATGAAATACAGCCTCTGTGCTGAACTTTATGTCAAACACCATACAAATGGGGATAAAAGTCCAAGGTCTTTTTGTCGAGGGATTCACACCAAGTGGTGAAACCCCATGTCAATTGACAGTTACAATACAACCTCTAACACATGAACATCCTCATTGCTTTTCCCATTTCAAATGTTGATCCTATTTTTCATTTACCTATAACACATAAAAATGAAAATTAGTTTCTCTAGAAGTTTTCTCTATTACTTAGGTTTTCCGTTTTTTTGAAATAGCAATCGCGTCCCAGGTTTTCAGATCTTTTTTTTTTTTCTGTGTTTATTTGCATTCCTTGTGTTTCTTCTAGATGTTTTACCTAACAACTTTTAACTTTTCTGCTCGGATCTTTTCCCTTTCACTTAGAATGGGAAATCTTGCAAGCATGAGAATTTCTGTATATTTGGTACTCCCTCCTTGCTAAGTGGAGATCTTAGTTTAATATTTCAGTTGGTTTAGCAGCAGCCGAACGAGGGAGATGTTGCTGGCATCTGCACCTGTGTTTGACAGGTGAGGATACAAGACATGCATGAGCATCTGTAGCAACTTGTTTAATACTACATTGATAACAAGTGATAATTTGAGGGAAGAACTTACATTTTCTGCCTCCTACTTCTATGAAATCTGCACTATATTAAATCTAAGTGTGTTTAAATAAAGTCAGATGTGTCATCTTTCTCTTTTCTCTGCCTTAGTTCTTATTGATGACCTGTACATCTCATTCCTATTGGTGTTTCCTACTGTGGGTCTCCATTGAAAGTTGTGGAAATAAAGATGAAAATCATGCCTAGGGAACAAAGGAAAAGAGACACCAGGTGGCAGATGGTGCAGGGATTTCTTTGAGAGGTACACTGCACAGATTTTTCACCCCCTCAGAAGTAGATAAAGTTAAAGAACAAATAATTGAGTCTAAGTCCATCTGCTTCTTGTTAAATTAAAACCCTTCATTAAAATACTCTAAAATCATTTTTTTAAAGTGCATTTTAAGGAGGTTTGGCAGTCAATAAAATATATTAATGTATGCGACTTTTGGTAAATCAAAATAGACCAACTTAATGACTATACCACACACGTATGTGGAGGTATACATAATCACAATGCACACACCCAGCCATTAATATCTTCTCTGTGAAATGTTGATGACTATAATTGCTGCTCTGATTATATACAGTATGAACCTGAAGCACATTATTATATTGGGTGACTAACGGAACTCAGTAACAATGCACAGACATTGGGATTCTGGAAAGAGTTGAGTTTTAAATTGTATTTCCTCCTGAGTTTGAAGTGGATTTCATGTCTTATCTACCACACAGTATGTTTGTGGCTGATGAATTGAAATCTCTCTGCTAAATAATAAACAACAAAGATAATTTAGTCTTCCCTTAGCTTGCCTGTTTTCTCATCACTCATTCAAAATATTTTTGTTAAATACCCAAAACCCATTAATTAGTAATAATGGGTTTTTAGTATTTTATTAAATACCCAATACTTCAGTTTGTTTAAGAGTGTCTATTTTCCAGCCTTTGTGGAATTCATTATTTCTTTACTCCTTTCTTTGAGAGAGAGATCACAGGGTATATATGCAGAAAACTTGGGTTTGAGTGAAGACCCTAAAATTAATTATTCATGTATTCAGTCAGTAACTTTACCACACTGAGTAACAATGCACAGAAACTGGGATTCTGGAAAGAGTTGAGTTTTAAATTCGGTATTTCTTACTGAGTTTGATAATTAACATCTTCAGCAGGGTGTCATTCATTCACAAACCAGGATGAAATGCACAGCCTCTGTGCTGAACTTTATGTTAAACACTATACAAATGGAGATAAAAGTCCAAGGTCTTTTGTCGAGGGATTCACACCAAGTGGTGAAACCCCATGTCAATAGACAGTTACAATATTATTGTAATATTACTGTTAATTCACTTCTATCCATGCTGTTAATTCATTTTTATCCACACTGACAAGAAGAGAGGGCATATCCATCAATGCATCAGTGGATGCATCTGAGGTCCTGAGAGTATGATCCCCAAGCTTTGCAGGGTGTCATTAATGGCCTTGGAAATAAACGGTTCTTTTAGTGTATTCCTCCTTTAATGATTCAGATAGGTTATGTGACTTTAGGCACTTAATTCCTTTCTCATTGTTGGATGGACTTAAAGGTTAGAGAGAACAAATTTAAATTTCTTTCTTCTACCTTTCTAAAGATGTATCTAATGTTATAAAGTATAGTGCAAATGTTCTATAGTAAAACATCTGTGATAAAACAATTTCAATGGTTGCTTGAGTTTCTGAACACCTAGGACATTTGCTTGGATAGAATATGATTTAATCCTAAAGAGAAATTATTAAAATAGCAGTCGATGGCATTTGTCATTCAATCGTTTTTTCTTCAGCTAAATCTCCCCACTAGGCACACTTTTACATTCAGTAAATGTAATATTTTTGTTTGACAGTTCCTGACGTAAAGAAATGATAGTTATAGATTCTTCATATTAACATAAGTATTGTATTGCTTTATCAATGATGTTCACATGAAAGGCCTTATAACTACATGAGTGTATCATTAGTGCTTCTCAAAGTGTGGTCATTGGACCAGCAACATCAGCATCACCTGTAGGTTTATTTGAGATGCAGATTCTCAGGCCTGCCCCAGACTCATGGAACCAGAAACCCTGACAAGTGACACGGAGCAAATCTGTATTTTAATAAGCCTTTCAGGCAACTATAATGCAGGCTACAGTTGGAGAGCCACTGATATGGAAGGTATGCTCATACCCATTTAATAGATGACAAAACTGATGCTCTGTGTGGTAAAGTTATTGACTAAATACATGAATAATGAATTTTAAGGTCCTCACTCAAACCCAAGTTTTCTGCATATATACCCTGTAATCTCTCTCTCTCTCAAAGAAAAGAGTAAAGAAATAATGAATTCCACAAAGCTGGAAAACAGAAACTCTTGAACTGGGGAAGGGCAGGAAGGGACCATTTCACTGCTTTATTGTACTGAGAGTGCGTTGTTAAAACTATTGTCACAAGAAAATTAACCTAGAAAAAGTTTTAATGATACAAGAAACACTTTTGTGGTCATGCATTGGGTTCCTCATTTTCTTTTTAGTGGCAGAGAGAAAGGGATGCAGTTAAACTCCAGAGGGGTAGCTGTGGCATGTTAATAGAAGTGGGAGACACTACTTTAATCATTGCTTTCTAGCCAAATGAGTTCATGGACAGCTTTTCCACCTGGGTCTTCCCTACACCACATTACCCTGGATGATAGTGCCCTGCGGTGGTTTTCATGCACACAGTTGGCGTTAACTACCCTTCTGTGGCTTGGGGAATGAATCCTGGAAGTGGAATACAGAGTTCATTATCTGTAATGCAAAAGTCTATGTAATGATGCCTGCTAAGATCTAGTTCTTTGTTAATTCAATTTGGGCTTCGTGTATATAATCAAACAAGTTATGTGTAAGTCTATTGTTTCTTCAATTGGGAGGAATTTCCTTAAATAGAAAGTATTACAGACCGGGTATGGTGGCTCATGCTTGCAATCCCAGCACTTTGGGAGGCCAAGGCGGGTGGATCACTTGAGGTCTGGAGTTCGAGACCAGCCTGGCCAACATAGCAAAATGCTGTATCTACTAAAAATACAAAAATTAGCTGAGTATTGTGGTGCATGCCTGTAATTTCAGCTCCTCGAGGGCTGAGGCACGAGAATCACTTGAACCTGGGAGGTGGAAGTTGCAGTGAGCTGAGATTGCACCACTGCACTTTAGCCTGGATGATGGAGTGAGACTCTGTCTCTCAAAAAAAAAAAAAAAAAAAAAGAAGAAGAAAAGAAAATATTACTGTTAATTAGGTAAACATACTGTGTGTGTGAGAGAGATTTTTATCCTACATAGATGTAAAACATCATGCTATATATATGAAAAATTACATCAAACATAAATGTTAGTGTTTTATAAATAATTATTAAGAGAACACCCATGTAATGACTACTAAATCCCAAAGTGATTATTGCTGATGCTCCATATACCTCTGACATATCCTATGTAAGTTGTAGTTTTCTGCACACAATTGCTGCTTCTGTGATTTTTCTACCCGCAATTTCCTCTCTCTGAAACCACCACCCACCCTCCCACCCCAATCACACAGTTATAAGGCTGGCGAACTCTGTCTCATCCTTGTGTACTGGCTGAAATCATGCCATAGCTCTCTGTAGCCCATGTCCGTAGGGCACTTCGAAATATTTCCTTTAGCGTATAGTATTTGGCTTGTTTGTATGAGCTCATCAAAACTGGGATCTTATCTTCATATGTTCTAGTTTCTCAGTACTGGCATATACCTGATACATTGTAGGCATTCAATAAATAATGCTCCAATGAATTAATTACTGGCATTTCCACTTGTATAAAGCCCTCAAACCAACCTCTCCAGAATGCACTATCAATTTGCCCAAACTTCTAAGTCTCAGGGTAGGAAAGGTGGAAACTGCAGCGTGTTTTATGACTTCCCTGTTTCCTTCAGTCAGTTCGTCCTTTGCCATCTCTCTCCTCTTTCTTTCAATTACTTACCTTCATTTTGTCTCTCGTCTTTCATCTCTCAGATCTCCAATTTCCCATCTTCTAGATTAAACTTCTTCAAGCTTGGTTCCCTTACTGTTTCTCCTCTTCTAGCAAATATTTTGGTTGTCATTGCTGTAGAGATGAAGAAACTTGGGCATATGCTTAACTTACTCACGTCTGGTTTTTCCACCATTTCTTCAGAGAGCGTCCTATAATGTGCATTTGCGTCCTAAGTGAAGCATTGAACATGGTTGAGACCATTGTTTTCTAACACTCATAAGGTAACCTCCAATATTGTGGATGGTGTGGCCTTCAGGGAACTGTGGCATCAGTCACTCTGACCCACAAGTTCCTTGCTGGGTTGCCACCTGTCACACCCCAGGGGTTTGGGAGGATTTCCACAGGGTCAGACATAGCATGAAATGGGCTAAGGAACCCTCTAAAATGGGGGAAAGGAAACTTAAAGGTCAGCGTGAGCAAGAGCAGAGACCCACTGTTTCCTGTTCACCCTTCATCCCACAGAGAGGTGTATCAGGTGTTCTGTTGGACCTGCTGTGTGGGTTGCATTCGAGGGGTGAGACTTCACCTTTAGTTTGGCCCTTATTACAAGGCAATTTTAGGTGCAGAAAAATAATCAGATCAGTTTGCACCAGACATTTGGAACTGGCAGCAGCTGTTTAAAAAAGCTGCCTAAGAACAAAAGGTGCTGGTTCTTAGGGAGCTTGGCCTTTAAGACTTTAGAGCCCCTCCTATCCAGAGGTTCTATTGGCAACTGAATTAGGATACAGTGCCTCCTGCTGGGAGAAGGGGACTTGATGCTCCATCCAACTTGCTCATTGCCCAGAAATCACAGTTAGGACATCTGGAGTCACTTTAAGACAACTGCTCACTGCACCACAGTCCTGTCTGGCTGGTGGTAGAGTTCACTGTCTAATGCAGCAACCTGTGTGTGTCACAAACCTCATGGCTCAGTCGCCTTAGCCAGACATTTAGGGTTTCCGTTCTTTGGCCCATATTCCTTTCTGGTGTCATCTCCCATGACTTCTTGTCACATGTTCTATGCTCTAGCCAAATGGAATACTGAATGTCCTCCCATGTGAATCCGCTTCCATCCTTCTACAACACCATTGTGCCTGCACCTTTGCAGTTCTTCACTCCTGGATGCTTCTCTATCCTTCTCCCTACCTCCTTTCCCTGTAATGTTCTCTGTCTCTAAGTGTCTAAAGGTCACGAATGCCTCAAGGTTCAGCCAAAACCTCTGGGCCTTTCTCATCTAGGCATTTGCTCATATGTTCCCCTCCAACTGGGAGGATCCCCCCCCAACTTCTTTTTTCCAAGCTTAATGATTTGTCATAAACTTTTCTCTGAGCTCCTAGGAAAAAAACTGTGTTGTCTTTGCTGCTCCCCAACCATGGTAGTTGACTTTAAAATTGTCATTAACACATTCCCCCTTGTCTTACACATACACATTTCTTTACACTCCTATTTGAGGACAGGTCCATCCAGGAAAGCAATCATATCTTGTACGCCTTATTCCCTAGAGTAACTTGTGTATTACAGGTGTTCAATAATGGGTAATGATTAAGTGAAAAGATCAGGGCATGAGGTATGTGTGCAAAAGGCTGGTGGCTGTGGGAGGCAGATTCGTATCTCTGCCTTGGCCAGATAAGCTGGGTATGTATGTGAGCCGATGGGAGCATCTCACTCTGTCCTCCTCCCTAATCCTTCTCTCCACCGACATACTCTCATACCCTCACCTATGCTCAGTGACTCCCAGGATTATATTCAAAAGGAAGAACAAGAAGACCTGATTCATCATGATTTAGGAATGGCTTTTAGGATAGACTGGGGACATAACCACACACTTTTTGCTTTCAAAATGTATAACTGAGCAGTTAGCAGTTAGCTGTCTTTTTGTTTCCATTCTAATTCAATTGAGAAGTGATGTAAGAGGAAAGAAATATCCCAACTGCAGAGAAATCTTCAGTCAAGTCTCAAGATAATTTTTTAAGTGATGTCAATAACATAAAACAAAGAGGAAAGATCTGTGTGGTTGCTTAATGATTTCACGTTTTTGCCTTCCAGGAGACGGAGCTACTGGATCTCAGCCTTGTCAAAGATGCCAGATGTGGGAGACACGCCAAAGCTCCCAAGGTAAGAGGCTGAGTGTTGTGCATGCACCAGATGCTGCCTTGATTGTTTAGCTGTGTCACCATATCAATTAATTGCCCCAATTAAAAGTTTCTGTGTTGTAGATGTTGTAAAACACAATAGCCAGTATGTCCCAAACACTTTCACTTTTATTAAACGATAGGAACAATGAACAAATTTGTGGGCTCTTGGACATAAGGGCTTGCTTTATGTCCTCTGATTTTGCCTTTGTTTGAAAGAACAACAACAACAATGCCCAGGTTACTGGGTAATTCTAAATGATTAAAAAGTGCTTGAAATTATTTGAAAAAATCTTTGAACCTCGTAAACATATGGGAGCTCACCATTAGACATGATGAATAGAACTCCCATACTGAAATGCTCTGCAACTGAAATGATTTCATCCACCATGCCAAAAGGTGTGTGCTCTTCATTCTGCAAATGTTACTAGTAAAGATCAGCATACTTTGGGATGAATTGTGTGCAGTGTCATTTGTTTTGGTTTGAAAATCTTAACTGAAGAAATATTCAAAGAAGTGTTTTCAGTCTATTTTTTGAAGATTCTTTTTAAATATTGGATGAAGAACATACTTTTTTTAAGCTTAGATGATCTGGTAGGATATAGTAGCAGGATATGTTGACTTGCCATCAAAGCTAAAACTATTCTTCATTTTATTTAAAATTTAGTACTTTACATACTTCATTTCTGGCAGAGAGGGTATTGGCAGACACAGAAGTACAGTTGCCATTTAGGAGCTCAATGCCTCTTTCCATAATTGATATAAAACCAGCTATTTTCTATTTGAGTGTCTTCCCACAACTTTTGTTTTATCTTTTAAAAGTCAAAATTCTTTCTCTGACATTAAAATGATCTGTTGCTTTGGAGATGCAAGACAAAAAAAATCACCTGGAATAATTATTCTTCAGAGGCATAAAAAGGCAGTAGGTGCCAGCAAATTCTATGACACAGCAAACACACAGCTGCTATGCTTTTTAATTATTTTATTTTATTTTACTTTTTGCTGAAAGGGTTAAAGTGATCTATGGTAAAATGTAAAACACAAAGATTTTTAGAAAGAAAAATTAGAACTGTATTCAGGAAGGCTTCTATAAGTGTTTCATATGAAACTAGTCTGTTATTTACATTTATCTCCTTAGTAACATGGAATTTCAATAGTTTAGCCTCTCAGTTTTGTATCAGACTTACCATAATTAATGCTTTGTTGATGATTCAAAATTGCTCACAGTTTTTAGTATAGGAAAGAATATTTTTTCTTCTTCCACCAACAACATTTCAGCCAAATTTCATATAAGCCTGTTAGCTCCAAGAACTATATTGATAATGTAGCTATGAAATTTGTCTTTGAACCTAAGTTTATTGGCCTAACTTGCAATTTCAATATCGATATTAGTTAAAGACAGTTGCCGACACTGCTTCAGAGCCCCCTTTGTCTCCAGGCATTGGGAGTCAAAGTGAATTCTGCTGCCACATGGAGGGTTTCTTTCAGGCTTGGATCTGTCTCTTTTATTGCAGTACACAGCTTGCTTATCAGTTAAGTGTTTCGTTTATGGATGTAGTTTGATAAATGTCTACTGAACAGTGACAAATGAACAGAAGTAGCGCCTGTACTGTGCTAGCTGATAAACCACTGTTAGATCCTAAAATGCTTCTCGTGAGGATGGATTTTTAACACTCAGAATACTCTGACTTTGACAGCTTTTCTCCATCAAGTCTTTCTTGGAGGGATTGATTGCTTTCTCTTCAGATTACCTATGCTCCTGACTTCCCTTTTTCCCCTCCTATTCCTTGCTGATGTTCGAGAACCTCACTTTCCTTTAATATTTTCAAAGCCTGGTTCTATTAAATATTACCTGTGTGGCTTTCCTGAGACTCCAGCTTCTTCCTTGTTGGCTAAATGGTGATGATAATGATAATAATAAGTACTTGAAATGGTTGCTATAAGGATTAAATGAAATAATTCATTAGGAAACGTTTAGCACAGGAGTTCTCAAATTTAACTGCTCATGGAATTACCTGGGAAACTTTCAGAAATGCTGATGTGTGTTTTCCACCTCCAGAAATGCTGGTACCATAAGAATCAAATTGATACAGGTGTGGTGTGGGCATGATGGATTTGAAAAACAAATTTGCAGCAAAATTTGAGCACCACTGCCTTAACTTACTATTGGTGTATAATAAGTACTTACTAAATATTAGCGAATATTGTTGGTAGTAACATTGTTTTTGTTATCACTAAAAAATTCAAGTCAGAATTGTAGAATGCCACTTTTCATTTCAGTCACTTAATTTGGATAAGTTTATGTCAGCAAGAGGGATCAGAGGAGGGGCTTATCTCAAAGGGGGTTGTGGATTGACAGGCAAGAAAGAAGTTGCTATTACTATCAGTTTAAAATCTTCAAATTTCCAGAGAAAACCTCAGCTCAAATTGGATAAATAAAAAGATAATTTATTGAAAATGACTGGAATGTATTGAAAATTTCAGTGGAATTGCCAGTTTTAGGTGAAGTTTCATTCCACTGCTCAGTTAATGTCACCAAGGACTAGGTGCCTCTTTTTCTTCATCAGTATGCCATCCAAGGTTCTGGAAGGGGTTCTGATATGGCTTGGCTGTGTCCCCACCCAAAATCTCATCTTGAATTGTAAATTCCCATCATCCCCATGTGTCGAGGAAGAGTCCAGGTGAAGGTAATTGAATTATGGGGGGCAGTTCCTATGCTGTTCTCGTGATAGTGAGTGAGTTCTCACGAGATCTGATGCTTTTGTAAGTGTTTGGTAGTTCCTCCTGAGTTCACTCTCTCGCCTGCTTCCTTGTGAAGAAGGTGCCTGCCTCCCCGTCATCCTCCACCATGACTGTAAGTTTCCTGAGGCCTCCTCAGCCATACAAAACTGTGAGTCAGTTAAACTTCTTTGTTTCATAAACTACCATCTCGGGAAGTTCTTTATAGCAGTGTGAGAATGGACTAATAACAGGTCCTTTTCCATCTTCGGTTTTCCCTTGGATACTACCCTCTGCACACCATGCTTGGCAGCTCCTGGCCTCCCCACCTAACAGTGTCATATGGGGTGGCCCAAAAGAGAGACTAGCTGCCCATCAGAGAATTGCATCACGATTACAGTATAACTACCATGTAGCAGAAGGTGTATGGCCTGTAAGAGGAAAACTAGACCATTGAGTTGGTTAGAACAAAAGCAGCAGCAGGACTTAAAGTATTAAAAGTATAAAGACATCAGGATAAAGTGAAGAAAACCTGGAAACTTAGGACAGAAAGGCATTGTAACAAAAGGACAGATTGAGTGCAAGACTTTCTGCGGGGGCTTATAGACCATAGGAAGGAAGAATATTTGTGAAGCAGATATTTATCAAAATACCCAGGCACCCCACAAATATTTATGTCTATATTCATATTATTTTTGTTTTTTACAGAATCTCATTACATAAAAATTCAAGATCTGGTTGAAAATGAACTGTTTTTTGTGCCTGCTGTAATTTGAAATAACATTTATAGGAAATGGAAAAGCTTCCATGTGTTACCCTGTTTATGAATTTAAATGTCAACACCCAACACAATACATGCAATTCCAGATCTTCTTTTCTGTATATAACCTTTGTTCAAGTTGCCAGTTTTAAAATTTCACATTAGAGAGAACTTGGGAGATCTTTATCCAAATGTAATAACCAAAAGAAAAGAAACACAGTATCCTTTGAAATCTAAAAGGTGCCTACTTTTTTTCTTGTTCTCTCTCTCCTTCCTTCCCGCCCTCCCTGGTTTTGTGAAGCACACATAAGGGCAAGATGCTGTGGTATATATATATCTTGTCTGTGCTTATACATGTACTTTCTGGATCGTCACTTCAAAAAGATCTTTACTTTTAAAAAGAGTGTTTATCACTGCGGCCTCTGATCTATTAGCAGTGCCTGATCCATCGGATCCATTCAATGGCTCATGTGCAGCTTTCATAAAATAAAATAAACTTGATGAGAGTGGAAAATAACCTTGTCTTGTACAGAGCAAGTGGTTTTGTGAAACTTTTTTCATGTATGTGACTGTATGTTCTGAGTCACAGCATAAAGTGTAATTTTTACTGTGGGCAATACATATCGGAGAAGTTTTAAAAGTGATGCTGAACAAGATCATTTCTTCATCCTCATGATTCTCAGCATGTATCGAGTGCTTAGGGGTATGGAAAAGTGGGGAAAGTGGAGATGTGGGTTTAAGTGCCAGCTTTGCCATTAACAGGCGTAAGGCAGTTGTGCTGTCTGCTGGCACCTCTACTTCCTCATCTATGAAATGGGGCATGGGATACATAGTTTTAGGTATGTAAGTTCCATTAGCCCTTGATTCCAGCTTTTAAATTGAGAAGTTAAACACCCATGGCTTTCCACCTTACAGATTTGAAAACTAATGTTGAGTAAGTTTACATAACCTGAAACTTCTTACCTTCATCATACAAACCAAGTGAACCAAAAAAAAAAAAAAAAAAAAAGGTCACACTCTGGCCAAGGTAAGGTGCTATGCCAACAAAAAGGATTAAACACTTGTGTCAAGCTTCTTTATGTGTGGCTTCTCAAAAGCATTCTAGGATTGCTTTTGGACACCACAGGGAGTGACCTCACGGTCACAGAGGCTCTCCCAACTTTAGTACATGAAAACTGTGTGCTGCCAATTTCCAGCTCTCAAGAATGCATGCAGCAATGTCATTGAAAAATATTTTTATAGTTATACAAAATAAACTGCTTGTCATGCTGATCTGACAACTAGTTTATTCTATTAGTAAAGGGCAGTTATGTCAGATATGCAATGTTAATTTTAATGTAGATTCTTTGTAAATATCTAGGCCACAATTAAATTCTAGGTGGTACGTAGTATCATCAGAATCACATAAGGTAGATTAGAGTAAAATCAAATTTTAAAAATTGATTAGGCTTTCTTTCCTAATCTCTACATAAACATGATAGCTTTTTTACTTCATTATTTATTGATTAGACAGAAGTCATTGAGTGACTGTTTCTGCCAGGTACTGTTACAGGCGCTGGAAAACAGCAATGAACAAAAAGACAAACAGCTATGCCATCATATAGCATTTTATTTAAGAGTGAGGAAGTGGTGGTAGTTTTAAACTAGGTCTTAAAAAAAGAAATCTGCCAGGCATGGTGGCTCACACTTGTAATCCCAGCACTTTGGGAGGCCGAGGTGGGCGAATCACGAGGTCAGGAGATCGAGACCATCCTGGCCAACACGGTAAAACCCCATCTCTACTAAAAATACAAAAAATTAGCCGGGCGTGGTGGCGGGCGCCTGTAGTCCCAGCTACTCGGGAGGCTGAGGCAGAAGAATGGCGTGAACCCAGGAGGCGGAGCTTGCAGTGAGCCGAGATCGCGCCACTGCACCCCAGCCTGGGCGACAGAGCGAGACTCTGTTTCCAAAAAAAAGAAAAAAGAAAAGACAAAGAAAAAGGAAAAAAGAAAAGAAATCCCTGATTTGCTGTGTTGACTTCCTTCAGGTAACTATTTCCATGGAGGCAAATTTCAAGCTATCAACCTGACGTCGTTGAATGAAGAGTTAGAAAGCAATACACACCATGGCCAGTAGACCTATCAGCAGGTTCCAGCACCTCATGGGGTAGGGGAAACATAAGTCTCAGTGAGAAGCATAAAGCAGGATCGGAGATCTGAGACAATGAGTGCTGGGAAGGCATCTGCTGCTTTACAGAGCCATAGTGGAGAAAGGTCTCTTGATAGGATGCAGTTATATGAGTAGAGACATGTATTTAGAGAGGGAGAGCTTTCCTCTTTGCTGGGAATACAGCAAGAGCAAAGCATGTTTCAGGAATAGAAGAAGGCCAATGTGGCTACAGTAGAGTTCAGACCTTGTAGGCCATGAAAATGACTTGGGCTTTTCTTCTGATGGAAGAGGGAAGGCATCTGAAAGTTCTGAGCAGAGAAGTGACAAGATCTGAGCTTCTGAAAGTTCCACTGGTGGCTGTTGGGAGTAAACCACAAGAGAGAAAAGAAGAAGCGAGCAGACCAATGAAATGGCTGCTGCAGATATCCTGAGGTGATGATGGTGACTTTTGCCTGAGGGGGTAGCTGGAGAGGTGGTGAACAAAATGACAGAATCTGAGTATGTTTTAAGATAGAGACACAGGGTTTGGTAATGTATTGGATGTGAAGTATGAGCAAAAGAAAAGATTCTAGAACAACTATTAGGGTTTGGGCCCAGAAAATTGGGAGAATTGGGTTGCCATGTACTCAGATAAGAAGGAAGGAAGAGCATATTTAAACAGAAAAAAATCCAGAATTTGGTTTTGGATATTTAAATGTTGAGATGCCTGCTAGAATTTTACTTGATAATGTCAGGACAGTTAGACACAAGTCTGAAGCTCAGGGAAGGTGTTGGCCCTGGAGATATAAATGTGGGCATTTGAGGCTCAAAGCCTGGGTGAGGTCTCTTAAGGAATATAGGTGTAAAAGAAAGAGGTTTGAGATCTGAGACATGGGATTGCCAGCATTTAGACTTTGAGGAGACTTGGAGGAAACAGCAAAAGAGACTGAGAATGGAATATACCTAAAAGCATAGAAGGCACTTGAACAGACACTTGTGTCCATCGATGGATGAGTGTTTACACAAAATGTTGCATACACTTACAATGGAATATTGTTTAGCCCTAAAACAGAATAAAATTTTGACACATGCTACAACCTGAAGGAACCTTGAAGACATTATGCTGAGTGAAATAAGCCAGACATAAAAGGACAAATATAGTATGACTCTGTTCCTATATGAGGTACAGGCATACTGCAGCAGCATTGCAAATTCGGTTCTAGACCACCACAATATACTGAATATTGAAAAAACATAAAAAATACACAGTTTTTTTTCCCACTGCATATAAAAGTCATGATTATACTATATATGTACAATAGCTTTGTGTCTTAAAAATCAGTTATTTTTAGACACAATTTAAAAATTAACTTAAAAATATTTTATTGCTAAAACATGCTAATGATCATCTGAGTCTTCAGCAAGTCACAGAGGGTCTTGCCTCGATATCAAAGGCTGCTGGCCATTCAGGGTAGTGGTTGCTGAAGATTAGGGTAGTGGTGACAATTTCTTAAAATAAGACAACAATGAAGTTTGCAACATCAACTGACTCATCATTGCATGAAAGATTTTTCTGTAGCATGAAATCCTGTTTGATATTTTACCCACAGCAGAACTACTTTCAAAACTGGAGTCAATCCTCTGAAACCCTGCTTCTGTTTTAACAACTAAGTTTATGTAATATTCTAAATCTTTTGTTGACATTTCAACAATGTTCAGTGCATCTTCATCAGAAGTAGATTCCATTTCAAGAAACCACTTTCTTTGCTCATTCATAAAAGTAACTCCTTGTCTGTTCAAGTTTTATTTATTTATGTTTATTTCTTATTTTATTTTATTTTATTTTATTTTATTTATTTATTTATTTTTTTTGAGGCGGAGTCTCGCTCTATCGCCCGGACTGGAGTGCAGTGGCCAGATCTCAGCTCACTGCAAGCTCCGCCTCCCGGGTTTACGCCATTCTCCTGCCTCAGCCTCCCGAGTAGCTGGGACTACAGGCGCCCGCCACCTCGCCCGGCTAGTTTTTGTATTTTTAGTAGAGACGGGGTTTCACCGTGTTAGCCAGGATGGTCTCGATCTCCTGACCTCGTGATCCGCCCGTCTCGGCCTCCCAAAGTGCTGGGATTACAGGCTTGAGCTCTTATTTTATTTTATGTTTTTAATTTTACTTTAAGTTCTCAGATACACATGCAGAACATGCAGGTTTGTTACATAGGCATACGTGTGCCATGGAGGTTTGCTGCATCTATTGACTTGTCCTGTAAGTTCCCTCCCATCACCGCCCACCCCCCAACAGGCCCTGGTTTGTGATATTCGCCTCCCTGTGTCCACATGTTCTCATTGTTCAACTCCCACTTATGAGTGAGAACATGCAGTGTTTGGTTTTCTGTTCCTGTGTTAGTTTGCTGAGGATAATGGTTTCCAGTTTCATCCATGTCCCTGCAAAAGACATTATGTCATTACTTTTTACGGCTGCATAGTATTCCATAGTTTATATGTACCACATTTTTTTAATCCAGTCTATCATTGATGGGTGTTTGGGTTGGTTCCATGACTTTGATATTGTAAATAGTGCTGCAGTAAACATATGTGTGCATGCGTCTTTGTAGTAGAATGACTTATATTCCTTTGGGTATATACCTAGTAATGGAATTGCTGGGTCAAACGGTGTTTCTGGTTCTAGATCCATGAGGAATCAACATACTGTCTTCCATGATGGTTGAACTAATTTACATTCCCACCAACAGTGTAAAAGCATTCTTATTTCTCCACAGCCTCACCAGCATCTATTGTTTCTTGACTTTTTAATAATCACAATTCTGACTGGCGTGAGATGGTATCTTACTGTGGTTTTGATTTGCATTTCTCTAATAATCCGTGATGTTGAGCTTTTTTTCATATGTTTCTTGGCCACATAAATGTCTTCTTTTGGGAAGTGTCTGTTCTTATCCTTATCCTTTGCCCACTTTTTGATGGTGGTATTTGTTTTCTTTTTTTTTTTCTTGTAAATTTGTTTAAGTTCCTTGTAAATTCTGGATATTAGACCTTTGTCAGATAGGTTGATTGTAAAAATTTTCTCCGATTCTGTAGGTTACCTGTTCACTCTGATGATAGTTTCTTTTGCTGTACAGAAGTTCTTTAGTTTAGTTAGATCCCATTTGTCAAGTTTGGCTTTTGTTGCAATTGCTTTTGGCATTTTTGTCATGAAGTCTTTGCACATACCTATGTCCTGAATGGTATTGCCTAGGTTTTCTTCCAGGGATTTTTATGGTTTTGGGTTTTACATTTAAGTCATTAATCCATCTTGAGTTAATTTAGTATAAGGTGGAAGGAAGGAATCCAGTTTCAGTTTCCTGCATATGGCTAGCCAGTTTTCCCAGCATCATTTATTTAGTAGGAGATCCTTTCCCCATTGCTTGTTTTTGTTAGGTTTGTTGAAGATCAGATGGTTGAAAATGTGTGGTGTTATTGCTGGGGTCTCTGTTCTATTCCATTCGTTCTGTATGTCTGTTTTGGTACCAGTACCATACTGTTTTGGTTACCGTAGCCTTGTAGTATAGTTTGAAGTCAGCTAGTGTGATGCCTCCAGCTTTGTTCTTTTTGCTCAGGATTGTCTTGGCTATACAAGGTCTTCTTTGATTCCATATGAAATTTAGAGTAGCTTTTTCTAATTCTGTGAAGAATGTCAATAGTAGTTTGATGGGAATAGCATTGAATCTATAAATTATTTTGGACAGTATGGCCATTTTCATGATATTGGTTCTTCCTATCCATGATGATGGAATCTTTTTCCATTTGTTTGGGTCCTCTCTTATTTCCTTGAGTAGTGGTTTGTAGTTCTTGACGAGATCCTTCACATCCCTTGTTAGCTGTATTCCTAGGTATTTTATTCTCTTTGTAGCAGTTGTGAATGAGAGTTCATTCATGATTTGGTTCTCTGCTTGTCTATTGTTGGTGTAAAGGAATGCTTGTGATTTTTGCACACTGATTTTGTATCCTGAGACTTGGCTAAACTTGCTTATCAGCTTAAGGAATATTGGGGTTGAGATGATGTGGTTTTCTAAATATAGAATCATGTCACCTGCAGACAGAGACAAGTTGACTTCTCTCTTCCTATTTGAATGCCCTTTATTTCTTTCTCTTACCTGATTGCCCTGGTCAGAACTTCCAATACTAGGTTGAATAGGAGTGGCGAAAGAGGCCATCCTTGTCTTCTACTGTTTTTCAAAAGGAATGCTTGCAGTTTTTTCCCATTCACTATGATATTGGCTATGGCTTTGTCATAAATAGCTCTTATTAGTTTGAGATATGTTCTATCAATGCCTAGTTTATTGAGAGTTTTTAGCATGGAATGATGTTGAATTTTATCAAAGACCTTTTCTGCATCTATTGAGATAATCATGTGGTTTTTGTCTTTGGTTCTGTTTATGTGATGGATTACATGTATTGATTTGCATATGTTGAACCAGCCTTCCATACCAGAGATGAAGCTGTCTTGATCCTGGTGGATAAGTTTTTTGATGTGCTGCTGGATTCAGTTTGCAGTATTTTATTGAGGATTTTTGCATCAATGTTTATCAGGGATATTGGCCTGAAGTTTTGTTGTTGTTGTTGTTGTGTTGTTTTGTCTCTGACAGGTTTTGGTATCAGGATGATGCTGGCTTCATAAAATGAGTTAGGGAGGAGTCCCTCCTTTTCATTTGTTTGGAACAGTTTCAGAAGGAATGGTACCAGCTCCTCTTTGTACCTCTGGTAGAATTCAGCTATGAATCCATCTGGTCCTGGGCTTTTTTTGGTTGGTAGGCTATTAATTACTGCCTCAATTTCAGAATTTGTTATTGGTCTATTCATGGATTTGACTTCTTCCTGGTTTAGTCTTGGGAGAGTGTATGTGTCCAGGAATTTATTCATTTCTTCTAGATTTTCTAGTTTATTTGCATAGAGGTGTTTATAGGATTATCTGATGGTAGTTTGTATTTCTGTGGGGTCAGTGGTGATATCCCCTTTATCATTTTTTAGTGTGTCCATTTGGTTCTTCTATCTTTTCTTCTTTATTAGTCTAGCCAGCAGTCTATCTATTTTGTTAAGTTTTTCAGGAGGGGAAAAAAAAGCTCCTAGATTCATTGATTTTTTTTGGAGGGTTTTTCGTGTCTCGTCTCCTTCAGGTCTGCCCTGATCTTATTTATGTCTTGTCTTCTGCTAGCTTTTGGATTCGTTTGCCCTTGCTTCTCTAACTCTTTTAATTGTGATGTTAGGGTGTCAGTTTGAGATCTTTCTAGCTTTCTGATGCGGGTACTTAGTGCTATAAATTTCCCTCTTAACACTGCTCTAGCTGTGTCCCAGAGATTCTAAGATATTGTCTTTTTGTTCTCGTTGGTTTCAAATAACTTCTTGATTTCTGCCTTAATTTCGTTATGTACCCAGGCATCATTCAGGAGCAGGTTGTTCAATTCCCATGTATATCTGTGGTTTTGTGTGAGTTTCTCTCCCTTTCTTTCTTTCTTTCTTTCTTTCTTTCTTTCTTTCTTTCTTTCTTTCTTTCTTTCTTTCTTTCTTTCTTTCTTTCTTTCTTCTTTCTTTCTTCTCTCTCTCTCTCTCTTCTTTCCTTCCTTCCTTCCTTCCTTCTTTCCTTCCTTCCTTCCTTCCTTCCTTCCTTCCTTCCTTCCTTCCTTCCTTCCTTCCTTCCTTCCTTTCTCCCTCCCTCCCTCCCTCCCTCCTCCCTCCCTCTCCCTCCTTCCTTCCTTCCTTCCTTCCTTCCTTCCTTCCTTCCTTCCTTCCTTCCTTCCTTCCTTTCTTTCTTTCTTCCTCTCCTCCCCTCTCCTCTCCTCTCCTTCCTTCTCTCTTTCTTTTTGAGACAGTCTCACTCTGCCACCCAGGCTGGAGTGCAGTGGGGTGCAATCTTGGCTCACTGCAAGCTCCACCTCCTGGGTTCACATCATTATCCTGCCTCAGCCTCCCAAGTAGCTGGGACTACAGGCACCCGCCACCATGCCTGGCTAATTTTTGTATTTTTAGTAGAGACGGGGTTTCCCCGTGTTAGCCAGGATGGTCTCAATCTCCTGACCTCACGATCCACCCGCCTCAACCTCCCAAAGTGCTGGGATTGCAGGCGTGAGCCACTGCGCCTGGCCTTGAGTGAGTTTCTTAATCCTGAGTTCTAATTTGATTGCACTGTGGTCTGAGAGACTATTATGATTTTAGTACTTTTGCATTTGCTGAGGAGTGTTTTACTTCCAATTACGTAATTGATTTTAGAGTAAATGCCATATGGCACTGAGAAGAATGTACATTCTGTTGATTTGGGATAGAGAGTTCTGTAGATGTCTATTAGGTCCAGTTGATCCAGAGCTGAGTTCAAGTCTTGAATATACTTGTTAATTTTCTGTCTCATTGATCTGTCTAATATTGACAGTGGGATGTTAAAGTCTCCTACAACTATTGTGTGGGAATCTAAGTCTCTTTGTAGGTCTCTAAGAACATGTTTTATGAACCTGGATGCTTCTGTACTTGGTGCATATATACTTAGGATAGTTAGCTCTTCTTGTTGAATTGATCCCTTTACCATTATGTAATGCCCTTCTTTTTTGTCTTTGTTGGTTTAAAGTCTGTTTAGTCAGACACTAGGAATACAACCCCTGCTTTTTTTTTCTTTTTGCTTCCCATTTGCTTGGTAAATTTTCCTGCATCACTGTATATTGAGCCTGTGTGTGTCTTTGCATGTGAGATGGGTCTCCTGAGTACAGCAGACTGATGTGTCTTGACTCTTTATCCAATTTGCCAGTTTGTGTCTTTTAATTGGAATATCTAGCTCATTTATATTTAAGGTTAGTATGGTTACATGGGAATTTGATCCTGTCATCTTTATGCTATCTGGTTATTTTGCACACTAGTTGATGCAGTTTCTTCATAGTGTCATTGGTCTTTATATTTTGGTGTGTTTTTGCAATGGCTGGTACCTGGTTTTTCCTTTCCATATTTAGTGCTTCCTTCAGGAGCAAGTCAGGTCTGGTGGTGACAAAATCCCTCAGTATTTGCTTGTCTGGAAAGGCTTTTATTTCTCCTTTGTTTACGAAGCTCAGTTTGGCTGGATATGAAATTCTGGGTTGAAAAGTCTTTTCTTTAAGAATGATGAATATTGGCCCCCACTGTCTTCTGGCTTGTAGGGTTTCTGCTGAGAGGTCTGCTCTTGGTCTGATGGGCTTCACTTTGTAGGTGACCTGGCCTTTCTCTCTGACTGCCCTTAACATTTTTTCCTTCATTTTGACTTTGGAGAATCTGAAAATTGTGTGTCTTGGGGTTGATGTTCTCGTGGAGTATCTTAACGGTGTTCTCTGTATTTCCTGAATTTGGATATACAGTTCCCCTGGATAATATCCTGAAGTGTGTTTTCCAGCTTGTTTTCATTCTCCTTGTCCCTGTCAGGTACTCTATTCAATTGTAGGTTCAGTCTTTTTACATAGTCCTGTATTTCGTGGAGGCTTTGTTTGTTCCTTTTCATTTTTTTTTCTCTAATCTTGTCTGCATGCCTTATTTCAGCAAGGTGGTCTTCAAACTCTGATATCCTTTCTTCCACTTGGTTGGTTCAGCTATGGATACTTGTGCATGCCTCACAAAGTTCTCGTGCTGTATTTTTCAGCTCCATCAGGTCATTTATGTTCCTCTCTAAACTGGTTTTCTAGTTAGCAGCTCCTCTAACCTTTTATCAAGGTTCTTAGCTTCTTTGCATTGGGTTAGAACATGCTCCTTTAGCTCAGTGGAGTTTTTTATTATCCATCTTCTGAAGCCTACTTCTGTCAATTCATCCATCTCATCCTCTGTCCAGTTCTGCATCCTTGCTGGAGAGGCACTGAGATCCTTTGGAGAAGAAGAGGCACTCTGGCATTTTGGGTTTTCAGTGTTTTTTATTGATTCTTTCTCGTCTTTATGAGTTTGTCTAGTTTTGATCTTTGAGGCTGCTGACCCTTGGATGGGGTTTTGTGGGGAATTTTTGTTGTTGATGCTGTTGTCGTTGCTTTCTGTTTGTTCGTTTTTCTTTCAATGGTCAGGTCCCTCTTCTATAGGGCTGCTGCAGTTTGCTGGGGGTTCACTTCAAGCCCTATTCATCTGGTTTGCTCTTGCACCAGGAGATGTTACTCAAGAAGGCTGGAGAACAGCAAAGATGGGTGCCTGCTCCTTCTTCTGGCATCCCTGACCTCAAGGGGCACCAACCTGATGCGAGTAGGATTGCTCCTGTGTAGGGTATCTGACATCCCTGTTAGAGGGTCTTACCCAGCTGGGCGGCATAGGGAACAGGATCCATTTAATGAAGCACTTTGACTGTCCCTTGGTGTAGGGGATGTGCTTCGCTGGGGGGAAATCCACTCGTCTGGGTTGCCTGGATTCCTCAGAACTACCAGGATGAAAGGCTAAGTCTGCTGGTCCACAGAAACTGCGGTCACCCCTCTCCCTGGGGCTCAGGCCCAGGAAGATCACGGTTCTTTCCCTGAGCCTCTGGCTGAGTTGGAGTTCCTGCAAGGAGGTCCCACCGAGTGAGACAGGATGAGTCAGGGTCAGGCCTGAAGAGGCACTCTGACTGCAGTCAGCCACAACTGGTGTGTTGGGCTGTGGGGGAATCTCTTGGGACCAAGCTGCCCAGCCTCCCTGGTCCCAGGAGGGGAAAAGCGTGGCCTGGAGCTGTAGAGATGGATGCCACCCTTCCCCCACCCAGGGAGCTTAGCATGACAGGCAGTTATGAGTCCCAGTGCTGGCTGCTGCCCCTCCTCTAAGGAGTTCAAATGGCTTAGACAGCAGGCAGCCACAGCTGTGGTGCCGGTGGCCCCTCCCCCTGGGAACTTGGCAGCTTAAGCAGATTCCAGCTAAGAGGCTGTTGGGAATCTGCACAGCTCTGGGGTTGGGACCCTAGGCCCCAGTGGCGTGGGTTCACGAGTGGGATCTTCCAATCCATGGGTTGCACAGTTCTGTGGAAAAAGCGTGGTTTCCCCAGCTGGGTAGCACACTCACTCACTGCCTCCCTCGGCTGGGAGGTGAGGGCTCCCCTGTCCCATGTGGCTCTCAGGTGGACTGCCACACCACACTGCTCTTCCTTCCTCTCCATGGATCATGCCAGCCGCCTAGTCAGTTCTGATGAGAGAACCTGGATATCCCGATTGCTGGTGGAGGATTCACACACTATTATGGTTCTTTTCGGTGGAGCCTCTGATGGCTGCTGCTCCTAGTTGGCCATCTTGGCCCTGCCTCCCTGTTCAAGTTTTATTATAAGATTGCAGGAAAGCAGTCACATCTTTAGATTCTAATAATAATTATTGTATTCTAGCAATTTCTACAACAACTACAGTGACTTTCTCCATTGAAGTAAAGGCGTCCATGAGGATTGGAAACAGCTTCTTCCAAACTCCTTTTAATGTTGATATTTTGACCTCCTCCTGTGAATCATGAATGTTCTTAATGGCATCTAGAATGGTGAATTAAGGTTTTCAATTTACTTAGCCCACATACATCTGAAACATCCCTATCTATAGCAGTGTAGCCTTACCTAAAGTATTTCCTGAATAATAAGATTTGAAAGTCAAATTTATTGATCCATGGGCTACAGAATGGATGTGTTAGCCGTTATAAAACAACATTAATCTCCTTGTATATTACCATCAGAGCTCTTGAGTGACCAGGTGCATTGTCACTGAGCATTAATATTTTGAAAGGAATCTTTTCTCAGCATTAGGTCTCAACAGTAAGCTTAAGGTATTTAGTATACTATGCTCTAAACAGATATGCTGTTATCAGACTTTGTTGTTCTATTTATAGAGCACACGTGGAATAGATTTAGCGTAAGTCTTAAGGGCCCTAGGATTTCCAGAACGGTCAATGAGCATTGGCTCCCACTTAAAGTTACTAACTGCCTTAATGCCTAACAAGAGAGTCAGCCTGTCCTTTGAAGCTTTGAAATCAGGCAGGCGTTGACTTCTCTCAAGATATGAAGGTACTCGATGGCATCATCTTCCAACAGAAGGCTGTTTTGTCTACATTGAAAACCTGTTGCTTGGTGTAGCCACCTTCATCAATGATCTCAGCTAGATCTGGGTAACTTGCTGTAGCTTCTCCATCAGCACTTCCTGCTTCACCCTGCACTTGTATGTTATGGAGAAGGCTTCCTTCTTTAAACCTCATGAACCAACCACTGCCAGCTTCATACTTTCCTTTTGCAGCTTCCTAGCCTCTCTCAGTTGTCGTAGGAAGAGAGTTAGGGCCTTGCTGTGGGTTAGATTTTGGCTTAAGGGAACATTGGGGCTGGTTTGATCTTCTATCCAGATGGCTCAAACTTTCTCCCTATCAGAAGTATGTTTGCTTTGCTTTCTTATCATTTGTGTGTTCACTGGAGTAGCAATTTTAATTTCCTTCAAGGACTTTTCCTTTGCATTCACAACCGGGTGGCTGACTGTTTGGCACAAGTGGCCAAGCTTTTGGCCTATCTTGACTTTTGACATGCCTTTCTCACTCAGCTTAATCATTTCTAGCTTTGGACTTAAAGTGAGAGATGCATGAATCTTTTCATTTGAACACTTAGAGGCCATTATAAGGTTATTAACTGGCCTAATTTCAATATTGTTGTGTCTCCGAGAAAAGGGTGGCCCCAGGAGAGGGAGAGAGATAAGGGAACAGCTGGCCAATGGAGCAGTCAGTACACACACAACATTTATTCATTAAATTCAACATCTTATATAGATACAGTTCCTGATGCTCCAAAACAATTACAATGGTAATATCAAAGATCACTGATCACAAATCACCATAACAGATATACGAATTATTAAAATATTCTGAGAATTACCAAAATGTGACACAGATACATGAAGCATACACATGCTTTGTAAAAATGGCACCAATAGACTTGCTGGACTCAGGAATACCACAAACCTTCAATTCGTAAAAACAAACAACAAAAAATCCCCACAATATCTGCAAAGCACAATAAAGCAAAGTGCAATAAAAAGAGGTGTGCTGGTAGCTATTCAAAGTCAAATCCATAGAGATAGAAAGTTGCATGGTGGTTGCTGGGGCTGGGGGAGGAGAAAATAGGGAGTTACTGTTTAGTGGGTACAGAGTTTTAGTTTGAGAAGATGAGAAAGTTCTAGAGATGGATGGTGGTGATGGTTGCACAACAGTGTGCATCTACTTAATGCCACTGAACTGTACACTTAAAAATGGTAAATTATATATTGTGTATGTTTTACCACGTTTTTTAAAAAAGAGGAAGAAACTGAGAAGGAGCAACCAGTGAGGAGGGAGAAGAACCAGAAGAATGCATATCCTGGATGCCTAAAAAATATTTCATGGAGGGAATCAAATGGTGAATTCAGGTCAAATGATGAATTTCCTTCTAGCTCTTCTTTTTTTATTGAGACTTCACTTTGGCACACTAGTAACTTTACTAACGATACCCTTTTATATATGCTGTAAATATTTTCCTTATATCATGACCATTTCCTGCTAATATTCAAATTAGGCCATTTATTTAAGAGTTGTCAAATCTCAAATAGCTCATCATAGAATCTGGATGCCAATATATAAATCTCATAATGAGCTGTTATTTGGATGTTATACAACAGTGGTTTCAATGAATCATCCATGAGGCCTGGAGTTGAAATGGATGCTTTATTTATTGTCTCCCATTGCTGATTATAAGCTGTTTCTCTGACTTTGTACAGATTTCACCATTATGTGAAGCCACAGTCATAAAATTTGGTATAGATATTTGAGGTTTAGGAAAGAAGAAGAAAACTCTTTACACAACAAAATAAAGGTTTCTCCTTTTTTCTCCTGATTGCTAAGGAGATCAACCTTTGACTCTTATTCTTGGTTCCAACTATTACTTAATTTACCTAACATGCTTCAATAGTTTTTTTTTTTTTTTTTTGCTTCTTGGTTTGTTTTGTCATTCTGTTACTATAAATGTGTGTTTATTTATATCTTTACTAAATGGAGCAAAATAGGGCTAAAAATTTACTGAATGATCTGTGTATGTGTGTGTGCGCGTGTGTGTGATGGTTTTGACAGCTATTCACATTTATCTTTAGATGTAAATTATATGGCATAGTTCCTTTTTTATGTTCATTAAATTCCATAGATGTCAGTGGTTTCCTTGGAAACAAAAACCTTTATATAACTCGTCAGAGATTTGGTAGCAGAAATACCAGGATGCTGGCAGGGGTTCAGGGGTGGTTAAGGAATGGTTCCCTTGGCAGATATCTGCATTTAAAACTCTTTTGGCTTTTCTCCCTGCCCCTTACCATCATGGCCATTCAATAGTGAACAAGAGAAGATGTTTAAAGCTACTATTAAAATGTAGAATGTTTTCTTTAGTGACTAAAAGCTTTTTACTTAAAAAAAAAAAATCGCAGATATGCTAAGTCTTTTATGGGATGGTATAAATTTCCCAAATTTGAGAAGAGGTTGCTGTATCTCCTATCAACAAGTAAATTTGCATGTGTAGGCAATGCCTACGTTTTTAGTATATATGGTGTCCATTTGTAAAATACAGTGAACTGAATATGTGTGTGGTTGAATCAAGATTCTATATTATTTATAATGGCCAGCATCTGTCCTATTACCTTATTGCCAAAGGATTCTAAAGGTCCTGGAGAGGTTGTAGAGAAGGTAAGGGAAAGGTCATGGTTCTGTTCAAGGATAATAGTAGGTGAAAGGCCTGGCAGCCAAGATCATTCTCATGGAGGCCGAGTGGACCTGTTGTTGAAGACAGAATTAGTGCCATGAATTAATCAAACCCAGGTCTTTTCAGAAGATTGTGACTCATTTTTGTTACTGCCCCTCTCTGGTGTAATTTCAACATAAATCCAATTTGTTCTACATGCAATGGTACATAGTTGCATTTTGGAAACATTTCTCAATTTCAGTTCTTTTAACTGCAATAATGCGCCATCTTGTGGACATATCCGATATTAAATTCTTGAATTAATTCTACATAGTGAACTGCTCTCTAAGCCAGGGTTTTCAATCATGGGTCCTAATATAGAGATATGAGAAGCACTTGGGGAGCTTTTAAAATCCTGATGTGCAGGCCACACCTCAGTCAATTAAATTGAAATGTCTGCTGTGGGGCTCCAACACTGATATTTTCTTTAAAGCTCCCAAGAGATTCCAGTGTTCAGCCAAGTTTCAAAACCATTCCTCAGTAAAAAGAGTACCAGCTTAAATGGATGATTTCGCTTTTGAAAATAGAGATTTTACACAGCAAAGTATCGAGAATTTTCCTACAAAATATGCTTGTCAGAAGGACCACTTTTCAGTCTAGTTTTCCTTAAACTTGACCACTATACGTAATGTAGAGAAGTATGCCACGGTACTTGTATCAGTCTTCTCTGGTAACCACAGCAAAGTACCACAGGCTAAGTGGCTTAAAGCTTAAACAACAGAAGTTTATTTTCTCACAATTCTGGGAGCGGGAAGTCTGAGACAAAGGTGCCAGCAGGGTTATTTTCTTTGGAGGCCTTTCTCTTTGGCTTACAGATGGCTGCCTTCCCCGTGTCTTCATGTGGTCCTTCCTCTGTTTCTATTCCTAGTTTCGTCTTCTAATAGGGAACAAGCTGTATTGCATCAAGGCCCACCTTCATGAATGTATTTAACTTAGTTACCTCTTTAAAGCACTATTGCTAAATACTGTTACCTTCTAAAGTACTGGGGGTTAATACTTCAACATACATATGTTGAGGAGACATAAGTCAGCCCTTAACAGTGTTCCCTCATTACATTACAAAGCCTAGTTTAGGATTTGCTTCTTTATAAGAAGCAGCAGCGTGTGATTATTTTGTTGTTGGTTTAATATAGAAAAGTAGATTTTTTTCTTTATAATCAATACAGTGGTCAATGTGGATAAAACTGCGTAGTCAGAATCATTTCAGAAGTACACGATTGCTTTTGCAGAGTGGCTTTAGTGCAGAATATGTTGATTTGGTATTATCAGCACTAATTTCTGCATGCCCCAGGGCACCCAGTATGTATCTTTGTGTATTGTAAGTGCCTATAAGAGTGTAGTTATTAAGGGCAAAAGCTCTCAGGTCAGAGAGCCAAGCCACAACGCCAATAACAAGCTGTATAATCCTGCAAGTTATATCACATCTCTGAGACTTAGTTTCTTCACCTGAATTACAGGAATAATCTCCATGTTTATGTCATCTAGTTGCAGCAAGGACTTAATGACAAAATGCACGTAAGGCACCTACCACAACTGTCACATTCATTGTTTGTCTAAATACATTTTAGCCATCATTATTAAGTAAATAAAATATATAACTTACATGTATGTGATGTAGTGGGGAAAAGCAAGTTAAATAGGCATAATTTAACTATTTACAGTAGAATTCCATGCACTAATATGGATTATCACTAAGAGACTTATACTTTTGTAGCTGTGGTGTTTAAACCTACTGATTAAAATCTAACTTCTATGTATTAGCTATAGAAAAATGAACTTGAGGCATGTTTATCTTTGCAGCCAAACACCTACCCCCAGAAAACTATCACAGCAATATTGTCATACTAAGACTTACAGTTCTTATTTAGAAAACTGTCTAGATTTGCCAACAGTTAAATTGATTTTCCAACCATCAAAATAATTTTAGAGCAATTTACTTTCAGTTAAGAACATGCCGGTATCTTTTTCTGCACTATGAAGTCATTGAAGCAAAATCCAAAGCACTGTTTTGAAATGGAATAACAAGGTTGGGGGTCAGAGAGACCCAGATTCAAACTCCAGTGCACTTATTAGCTGAGAGAACCCAAGAAGGTTTATTGGTTTCTCTGTGAATGATCATGCTTGCTGTATCGATTTGTCTTGCCAGTTGGATTTTAACTGGTAACAAGACATAAATCATAATGTTTGATACTACTTACTTCCCTATGGACCTTAAGTTCACTTTTCTTCTTAATGTTCCCTAAGACTGGTAAATAATGAAGTGTGTATGTATGTGTGTGTGTGTGTATATATATAACTTGAACATCCTCTATATATACTACATATATATTACTTGAACTTCCTCAATTTTGGAGATTAGGTTATCAACTAATGTGGCATGTATTTTGATACATGTTCCAACAGGGGAAAATACTGGGATGTAATTTAACAAAAGAAACATTGTGAAATGGGAATATTCTCTGAAAATATGGAGTATATCATTACAATTCCCTTTCGGCCTTATGACTTATAGTAGACTGGGCACTGTCCTGGTTTTCAGGTCACGGAGGTGCTATAGTTGGAATGTTTGTGTCCCCTCCAATATTCATGTTGAAACTTAATCGCCAATGCAATAGTATTTACAGTTGTGGCCTTTTGGAGGTGATTAGGCGATGAGAACTTCTCCCTCATAAATGTGATTAAGGTCCTTATAAAAGAGATTTCACACAAGGTTCAGTCCTTTTTGCCCTTCCTCCTTGGCCCATCTGAGGACACAGCATTCGAGGCACCATCTTGAAACAGAGAGCATCCTCACCAGACACGGAACCTGTCTACGCCTTGATTTTGAGCCTCCCAGCCTTCACGTCTGTGGGAAATAAATTTCTATAAATATTTCCCACCTGACAGATCTTTACTTCTAAATTGGCCAGTCTGTTTGTTATAGTAGCACACATAGACTAAAATACTAGTTTTTAGTTTGGGTACTGCAGCTGATGGAATAACCTGGGTAGAGTCATACCATCTTTTAGGAATCTCACCTTCCTCATCAAAAAATGAAGGCGACAAGCAAGATGATCCCTGGGGACTAAAGGTAATATTTGTATCCGTCATAGGACTATTGTGAGAATTAAATGATACACATCTCTCAAATGGATTTGGCAGCCATAATGTGTGATATACTAATATTAATTTGTGAGCAAGTTGGGTAGAGTGGAAGGAAGTTAGGAATGTATACCAGTTTATTCTGAGAAATTTATGTTTTGTCATCTTTGAATGGGAAATGGCTGAAAATTCTCAAATTCCTTCAATGTACCATAAAACAGTGAAATCCTATATCACTGCCTTTGGATGTGATACATGGCACATAGTAGGTACTTTGATAGATGAAAGAATTCTTACATATGGCATTTAACTTATGTAAAAAGTGGCAATTAAGATAGTAAAATATTTACCACTTAACAAATATTTGTTAATGATGAAGTAGAGTTTTCCAGATCTCCTGAAATTAATGTTGATAGAGATTTCAAGAAGATAGAATAACCTAACTAATTAGACAGCATGTTAGTTGATGTTTAAAGGTGAGACAAGACCACTGAGATTCAAAGATCAGAAAATTCTCTTCACACACCTAATACATTTTCTCTATGCCACCTGGTACTTCTGTACTCAAATACTGCTTGATTTTTAAATTTATACCCAAGCATTACTGATTTTAGGTAAGACCAGAGGGCTTGGGAGAAGAATTTGCTCATCACTGCCAGCCATGAATGGGCATAGTTCTGTGAACAGTTATTGTATTTTTTTCCTCAGGTATGTAGAATACTTTTATCAAAACCAAAACTCACTATTTCTCCAAGTGAGTTCCTTGGAATACTAATAGATGTTATAAAAATGTCATCTAGGTGTGGTGGCTCACACCCGTAATACCAGCACTTTGAGAGGCCAAGGCAGGATTGCTTGAGGCCAGGAGTTTGAGACCCAAGGCCCTATCTCTTAAAAAAAATAGCTGGATGCAGTGGTGCATGCCTGCCTATACTCCCAGCTACTCAGGAGGCTGAGGTGGAAGGATTGCTTGAGTCCAGGAGTTTAAGGATGCAGTGAACTGTGATTGCACCACTGCACTCCGGTCTGGATGACTGGTCAAATAAGTTTGGGAAATACTAACTATTCCTTTATTGCAGGATTTCTCACAGGTTTTGATGTGTTGGACATAGGTTAGTGTCACTTCTTTCTTTTTCCTTTAACTGTGGGTCTCTTGGTCACAAGCATCTCATAGGATTAATATAAATGTTCTAAAAACCATTTGTTATGAGGTTAACCACGCTTAATAAACCAGGACACAAGTTTATGAGTGATGCTTGTCTTCACAATAGTGCAGATCCTAATTAAAGATGTTTAGAGGCCGGGCACGGTGGCTCACGCCTGTAATCCCAGCACTTTGGGAGGCCGAGGCGGGCGGATCACAAGGTCAGGAGATCGAGACCACGGTGAAACGCCGTCTCTACTAAAAATACAAAAAATTAGCCGGGCGCGGTGGCGGGCGCCTGTAGTCCCAGCTACTCGGGAGGCTGAGGCAGGAAAATGGCGGGAACCCAGGAGGCGGAGCTTTCAGTGAGCCGAGATCGCGCCACTGCACTCCAGCCTGGGCGGCAGAGCGAGACTCTGTGTCAAAAAAAAAAAAGAAAAAAAAAAAATGTTTAGAGAACAGGTTCTTAGGTGATCGAAACCAGAAACGTCTTTCGCATGTCTCTTGATAATATTAATATAATGTTGAATTTTGTCTTGTATTGTATTATGATGTTTTGAATTTTAAACTTTACTATTTGCATTATTCCCATCTAATTTATTTTTTTCAATTTGAGGCCTTAGTTTATGACAGAAAACCATCAGCATTGCCCACATATTACTCAAAACACAAGAATTTCATTTATTCCCATAGGACCTGGAATCCACGCTGGCATTTAGACAAACCTAAAACCTAGTGCAGCACTGCAGTGAGATTCCCTGTCTACTCATAACTATTTCTAGAGCCTATTTTTCTGTGGTTCCACATCTTATGACTTATATAAAATCGGTACTACTCGGCCTTTGTGGAAGGATGTTAAGTCAAGGTAAACCTTGAATTGAGGTTAGATTAAAAGTGGGTAGGACTTACTTAGGGAGCAATAACTTTTAATAGTCATAGTTTCTTTTTGGTTCCTGGTGTGTGTATGCAGAAAGACAGAAGTCTGATGATTCTCTGGTTCATGGGAGTTGACTTTTACGCCCTGAAAGGGAGGCTTTGCTTCTGTATCCTCACACTGGGGAGCAGCAGTGGTTAAGAGGCTCCACTAGTATTACCCATGTGATCATAATCAGGTTGCTTAACTTCATGTCTTGTTTTCTTCATCCATAAAATGAAGTTAATAGTACTATTTCTCAGGGTTATTGTGAGAACTAAAGGCCATAACAAATGTTTCATAATGGGGAATCTGTAAGTTGTAGTTACTGTTATCCTTAAAACCACAGGCCATTAGTGCATATGTTTAATAGGCTTGAAGTTGTGCCATTATTTGACAAGTTAAACTCTTGGCTGCATCATCCATATTCTCAATGTTTTGTTTAGGTATTTGCATTTGCCATCTATAGTGTATAGGCTTCTATCTGGCAAAGTTTTCACTTTTAATGGTATCTTTAACAGTATTTTTCAAAAACTTTGAATATTACTCATATTTCGAAAATAGTAAGGTCATGTTAAATTTTTACATTAAATCGTTTCTTCCTAGACTATTTCAAGATTCATAATATCTGGTTAAAATTGTTTAGCAAACAGAATTTTTCTTTTTATGAATGTTAATTAAAAATTAAATTTGACTGTCTCTAGTTGAAATGTCATTTTGTATCTGTGCATGAATTACATTTTCCTTGATTCTTATAGTACCTTAGTGTAAATAAATTTAGTAAGAGTTTAAAAAGAAGTTTCACTGGTCGAGACACATACAAATGATATGGGAAATTCAACACCTATTGACTTTATTACTTTTGCCATAAATAAATCTCTACTGTCAAAAGCAGTAGTTAATGAGACATTTATTTTATTTTATGGATCTCTGAAACATGTTTCTGTATTAATCAATTTGCTTGCAATTTTGTTTGAAGATTAAAGATTCTTCAGAAGGCATTGTCTACATATTATTACCATGGATACCAGATGAAAATCTAAATAAAATTAATTTAAGATCTCTTATATTAGTTCTGTCCTACACATATACCAAAGAATGTGGAGTGGCTGAATAAGGAAAATTAAATTTTAAGTTTACACAATTTTAAAGTCAATAATGCTTTCAAATAAATTATCTATACATAATATTGAAAAGGAATAGCTCTTAGAATATCTAAAATAAAAATAGATGATTGAGTGGGATATTTCACATGAGCTGGTGGTTGATAAAACTTTCAGGAAGTATGTTAAAGAATAACTTGTGTAAGTAATAGCGAACTACACTCAATATTTAATTTTATGCTCAGCTGCTCAAAATTTCATGGTTTGAGTTGAGAATTCTTAAGTCAAATGATTTATTTGAAGGATATTGTAGAGCATTTGAAATATTGTGAAAGTGTGACTGGAAATCTGTTTTTCCCATTAAAAAAAAAAACAAAGTAAATTGTTATTCTAGACTATAAAATATAGAAAGTCATAATAGATGGATACTCTTCTCTATAAATATTTTTTTCCCTGATACTTAACTGTACCATGTTATTCTAAATTCTTGCCGGTAAATGCTTACAACTGTTCCACGTGTCTGGAAACTCATCAAGCTTCTTTTAATCATGTCCCTCAAATGTTTGGCTTGTAATTTACTAATATTCATGCCCTATTTAGATTGTAAACAGAAACTACAAAGTTATAACAGAAAAGTAATATATTGAGCTGAATCATGCCTTACTTTTATAAGTTGAGCTTGTTTCTCTGGCAACAAGATGTTAGATAATAAATCATATATCTAAAACCATGTAACTACAGAAGTGGGGAGCTGAAAGTTCAGAATTGTCATCTGACTTTGTTGATGGCATCTTTGCCTCAATTAATAAGGTGTGACAATGTTGACTCAAGGACAGAAATTCAAGCTGTGGTGGATCCAAGGGGATTCAAAATACTTCTTTTAATCCTAACAAAGCATATTGCTTTAATGGCATTAGTTGGTATTAGTTGCATGTGGCAAAAAATTTCATGCACTATTAATCCTAGCACTACATTGCAACACTAGAATTATGTGTCCTTGGCCTTAAATAAATTATTTGGTTGTATGATTGAGAAGAGAAAAACTAATTATTTTAGAGGCCAGTCTGAATTATTGCCTTAATAAAGGTTCAATTTCAAAAAATGGGAAGTTGCTCAGTTCAGTTTAAAAACAAGGTGGGAAAAGTAACAGCAAGTGAGTCTTTAATTTTGTCAACATCTGAAGCTACTATTAATACAGAAATTTGCGTTGAAAAAACATTCAACTAAATAAGTTGCCTTCATGGTTTAGTAATACCAGATATATACAATCGTATGTTTATTTTCCCAAAGATCAAACTGTGTTCATCTATATATTTGCATACATAACATTTGAAAATTTTCTCATCTAACACAACATTGTAAGCATGGCCATGATTCTAAATATTTTTAATATTTATCAGTTTTATAGATGAAAAATAATGCATTGATTGGAAATCATGTTAGCTACTTACTATTTACTTTTGAATAGACAATTTCTGTTTTATTTTTGCTATTATAGGTAAATCTGAAGCAGATATCTCTTCTTCATTTGGCATTTTTATTCTTTGTATTGCCTCAAATTGTAATCCTAGCAGTGAAATTACAGATCTGAATAGATCTAATTCAATCCATTATCACAGGTTTCTTCCTCATTTCCTCTCCTTTCATGTATTTCTGTTTTTGTATAGTGGCAATTTTGATTCCTTACTTCATTAATATATTCACTTCTTTTTCATAGTCTACACAAAATAATTCTAGAATAAAGACACTGGTGCTACTAATAACAAGTCCACTAAAGAAAATCCAACATTTCTTTGCAGTTATCTTTATTCCTTAGTGTATGCTTCACTAAGAATATATACTCCAAGATTATTAAAATTATTTTCTATAGAGTTCTATTATTTATTTGCTATACATTTAGATTTATTTATTTATAGTTACATTCAATTTTGGAGATTAAAATTCTCTATTGCTTTTATCAATTTTACATTTGGAAAGTATAAAATATTCCTATGGTTCAAAATTCAAAATTATATAAAGAAGAATGCTCAGGGAAGTCACTCCCATCCATATCCTTTCACCCTATTCCCACTCACCTTCTGGTTTTCCTTACCATGTTTCTGTTTGCAAAAATAAGGAAACACACACACAAACACATACCCAGCTACCCAGTCTTCTCATCTCATTTAATAAAAAGTCCATCTTTGCCCAGTGAATTGAGACACCAGTGTTTTCAAAATATATATAAAATGCCTTAGTCTTTCTTACACAAAATGTAGCATTCTATCTATATGCTTTTATACGTTGTGTGTTTCACTTAATGTAACGTCAATACCTCTTCTTATTGATCATGGGAATCTTTGTCATTCATTTGTACAGCTGCATATTGTTCCACTGTATGTAGGTTCTGTAGTTTTTCAGTCTTCTGTGGATGAGTATTTAGGTTATTTCCATTATTTTTTTAGTATGTGTAAGGCTACAATTAAAAAAAAAATGCCTTCCTTTACATATGCAAAAGTTCAGTTTCAGGATAAATTCCTAGATTTGTTTGTGTTGCTAACATCTTCATAGACTTTTCCTTTGTTTAGTTTTTACCATTTTCTACTCCCCTTGCAATGTATTACAGAATCTTTATTCACACACAGTCTCACCACAAAGGACATTGATAAGCTTGTTATTTTTGCCACTTCGGTAAGAAATGTGATTAACACATTTTTAACTTACCTTTTTCTTACCTATGCATGAAACTAAGCATCTTTTCACATGTTTAAGGACCACATATGTATATACATACATATATTTCTAAAACATATATAAGTAGGTATTTATACACACATATGCCTTAATAAAATATATGTCGTATATTTTAATATATCATAATATATATCTTAATATACATAAATATGTCTTAGTCACTTTGGACTCCTATAACAAATTATAAATATGTCTTGGCCACTTTGGGCTTCTATAACAAATTACCATAGACTGGTGACTGAAATGAAAACATTACCCACAGTTCCGGAGGCTGGGTAGTCCAAGGCAAGGTGCCAGCAAATCTAGTGTCTGCTGAGGGCCCACTTCTTGGTTTGCAGATGGCTGCATTCTCATTGAGTCCTCACTTAGGGGAAAGCAGAGAGAGGGAATGTTGACTTTCTAGTCTCTTTTTCCAAAGATACTAATCCCATTTTGAGGGCTCCACCCTCATGGACTTCGCAAAGTCCCTACCTCCAATACCCTATCACATTGGGGTTTAAGCTTCCATCTATGAATTTTGAAGGGAGACAGACATTCAGTTAATAGCACAATGCTCATTTGCATACTTTGCACTTTTTTTTTGTTTTCATTTGGTATTTGGTCCTTTTTTTTCCCCCCTTGATTTTTGTTAAGCTCTTTATATATTAGGAGAATTAGCTTTTTATGGTACCCTAGAGGTGCAAGAATGTTCTCCCAGTTTATTTTTTCCCTTTTGATTTTGCTTTTGGTGTTTTGTTTTTGCTGCTGTTGTTGTTGTTGTTTCTGCCTTGTAAGTTTTTGTTTTTATTTTTATCTAGTCACTTTATCAATATTTTATCGTATTGCTTTTGGAGTTTGAGTCACAGTTAGTAAGTCTTTATTCATGCCTAGTTTATAAAGAAAATTCACCTATAGATTTTTTTTTCTAGTATGACTTCATGCTTTTCCGTTTTGATCTTGGAGCATCTTGGAGGTATTTTTTTGTTTGTTTGTCATGAGGTATGAACCCAAGTTTATTTTTCTAACTTACTATTCTTTTGTCCTAACACTATCTTTTTTCAGAACATTTTTTGCCCTATCCTGGTATCTAGGTGTTCCAATAAAATTTATTTAAAAGTCCATTTGTATATCTCTTTTTATTTGCTATCCAGTTGTGCCAACATCACTTATTTAAAAGTCTGTCTTTTGTACTACTTATCAAAAAGTCCAACTTTTGTCTAGGTGAGTTGAAATACTACCTTTTTGATATATAATGTTTCTATGGGTATCTGGATCAATTTTTGGACTATTTTTTACTATTTCATTGTTCAATGTGTCTATTAATGCTTACTGAAATACTTTAAGTTCAAATTCTATAAGGGAAAAGTGGATTCTTATTCTAGAATGGTAAAACAATCAGAAATTATCAGTTTTTACCAACCCGTTAGGTCAAATTTTACTCTCAGTACTGTTCTCTCCTTTCCAACAACCACCTCCCATGAAAAAACTATTTTTCCCTAAGACAATTTGTGTTTTTTTCATATATTTTATGTAGCTAGAGAGTGCAATTTTCTAGTTTTCAAAGCTTTTTATTTTTACTTTATTTTTTCAAATTCCTAGAAAACGACAAAATCATTACTCGTTAAACAATTAGCAATATCTTGTAGATTTACCCACAAAGTCCAGAAAATAAGAAAAAAACACTTGTGGTTACTCTGCCTCATAAACTTTCGTTTTTAGAAATCCATCCCATCATATAAGTTGTTTGTTCTATAATTTCTGAGCTCATTTTCTGTAAAAATAACTCCTGTGCATTATTCATGTTGACAGGCCCTTTAAATAACCATAAAGCCTGTGGGAACAGATTAATGCTGCATCTGCCCTGTGCTTTTTAAGTCTATCATTTTTATGGAATGGAAATCTTACATAATGCCAGAACTTTTCTGACATTGTCAACTGCTTGTAGTGGCATAGGGAAGTACCTTAGCTGCACTACGTGGGTGACAATGTCATATTTGCTGATTGGATTTTTATCCGAGAAGGGTGAGAGCTGTCAGTTTCGCTTCCTGTTAGAAAGATATTCTAAGTTGAATAAGTTTTCCTTTAAGTGAATTGTCACAGGTAGCAACTATCCGAGTCTGTATATTCTATTCTTTGTGCCAGAATTTTTCTTACCACTGATTACCAGGCACATAACCACTGTAGCCATTTATGACCTTTGAGAAATTAAAATTAAAATGATATTAGCCCATATGGGTAGCAGTGGAATTGGTCTGATTTAATGTTTTTAAATTGTCTTTATTTTTTGAAACAAGTAATGTTTACATCTACTAAAAATTAATTACAACTATTAAAGGTTATCTTATTAAAAAGCTTTTCCCCTTCTCCATTTCTTCTCTTCCCTTTCCCTGCGGCAAGGATTCATAGTATGTTTTCATTTCCCAGAAAACCTGTAAATGATGGACATGCTCTCAAATGCTATTTAAACTTAGCAATATGTTGCAGAAATTATGCCGTGCCGGTACAAATACAAGTACTCGTTCTTTTTCTAGAGGTTGTAGAGTATTATTTCATATTATAGATATGCCATAATTTATGTACTGAGTCATTTCTTACTAGGCATTTTGTTGTTTCCAGTTTTTTCTGCCTCAAACAATGCTTTGAGATATATATATGTGTGTGTGTGTGTGTGTGTGTGTGTGTGTATGTGTGTATATATATACACACACATTAAAAAAATCATCTTTGGGAACAATGCAGGTATATTTGAATTTCCTATTGGTGAAATTGCTGAGTCCAAATGTATGTGCATTTTTACTTATGAAATACATTGCCGAATGGCTCAACTAAGAGATTATATCAATTAATCAATTACACTTCCATCAACACCAATCAAGATTACCTGTTTCCTCATTCTCTTGCCAATGCCATTTTTGACTGAATTTTTTTGGTCTTTGAAATGTTATAGATGAAAAATTGGGAGCCCTTTATTACTAAAATTTGCATTTCTTCTATGAGTGGAGAGGAAACTTTTCTTATGTGTTATTTGTATTTCTAACCATATCCTTTGCCCGTTTTCCAATAGATAGTTGTTGTCATTGCTTCATAAGATATTTTGATATATTAGGAGCTATCATATATTGGAAACATTATCTCCAGCTTTTAATTTTAATTTGACCTTGTAGAATTATTGCCTTCTAGAATTACATTTTGTAGTCAAATTTGTTAGTCCCTTTTTAAAAAATGTACTTCCAAACAGAGTGCTGCCTGGAAGAACTATCTATTCTAAAATAATAAAGATCATTTTGTGATTTCTTCCAGTGTTTTTATGATTTTAGTTTTTATGGTTGTTATCTTTGAGCTATCTGGACCTTAATTTATGACAGTGACAAAGGAATCTTTATTAGTCAGGATTAAAGTAGTCCATGATAACAAAGAGCCCCCAAATGTCAGTGGAATAACCCATCAAAAATACATCTCTTGCTCAAACCATCTGCTGAAGGTCTGCAAAAACATTCCAAGATAGCTACCCTCAGTGATCTAGGGATGTTTCAGTCTCGAGCTCAACCGTCTCAGCAAGAGGCCTTGCATTTGCTGTGGCAGGAGAAAACAACTGGAGAATCAAAGAGGACTCCTCAATGCCTCAGCCTAGAAGTGACACACATCCCTTCTGCTTATTGATCATGTATAAGTCACATGGCCCAGCCTAATTCAAGGAGGCTGGGACATACAGATAGATTCCAGTATGCCCAGGGTGAAAGGAGAACCAGTGATTAGTGAACTCATAATGTTGACTGTAATGTCTATTTTATTTTACTCTAGATGACTGCCAGGTCATCTAACAATACTTATTGCATAACCCATTTTTTTTTTCTCATTGATTTGGAATGCTATCTTGGTTATACACTGAAAGCCTCTGTATCTTTCCATTTTTTCCCCTGAGATCATTGATGTTTCTATATATTTTTAGATTAGTAATCAAATGTTTTAATTATTGTGACTTTACAATATATATTACTTGATATAGTCCTACTTTATTAGCTTTTATTTACATTTATTTTAATTTTCATTTGAATTTCAGAATCAATATATATTGTTCTCCTAAAAACCATGTGTATTTTTTATTGGTATTTCTTTAAGAGATGAGATTAATGTTATAACACTTTAGTGTACTACTTTTCTGCAAGCAGAAAATATGTCCTCATTTATGTTCAGATTGTCTTTTATATTCCTTAGTAATGTTTTAAGGTCTTTATCATATAGATCTTACACAGTTAAAGTTAAACTTCCTCTGAGTGTTCCATCACTTTAATGTTTTAAATGGAGCTTTCATTTATATTTCTAACCACCTTTTATTAAATAAAGGGAAACTAATTTTTGACATAATATTATGTATCCATGTGCTTCACCAAATCTTTTAAAAACTAGTTTTCAGGCCGGGCATGGTGGCTCACACCGGTAATCTCAGCACTTTGGGAGGCCGAGGCAGGCAGATCACAAGGTCAGGAGATCGAGACCATCCTGGCTAACACAGTGAAACCCCATCTCTACTAAAAATACAAAAAAAAAAAAAAAAAAAATTAGCCAGGTATGGTGATGGGCACCTGTAGTCCCCTCTACACGGGAGGTTGAGGCAGGAGAGTAGTGTGAACCCAGGAGGCGGAGCTTGCAGTGAGCCAAGATCGTGCCACTGCACTCTAACCTGGGCAGCAGAGTGAGGCTCCATCTCAAAAAAAAAAAAAAAAAGTTTTCATTTGATTTTTTTCATTTTAACCCATACTCTCTGTAGCAATTACAGTTTCACTTCCTTATTTCTAAATTTTATATCTATTTTTTCTTTATCTTTGAATTTAAGTTTATGTATTTTGATGATTTGGTAAAATTCTCATCCCTTTGCAGTTGGACAAAAATTAATCGATGTTGTATATGACATCATTTTATTAGATTCTAAACTCTTTATGAATTAGAACTGTTTAATTCAATAAAAATGTTTAACATCTCCCATAGGAAAATCACTGTGTGAGGTCCCAAACGATATAAAAAAAGAAATAAAACATAGTTTTATTTATGCTCATGATTCTTATGCTCATGATTTTTACATTTGAGATCCTCCCTCCTCAGCCCCCCAGAGCCAGGCACAGTGGCTCATGACTGGCTGAGGTGGGAGGGTTACTTGAGCCCAGGAGTTCAAGGCTTCTATGAGCTGTGATCGCACCACTGCACTCCTGTCTGGGTCAATGAAGCGAGACTGTGTCTCAAAAACCAAAAAAAAAAAACAAAAAACCACAGGGAGTATCCAAAGGCTGTAATACAAGGTCAGTTGTAGTAAATGATGTAATTGGAAATCATAAGAAGTGTATGGAAATACTAGGATTTTAATTTTGCCCAGTGGTGCTGTGGGTTGGAATGGAGGAGGGAATGCAGGAAGATGGGCAAGGCTTCACAGAGAAGGAAGCGTTTAAATGATATGTTGATGTTCAGAAACGAGAGCAAGTGACCAGGGTGTAGTGACATGTACCTGTAGTCCCAGCTACTTGGAAGCCTGAAGCAGGAGGATCGCTTGAGCCCAGGAGGTTGAGGCTTCAGTGAGCTCTGATAGTGCCACTGCAAGACAGATTGTGGATTGCAGAAATGACCATTGCATTCCTCAGGGGAAAATCTATACTCATTTTTACAGCTTAATTTTTTTCAGCAGCTAGAAGAGGTACACCCATGAACATTCAGTGTCTTTAGGAGACTAACCATTTGTGGGAATGGTCCATTAGTAACTCATTTGTACATATCCTAATTTAAAAATTGAGTATCCATTATATTGGAAACTAGGACCATTTCTTTCTCATTATTTGAGAGTCATGATGTGTCTATAATTTCCTTTATGACACAGAATTTATCTGACACTTTGAGTTAAATCAGGCTTGCTTTTTGGCTCATAAGTATTTATGTATAGACAGAAATTGTGTTTTTTATTTTTATTAAGTAAAATTGTGACATTGATTTTGTAACAATTAAGATGAATTTTTCTTTGCAGACAAATTTAATTTAAGGAATATTGGCAATCAACTTTCATTGAAAGCAGTGGGTTTTGTGATTTCATGGAATAAATACTCTGTTCTAAGAGTTAACTGACCTACGTTTTTGTTTCAGGGTTTTGGCTAAATAGCTGCACATCTGTGGCACAAAGCCATTTTTCCTCAGTTTCCTATTGTGTAGAAAAAAACATTTGGGATCACAAAATTCCTAGGTTCCTTCCATTCTGAAACTTTTTACACCAATTCCAACTTTGCCTTGCATGTCCAGTGATTTGCGTTTCTCTATGTAAAGCACATCTTCTGGCACTGAAGTGAAAATGAGATTAGAAAACACCTAGTATCGAGAATAAAAGGTACAATTCCTAAGCTTATTTTGCCTTCATTTGCTTCCTTTTTTCTCCCCTGAGAAGCGGGATGTCAAGCTCCTTGGAAAACTAATATTTCAAAGGAAATATCAGTTTACAACTGAAGTATAGAATTGAATGATTTCATTGTCTCAAAATGATATGGTGGTGAGGGTAGCATTCTATAATTTAAATATTCAAAGTTTTGAAAATGTACAGATTCTTTTTAATAATTCTTCTCCAGAAATATTAGTATTTACTAGCAGTATTTTTTAAAAGCAAGTCTTCTTTGCAAGGTATAATCAGTATCGAATCCATAAAACAGAATATTTTGGAAGTATGGCTTTAATACAATGGCATAATTATTGCTGATTATGACCAGAGTTTTGGATTCAAGTAACATTAACACACCAAAATTATTGAAGTTGAATGTGCCCAGATTAGCAAAATGAGCAATATTTTTCTCTTAACCCTTAAGTCCTATTTCCTCTGATATTTTCAGGAGTCCTCTTTGCTTTCAGTAGATATTCAAATGATGACTCTTTTAGTTCTCCATATAGAAGACAGAAATCAGTCTTATTCTCAAGCTCTAACAAACCTTCCCAAAACCCAGTGACATAAAACAATAAACGTTTGTTATTGCTAATGAGTTTGCAGGTCAGCTGAGTGGTTCTGGGTTCACTTATGTGTCTGGTCAGCTGTGGGTTGAAGTGGCTCTGCTGATTTGGGCTGGGGTCTCTCACGTGTTTCGAGGTCATCTGGCTCTAGACTAGTCTAGGGTTGTCCCTACTCATCTCTGCGTGTTTTGTTTACCTCTCCCTTAAAATCAGCACTCATCTGGTTTCTCCACCCCGGGGTATCTTCACAGTGAAAAGAGAACAGTAAGAGACAGAGTGGAAATGCACAAGGCCTCTTGAGGCCTTGACTTGGAGCAGGCACTCCGTCAATTATGCCACATGCTTTAGCCCAAAGCAAGTCTCAAGGTCAACCCAGTTTTCTGCCTATTTAGGAGTACGGAAATAGGCTACCCCTTAATAGAAGAAGCTGCAGTCACGTTGGAAAAGGATGTGGATACTGGGAAGGTGAAGAATTGTGGCCACTTTTGCAATCAATCTACCCCACTTTCCTTCTGAGAAGCTGGTTGTTTCCGCTGAAGTCAAAGCCAGCTGAAACCTGGACAATCAAGTAGCCAAAAACCTTCCCTGTTAGACTTCAGCATATTGAATTTGGCTTGTACCAATTTACAGAGCCAGTTGTTACACACAACTATTAAACTAAATAAACTTCAATCTAAACACATTATATTGAAAAAGGATAATCATGCTAATACTGTCACTTCCTAGTTTTTATTATTATCCATGCTCTCAAGGTTATTTATAATCATTATATCCAAATGGTAGTAATGATTTATAATGATGCTACTGATGTCTGTGCCCAAATCTGTTCAGTGACACCATGATGATAGATTGAAATTGGCCATGAGAGTATTTACACAGGAGAAATTGACAAACACTACTAATTAGGGCTTTTTTCTTCCTTTTTTTGATAGCTGCTTGTTAACATTTACCAGCCCATCATTGCCTATACGTGTGATGGAGGATTTGAAGGTCCAAGTCAAGTCATTCCTGCATTTTATAGCATGAGTTACAGATATACTTTATTGACTTCTATGTGTTCTATGCTTTGATGGAAGAAGGAAAATATGTGGATAGAATAATTGAGGAAACGAAATTGCTTAAACCTACATTTCAAAATCAGTAATGACCATGGTGATAAAAGCTGTTTCTCTGTTTCTTTAGTAAACTTTACTGGATGTAATGAAAACAAATTTATTCAACTTACTAGTGTCAATGTGCAAGAATAACCTTAAGGAAAAATGAAAGAACATGCAGGTAATGTTTTAAATTATAGCTTCAGTCGTTAAAATATGGCATATGCATTCAGGCAAAAATTGTCTTGTGTTAAGTGCTTTCAACACAGTAATTTCAGGATGAAATTATTATGTATTGAAAAGCAACAAAAGGAAAGTGAGGTTCACTATCTTCTATCTCCTTGCTAATGGAGACCAGAGCTTATTTATTTTTGTGAGTCAGATGAGTTGAAGTTTGCCTTCCAGTATTCCAAAGCAGCAAAAGGTCATTCCATCCACATAAGAGCCTGTCGAGCAGAGAGCACTTTTCATAAAGAAAATTCATTGAAGAAGCACTAGAAAATGAATATAATGGAAAGAGTAAGGCTGTTCAAATTCTATTCTTCAGTTTTACCAATATTACAGTAAATTCCCAGAAAAAGCAAGAATTAATAGTGATTTTATATGAGGGATCAACTTATCTGGGCTCTTTCTGGCTTTTTAAAATCCATTTATTGAGGGTATTTTGATGAATTGTTAGAATGTGGTATTGGACAGTGGGAACTTATGATAAATATTTGAAGTGTGGTGTTTCAGAGTAGGAAAAATGAGACTGCTAAGTAAGTAAAGAATCAGGATTCTATTTATAAGCCCCTGACAATCCTAAGAAAATTGTTTTAACTTTCAGTGTAACTTCTGAGGCTACAAGAGCCCATTGCCTCCTGATATTTTAACTGTTACAGATAACCAAGGGAGGAAAGCTAGAATGAATCATGTGATACTAAAATGAGACATGCATAGATTAATATAGGAACAAATGGATAAATTTGAAAATAATTTTTTTAAATGTGAGCAAATAGACATATCTTTTATACAGAATAGTCCCAAATAACTTATGTGGCTAATGCCCCCTTGATAGGCTGGAACAAAACTCCCCAGCCTTTAAATCACAGATAATGACTATCTTCCAAAGAGTACAATATGGAAAAAGGGAAAAAGAGTAACTTTTTCAGTGGAGAAACCTGACAACCATTCTGTATTAGTCGATTTTCACACTGCTGATAAAGACACACCCGAAACTGGGAACAAAAAGAGGTTTAATTGGACTTACAGTTCCACATGGCTGGGGAGGCCTCAGAATTATGCAGGAGGCAAAAGGAACTTCTTACATGGTGGCAGCAAGAGATAAATGAGGAATAAGCAAAAGTAGAAACCCCTGATAAACCCATCAGACCTCATAACACTTATTCACTGTCATGAGAATAGCATGGGAAAGACTGGCCTCCATGATTCAATTACCTCCCCTTGGGTCCCTCCCACAACATGTGGGAATTCCAGGAGACACAATTCAAGTTGAGATTTGGGTGGGGACACAGCCAAACCAAATCACACTCCCTCAGCCAGGTAATCAGGTCAACATTTTCAGTATTAAGTCATGTTGCTGGTTTGTAACCTTGATGTGATATAATAATGACATTATTATCTCCTGGTCTACTTCCCCACAACCAATAATTCCAGTCTAATCATGAGAAAAACATCAGACAAATCCAGATTAAGGGATATTTTGCAAAATACCTGAGCAGGATTCGTAAAAAAAGTCAAAGTTTTCAAAAACAAGAAAAGTCTGAGAAAACTCATGGTATAGGGGAACCTAAGAAGGCATGATGAGTAAATACAATGTGGTATCCTAAATGGGATCCTGGAACAAGAAAAGGACACGAGGTCAAAGCTAAGGAAATATGAATAGAGTATGGACATTAGTTTTTAAAAAATATCAATGTTGGTTAATTGTGACAAATAATGTAAGACATTAACAACAGCAGAAATGGTTCTCCCTGTTGTAGAGGATATGGGAGAACTCTGTCTATTCTCTTTACAACATTTTTGTAAATCTATTTATAGACATCTAAAATAGTTGCTGTAGTAGGGCATGGTGGTGTGAGCCTATAGTCCCAGCTAATCATGAAGCTGAGGCAGGAAGATTCCTGGAGGCCAGGAGTTCAAGGCTGCAGTACATGAGGATCACACCTGTGAATAGCCACTGTACCACTCCAGCAGCCTGGGCAAGACTCCTTCTTTAAAAAAAAGGGGAAGAAAAAGAAAAAATGAAATAGGTACTGTAAAACTGTTCTGAATTGGAAGTTTTTTTTTTTTAAATCAGATTATGGTGACAAATAATTAGACATCCCTTAGCAAATTCTCTGATATTTTAAATCAGATGCATGGGACAGAGTGTAAATTTGTAGGTGTCTGAGTGCAACACATATTTAATACAATGATTCTTAACTCTGGAGAGCTTTACACCTTTGAGTATATTAGCATTTCTGTCTGAGTAGCTGAAATCACACTGGAAAAAATGTCAACTGTGTTAGGGTCTATTTCTAGCTGTGCCACTACCCAGCTGTGGCATCTGAAACAAATTACTTCATCTCACATTTGGCAGCCTTTCTCCCCATGCCACAAATATATTGCTGTGTGTTGGACACTTGAGAAGTCATGTAATAGTAATTATTATTTTTTTATTGCTAATAGCTATGTAATTTCATTACTAATATTAACTATTCAAGGTCTATTTCAATGAGTGCTCTACCATCCAAAATATAGTTGATTTACTATCAAATAAATTTAATTTTCAGTATTTTACATGGTGTTCAACATTGCAATTTAAACATTTCTTTTAGAAACAAGTAGCATTTTTGTGGGTTAGAGTTTGATTTGGAGAGACCACACCCACATTCACTTACCATGTGTTCCCAACTAAATTAGCTGAAGATGCAAAAATCCAGTGGACATAAAGTCAAGGCTAAGGGAGAGAAAGTGCATATTATCTAGGTTTTACCCTGGTAGTGAAAGGGCTTTTCTGTGATGGCATGCAGCTACCCATGACATTCTTTCTACTAGTAGGTCTTAATGGAATTAAAGACCGTAACTCGAACTTGCTATGCTACAAGCCTTTTCTGTGGGGGACTTATATTCCCATTCCACATAAGCAACATTAGCAATCAGGGGTCTGCAGATATTTTCTTGTATGAAATTTGACATCTCTGAGGACCAACAAGGATACTGTTCATATGGAATGTATGTTCTTTTTATTGGTTTTTGTTTGTTTGTTTGTTTTTTGAGATGGAGTTTCACACTTGTGGCTCAGGCTGAAGTGCAATGGCATGGTCTCGGCTCACTGCAACCTCTGCCTCCCAGGTTCAAGTGATTCTCCTTCCTCAGCCTCTCAACTAGCTGGGGTTACAGGTGGCCACCACCACGCCTGGCTATTTTTTGTATTTTTAGTAGAGATGGGGTTTCACTGTGTTGGCCAGGCTGGTCCCAAACTCCTGACCTCAGGTGATCCACCCACCTCAGCCTCCCAAAGTGCTGGGATTACAGGCGTGAGCCACCGTGCCTGGCTGAAATGTATATTCTATTGAGAGTGAGGATCAATAATAGGAGATAATAAATAAGCAAACAAATCTTATTATTTAAGAAAGTGATATGAACTATGAAGAAAACTAAAGCACAGTCACAGGAAAGAAGATGATGGGGGATGAGCTCCACCCATTGAATTTGATTTAATACACTTTTATTTGGGTAGTGTAGATAATGAGTTGGGTCTGAGGAAAATGATCATAAATCCATTCTCCTGATAGCTAAACATAAATTAGAACGAATAAAAACTGTAGTTTTATGTAAATTAATTCACACTGTTTATGCTTTTTTCTCTCTGGCTTGGCTCACTCAACATTATATGCGTATATTGTTGGGTGTTACTGTAGATTGTCCATTTTCTTTGCTGCGTAGAATGTTTCATTGTATGAATATACCAAATTTATTTATCCATTATACAATTAACGTCTTTTGTATAGTAATTGGTTTGGTGCTATGACAGAGAGTGCTGCTTTCAACATCTTAACACATGAGTCTAACACAAACACCTATAGGTGGAATTGCTGAGTCATAGGGTATGGTATAGGGGAACCTAAGAAGGCATGATAAGTAAATGCAATGTGGTATCCTAAATGGGATCCTGGAACAAGAAAAGAACGTATTCAATGGGGCAAAACGTTCCCACAAAGTAGTTGCCCTAATCCACGTTCCTATTAAGAGTGCAAGAGAGATCTTGTTCTCCACATCCTCACCAAAAGTTGACAGTGATCCTTTTATTCATTAATGTCTTTCTAGTGAGTGTGCCATCGTAACACCTAATAAAAGATCATTTTATTATTATTTAATTAAATGTATATAATTTATTTTTACTGAATTTGATGTGCCTACTATGCCCAGTTATAAGTCTTGATGCATGAACCACACTTGACACATGAGCCTCTACTCATAGGCCCATGCAACCTGCTTTTTAAAAAAATTTTTAAGTTAATTTGTTATTTTTAATTGTAATGGGTTGAATAGTAGTCCCCAAAAAGATATGTCCATTTCTTAATTCCCAGAACCTATGAATGATGCCTTATTTGGAAAAAGGCTCTTTGCAGATATAGTTAAGTATTTTGAGAGGAAAAGATCATCCTGAATTACCCAGGTGTATCCTAAATCCAGTGACAAGTGTCCTTGTAAGAGACATACTAGGAAGATTTGACACAGACAGAAGAGAAGGAGGTGATGTGAAGATGGAGGCAGAGGTCAGAGTAATGCAGCCACAAGCCAAAGGATGCCTGGAACCACCAGAGGCTGAAAGAGGCAAGGACCTGAATCTCCCATAGCAGCGTGACACTGATGACACTTTAATTTTGGACTTCTGCTCTCCAAAACTTTGAGAATCAATTTCTGTTCTTTTAAACCACCAAGTGTGTGGCAATTTGTTATGGCAGCCTCAGGAATCTAATACATTGAAAGAGACAATTTATCACATCATGTAAGACTGCACCAGTGTGCTAACCAGCAGCCAAATTTGAAATGTAGCTGGTCCAAACTGGATGTACTGTAAGTGCAAAACAAACAGTGAATTTTGAAGTCTTAGCATGAAAAACAGGGATGCAAAGTATATCATTAACACCTTTGCATGTTATTAATATGTTGAAATAATAATATATTGGAAATATTGAGTTAAATACATCTTAGTGGTAAAATTAATTTCACCTGTACCTCTTTACCTTTTCAAAAATTGTGACTACTAGAACATGTTAAAGTACACATACGACCCACATATTTTATTAGATAGTGCTACCTAAACAAGAGTGGCAACATTTAGAGGTGTGTCTATAAGAATTACAGCCTAACTGTTGTCAGTACATCATGAATTCATTCTTTTAGTCTTTATTCACCCAATGAAAGAGTAGACTTTTATTGGGCTTCTGTTTTCAAGTTCTATTGCACAGATTGGGGTACAAATATAGAGATCCTGCATTTCATTTCTGTAGTTAAACTACTGGGGTCTATACAGAAGATTTTTTTGTTTTGTTTTGTTTTGTTTCGTTTTAGTAGAAGAGCATGTGGATCTGCTACCTGACAAACAGAGGCATTTTCCTGCATAACCCTTTCAAATAGAAGACAATTTCCTGGCCAGGCACAGTAGCTCACTCCTCTAGTCCCAGCACTTTGGGAAGCCAAGGCCAGTGGATCACCTGCGGTCAGGAGTTTGAGACCAGCCTGACCAACATGGTGAAACCCCATCTCTACTAAATACAAAAAATTAGCCAGGCATTGTGTCACATGCCTGTAATTCCAGCTACTTGAGAGACTGGGGCAGGAGAATCGCTTGAACCCAGGAGGCAGAGGTTGCAGTGAGCCGAGATTGCACCACTGCACTACAACCTGGGCAACAAGAGCAAAGACTCAGTCTCAAAAAGATAATTTCCTCAGTAAAGAAATTGACACTTATAAATAATAAAATTATGGATCAGCTTACCCTAGTTGTTGCATATGGAGGAATACATTGTAAGGTGTTATTAGTTATTGCTACAGTAAAGCTGCATAACAAAACCCATCAAACACAATAGTTTACAACAACATGCATTTATTTTCTTGTGCAGGTACATATATGCTGCTGAGTTATGTTGTGTGCTGGCTGAATTTGGATCCAGATAGCCAGGATCCAGTTAGCCAAAACCAGTCACGTGGTCCAACCCCAAATCAATGGGCAGAGATGTACACAACCACCTACTTGACCCCACTGTGGGGTTCCAGAGGGTGGGACTAAGGAATTGAGAACAATTATTGCATCCACTACACAAGAAAACGTCATTTTCTTCTTCTATCTGACTGTCATTTCAATAGCAGGTTCACATTCATTGATTATCTAAGATGTGGTCAAATGATGCAATAAGAGAAGCAGGAAGTCAGAGTTGAGTAACTAACTAGGCCCTGTCTTACAGGATTTTACGGTCTAATAGAGGACACGGGTCCATTATTTGACCTCTTTGTGCTTCCTCATCCATAAAGCAGATAGCACTACTGCTTGCTTTACATGGTTGTCCTGAAGATTCATATGAAGGGCAACTCATCAAGATTATAAGATTATAAAGATATAGCTGTTGTCTGTATCTGTCTATCTAGTTGTCCATCTAGTTATTCGGTTTGGCCTTGATTTTTAAAAACTAGCTGCAGCTATATTGATATGTGCTTTGGAAATAAAACAACATGGAGGAAACACAGCATGTTAACGATGCCTCTGTTTGGGTTTTGGCATAATGAAGAATTGTTGTTTCTTTTTATATGTTTCAATATTTCCTAAACTTTCTTTCATGATCATCTGTGACCAAAAAAAAAAAAAAAAAAAAAAAAAATCAATGTATATTTTAAAAGATAATTTACCCAGTGAATTGGTTTAACTGGGAATTCCAGCTCCAAAATTTGTTTTATTTGCTAAAGACTTTGACCAAATTGTGTAGATAATTATGCAAATATTAAAGTTTGTTTTGTTTTCATAGCTACCACCTTGGAATTTTCTAGAAAATGTTTTATTTTTAATATACATTGATGAATTTGATTGCTAATAATTTGCATTATTTTTAATATTACATCTGTTTAAACTATAAACAATGAAGTCAGTCATTTTTTTGCCTCACCTTATTGTTATTTAAAATTGTCAAGTAGTAATATTTTCCTCTCCTTGACAAAGATGGGGTGTGCTGCCACAAGAAACCCTTGTTATATGGAGGCTCTTCTAGGTTTATTTAAATTGTGAACATTTGTAGTTAATAACACAAACAATGAGCAATCTGGATTTTTCTTTTTCAAGTTGTCAGTGCAAGTAAAGGCATTTTAAAATCTGAATCTGCTTCCACCAGCAGTTTTGACAATTAAAGTACACAAAATGTATCAAACATTTGAGATAGGCCAAGTATTCAGTTGAATTTGTTACAGATCTTGAAGTTGACTCAAGCACTAATTGCTACTTTTCAGAGACCCTTTCAAGGTATGCTAGCTAGGTATGAATATCAGAAGGCTCCTATTACCACTGTTTGACCACAAAGGTAAAGAACATCCAATAGACAACTAAATTCTAGATCTTTATTTGAGGTATGGGAAAGTTTTTAACATATTCTGAATCTTTTATTTTTTGCAGCTTTCACTGTCTCAGATTAGATTTTAAAACTCAAGAGCTAGAATAATTGATCTAGCACCATCTCTGGTGTCTTCCACGGATGTGTTGCCTACAGTATATTCCGTCATCAAATGTGGTTTTCTAAACCGAATTGCATTTAATTACAATCAAGCAAATTCATGCTGTATTTGAACTTCAGGCATATCTTTATTTTCCAGAAAGCCTGTTTATCCTATAGCCACTCCTGACTTCCTGAAACTGTAACAGATTAACTGAGAAGAAAACAAGTATTATATTTCTAATGCATTTTCAGCTAGTGGAAAAGATAAATAACTATATGAGTCAATAAAAAAGTATCATTTTCATGGAAAGGTAGATTGGAAGAGCCTATCAGGACAAAAGAAAAGAACCTGTTCTTAATGAAAATAAAGAAATCTGTTTTCTCAATCGTCATACTAAAAAAAAAAAAAAAAAAAATGAGTGGTGTCTGCACATATTTTTATTTGGGATAATAAAATTGAACAAGATGATTGCTATAGCCAGCATACTAAGGAAAGAGGACATATAAGCCATATCAAATGTAATGTAATTGCCCCACACTATCTTCTACGAAAAAAAAAAAAAAAAAAACTTGGAAATAAGATTTGTGAACTGCACATTGTCTTGATGACCCATGGAATTTCAACCAGCTCTTTTAGAAGAAGTTTACCTATAAGATGCCTTAGACACACCTTCTCTTTCCGAATCCTGTATGAATGTGTAAGAGAAGAATAAACTCCACAAACATAGCATGGGATGTTGGAAAGAATTGGGGAATGTGAGAAATAAAAAAGAGAGATTAAAAGAATCAAACATCAAAGAAAAGTAAAATAATATTTGAGAACATTTCTCCAGTGTTTAATATTCTATACAAAGCTTTCTGTGCTGCTAGAAATGTTCTGCATCTGTGTTGTCCATATAGTAGCCATTAGCCACATGTAGCTATGGAGCACTGGAAATATGACTTTTGTGGCTGAGGAACTGAATTTCTAGTTTTATTTCATTTTAAGTGTAAACAGCCACATGTGGCTAGTGGCTGCCTTATGGGAAAGCACATACATGTTCACAGCTCTACCTCTCAAAGTGTGTGTGGGAGCTTATTAGAAATATAGCATCTTGGCTCCCACCCAGACCTATTGACTTAGAATATGCATTTTAACAAGATCTCCAGGCAAGTGGTTTGCTCCTGAAAGTTCCATAGGCCCTGCCCTAGAGCAATGTTCACTTGCTAATTAACTACCCATTCAGAAACACTGAGAATTCTTTATTTTTATCATGGGCGAGTGAACATTAGCAGTGTGTTCATTTTATCCACAGAGGAGTACTTGATGCAATAGGATGAGTCATAATAGTGCTTAAACTGCTTACTTTAAATCTTTCCCAAATGTGAACAAAACTTACCCTGACGATTGATCTGTTGATTTTCCCATTCATGAAACAAACACAGAGTCCTACATGGTAGGTGGAAGAGCATTAAGGTTTACCCAGCATCCCTAGTTGGATTTAGGTATGTACCTTATTTATCTGTAGTGAAAGAAAGAAGGCTTGACACCTGAATTAAAAAATTATCATTAAAAAATTGTAAAAGAAGGAAACATTATACGTGTCAGAACTAGAGAATGATGTTGACAATTTATTGCATTTGGCCCCTTTCCATAGGTCTTAATTTGGAATCTTGTAAAAGCTGACTCTGAGAAAAGGACTTGTATACAGGTGGATTATTTGAAAGTGATCCCAGGTACCATAGTGAGTGGAGTAGGGGGAGTGAAGCAGAGAAAGGAGAAAGGTCATTAAAGGGTACTTGGATGAGTGGGCCACTGATACGAACAACTGGGGCTCAACCCCTCTTGGGGCCATTGAGAAACTGGGCAGGTAAGGGAGGAAGACATCAGCATGTGCGGGAACTGTGTACCTAAGCTGTAGGAGCCCTCTTAGATGGTGGACATGGTGTAGGACACCAACAGGGTCTTGCACACCATAATAGAAATTGCTCATGTAATGGGATCCTACCCTTAATGTGGGGCAGAAAAATATCAACGGCTGCTGGGGAATGAAAACCAAGATCCAGAGTAACACCAGGACTCTGGTAAAAGTCTGCTAGTGGTTAGTTTGCCTTAGGCAGGTTGTTGCTCTTAGCCACAGGGTGTAATGGAGGCTTTGGACTTTGTGATCCCAGAGGTTATTCCCTGCTCTCACGCCAGTATTCTTCTGCATCTTTCCTCATCAATGTTTATCTGTTTATTTCTTTTTTTCTGAAACTTGCTCTTTCACTCTGTCTCTCCCCTAGGAAACACTAAAAATACCTTGTAGGTTAAGGAATCTCCAAAACACAAGTATGACTGTTTTGAAATTCTGTTTGACTCATGTGTGTTGAGTTACTTCTAAATTCAAGGTATTGTGAGTACTTGAATGATATTTTTTACAAACAAAATAATGAAAAACTTGGTCTGACCAGGGAGATTTTTCTGATCTTTGTGTGCGTTTATTTATGATTATCTGAAGCGTGATGTAAAATAACTTATGTATATACATAGCACAGTGAGTTCTGGATGGAGAGAAGACTAATTATTTATAGAAAAAGTCTTTCATGTAAAAATATTGCATTAAATTAGATTTTGTTACATATGATCAAGTTGTCATTTCTAAATAAAACAAAATTCTGAAGGCTCTGCTTGAAAATCAAAGAGACGTGGTCACACTAGCTGTGGAGGGTGCAAAGGAATGTTCACTAACATTAAGCAATTTACTGTCCCTTTGGAAGGCAATATATATTCCCCTAAACAGGAAAAATAAGTTTACAAGGGAGCATGGTTTATGTACAGTCACAGGAGTAGGGCTTGCAAAAGATTCTATAGATACTCGTGAAGGAGGTATATGAGAGACAGAGCATGAGATTTAACATGGCTAGTAATGACCTGCTTGGAAATGGAAGGATTTGAGTCAAGTTTTGAAATGTGAGGGTTTTGTTTAGAGACTCTTTCGGGAAAATGAAGCAAACAGAGCTGAGCATGATCCTGGTATCCTGACTGAAGAGTACTTGGCAAATTAGAGAAGATATAGTTGCAAATGCCAGGGAAGAATGTGAATGCTAGGCATAGTGCTTTTGGGGAATAGTCCTTGACTTTGTCTCTTTTACAATTGAAGAGACAGAATACACACACACACACACAGAGAGAGAGAGAGGCTCATTTCAGCTGTAAACACATATATATGTAGTTTTAAATACATATATGTGTATACAAACACACACACACACACACACACACACACACACACATATATATATTCTTTTTTTTTTTTGAGATGGAGTCTCGCTCTGTCACCCAGGCTGGAGTGCAGTGGCGCAAACTTGGCTCACCGCAAGCTCTGCCTCCTGGGTTCACGCCATTCTACTGCCTCAGCCTCCCGAGTAGCTGGGACTACAGGTGTCTGCTATCACACCCAGCTAATTTTTTGTATTTTTAGTAGAGACAGGGTTTCACCATGATACACGTATATATTTTTGTCACCGGTGTGTGTATATGTTATGTATACACACAAGTATAATATATGCACACACATTTATAACACACACATATATATGTATATAACAAATTGAAATGATCTTAGCACTAGAACTCTATTGTACTAATAGTTCGTTTTTTTTTTTAGTTCTATGTAAAAACAGTATCATTGATTTATTATCAATGAATTTATGCAAATTTGTATATTTGCATTGGTTGAGTGCCTTGTACTAGAACTACAATGTTGAATAGAACATGTTCTCTCTTTTACAGGAGCTCAACATACAGGCAAAAAAAAATGATTACGCTTCAAAGCCATGTCATAATAAAAGTGCCCATGAAATTATATACAATCTAATTCTAATCAGATTCTCCAATTCACTTGCTATTTAATTCCTGTTCTCAATGGACAGAACGTCTGAGCAGAGAATCTTGAGAGAGAAAATCCAGTGTGTCAAATACCATCTTGGATACAAAATATCCATCTTGTACTTGTGAATAATAATTCGGTCTAGCAGGATGTCCTCTTGCAAACTGAAATGAGCCTACAGTCCCATCTGTAGGGAAACAAGAGGACTCCCAACCATTACACACAGGATGTTGCTGATCTTAGGCCACTGGCTGGCACAAGGTAGCTGTCTGCAGTCCTTTACCTCTGGCTGGATTTCCTCCTTCAACTTCTAAAAGTCCATGGCTTGGGTACAGTCCCCTGGTGGAGATCACCAGCGTCTTCTGTGGGCCAACTGAATTGTTGAGGTGGGAGGTAGTAAAGTCAGATTTAGGGTCTAGTTTGTCCTCCTTCTCTCTCATTTTCTGTCCAGCTTTCTTTCCCAACTGCCAACCTTGATTTACAGTTCAGTTAAGTCCCAAAAGTAGATGCAACAGCAACAATCTTCAATGGACTTCAGCAGTTCCCTCAGTTTTGTAAGACGGAATTGCTCTAAAAATCCCGATTCTGTGTCACTCTAAGCGGCTCTGCCTCCCCGATCATATGTTAGCTGCATTCAATCCTAGCACCTGCCCAACCTTCAGGCCACCTCCACTGTCACTCACTGCTTGAATATCTTCAGAACATGTAGATTTGTCCTAAACAGGCCTAGGAAATGAATACACAATTGTACACACATTTTTATTTTATTGAAATTTGTTGTGAGTAAAATGGCAGTCCCTTATCTACTGATGGAGTACCTTCTAAAAGCTTTCTTTGTTCTTATTCTTTATCAAATTATTCACTTAATGTAAATTACTTATATGTTTTTATGTATTTTTTCAGAGATGATCATTTGGGTTTTGAAAAATTTTATTGTAATTAAAAACTCAAAATATTTACATTTATATGAGGATAATTACTTTGTCCATGAATTTCTTATTTAATGGTAGTCTAATTTTCATAAAGTACTAAGTACTCTAGAGGCATGGGTTGGCTGAAACACGCAGATGACTTTGTTGACTCTAACTCAAGTATCCTAGAGTAAGATTGGTTCTGCTGGGTGAAATGATCCCTCTTCTCCAATGCTTCTGATACCCCATTTCATTATCTGCCTACACAGAGGGGAGCAGGCAAAAGCTGAGATTTCTTACAGTCCCAAGAGAACCATTTTTAAAACTCAGTCTATATAAAATATTTCCTGTATGTTTTCACCAAAGCTCATTAATGTAATTTTCACATCATTATTGCATCTAACGATCATGTAAGCATCCCTGATCATGTGGAAAACTAAAGATGTTAAATTAAAATATTGACACTGATGTTAGTAAGTAATGATTGTTTATAAGATGTCTGGATTTTAAAAGCTCTGTTTACTTAACCTGTTGAAAACGGAAGTTTACTTGTCTTTGGTGTATAAAATTAAACATGTGACTCTCAACTTTGTAGAGTGCTTAACAGCTTTTATAATACTTTTATGGGGGATTTGCATTTGTTATGGGAACTTTTTTACTTACTCTGCTTATATTTTCAGAAATGTGTCTTTAGCCACTAGCCGAGGACAGTGCCTGACCAATAAAAAGCATCCGAAAATGTTAATGATTATAGATGGTTCCACAACTTACAATGGTTTGTGTTACGTTTTTTTAAATTTTATAGTGGCTGGAAAGTGATACACATTCAATAAAAACTGTATTTCAAGTACCCATACAATGATTCTACTTTTCACTTAGTATGGTGCAAGACTGCACTTCAGATATTCCAAGTATATCTGTGAGAGTAACAGAAAAGTCCAAATCAGAAGAGAAAATTTGCTATCCTCATTCAGAATTTCTTAATCTTACTGGAAGTACATAGTTTTAAAATCTGTTTTTGTTTTAAATACCTGGATGGAATAGACCAATTTGGCAGTCTGAAAAAGAACTAAAAAAGCCCAGCTGTCAGACAAAATCACGTCTCTAGGAAGAGACACACTGAGGGAAGGATGTAACTGAGAGAAATAAGACATAGCCCTCAGCTTTCCCAGTTAGGCCAATGAGAAGAATGAACAGCATCATTATGTGGAGAAAATGAATTATAGAACCTGATCATTATTTGTGAGCTCATTGATGTAATGAATTTGCTTACACAGTTTATATGTGACAAAGGTTTGTATGTACTCACTTCTCCTTGTCCTTAGGCAATAAATTGCCAAGAGTGTACAGACCTGGCCTTCTTGCTGAGAAAATTTGTGGAAACCGTCATTTCAGAAAGAAGCAAAAATTAGTACAAAACATTGGGACTATTTTTTTGTTTTGTTTTGCCTGGTTTAATTTTTTTTTTTTTTAAGACCAACCCCTGAGGGCGCACCCTTGGAATAACAGAAGTTTAGGATAGGAAAGTCTCTATGGTCAACTTGCCCTATTGAAGGAGCACCCAAGACCATCAGATGGTCAGCAGAGAAAGTGTTTATGATGCAATATCAATACATTTGTGAAACCTCATATGTCATAATGCTGTCTTGAAGAGTGACAATTCATATTATCATGTTAAAGGCTTAAGTCTTACATTAAAGAAATCACTTTAAGTTTAACCCAGTGGTTTCCAAACTTTTTTGGCCAAAGATCCCTTTTATCCCTAAAACCTTTGCATACTTGTAAATGTTTATTTAATACAAGCCTGAATTTGTCTTTAGTAACTTCCTGCTCAACATATGGTCCTTAGATGAATGGCATCAGCATCACCAAGGGCTTATTAGAAATGCCAATTCTCAGGTCCAGCCTCAGATTTAGCAAATCAGAATCTGCATTTTAACAAGATTCTCAGTAAAATGAGTATGCACGCTGTAGTTTGAGAAGCACAGGTCCAGTATTCCTTCTGACTCACCATCTTCACTTATTTGAAATTAAAGACCTGCTGAGAAAATGTCTTATGCACATTATTTAAGCAATATTAGAATTGCAGGCAAGTTGTACCTGCAAATAATATTTGCACATGCTGCCTCTCTAGTTTCTGTGATGCTGGCAGATGTCTTTCAGAGGCCTGAGTGAGTCTTTACAATCTGCTCGATTTGTTTTGTGAATTATGAGTGATGAAATTCTAGATTACAAAGAGCAGACAAAGAAGTTTGTGCCTTTTCCCAGGCATAGCGTCAGCTGGTGAAGTTTATAGAGCTGGATGTATTTAGTAGAAATCAGAGCATGACTAACACTTCAAGAAGAAGTGCATATGCACAAAAACGGGCAGAGAAGTCCAGAATTGCAGCTTGGCTTTCAAATATGATTATTGGTTTTTTACGACAGGTGAAACATTTATAATGAATCAAAATGCTACTCATTATGCAAAATGCTTGCAGAAATATCTCTATCAGAAGCAACTAAAATGTATACAGTTGACCCAGATGGAGAACAAGGGCCCCTTCTCAGGTATTAGAAATGGTCTGTATATTGATAGGGGTTACATGGGTCTAAGCATTTGTCAAACTCAGCAAATTATTTAAGGTCTGTATATGATTTCACTGTCTGTGAATTATACCTCAATAAAAATGTATAACATTTATGAAATTTGAGTGCAGCTGATATTAGATACAGCAATGTGGGCTGTCAAGAATACTTTAATGGAAATGTGCATTTGGAAATAAATGCCCTTCACCTTGTATATGGAGAGATTTTTATAGGAGGGAATAGCCAGTCATTGAGTAGGCTGGGTTCCAGTGACTTCATGATCATGCCAGTCAGTGATGCCAGCTCTCCAGATGGCAGAGGGGGTTGTAGCATGGACTCTGAATTATAGACTCTGGGTTCAAATCTGACCCTAGTTCCCAGTGACCCAGGACATGTGATTTGACCTTTCTATGCCTTATTTTCCCTATCTATAAATGGCAATGATAAAAATATTTCCGTCACAGGAACATTAGGAAGACCAAATGATTTAATATTTGTGAAGAACTTAGAATAGTTCTGGCACACAGCAAACACTATATACATATTTATCAGATAAACAAAGTGACTCCAGTAAGCTAGCTGCAACCACCATAACTGTCATCTACAACTTAATCTGTTTTTTTCTTTTACAGCACTTACCCTTCTTTAAGATGATCTTATTTTGAATAATTTATTTGCATGTCATTATCAGTTGCCCACCCACCTACTTCATGAGCCCCAAGATATAAGGGACTGGTCTGTTTTGTTCTTCACTGTACTCCTGAGGCACTAGAACAGTGCCTGACACACAATAGATCATAACACACTGAATGAATGAATGAATGAATGAATGAATGAATGAATGAATGAATAAAGGAATGATGTTTAAAGCAAAACAGGTTCTTAAAGAAGTGAGTCCTGTGATATAAATGTTCCACCAAAACCATTTCCTTAAATACTGATTAAATTATTATGTGCCTATCCTGTGTGCTGAGTGGTACGTAAACAGCTTACTGGGGCTGAGGTATGTGGATTGATATGTCCAAGGAGGTTTGTTGAGTGAGAAGGAGCCAATAATTGGAAAACCCCTGAGAACCTAATGCCTGTAGCATGTCCCAGTATCTGAAGAATTTTTATATATCAATATTTTGAATAAATTCGTATTTGTCCTCAGAGAAATAAAAACTTCTACTTTTAAGAATACTCAGAAGCTAAACTAAGATATTAATTATACCATCTAATTGTGCTAGATTTACCCTTTTTCCTTCAGGATAGTAGATCAGGTAAGATTAAGCAATTTATACTATGACTGGGAGGAAACTCAAATTAACAACAGACTAGTTCTGCCCCTCAAATTTGGCAGATGCTCTATTTCCATTAATCCCTGCACCTGCCTTCGGATTTCATGAGGCAGGGTCCTAATCATACTCATCTATGCATTGCTCGGAGCTTCCTAGAGTGTCTTGTACTTAATACACACAATAAATAGACGATGAAGCTAAATGAATTGAATTTGAAAGTATAAATACATGCACAAGAGCTTGAGACCAAGGATTTAAAGTAAGACTTTGTGTTTTACCAAGACTCTGCCCGCTGGAAGAACAGAGGGGTCACCCACACAATCTGGAAGTTAGGCTCACTCATTCCATTTTGCAATTCCTTATTGGCCTTGCTAGGCCTACCGTTTATTCTCACATACCTGACATACACCCACACACACACACACTGTAGTGATGGATTTACTTCAAGGACCGTGAGTTATGAGATAAGCCACACAGAGCAGAGCAAGAGCGTACAATACTGAAAAGTATGTTGTGGTGAAGATTCATGTTTGAGTCATAGGACAGGAATCCAGATGTTTATTTTTAGGGGTCTCAGATAACATATCTTTACATTTGAAAAGCAGCAGGGTATTTGCTCAGTTACACAATAAGTATGTATTATTTTATTGAGACTAAATTACTTCTTTTGATTTCTGTGATGCAGCACTCTTTTAGTATGGAGGGGCTCATCTGGCAATTCCCTAACCTTTTTAGTAGAAACGAATTTTGATAGAAGACCAAATGAGTATCTTTTTGTTTTCACTAACTCCCATGACCTGCATTCTGAGTTGTTTTTAACTCGAGATACATGAGTTCTCTGTGCTGCGTTCTGTCATCCCCAACATCATTTCTACAGAATGAATCGAGCAAAGATGGCCTAGCATTAGTATTTAGCAAGCAAATACTATGTGTTTAGCAAGCCTTCCACCACAATACTTAGATGATGTTAACGGTAGAGGGTGCTGACTGCAAGTTGTCCAGGTTCTTGGCATTTTGCACAAAGAATTGGACAAAACGTTCAGCAAAGCAAAGAAAGAATGAAGGAACAAAGAAGGAAAGCAGGGATTTATTGAAAACAAAAGTACACTCCACAATGTGGGAGCAGACTCGAGCCGCGAGCAGCAGCTCAATGGCCCAAATACAGAATCTTCTTCAGTTGAAATACCCCCTAGAAGTTTCCCATTGGCCACTTCGTTCTCACCTCATGTAACTGAAGAAGTAGCCTGCAATCAATCTGATTGGTTGCAGAAAGCAGCCAACCAGAGGCTGAGGTGAAGTTACAAAGGTCACACTCACGTGCAAACATCTGATTGGTTGCTTTTTGCAACCGATGACCTGCCTTCTGAGTTTCTTTTTAACTTAAGATACATGAGTCCTCTGGGCTGCGTTCTGTCCTTGGCTGCTTTTTGCGAGCAATCAGAGGCTAGGGTGAAGTTACAAAGTTGCCAAGGAAGACTGGACCTGCTATCAGTCTGATTTATTGCAGACAGCCAGTTTCCCATCTGCCTCATGGAAAAGCTCAACTTAGGCATGGAAAGTTAGGGTTTTCCTTTCAATTTAGTTCTAGGAAGCTGGCATGAAACAGCCTTAGGTTCCCTGCCTCCAGGCCCTATTCTCCTGCCTCAATCATGTTATCTATGGCAGTGCTTCTAAAACTATAAAGTGCATCAGCATCCCTGGGGAGCCTTCTAAAATGCCAGTGTGGATTCACCAGGTCTGGGGGTACCTGAGATTCTGTAACTCAAACTGGGCCCTGGGTGTTGTATAGACCACACTCTGAGTAGCAAAGTTCTAAAAGGAAATACATTTATCACCCTTCCACAAACGGATTCTATTAAAAAAAAAAAAAGAAAAAGAAAAAAATCATGTTCTCTTCCTTAAAATATAGTTTCATATTCTTTGCCTCTAAATTAAGTGACTGTAAACTCCCTAGGCAATGAGGAGATTCCCAGCTATGCTGGTCTAACTGCAAAACAATTTTTACACACCATCCGCAGCAATGTCCATGCTCATTAAGGCTGTATTTCTGGATTTTCCTTTGCAGTGGGCTTCCATGTTAGATCGTCACTACATCCAATTTCAGAAAAAAAAAAAAGTTTTGAGAAAAGTTCTCCATGTGAGAGCACTTCTGTGCTGTTTTTAAAACGTCCGTCTCATTTTTCTGGTATCTTCCAGCAGGCAGTGGGGAAACCTTCTTAAGCTCACCCCTCTTTCACTTTGAGCTTTATGGTGACATTTTTCTGGCACATATGTCAGCAGAGCCAGCTTTTTAGCCGAGGTGAAAGGAACACGGGAAGCACTGCTTCATTTCTGCCTGGAAAAGCCAGGGACATGATGAAATGTGATTTCGTTTCCTGAAACGTGGAAGGATGGTTGGCGAAAAATGAAACAGCACAGCCATCGCTCTTCACTAAGGGCCAACTCCTTGAGAAATGTGCTACTTTAACTCTTAGTAGTTTCTGGACAAGGCCTAAAATCAATCATAATCTTAAAGGAGGAAAAAATTCTATTTCTTTTCCAGTGGTATTTGAGAGAATAGGAACTCGGTTACAATTTGATTTGCACTCTGTTTGTGGGAAACCGACCACCCGCACTGGTTTTGCTTATTGGTTTGTTTGGATACACACGTTTATGCACATGCTCAGACCACAAAATTGAGGCTCAGAATGGAAACCCGAGGTTTCCATTGAGGTTTCAGCTAAAATAAATGTAAATTTAAGCCTTTCTTTGCCAGTTTGTGCTTCAAAACTTCAGAAAGTGGGAGATGCAGGTCAAAGGGCACAGAGCAGCAGATATGTAGGATAAACAAGTCTAGAGATCTCATTTACAACATGAGGACTGTAGTTAATAAAACTGTATGGTATTGGGGATTTTTGTTAAATAAGTAGGTTTTAGCTGCTCTTGTCACAGACTCACAAAAGTAACCATGTGAGATGATAGAAATCTGCTTTAAAGTAGCAATGTTTTACTGTCTATGTATCTCATAACATCATGTTGTAAACCTCAAATATATGCAATAAAATTTATTTAAAAATACCTATAGGCTGAGTTTTTCAGAACATAGAAAAGAAATATCAAATGGATGAGGATGAGAAATGGACATAAAATGGAAGATTATTATTATTATTATTATTATTATTATTATTATTATTATTATTATTTTGAGATGGAGTCTCGTCGTGTCACCCAGGGTGGAGTGCAGTGTGGTGATCTCAGCTCACTGCAGCCTCCTGAGCTCAAGGGATTCTCCGACTTCAGCCTCCCGAGTAACTGGGATTACAGGCACCTGCCACCACATCCGGGTAATTTTGTATTTTTAGTAGAGATGGGGTTTCACCATGTTGGCCGGGCTGGTCTTGAACTTCTGACCTCAGGTGATCTGCCCGTTTCAGCATCCCAAAGTGCAGGGATTACATGCATGAGCCACTGTGCCCAGTCAGAAGAAGATTATTATATCAAGATGGTTTTATAATAATGAAGAATAGGAATCTGGACATACTCAGATTTGTAGCATAGACTGATTGACAGTCATGTTTGCTCTCCCAAGCAGAAAATCTAAAAGGAAACCTGGCTTCTAAGTATTTGGAGATTTAAACCTTGAATTCTGATTCTCTAATTCCAAGTGGCCTTCAGTGAGTTAAAAATACAGGCATCAGCTGGAACTTGAATGGAGAGTAGGGGCTTTGCTGGGAGTTGCCTGGAGAGGGAACTATTTTAAAAAGACTGTTTGAGTAAAACTGGTGTGAGACCAACAGGTTCGTATGCCCATTTGCACAGTAACAAACCATTTGCAGCAGAGAAAGAGTTTAATCATTGCAAGTGCAGATCAGGGAGGTAAGAGGAAACCCTCAAATCCATCTCCCTGAAGAAGTTCTGGGCTGGGATTTTTAAAGGGATTATGGAGAGTGAGTGGCTGGAAATTTGGGGTTCTTGATTGGTTGGAGTAAGGAGGATGAAATCCTCAGGTTTTGGAAAGTGAATTATTTGGTGGGTCAGCTTCTCTTGGAGCCCTACAGACTAGCTGGCATTAGTAGCTTTACTGGTATGCAGGACCTGAAAGAACATCTTCAAGGAAAAACTGAATGTTTCGTAATGTTCAAGTTGTTATCTGTACAGCAGTTGAGAGGAACTATAATCTTGTGTAACAGGGTCTATGTGATTCTAGAACAATACTCAAACATCTATGAGGAAGCAGGTCAGAGAAAGCTGACCTAATAATTAGTGCTGAATGTACGGCAAGTTTGGTTTGTTTTCTTCCCCCACAACCTTCTTCCCTGATTAATTGGATAAAGTTTATAGGGATGGTTTCAAAACAAAGGAAAAAGGATACAACCAGGATGGGTCCAAATGATTCAGGACATTCTCAGCAACAGCCCCCATGACTTCAGTCTCTCTAAAAAAAAAAAAAAAAAAAAAAAGAAAAAAAGAAAAAATCTGAGGACAACTGTAAGGGTAGTCAGGGTTTCTTTTTTATTGTTATTATTTTATGTGACAGAGTCTCACTCTGTTGCCCAGGCTGGAATCTGGTGGTACAATCTTGACTCACTGCAACCTCTGTCTCCCAGGTTCAAGCAATTCTCCTGCCTCAGCCTCTCAAATAGCTGGGACTACAGGTGTGTGCCACCACACCCAGCTAATTTTTGAATTTTTAGTAGAGACATGGTTTTACCATGTTGGCCAGACTGGTCTCGAACTCCTGACCTCAAGTGATCCACCCACCTTGACCTCCCAAAGTGCCGGGATTATAGGCATGAGCCACCATGCCCAGCCAACTGTAAGGGTTTTTATAGATGTGTTTACATAAAAGAAAACAGCACAGGAAAAAAGTGTGCAGTGTCAATAAATGGGACAGGCTTATTCACTCCTGGTTTGTATTCTCCATCCCAAGAGAATCACCATTTCACTGCAAAGGCATATTAAGAGCCATGTAGAGGAATTGTGGCAGATTGAATAGGAAGTTCTACCTGGTTCAAATGAGTTCAGATCTCTCAGGGAAGTTGGTGACTGTGGACCCAGGTAGTCCAGGTTGTCTTTGAGAAATGATGGAGAATGTAGTGTCAGAGGTGAGGGGATTCTGTGGCCTCCATCTAGCATTCTGCTTGGCATCTCCAACAAAAACTCAGAAATATGAGAAATAAAGGGGGAAAATGTTTGAATGCTATCCCATGGCAGTTAATATGGAATCTGTTGTGGGTTGTAGATTAGTTGTGTGATTCAGGTGCCATTGGAGGTTTCTGGAAGAGAAGGGCCTTTTAAAAGCCTCTGAGAGGCCAATATTATCCTCACAAAGAGTAAGAGGAGGTTTATTGTATGTACGCAAGCAATATATACGAATCCCATTACTTGCTTATGTCTTACCCTCTTCTGCCCTAGGAACAGGCTGGTGAGAGAAGTGACCCAAGCACACCTTTCTGCCAGTCTCGAGCATTTTAGGTGTTAACCACCAAAGTGGCTGACATATGTACTTACTCATTTGATTTCAATTTGCAGAGTAGGAACAATGGGCTTAGGTTTTTTTTTTACTTCTCCAACTCTTTAATCACTGAATGGAATAACTCATGTTGAGAAGACAAAAGAATTTCCTGGTAGACCTTTTGAACAAGAGTTCATAGTTTTCAGTGCCATTGGTAGCCAATGTGATACAATGGCATTGTTGTCTATTATGTTTTTTAGGTTGTGACCTATTTGTGGGTTATGAATTCAATTTTGTGGATTGGGACCTGCAATTAAAAAAAAAAAAGATGACGGAAATAGAACTAATAGAGTCAAGCACCATGCAATACAAAATGTCAGAGGTATCCCAACTAATAAGGGTGAATGATGGTTTGTAAAACTTCAGTTACATATGTATACGTGCATGTATGAGTATTATGAGTGATAATATAAAATGCGCTTTTTACTGAGGAGCATGATCAGAACAATGTCAAACCATTGACCAACATCAATGTATTTCTATTAGGAAGATATTTAAATGACATTTTTATGGTAAAAGGAAGAAAGATCACTAAAATATTTGCGAATCTACCCTGCACAGCCACTTTACTCTTTTCAGCTTCTAATTGAGATAGATACTCTATATTACCCTGTTTATTAATAAACCCTCAAAGATCTATAAAGGTGAATTAACTCTCAGGGTCTTTAAAAGATAAATTAACTTGAACCTGCCTCGTTGTCTGTTTCAGAGCCAGAATTTGAACATGGATTCATTTTAGCTGCAGTAAGCACATGTATTAGTCAGAATTCAGGGTTGTTAACAGAAGGGCAGGCCAGATTGGAGAGAGCTGGAAGCATATTCCAGGTAGAGACAATGGTGCCTGATGAAGCCTGAGGGTTCTGAATGCTGGAGTAAAGCCAGGGGTTATTTACATTGTGACTGGGTGTGAATCTAAAGATAGATCTGAAACTAGAAGATAAGCCCATGAAGGAAATGGGAAAATGTGCCCTGATTTTGAGTTACATTAACAAAAAAAATCTGAAGCTGAGTCCAAGATGGAAGAATGTCTACATAATTAGAGAGGACAGAAGTGATCACGAAGACCTAGAGGACAGGGAGAGGCCTCAGGTAATGCAAAATCTGCCCATAATGATTGAGGTCAGGAGAACAGGTGCTCTTCCCCGGTCAGTTTTAAGGCTGAAATGTTTCAGGAAAACTGGGAACAAGGCATGGTTGGAAATATCAGGCTGAACGGATGCATCAAGAGACTGCAGAGCTCAGCATTACCTTGCCTGGGAACAGGATGGGCCCCAAATGTGGCTGAGAATGCAAGTCTCGTGGGTGTATGTTTAATGAACCTAGTTGGGAGATGTTAGGAAGAAGATTGGTTCTGATGTGAAAGTTTCCTTTCAAAGAATAGGCCACCCTAATGGCAGCAGTGCTGATTATGATGGAAATTTCCTATTTTGATTCTTCGTCAAAAGAAAGAAGAGCTGGTACAGTGATGCTTGCCCGTGATCCCAGCACTTTGGGAGGCCGAGGTGGGAGGATCCCTTGAGGCCAGGGGTTTGAGACCAGCCTAGGAAACAACAAGACCCCATCTCTACTAAAAATTAAAAAATTAGCCTGGCACGGTGGCATGTGTCTATAATCCTAGCTACTCAGGAGGCGGAGGCAGGACGATCTCTTGAGCCCAGGAATTAGAGGCAGCAGTGAGTTATGATCATACCACTTGTACTCTAGCCGGGGTGACAGAGCAAGACCGTTGATTTGCTTTATGCGACCACTAGAGCCGGCGCCAGAGGAAAAGGCAAGTAGGCAAGATAAAAAAGGAAACTTTATTAGCTAGCCAATGTGAAGGAGGAAACGGGCAAAGTTCACTGGTCTCCAGCGGCGGAGGCCGAGGAAGTCGCTCCGGCATTCTCAGGCGCGGTTCCTGGGTCCCGCGTATGAGGAGGGGGCTGAGGAAGTTCGCGCCGCGCACCTGCCGGGAGCGGCTTTTCTGGGAGTGGGAGGGCAATAGGCGGGACACGGGCGTGTCGGGGGGCGTTCCATAGGTGCAGCCAGGTAAATCTTGGTCTCTTCGGATTGACGTCACCTGGCGCATGCCCGGTTGATCTGCACCTTCCCGGGCACTGGCTACATTTTCGCGCGTGCGGGAAAAGTTGGTGATGAAGAACCGGGAAGTATGCCATCTTAGTCCCCTTTGTTCTTTGTTTCCCTCTCCCTCCATCCAGACAGTCCAACCTTTTATTGATTATGATGATTGGGGGCGTCGTTGTCTGTCCAACTACTTCCTGCTGTCAGGGGGCGTTGTCATGAGGGTCCATGGTTGGCACCTGGATGTAGGGATGTAGGAGCATCTGGTTGAAGGTGACACGGGTGATCTCTTGAACTCTAGCTCGGAGAAATTTGATTAAAAGGGGGGCCAAACATAGGATAAGACAGAGTATTAGTATAGGGATGAGAAATGGGAGCATCTGTTGCACTACGGGTAACAACCATATAGGTGGACCTGGGGTTAAGGGAGTGTTGTAGTTCTTTAATTCTGTTTTAATCCTGTTTAGGGTTTGGATGTTAGTGTCAACTAGGCCTGACTCGTTTATGTAATAGCAGCATTCTTCTCCTAAGAAAAGACATGTTCCTCCTTTTTCTGCTGTGAGAAGATCTAGTGCTCTTCTGTTTTGTGCTGCCACCTGAGCCACTGAAGTGATCTGACGTTGTAAAGAGGCTAGACTTTCAGCCGAAGCCTCTATAGCTTCTTGAATTTGGGCGGTTAGAGATTGGGTAGATTGTACAGAGTAGGCAAGAGCCCCAGTTCCAAGTCCTGACGCCACTAAGGAGGAGGCTAGGGAAATCCCGATGACTAAGGGAAGGAAGCTGGCCCGTTTTTGGAGATTATTAGGAGAAGAGTTAAATTGTAGGGTGAGTTCAGCCACTTCTGCTTTGCTATATAGAGTTAAGCTAGGTACTAGGGACACTGGGACGCAGAGGGATTGGTTGATGGATGCATGGTTAAGGACCTTGAAGAGGGTTTTATTACACCAGAAATAACCTCCAACAGGGGCTTGTCTGGGTTGGGCGGTTGAGTGTAATTACACCAGGAGGAGTTTGGGGCAGAGTAGCAGAAAGGAAGGATTGGATTTTCTGGGTTTTGGTATAGTGGGACTTGGAGTAAGAACGGTTTTTGGGAGGTGCTTGTAGAGCCAGCTGTAGCCTTGAAAGCAGTAGGTAAAGGAACTGCCACTAAGGGGGCTTCTTTAAGGGCTGCACAGAGGAAACAGTGGGGGAGATGTGTTATGTTAGCTGCCCATGTTAAGTTTAACCCTTGACGGACTAGCTTTAACCATGAGAAGGGGTCTTTGTTGGAGAAGTGTAGTTGATCTTGTATGGAGGAGTGTAGTTGGTCTTGTATGGAGGAGTGTAGTTGGTCTTCTATGGAGGAGTGTAGTTGATCTTGTAAGACCTGTTCTTGCAATTGTATGGCTAAGGGTAAATTTTGTAGGTGTTTTATATTTTTAGGGAGGGAGTTTTCTTGTTGGACTAGTGTCCTTTTGATTAAGAGGGTGGCAGTCGGATATGAAGCCGTCCATCTAGCGTAGAGTCCTCCTTTTACCCTGTCTGCCCATCGGGGGTCCCACGGGTCTTGGATATTTAGTTGATATTGATAGGGTACAGACTGTACGTTTTGGGTGAAGATGTGATCTCTGCCATATGCATAGTGGATTTTACAATATTGATAGGGGCATCCTAGGTTTAGTTTTTGCCAGTAGTTTTTACAGTTATATTTTTTTTGGTCATATAGGAAGCAGAGAAACGGGTTAGGCCATCTATCTTTGCGAGAAGTGAGGGTGAAATTTATGGTGAGGAGGGACTGACAGCCTTGGGGGGGGGCAGTCTGCAGTGCCTTGTAGCTGTGAATGTTGTTTGTTACTGGCTTTCCATGTCAACTATAGAGAATCTCCATACAAAAGTGGGGTTAGTAATGGATGTTGAAGTGTATGTGAAGAATAGTAATGCAAGTATAAAGTAGGACTTCATCTTGAGTGTCATCACAGAGTACACCTTGCCGCTAGAGGTATTCTATAAAGGTGAGTAAGCGGGAAAACCACTGTGATGGGCTATGATCTGGGGGCAAGTAGGGATCTGGGGTAATATACTGGAATTCTGTTATGTTTATATAGAGTATGGTGAGAAATTGGGATAAGAGTAAGAGGTCAGGGAACATGTGGTGGTTGAGGGAGTTTGGTGAGTTTGAGGCGAGTAGGGGCAAGTCTAGTAGATGTCCACTGATTGTCTTCTGTGGGGGCTTTCTTTAATTGTGATATGTGGACCCAGTGTGAGTGTCCTAGAAGTTTGGCTGCTGTGTATGTGGATAGGAGGACAGTATATGGGCCTTTCCACCTGGGCTGAAGATCTTTGCCTTGGATATCTTTTAAGTATACTTGGTCTCCTGGGCTGAGAAAGAGATGTGGGCTATAGGTATCTGTTGGAGGGGGGTGTGCTAGTTCTGCATGTTGTCTTAGGAGTTGTTTCAAGAGGGTGAGGTATGGAAGATAATTTGCCAGCGGGGAAGAAAGGGTGGGTAACTGCTGGAGAGTGAGAGGCTGGCCGTAGACTAGTTCAAACGGACTGAGGCCTGTTGGACTCCGTGGGGCAGCTCGCAGCCAGGTTAGGGCCAGGGGAAGGAGAGTTACTTACGATTGTCGAGTCTCAAGTGAGAGTTTGGTGAGTTGTTGCTTGATGAGCCCGTTGGCCTTCTCTACTTTACTGGAGGACTGAGGTCTATAAGGGATGTGGAGTTTCCAGGTAATGTGTAGGAGGGTCACCACTTGCTGGACTACTTTGGAGATGAACGCTGGGCTGTTGTCAGACTGGAGAGTGAGTGGGAGGCCAAACCTAGGAATAATGTGTTCAGTAAGCGTGGAAGCAACTATATTGGCAGTTTATCCTGTAGTAGGATAGGCTTCTATCCATCCTGAGAAGGTATCAACGAGGGTTAAGAGCTATTTGAGTTTTTTATGTTTTGGCATGTGGGTAAAGTCAATCTGCCAATCTTCGCCTGGTTGGTGCCCTCTGAGTTGATGGCTTGGATGGGGAGTGCGCAATGCGCCTTGAGGGTTTGACTTGAGGCATGTGGAACACTGTTGATTGATCATAATTAGGTGTTTCATGAGTGTGGGGCAGTGGATGAGGGGGCTTAGGAGGTTATATAGAGCTTTGGGTCCTATGTGTAGGGAATTATGTATATCTTTTAGAATGGTGTGGAGTTGAGTTTTAGGAATAATTAATTTATTGTTGAGGTAAATCCAGTTGTCTGAAGCTAGTTTGGCTGTTGAACCTTGTAATAGTTTGGTCTTTTCCTCTTGGGTATAATTAGGGGTATATTGAGGAGAAAGAAAACAAACAGAAGGAAGTGTTGGAGTGGAGAATCCAGCAGCTGATTTGGCAATGGTGTCGGCAAAATCATTGCCAGCCGCCACTGGGTTAGATGGAGTCTGATAACTTTTACAGTGTATGATGGCTGCTCTGGAAGGCGCTGATAAAGCGTCTAGCAGTTCAAGTATTTGTTTCTTGTTGACTACAGAGGTGCCACTGGTGGTTAGGAACCCTCTCTCTTTCCAGATGACAGAATGGGTGTGTGCAATTAAGAAGGCATACTTAGAGTCTGCGTATATGTTCACTGTTTTTCCTTTGGATAGGAGGAGAGCCCTAGTTAGTGCGATGAGTTCTGCCTGCTGTGATGTTGTTCCTTGCGGTAAAGGCTTAGCTTCTAGGACAGTAGAAGATGTAACTACCATGTGTCCTGCCTGTCTGTTCTCTTGAGAATTTATAAAAGAACTGCCATCTACAAATAAGGTTAACTGTGAGCCTTCTAAGAGCTGGTCATGTAAATGTAAGTGACTAGGTGGTTGGGCCTCTAAAAGTTCTGGACAGGAGTGTTCAGTACGAGGTTGCTTGAGAGGGTCAGGAAGTAAGGTTGCTGGATTCAGAGAGGAACAGACTCCTAGGGCAATGGTGGAGTCTTCTATGAACAAGAGGTGAAAGAGTTGGAGTCTGGACGGGGATAGATGGTTAATACTTTTGTGGGCAATAAGATCTTGAAGGCAGTGAGTAGAGAAGACTGTTAGGTTACAACCTCTAATGAGTTTCTTTGCTTCTTGGGTTAGGCAGGCTGCTGCTGCTAGGGCCCAAAGACAGGGCTGCCACCCTTGTACGGTGGGGTCTAGTTGTTTAGACAGATATGCCACGGGGCGGTAGGTGGCGCCTATAGATTGGGCTAAAAGGCCAACTGCAACTTTTTGTCTTTCATCCGTGAAAAGCTGGAGGGGACGTTGGAAGTCTGGGAGTGAGAGAGTACAGTGTGAGAGAAGGCAGTTTTTTAGCCTTCAGTTTTTAGCCTAGTGATTGAAATGTTTATAGATTAACTTTGGGTTAGACAAAGGTCCTTGGGGAGTCTCCTTGACAGCTGTGTATAGAAGTTTAGCTAAGATTCCGAAATTAGGAATCCAATGTCTGAAAAACCCTACTAGGCCTAGGAAGGATTGGATTTCCTTAGCGTCTTGAGGAGGAGAAAGATTTTGTATTAGAGTTAAACGGTCTGTGGTAAGTGAGCGTGTCGTAGGAGTGATTTCAATACCTAAATATATGACACATTGTTGTGAGAGTTGAGCTTTGTGTTTGGATACTCGGTAGCCTTTGGATCCTAGATGATTAAGGAGGATTGCAGTGTCTAAAAGAGAGTCCTGTCTCGTGGGACTACAGAGTAAAAGGTCATCTACATATTGGAGAATTTTACTACTGGTAAGAGGACAGGAGGCCAAGTCTTTTGCTAGGGCCTGCCCAAAGAAATGGTGGCTGTCTCGGAACCCTTGGGGAAGCACTGTCCATGTCAGTTGGGTGGAGGTATGGGTGTCTGGGTCTTCCCATGTAAAAGCAAAGAGAAACTGACAATCTGGATGTAAGGGAATAGAGAAAAATGCATCTTTTAGATACAGCACCGTAAAGTGCATTGTGTTAGGTGGGATAAGAGAAAGAAGGGTATAAGGATTGGGAACTACTGGATGGGTGGGGCAGACAGCCTCATTGATAAGACGAAGATCTTGCACTAACCGAAAAGTTCCATCTGCCTTCTTTACAGGTAGGATTGGGGTGTTGCAAGGAGAATGAGTGGGGATGAGGATGTGTTGGCTAAGTAGCCTAGTAATGATTGGTTTTAGTCCTCATAAGTGTTGTGGAGAGAGAAAGAACTGTGGGCAGGTTGGAAACTGAGATGGGTTTCTAAGTTTTATAAGTATTGGTGGATGATGGTCTGCCATGACAGGAGTGGAGCTGTCCCACACTTGGGGGTCTACAGGAATGGGGAAATCAGGGAAAGGGTTAGTAGGATTGTTGGAGTCATTTGAGTTAGCCAATACTAGAAGCAGATGGCGGGTGGGGTGGGGGGGTGCTAGTAGGGATGGAGATACAGGCTTTCAGTTGACTTAAGACATCTCGGCCTAGTAGACGAGTGGGGCATGAGGGGATGATGAGGAACAAGTGTGCAAAATAGTTGTTGGCCAGGCAGCAATTAAGAGGTGGGGTTTTCCGAGGGCTGGACGGGGAGCCATTGACTCCTACAACAGAAATATTGGAGGGAAGGCTAGGCCCTTCAAAAGATGGCAAAACAGAGTAGGTAGCCCCACTGTCAATTAAAAAATTAATTGTCTTACCCACTACCAGGAGAGTTACCCGCGGCTCGGCGAGGGTGATGGGGGTTCCTGAGTCCCGGCACCTTCAGTCGTCGTCCAGATGTAAGAGCCGGAAGGAGCTCCCAGGATCCTGAGAAGGGACATCATGTTGAGGCGCCATGCCCGTTTTCAGGGTGGGGCAGTCTGACTTCCAATGCCCTTCTTCATGGCACGCTGGGCACAGAGTTGTTGGGAAATGAGGGTTAGGACACTTTTTAGCCCAGTGTCCAGCTACTCCGCACTTGTAGCACGGCCGCGTTGGCTCAGGCAGTTGGGGACTCTGGGGACATGTATCAGCCCAATGCCCTGGGGCACTGCATTTATAGCAAGCCCCTTTTGTTGTCTTTGAGTTTCTGGGGGTTTTGCTCTCCGGTTTTGGGTTAAGGCTAGGCTGCAGAGCAGCCACTAAGGCTTGGGTCTGGAGCTGTACCTTCTGTTTTAGGCGGGCCTGTCGTTCGTCCTCAGCCATTTCCTCCCTTGAATTATAGACCTTGAAGGCTGACTTGACTAGGTCTTGAATAGGAGTTTGGGGTCCATCCTCTGCCTTTTGGAGTTTTTTCCGAATATCTGAGGCTGATTGTGAAATAAAATATGATGCTAGAATAGTGGCCCCGGCTGGAGAAGCTGGGTCTAACCGAGTGTATTGAGTTAAAGCCTCAGTTAGCCTGTTTAAAAATGTGGCCGGATTCTCATCTGGACCTTGAATAATTTCTTTTAGTTTATTAAAATTTACTACCTTATTTGAGACCGCCTGCATACCAGCCAGAAGACATTGAGTCATCATATCTCGTCTTCGGCGGCCTGGCTGGCCTACTTAATAGTTCCAGTCTGGGTCTATAGAGGGGACTGCTTGTTCCCCTAGTGGGAAGGCAGGGTCTGTTAAGTGTAGTTGGTTGGCATGCTGCCTGGTGGCCGCTAGGATGCGCTCTTGTTCCTCAGGGTTTAGAGTGGAGTTAATAACCTGGAGATCATGCCAGGTTAAATCGTAGGCCTGGCAAAGGTATCTAAATTCTTTGGTGTAAATTTGTAGGATTGGCAGAAAAATCTCCTAAACGTTTTTCAATTTTTGAAAGATCTGCTAGTGAGAAGGGAACATGAACTCTAACTACGCCCTCCATTCCAGCCACCTCACGCAAGGGTGCTAAGACCGCAGGGGGGTTGGATAGGGTGGGAGTAGGAGCAGGGGTAGTTAGGCAATCTTTAGAGCGGGTATGGGCAGATATAGGTGAACTAAGGTGACCAGGCGGAAGTGCTGAGGGGTCGGAGGGAGGTGTAGTCTCAACAATGGTGGGAGAGACCGAGGGGGAGGGCGGAACAACAGCGAGAGTGGAAGAGGAAGATGGAGCCGAAAGAGAAGGTGGGGCCGAAGCGGGAGGGGGAGGTGGAGTATATGGCGGGAGTGGAAGGGAGGGAGGGGAAGTAAGGTCTTCGGGCAAGTCAGACAGGAAGGATGACTCCTCCTTTTCGGACTTTGTTAGGCCTGCGTCCTTAGCCAACATGACTTGGGCCAAGGAACACTGGCTACACAAGTCCGGACGAGAACGCAAGGCCCAAAATCCTTGTACATAGTTAATTTCGGACCACTTGCCTAAGCGTCGGCAGAAATTACTGAGGTCGATTAAAATGTTACGGTCTAGAGTGCCTTCAGGCGGCCATTGAGACTGGTTGTCTAATTTATATTGTGGCTACGCCACAGTGGAGAGGAACGCCTAAGATCTTGTTCTAATTGTAAAGTTTTGAGATTTTTTAGAAGACACCCTAAAGGGGAGTCTCTAGGTATTTTGGATTGGGGGTTTCCCATTGCCTTCCTCTCGCCTATAGGCAGAAACGGAGACCGAACTCTACCTGGCTACAAAGCGTCCTTTGGAGCCACTAGAGACTGGTGGGAGGCTCCTGGAGCTGGAATGGAGATTACCTCCAGGTGGACATCTCCATCCTGGACGGGTCTCCCACGGAACGGAATGGAGATTACCTCCAGGTGGATGTCTCCGTCCTGGACGGGTCTCCCACGGAACGGAATGGAGTTCCTTTGGGCAGACGTCTCTGCCTTTGGGAACTCCCCTGTGGGTCACCTGGTGACCAGAAAAGAACCTTGGGCCTGCACAGAACTTCTGGCCAAGGAGTATGAGAGGAAGGCAAGAGGTACTCACCCCTAGGAGACTTGGAGGTGCGGAAAGCGATGTCTAGGTCCTGGTCCATCTGCGGCGTGGGAGGAGGACTCCTCCGACCTTGGGGGGCCCTGAGGAGGGGTCTCCTCCCGGGTTTCGGCACCAACTGATTTGCTTTATGCAACCACTAGAGCCGGCGCCAGAGGAAAAGGCAAGTAGGCAAGATAAAAAAGGAAACTTTATTAGCTAGCCAATGTGAAGGAGGAAAGGGGCGAAGTTCACTGGTCTCTGGCGGCAGAAGCCGAGGAAGTCGCTCCGGTGGTTCCTGGGTCCCGCGTATGAGGAGGGGGCCGCGAAGGAAGTTCGCGCCGTGCACCTGCCGGGAGCGGCTTTTCTGGGAGTGGGAGGGCAATAGGCGGGACACGGGCATGTCGGGGGGCATTCTGTAGCTGCAGCCAGGTAAATCTCGGTCTCTTCAGATTGACATCACCTGGCGCATGCCCGGTTGATCTGCACCTTCCCGGGCGCTGGCTACATTTTTGCGTGCGCGGGAAAAGTTGGTGATGAAGAACCTGGAAGTACGCCATCTTAGTCCCCTTTGTTCTTTGTTTCCCTCTCCCTCCGTCCAGACAACCGTGTCTCAAAAAAAATGAAGAAAAAGTAGAAATTAAAAAGTTTTTCCTTATAGTTTATCTTTATTAGTTTGACATATTAATGGGGTTTATATTTTATTATTATATATGCATTAATATATAATCATATTAATTAAATATGTATTAATATATTAAACATTAACAAACTTATATTGTCATCTTTTTAATTCTAAGCCTTAAATGAAGTGTAAAAGAAAATTGAAGCATCAAAAAGTTAGTTTCAGGCACTATCCCAAATGTTGAAGTTTTCCATGTAAATAAATAAAACCTCTAAAACAAGAGGCTATTTTCACTGTTGCCTGTTGGACACAAGCCTTAATTATGACAGTGATCTGAATAGCCAAGTTACACTGTAAGGCTGTTTCCCTGAATGGAAACATCAACCTTTTCTGCTTTTTTTGAAAAAGAAGCAGAAACAGAAGTAGAAGGAGAGAGGGAAAAGGAGAACTCTTTCCTACAAAATGTATCAAATGTTTGACTCTTCACTCCAGATGCAATTTTTAAATCCCAAAAAATTGTTTCACATCTATTCCAATAAGGTTTGCCACCAAATGAGTTTGCTGTAAATTCATGACCGAATGTTTGGTTTTCAGAGGTTTCAGGATTTCAGAATCACCGTAAGGGATTGTAGACCTGTATTTGGTATGTACAATTCTGGGGGACTTGAATATTAAGTCTGATTGGGAACATCTCTAGGTTTCTGTATGTGTACACATTCTGCACAATAGTGTAAAGTTTTCTAGAAAATTTAGAGTGTCATCAAAAATTACATTGGGATCTGAGTTTTTATGTGAGAATCTTATAAAGATCAAAATATTAGCTAAAATTTAAAATTTAAGTTGAAAGGGCTTGAATGCTGTGTTAGTCTGCTTGGGCTGCCATAATAAAATGCTGTAGATTAGGTTGCTTAAACAACAAACATTTCAGTTTGGAAGGCTGGGAAGTCCATGGTCCGGGTGCTGGCAAGCTAGATTTCAGAACAGCCCTTCTCTTGGCTTGTAGGCAACCACCATGTCACTGTGTGCTCAGATGACCTCTTCTTTGTATGTGGTGGTGGGGGTGGGAGCTGGGAGGGCTCTCTAACATCTCTGTTGTGGGATTTTTCCTTAGTTCAGCTGAAGACGGGGGTCCTTATCACATGGCCACGAAAAATTAGGCTTGCAGACAATTTGAAGCGTTAGGAGGGCAGGGTTTAATGGGTGAAAGAGGGAAACAGGGACTCTCGGCAAGGCTAGAATCCCTGCTACAATGCTTCCTGCCTGCAATTTGAATCCCAGTTTCCACCCAGGAATAGGAGGGGCCAGGCTTCCCCTGCTGCAAATAGCATGAACTCCTGTGGCTCCATGCCAGGGCGCAATCCTCCCAGTATGCAGGCTGATTGGAGTTTTTCCGGGGACCCCTTCCCGATTGTCTCATCTCATTTTGGAAGGACATAAATCCAATCCTGTCCAATCCAATCCTATCCTATCCAAGCCCCACCCTTATAACCTTATTTAACCTTAATTACTTCTTTCTAGACTCTATCTCCAAATACTACTGCTTTAACATATGAATCTGAGAGTGGGGGACACAATTCTATCCTTAGCAGATGCTAAAACTCAAGAACTTGAAACTGCTTTACCAAATGATTATGTGCTGTGGTCTGAAGCAGTTTTTTTTTTTTTAACCCAGTGTTTTTCATTCCCATGTTTGTTTCTTTTCTAAGAAATTATTTTCTTCATGATCAAAGTGACAGAAACTTAAAGTGGCATTTGAAGTTGCCAACATTAAACCTTTGATCAAGCCAGCCTAGTCACCAGCCAAACAAGGAGAGAGATTGTTGCGCATCTGTCTAAATTCACAGCTCAAAGGTGCAGAAATCCAGCTGGAGTAGAAGACATTTCCTGTCCTGAGTTAAATTTAACTCAACTCCATGCCTGGATGATTTCTCCCGGTGGCACCCGTGGGATTGTGTGACCCCCTCTGACTTTGCTATCTGCAGGTTTCCTGATCACACGTGGTATCCATTTATCAGTCCTGACTGGAGCCAGTTTCCCAGAGCAAATAGATTCAGGATGATCAGCACAATCAGCAGCGGTTCACCAAAGTTCTAATTAGACCAGGAAGGTTTATTAATACAGTTAGCTTTAGGGAGGACAGTTACAACAGGAAACAAATTCCTTCCAGCATCCGGTCTCTCTTAGCCATGTTAGTTGATTAAGAGGAAAGTCTCAGACTTCAAAATCAAGAGCAACATTGAAAACGTCTGGAAATTTAACTTTCCAATAACTCTAAAGTTTTAACCGTAAACTTTCTAATAACTGTAAAGGAAAATTTAACTTTCTAATAACTGTAGAACAAGAAAGGATTCTAGAAAAATCTCAGGAAAAATTATTGAGGGGCCTGAGGGTTTAAGTTTGGGGAGAGTGGGATTGTTTCGATTTGCAATGTGGAAGCTGTTTTTACCCACACTTTCTGAAGGTCTTCTATAAAGAGGAGAACTGTGAATTGCAAAGTAAAGCTCCCGCTGTGGAGAGAATTTGCTTATGTCACACTCTATCTGTGTGACCCTTAGGAAGTTCCCTAATCTCCCATGCCTGTTTTCTGGGCTGTAAATGCAAGTAATAAAAGTAACTGCCTCACAGGATTGTTGCAAGTATTAAATAAGAAAATTTATAAAGAACATAAAAGGGAGTTGGCACAGAGTTAATATTCAGTAAATGATGAGTGTATCCTTTTCCTCTTCCTCCTCCTCCTCCTCCTCATGGACAATTGGTTTCATCCATCTGATAATGAATACTGTGAATAATGAATAATGAAACACTGTGAATTGCCCCCAGGAGTGCCATAAATGATGTACATAGATACTCAAAATTGTTGAATTCTATCAGTATGACATCTAGAAGAGTCATGGGTAGCACCAAGGGATAAGCTCTTTCTCTGGAGGAATAGTACATTTCTTTCTATTAAAAAAAGTGAGTTAGTTAACCCATTATGTTTTTGTTTTTGCCCTTATTACCAGAAAATTACAAGATGATTTTCAATCACAGTGAGGATTAGTTTCTGTGACTAACATGTTTATTTCTTTCTCATTCTTATGAGTTTAATTTCCCATTCTTAAGCTAAAAAGCACAATAGGTATGATTGTATGTACCATTTTTTTGAATGAGGCAGGAAGATAGTTGACAATTGGTTAATTCACATATTCATTCTAGTTAGTTTTGTGTCTGCAATTCCTTCTGGAATTAAAACTTTGAAGACATGTTCTCTGTTCTATTTTTTATTTTTCGTTCCTATAAAATTTTATTGAATGCCTATGTCCATAAATGTCCAACATACCAGATCCTAAGGTTTCACATTAGTCAGATTGGTCTCTGTCCTTAATGGTGTTATCGTATAGCAGAAGACAAAATCATAAAATAATAATAATATCCAAAAGATATGTAAGCATGAAAGGTCAAGAGGGTGGAGCTTTCTTCTGTCTTATTCACTGCTTTATCGCTACTCCTAAGGCAGTGCCTAAAACAGATTAGATGTTCAATTAATATTTATTCTATCAATTACTATCCCAGGCACTTTACACATATTAGAAATATGAGAACTAATGTTTATTGAGCAATTCATATCTGTATACCAAACATTCTACTGGTATTTCAACACCACGAACTAGAAACAATTAGTAAGGTTATGAAATAGGAGTGAACACTGAGGTGTAGAGAGGTTATGCAATTTGCTTATGGTTACACAGCTAATAAGAGCTAGATAGAGGTCTCCTCTAGAGCTCATGCGCTTAACCAGTACCTCCATCCATGACACTGTCTTACCCTAATACTGAAGGAGTAGGGGAATAGGTTTCCCCACATCATGGATAATAAAGCTAAAATTTTCTAAGGCAGGACCTGGTTAATGGAGGGCATGTACAAGCTGACACTCTCAGGACTCCAAAGTGTACACACTTTTCACTATACCACACAGTCTCTCATGCACATAGACAATCACACACATATAAATGTTCTAACAGAAGTTTGTAGAAATTGTGCTGGGACCATGCTGTATAGCTGTAGTCCATGGGTCCATGGTGTATAACACGCCTGCAGTAGCATATCTATTGAAATGACTAGAGCTACAAGGTTAATCCATTGGAGAAGGAATTTGGTGTGATACTTACAAGCTCCTCAGTGGCATGAATGTGTCACTCTTCACAACACTGTCTAGTTCTTGTTTAGATACACTATTAGCATTAAGACAATTTATCCTTACTGTACAAAACCATGGAGAGTACATGTGGTAGACATCATTCTAAGATGGGCTTCAGAATCCCATCCATTGGTATTCATGCCCTGTGCACTAAGTATGGGCAAAACGTAAGGTTTGCTTCTACCCAGTAGAATATGACAAAGGTGAAGGGATTATGCAGCTATAATTAAAGTCTCATGTCAGTTGATTTTGAGTACATCAAAAGGGAGATTATCCTGAGTAAGCCTGACTTAATTAGGTGAAAGCCCTTAAAAAAGGAACTGGGCCTTTCTGGAGGCACTGGACTGTTCTTGAAGACTTGCTGAAGTTAGTGGCTCTTTTGGAGAAGCCTACATATCAAGGAGATATGACAACCTCTGGAACTGCAAGCAGCCTCTGATATCCAAGGCCCCAACGAAAAGCCAGGTATTCACAGGTATCTGTGAATGGAAGCCACAATTGTCTCTTAGCCACAATGTCTAGGGTGCGTCAGGATTCAGATGACTACAGTTCCTGGCCAAGTACCCGCTAGCTTTGCGGAATGACATGCCTCTTTATGGCTTATGGACCACTAGGTCCATGTCTTCGCCCCATTTCCTGACCCAAGGGGCCACAAAATCCTTTGTCCTCACCCCAGGTCACAAGAAGAGCATCTCCTCAGAAAATGGCCATTGGCTATCTCACCTGGCCCCAAGACGATGGAAGACACCCACTCTGCTTTTTTGTGATGAGATGGAGCATGACTGGCCTTGCACATGACCTTTAGGCATTGCCTGTTTGCTCTTTGGTTGTTGACTTTACCAGCGGGGAATTCGGAGGGAAGGAGAGTCAGCGACATGCGCTCATAAGATCATCTTCTTAGAATACCGCTCTCTCCAATTATTTTAAGCAACTCTTTAGAGCTTTCTACATTGTAAAGTTCTTTATTCTACCTTTGTATCCCTAGTGCTTTACACAGAGTGGACATTCAGTAAATATTTTGGCAAGAGTGAGCAAATGATTTAACAGTCGATGGAGTGCAAATTGCCAACAACTTACTGTAGCGTTTCCATCCACAACGTTCCCAGTCAGTGGCTAAAGTACTTACAGTAAAGATGCCAAGCCTCCAGGCATCTAGCAGGGCATTAGCACACTGAAGCATTTATCAGACTGAGGAATACGCTCTTTTATTGGCTCATTTCAAACAATACCTAAAAAAGAAACCTTTTTTTAAAGTCTTCGAAAGATGACAGGATGTATTTTTTCCTAAGACTCATAAAACAGGTAACATAAACTGTTACTATTTCATAAGAAAAACTTAGGTGCAGAAATACTCAAACACTTACCCAAGAGAGCTGGAATTTGTGTCAAATTTTCTTGAGGAATTACATGGCTCGTACTATTTAGACCATGCTCTAAACAGGCATTTGTCGCTTTTTGAAGTTTTGTCATATTTAGAAATTTAGATTCATAATAATTAGATATTTAGATAGATTATACTGGAATATTTGGATGGTATATGGATAGCAGGTCTATAAATAAAATTTGAATCTTCACTACTGTATTTTCTACATTCTGCCTGATGCTTGATTTAAGCTTTTGTCCGTTCTTTTGACTGGTTAGATTTTTTTTTCATTTCTTTTTTCTTCTAGATCATTGACCTTTTTATAGGCATAGAAAATGCCTTGTACCATGCACCAAAGTTCTTAAAATTTTAAAAGCTTTCTTTGACTAAATCATCCCTTGTCCTCTTTTGAAACTCTTCTGATCTCTATTTTCTATTTTATTTTAATTAATCATATCTTAGGATTTGTAGGTTTATATGTGGATGTATGTATATTATCTTGTTAAGGGTACGTAAGGGAGTTATACAAAAAATTATGTTGGCTTCAAAGAATGTTAAACAAAAGGAATGAGAAGATTCTTAAATAATGTAGTTATACATACTCAGAACTTCTTTCATAAGGGCATTTGAAATGAATGCTGATCACCTCAAGGTTGCCATGAAATGGGAAGATTTAAACTAGTGGTGTTTGGACAGAAACAACTTTTACCTTGAAAGCCAATAATCAGTGACTGAAAAATGTATCTCTAAGGCTGGAAAATCATTTCAGTAGTATTAAATATTCTGATGACAAAAAAGATTCAGACATTTGTGAATCCCATAACTAATATTGATATGGGTAATGGGAAAGAAGGATGTATTTATTTTATTTGGACTTTAGTCATGTTTTTTATTGGCTATAAAAACTACTTAACTGTTATAGCTAGAACATTGAAGAAAGAAGGGAAACAGGTCAAATGGGTCCCCAGTGATTTCCTATGGTACCTGGACTTTCTGCAGGAATTGATTGTTACATATTATTCCATCACACACCTTTTAACCAGTCGAGTTCTTGTCTATGTATCCAGACAATTCAGTCTCCTCAGGGCTTACCCATGTTTCCGTATATCCAGAAAGTTTGCATATTATGGCTAGAAAAGCAATTAAACCACTTTGGAAGGGTTGGGGGTAGGGAGGTATAGGGAGAGATTTGTTAAAGGATACAAAATTATAGCTAGATAGGAGGAATAAATTCTAGTATTGTATAGCATTGCAGGATGACTAAAGTTAATCATATGGTATATAGTATCAGATATCTAGAAAGAGGATATTTAATGTTCTCTACACAAAGAAATGATAAATGTTTTTGATGATATGCATATGGTAATTGCCCTGATCTGATCACTATACATTATATGGATCAAAACATCATTATGTACTCCATGAATACATACAATTATTATGTGTCAATTTAAGAAATTAAATTAAAAAGAGAAATTAACCCAGCCTCACCATTTTATAGTAGAGGGACTTGAGGTGGAAAAAATTCAAGAAACTTTACCCTTGTCATTCAGTGGAGTGATCTTTTGAAAAAGGAAGCATTACAAGAAATCCAGTGTATACCTGCAAATAAATGGCCACATTTCTTGACAATGTTCCAATTATTATTGGTGTCTACAATTAGAGTTAAATCATTGTTTCTAACCAGTAATATTCCAAGTAAAGTAGTAACATTGTTTATTCATTGGCATTAAGCATCTGTGGTTAGCTCTACAGAATTTATAGTTGAAATCTATGTGAAAATATCAAGTTTTACACTTACAGACTGTAATAGGATACTTACAGAAGAGCTTGATGCCAGACTTCAGCCAAATATTTTCTGAATTAGATATGAATTTTTGAAAGGTAGAGTGATTTGCTACAAGAGAAAATTGCTTTGAGTGCATTTTGCAGTCAAGAACTTTGATGCCTTGCAATTTACTAGTTGCAAAGATAATCTGATCACAAAGTAAGAAATTTGATCATTGTAATTCCAATTTATATCAATAAGAAATAATAAATAATCTTTATTATGGAGGTTTGCTAAGTGACTTAAAGTTTATCTAAATACAGATGGTTTTGTGTGAACACTAGGGACTGAATGAAACAGTTTCCCTACCAAGGGAAGAAACATAAGCAGTGACCGACCACAACAGATGATCTGTCAGATATTGATCACTCTTTTAACAGAAAAATTCCTATGGGCAGATAGAGGAGGGGGGAGGGCAGCATTATCTTGAGATTGTCTTAGGGAAGGATGATCATGAAACTCTTTATATCTGAAAAAAATTTTAAATCCTTTTAAATACCAATCTAGGAGGATTAGCTAAGCAGCAACAATAAAGCACCTTATCATATAACTGTTACATAGTTAATTTAAAGAAACATCGTATCAAGATAAATAAATATAGAAAACAAGCAATCAATTTTAAAGAAACATACTTTGTTCTAGTTCTGACTTCAAATTTAAAACACATATATGCAGAAGACACACTGAATATGATTGAATCTAGAATATTTATAGAAATAAAATAATTGAATATATTCCATTTGTTAATATGTGCATGTGTTTTCAAGACATGGCTCAATGATTCTATAGTTTTTTCCTTATTTTTATTTTGATAATTTTCTAGAAAAGAGTATGTTTTAAATACTTAATTTTTACTTCTTGGTTATCTTAGTCCATTTGTACTGCTATAGCAGAATACATGAGATGATAATTTCTAAAGAACAGGAACTTATTTTCTCACAGTTTTGAATACTGAGATGTTCAGGGGACTGGCAGGTTTGGTTGTCTGGTGAGGGTGGCTCTCTGCTTCCAAGATGATTCCTCTAGAGAAGGGAACACTTTGTCCTCGCATGCTGGGATGTGGGCTCAAACCCTGTAAGAAGTCTCTTGTATAAAGGCCTTAATCTCATCTTTGAGAGAGGAGCCCTCATAACCTAATCACCTCTTAAAGGTTCTACCTCTTAATTCTATCACATTGGCCATTAAGTTTCAGCATCTGAATTTTAGAGGGGACATACTGAGGCAATAACAAACATTATGTTTTTGAGAAGGTCCTATTTTTTTTTTAAATTTAAAGCTCAGTCCAATAAATATCTATAACAAAGGGTTAGTGAAACCCCAGACCAAAATTATCATCTTTTGAAGGTAATTCAGATGGAACTTTCTTGAATTATCAAGATGTATAGTATTATCTACTCAAATCTTTTCTGTTTTATTAATAAAACTCAGGAGATTAAAGTACCTTGACATGACATCGAAACTAGTAAAACAGCCAAATATGAAAACCAAGGATGCTGGGAAAAATCCTTATAATGATGGAATGGCCACCAAGTCTTTGTTATTCCCTTTGATAGTAGCTCAACTTGGAAAGATTTAGAAAAGCCCAGATTTCAGGAAAGTAAAAAAAATTGCATTTAATGCTTTGTTTATAAAATTATCTTGTAAAGTTTTTTTTTTTTTTTTTTTTTTTTGAGATGGAGTCTCGTCCTGTCACCCAGGCTGGAGTGCAGTGGCACAATCTTGGCTCACTGCAACCTCTGCATCCTGGGTTCAAGCGATTCTCCTGCCTCAGCCTCCCAAGTAGCTGGTACCACAGGTGCGCGTCACCACACCCAGCTAATTTTTTTGTGTTTTTAGTAGAGACAGGGTTTCACCATATTGGTCAGGCTGGTCTTGAACTCCTGACCTCGTGATCTGCCCGCCTCGGCCTCCTGAAGTGCTGGGATTACAGGCATGAGCCACAGCGCCTGGCCATCTTGTGAATTTTAATGCAACTGGCAGTTGACTGTGGGTACTAACCTTGGGCTCTGTTTTTCTCAAATGTAAAATTATTGGCTGATGTGGAAGACCATTCATCTTGTAGGATGAAGCCCTGTTTTTTATAAGTTAATGGAAGAGTATGCTATTCAATATCAAGTTAAAAATAACTTTTACCAGTGTGGAAAAGAAATGAGCAGGGAAACCTATTGACCATTAGGCTTAGTTTTCTGTTTGGTGCCCCAACTTTACTCCATCCCCTATCTTTCAGGTCTCCATGGTTTTCTTTCCTACTCCTTGCCCCAGAAAGCTACATTATTCAGGCTCTCTGACCAACTGACTTCAGCTTGAGTTTCACCAGTGGGAGGCACTGTCACGCTATTGGAGGGCAGGAGAAGAGAGGCATGAAATGGTTATTTGGTTATTCCCTATTCCCTTCTGCTTCTGCATCACATTTCTGGCAGTGGCTGAATGTCTCCCTAACTACAGCTCCCAACAGGCAACCTCTCTTCCATGGTTCCAGCTCTTACCAGTTATAATAATTCCATTTCAGTCACAACCCCTTCTTCCACCCCTACCCCAACTCTTCCAGTCCAGGGGTCACAAGAGCACCCCACAGTGGCTATCTCCTGGGTGTACCAGTTTCTTTGGTTGGTTCTCCCAACCTGCTTATACCTCAGACATTTTTCCTCATTAAAGTCTCTTCACTTAATTTATCTGATTTGAATTTGTTTCTTTGCTGAGATCTTGACCAATACCTGATTTTTAAGCCCAAGGTTAGGAACGCATAGGAAAAAGCAAGGTGAGTATTAGAAATTAGTAGGAGACCATTTAGTCTACTACTCAGATTAGTAGCTCTTTGTACAGTCATCCTCAATAAATAGGTGCTTCTGATGGCTTACTTTTTTTCTTTCTTTCTTTGTGATAAATTGTTCTTATTAAGGAATTCTATGAAGCCGTCATGGAAGATGTTATTTTCTAATTTTACTTGATGCACAATTTGGAAATATAATTAATTTCTTGAATAATACCATCAAGGTTCAAAGAGGTCTCAGTGATCTGGAATTCTAGATATGTAGAATGTAAATTCTGAAATTGCACATAAATTCTAAGTATGTGTGTATGAATATACATACACTGAGTGATTTGCTTTGCAACATGGTGATTTGGCTGTTTAGAAATATTAATGATATTTGAACATCACTAAAAGAAGTCAAAGGCCAACTATACCCTGCAACACTCAGACCACATATGGCGACATGCTGCCACTTAGGGGCACTACGATAAACAGGTAAACAACCAAGAGAGCTGTGTGGCAACTAGTTTCAAGCTCAGGGTTTTAAGAGCTAGATTTAGGGGAAGGACAGGGGAAAAGGTGACAACCTTTAATTTCCCTTTGCACTCTACAATTTCAGACTCTATGTGTGTGTTGGACAGAATATCAGGAAAATGGCTGCCACCTTTGTTTGCATTCATGTTGTCCTGGGTTTTACTCATGTCTTCCTCTGGTGCTAGCTGTGAAATTTGGAGCGTATCTTTTGCCCCTCATCTCTGAAATGGGAGTCCTAAGATCATGGGAATACTCATTAAGTGAATGCACATGAAGTGATGCCTGACACATTCCAAAAACTCTCCAGACAATACCTAGAATACTACTAGTAATTACCAGTGTGTAATGGGTCTGGAAACCACGTGTCATGAGTGACAGTCTAGGGAACTAGGAACAATTCAGCTTGTAGACAGAGGTACTGAGGGATAGAGAAGGCTGCTTTCAAAATGTGAAAGATTGTCCAAGAAGAGAGCAAATTGTTCTCGGAAGGCAGAAGGAGACTCTCAGTGAAAGGTACAGAGGAATATAATTTGGCCCAATAGCAGAAATACCTTTCTAACTTCTAGAGCTGTCCAACAAGGAAACAGGCTGATAAGCAATGTGCTTTTGAGCCATTTGTCAACAAAGGCTGGATAATCACTATGCGGAATATGATTTTAGCAGGAACTCCTGCAATAAGGGCTGACGTGGGGGAGGGGAAGGACAGGGGGAAAAGTGACAACATGACCTTTAATTTCCCTTTGCACTCTACAATTTCAGACTCTATGTGTATGTTGGACAGAATATCAGGAAAATGGCTGCAACCTTTGTTTGCATTCATGTTGTCCTCTTTCAAATCAGGCCCTTGGCAAAAGTCCTGAGACATATTGTCCGAGCTTGCTATTGACAATCCTACATATATTTTCCTGTTCAGATGCTTTGGCCTGCCAGAGGCTCACTGGGTGTCATACAATAGTCTTCTGTGTCACCAGCCTTGCAGATTTCCTCAAGAAACTGTTTGTTGAGTAGGCGCTTACTAAGTGGAACAAATCCCTTTGCAAAGGGTGTACCTTCCTTTTCTTGAACAGAATGAAAAATGTGTTGAGCAGGAAAAGAAACTTCACAGTATTTGTGTTTTTCTTTTGGCCCTTCCTATTAGGTATCCTCACTCCAATTGAGCAGGCTCTGGAAACCTGAAACGCACATCAGGCTTGTGCCTTTTTCTGTTTCTACCACTAGCAGTTGATAATTATAGCTTTTCAAAGCCACTCAGCACATTCCATGTTTTTGGTGGGAGCAGAGCCTTTGCATGGCAAAGTTGCTGATATACTTTTAACTAAATCTGTAGATGTGTTATGTTTAGAAGGCAATGGAAGAAGCCTGAGCTGGCAGAATAATTGCTGTTTTAGGGCACCACTGAAGACAAATAGTGTGTCCAAGATTGTGAAAATCCTTCCTTATAAAAACTTTTTCCAACACCAGGGTTCCTATTGGGACAGAAATAACAATATCTATTCTTTCTGAGAAAACTTGGAGAGAATGTCAATGTGATATCTCAGGGATAATTCATTTTTGAAAAAGGAGAGTCCTTTCTACTGAATACTTTTTTTAAAGGGACATTTTTAGCCTTTCAGACTGCATTTCTCTTCCCTGTCTGGATGTTAGCTGTTTGTATGAGTGGTGATGACAAAAAATAAAGGAGTGCATCCCACACAAACCAGCCTCAATAGTTTAAGGTCACACAGATGGCTTCGAGGTAAGAAAGGAAATTATATCTCCTGAAAGGCAATGCACAGGTTATTGAATAGGATGAACTTGGAGGTCTCTTCTAGTCCTGAGATTTTATGATTCCATGATCACAGGAACTACTAGTGAATGTGACACTTCATATCTCATCCATTGGCTATTTCAAATGCCAACTAAAGTGAGAAGGGAAATCATTTATTCTTAAATGCAAATTCGAAGTAACAGAAATTGAATATATTTCTTGGTATTGATGAGCATTGCTAGTAGTGAAATATATGTTTAGAGATAAGAAAATAAAAACAATGTCTACTTATTGAATGCTTATTACATACCAGGTCCTGTATCAAACATTTTATATGCATCATGGATTCTATTATTGTCAACATCCTATGGAGGAGGTAACTGGGGATTGCAGACATTCTGAAGCAGTGTCATGAAGCTGACACTAAACACTCTTTTGGCTACCATAGCATCCTGCTTCTCTATAGCAGACACTGTCGATTCATCACACTACATTTCATTGGCACTCTGGATTTCAGCACAAGTGCTGTAGACAGTTAATTGCCTATTGCTAGTACCCCGCTTCCTTCAAGTGCATGTGGGAAAGTAGGAGAGGGAAGAGAAACTGAAAGACCATTCAGCAGGCAGGTGCAACTCAGAATGAAGAGAGAATAATATACTCTACCTAAGGACAGCCCTCAACCAGTGCAATGAAGGGGATGGTTTCTGGGTAAACTCCCAGCCTCATTGTCCCCAAGGAGAACACTTCTGGGGCACATACTACAATAGTTTCTTAGGGTGTCCCCAACAGGAATGAGCCCCCCACTCAATACACAGTGGTAAGAAACTCGTTCCTGCATTCTTCTAATACATCTTCCTTCCCTATCTCATTGTCTATACTCCTCATTTCTGCATTCTAGGATCAGCACCCAAATAAACTAGCTGCCCTCAAGTCCTTGACCAAAGTTCTGTTTTGAGAAGGAATCAAAGTAAGATATTTTCACATGTTACTGCTGTGTAGTTACAGGCATAATCTTACTAATGGACTATAATGTCCATCATCCCATGGAGTTGATGGTCATAAAACCTAGGTGTACTTGGGAATATTTCTGTAGCATTAAATCTCTAACTATGTAATAGAAGCTAATGGTAATATATTGAAATTTGTTCTTTGGAATTCAGTCATTCAGTAAAATGAAAGAAATCTCTACCACACATTAGCATGACCCCGCTGAAGTCTTCAGAAAGCCTGATGATTTAGCATGACTATTTCAAGATCCTTTTTCCTAGGCTTCCTCCCAGCCTACTCCTGGAAGTGCTCTGCTATTAATTTCCTTTGTGGTCTTAGATGAGTCTCAGATTGTAGGTGAAATGATTAAATTCTCATTTCTCTTGAAAAATTTCACACCAAGTCTCTTTTCATCTATTTTAATACCTGATGTTTACTTTGAATGGAGTATAACAACTACATTGATATAGGGAAAGTTTTATTGAATGAACAAAGCCATCACATAAATTTTTCTTTCATTTTTTTTGTGTTAGTCTCTGAAATTAGTGAATAGGTAGAGACATCCATCAGTTGGATCATTCTTAGGTAACATTTTGTTTATAAGAACAGGACAGTGCTGGAATGTGGACTTACCCACAATTCTCACATGACATTTCTACCATTGTACTGCTGTTTTCTTCTTGTCTCTGACTTTTTCAATCTCTGCTCCTCAAACATCCAGCGCTTCAAGCAGAGTACTGGAGTGAGTAATATATTTTTCTATAACCTTATAATGAAAGTATGATTTCTTCTTAAGGACTTTGTACTTAGTGGGGCATCTATCAGTGATTCTATACGTTGTAGATTTTATTTGGGTGATTCTACCATCCTCCATGAATGACATATGACTAACTCAGTAAGATTAGGCTAGGAAGAACTGGTTCCTAGAAGCTAATGTTACCCTGGACGGTTAACAAAATTTTTGTAAAAGTACTGTAGAGTTAGGACACACACCAAATAGTACAATTCTCTACACTGGATTTCATCAATTTACTGTTAAGTTGTAAAAAGTAGGCTTGTATCTGATGAAAACATTTGGCAAATGTGTATGCAGTACCAGTGAAAAATATGCACAAATTGGCAAAATAAGGCAAGATTTTAACTGCTGTCCATGTTCAAGAGCTCTAACAGTAGTGGGGTGAATGCTAAATCTTTACAATAATATAGAAATTGTACACTTGTTTTTCATGGATTATAAGACATTTTTCATTTTTCAGCCACATGGTATTGATTGATCAATTCCATATTCAGCTATGCCTATATGTGTCCATGTCACAAAGTTATTTTCCCATTAAAAATTTACTCTGTCCTTGCAATAAGAAACACAAAAGAGTTAGTTCAAAGGAAAAAAATGACAATTTACATTTGGATAAAAATGGTGAATAGATTTGTTTTTGACTCATCCTGTGAATGCTTTTCAGATTGCCTTCTTTATTTTTTATTTTTTGAGACAGAGTCTGACTCTGTCACCCAGGCTGGAATGCAGTGGCACAATCTTGGCTCACTGCAACCTCTGCCTCCTGGTTTCAAGCGATTCTCATGCCTCAGCCTCCCGAGTAGCTGGGACCACAGGTGCGCATCACCACACCCAGCTAATTTTGTTTGCATTTTTAGTAGGTATGGGGTTTCACTATGTTGGACAGGCTGGTCTCAAACTCTTGACCTCAAGTGATCCACCCACCTCGGCCTCCTAAAGTGCTGTAATTACGGGTGTGAGCCACTGCACCCGGCACAGATTGCCTTCTTTAAAAAAGTATTTTAAACCTCTTATGAGCTATTTGCTTCCTTCATCCCTTCATTTCCTCCTTTTTCCTCCCCTCCTAGGACTCTCCTTCTCATCTTTTCATTTGCCTCTTTTCCTTCGTTCTTTTCTTCCTTCCTTCCTTCCTTTGCTCATTCCTTCCTCTCTTCCTTCTTTCTTCTTGTCTCCCTCTTTTTCTTTCTTCCCTTCCTGCCTTTTTTCCTCCTTATTTCTTGCTTTCCTTCTTTCTTTCACTCATCTAAAAAAAAATTGTACTATAGATCTTTGAGGAAATTATTTTAGTTTTGGTATTCATTGCACAGTTGTCTGTAACCCAGTTCTGGAATTATTTCCTATTTTTAAAATGAAAAACAGATAAGAGATTTGCTAGGAAAATTTGAAACAATGTTGATTCTGAATGTTTTTTTAAAATTTCTAATATTTATAAAACAACTGTATCTCAGATGAGCCTCAATTTGCAAGGCATCATTCTATTTTCATTTTTAATTCTCTGTTCCAATGCCTCTGCTAAGAAATAAGCATTTTCTCATAGGAAGAGATTATTCCTTTTAACTGTTTTTTCTATTTTAATTTTTAGTCAGCTTCTTAGCCTTTTTGCTAAAACCAAAAGTTCAAAAGAAAGGTGATCAGGGCCCTCCCAGGAATTTTTTAGCCATGTGAGAATATATGGCAAAATGATTCAAGTAGATGCAACATGGTCTACTGGAAAAGCACTGAGATTTTGAGGATAAAACTTATCTCAGTTCTGCCATTAGTTAATTGGCATCAAGGTCTTCCTCTGAAAATTGTAGTTCAATTTTGAAACATTTATTGTGTTTCTCCAAAGTGCTAGGCATATGCTTGTGCGCTAGAGATGAAAGATGAATAATGTAGGTGCTGTTTTTAAAGAACATCGTTGAAGAGAGAACATCAATGAAACATGTAGGTGCTGTTTTTAAAGAACATCATTGAAGAGAGAGTGAGCTAAAACAAATAATGATTTGTGTGCTAGAACAGAGCCAGGCTGTACAGAAAGGTTCTATTAATAGTGCCCAGTGATCCCTGCAAAAGAAGCATTTGATTCTGTCCAAAGAGATGAGTACAGAAAAAGCCAAAGAGAAGAAATGATATTTGATTTGGGAATTTGAAGGATGAATAGGATTTTACCAGATGAATACATTGGAGGAAAGATATTCTGGTAGGAACACTGTGAGTAAATAACTGGAGGACTTTGGGAGGGCTTGTGAGTAGAGTGTCCAAGACGGAAAGTACATTGGCATGATAGTGATTCATCGTCAATGACGCTGTGTTTGCTTGCCTGGTTGAATGTCCCTGAGTACACCAGCTGACATGGATGCCAAAATTCCAGCTATGCAAATATCTCCTCTACTTATTTTAGGCCTGGGTACGAATCAGCTCTCTTTGAACCCTGCCTGACTTTGCATCATGGTTTCTTCTCCTAACCTACTTCTTGTGAATGTGATAACTCAACTTTGGAATTGGAACTTTGTTTCTGGCATTGCATCCTTCCTAACATGCTCATTCCAAAAACTCCTCTTTCACTGCACTACTTAGGCAAGAAGCCCCCTGGCCATGAGTCTCAGAGTTCTCCTCATCATATCACCACAGTGTCCCATGGGTTCCAATGGAAGGTGAGCAATAACAGTAGCTCCTGCAGCCACCTCACAGAGGTGCTGTGAAGAATAGAGATGATAATAGATGAACGATGTATTCACTTTGGAGGTAAATAGACTTGGATTTAAATCCTGAGTCTGACTAAGTAAGCCAAGTCAAGTTATTTGTCTTCTGTGGTCCTCGATATTCTCGGTTTCCTATCATGGGGCTAATAGTACTTCCTTGGTAGAAATGCTGTGAGAATTTTCATTCAACAAATGTGGACTGAACACTTGCTATATATAGGCTACTATTCTAGGGCCTGGGGATGTAAAAGAGAACCAAGTCCTCGCCTCCTTGAATTCAGACTGTAAATAATCAATTAACTACATAATATAATATCAGAAAGGGTTTGGTGGCTGGAAGAATAGCAAAGGGTAAGGGGAGAGAGAGAGACGAGCAGAGTGAGAATAGTGATATTGCAGAGTGTGGTCAAGGAAAGCATCTTACCTGCATGAAACGAAGGTATAAACCATGTAGAAATTTGGAAGAAGAGTATTTCAGGCAGAGGGAAAATCACATACAAAGGCTCTGTTATGGACTAAATTGTATCCCTCTAAAAGGCATGTGCTGAAGCCCTCACCCACAGTGTAACTGTATTTGAAAATAAGGCCTCTAAAGTAATTAAGATTAAATGAGGTCATAAGGGTGGACCCTGATCCCATGGACTGATATCCTTTTAAGAAGACGAAAACATCAGAGCTCACTCACTCTGTGCACACACAGAGGAAAGGCCAGGTGAGGAGACAGGGGAAGGCAGCGGTCTGCATGTCAGGAAGGGAGGCCTCACCAGTAACCACCTTGGTCTTGGTCTTCTCACCTCCAGAATTGTGAGGAAATAATTTCCTGTTGTTTAAGCTACCCAGTCTGTGGTGGTTTGTTATGGCAACCCGAGCTCACTAACACAGGCTCTGAGGCTGAAATGACCCAGGCGTGTGACTGCAGTAGAGTCAGTGTTGGGAGGCAGTGCTGGGAAATGCCTTGGAGAAGTAGCCAGGATCCAGGGCACCTTTGCCATGATAAGGAGTCAGGATTTGATGCCAAGGGAGATGGATGTCTTTGAAGCATGTGCTGGCTTCAAACTGGCTGCTATGTGGGGAATTGACTCTGGGCCAGAGACCATGGTCTTGAGAGCAGTTAGGTAGAAGACAGGAGCCCCTAGGGGAGTTGGTGAGAAGTGATTGGGATAAATTTTGGAGATGGAGCTGACTGAATCTGGTGATGGATTGGATGCGGAATGGGAAGAAACAAGTCAGGATGACTCACCGGTTATTGGGCTGAGCATCCAAGTGAGTGATGGTGTTTTCGTGGAGACTGCCATTCTTATATCTGTAATGCTATTCTGCAGACACCAGTGTGGCTCACTTTCTCCTGTCCTGCATGTCTTTACTAAATGTCACCTTCTGATTCAGACCTTCCCTGGGCAACCTTTTAAAAAAGTTGCATTGTCTCTCTGTTTCCCTGTCATGCTTTTCTTTTCTCTATAGCATTTATCCCCATCTAACATATTATATATTTTACTTACCAATTTTGTTTATTTACTTCTAAAATGTATATTTCATGCATTTTTATGTTTTGTTCACTGCTTTTTAGTTCACATGTCTTGAACATGGTCTGGTATACTACAGGTGATCCATATTTCTTGAATATAAGGATGAATGAATGAATGAATGAATGAATGGGTAAAACCCGGGGAAGAGGAATCAAGAACTTTGCTAAAATGAGGACTAGTTGGCTGGGTGTGGTGGCTCACGCCTGTAATGCTAGCACTTTGGTAGGCCGAGGTGGGCAGATCAAGGTCGGGAGTTCAAGACAAGCCTGACCATCACGGAGAAACCCCGTCTCTACTAAAAATACAAAATTAGCCAGGCATGGTGGCACACGCCTGTAATCCCAGCTACTTGGGAGACTGAGGCATGAGAATCACTTGAACCTGGGAGGCGGAGTTTGCAGTGAGCCGAGATTGCGCCATTGCACTCCAGCCTGGGCAACAGGAGAGAAACTCCATCTCAAAAAAAAAGTACTATTCAATTGGAAATATCTGGAAGGTAATTGGCTATACCATTAAATAAGACATACGTAACAATTATTATTACAAGTATTCTTCCTCTTCTAAGTGTGCTGCACCCACCTCTTAGTAGAGTTTGGTTGGGATTATCTGAGACTAGTCTTTTTTAGTTCTGTGACTGTGTGAGCCGGTGGTTGGGAGAATGTGAGGAGGATGTAGCCGTGACCACCTTTGTCCTTTTGTAGCCACTCACTCCCCACCGTCACACAAATGGATGCTTACGCAGATTTCCTATTTCCTCCATACACTCCTAACTTTGGGCTGAGTATTAATTCCCATCTGTGTTCAAGGACGGTAATCAGGCAGGGGCAGTAATCAAAATGATGTGTACAGAAAAATCAAAGCTTTTGCATCATAATCAAAACCATGAAGTAAATTATAGGAATACGTGTTCTGGTTTAATGAATGACTGATCTTGCTTGGATGCTTAATACAGAGAAAATCAAAGATTTGGTTTCAAATTAACCAAGGGCAGCGTATTATGAATGATCTCATATAACTTAGCATGCTATCACAGTGATTATTTTTTAAATAATAAGATTTTGCTGTATGTCTCACTACACTACTATTTTAGCACAAAACGACCAAGAAAAATTCTTTAGTATTTGTCCTTACATAGTGTCTTGAAGAATGACCTGCCCTCCAAAAGCTTTTTACAAGAAAGATGATATAGACGTGAGCAAAAAATGGTGAATGTGCGTGTACCCAGCAGTGTTAAGTAGATTCCTATCTTTGCTGTGAATTGTGAGTGAAAGGTTTGGGATGGATATTTTATTTTTCATTGAGAAGTGAAATAATTGTTAGTTTGTTTAGCAGCACTGGTTTTGGGTTTTTTTTTTTTTTTTTTTTTTTTTTTTTTGTCTTTACACATTGCGGAGTAGCAGTAAAGAAATAGGTTGATCTTTTAAAGGGTGTATTTTCTGCTTTTAATAAATACAGAAGTTTTATGAGAAAATAAATAAATTTTAATATAAAATTAACATGCACAGAATATATATTTAGCAGGTATAAAAGAGAGAAAAAAATCCTTTTACCTTCACTTTAGCCTGGGCTGATTTAACAAAACACTATAAACTAGGTAGATTTTTAACATCAAAAATTAATTTCTCATAGTTCTAGAGGCTGAGAAGTCCAAGATCAAGGTGCTGGCAGATTTGGTGTCTGGTGAGAGCCCACTGCCTTACAGATAGCCTTCTTCTCACTGTAACTCACATGGGAGAAGTGGCCAGGGAGCTCCCTGGGGCCTCTTTTATGAGCGCACTAATGCCATTCCGGAGGGAGGGCACCACCCTCAGGACCTCGTGACTTCCCCAAGTCTCCACGTCTGAACATCATCACCTTGGGGGTTAGAATTTCAACATATGAATTTTGGATTGGGACATAAACAGTCTATTGCAAGTTTCTTCATATCAGTCACATTTTATCCAAAATCATCTTATATGGACTTTTCTAGAGATAGTTATATTTTTTAACCAACTGGACTTTTATACGATAACATATGTTTATATGCCACCTGCAAAAGGGCTTCCTAATGAGGCCACCTATTTTTTGTAAGTGTAAGAGACCCAATTGGAAGCAAGTTCAAGTATGAAGCACTGTCCCCTGTCTACCTGGGACATGGTGCATGCAAATGAGAGTAACATGAGCTTTGCAGGGGTCATCTTGGCCTCCTGTCCCACCTCCACCACTTACCAGTCATCATTCATTATTGTTATTTACTTCCTAACCTGTTCTCTGTGAACAGTGCCACCCAGAAACGTAGAGTGACTCTCAGTTCATTGCTTGTCTTCACCCAACGTAATGCCAGTTGTGTGTCCTTAACATCTTTTTCATCTCCTTATTTTGTCCTCACTTCTCTCCCCACTGCCAATGGTCAGACCTGCAGCAATGATTTCCTAAATTGCCCACCTTCCATCCAGCTTCCATCATACGGCTAGAGTAACACTTCAGAAAACCCAAGTTCAATCCTATTAAAATTTTATTTTAATAAGTCACCTATTTAATTATTTTTTATTATTGCCCATTACTAGGATAGAGACTTCCAAGTGTGTCAAGAACTGAATGATACTTCTGGTCTCTTTATTCAAAGTCATCTCCTACTTATACCCCTAATGCATGCGCGCATGCACACACACACACACGCACATACACACCACCCTGCCTTCCAGGAGCCCTCAGCCACCTTTACTATTCCTGGCATACTGTCTTCTGCACAGCTCTCATTGCCTTTACCATCTGTAGAATTTCCCTCTCTGTCCTCTTTCCAGATCACTTTATAAAGTTATTTTTAAATATGTTCTTGTGAAAATAAATGAAGACCACACAAACGAAACAAGAACAAAGGTGATTTATTTAGAGTTTGCAAGGGAGTCAACCGCTATCAATTGCATTTGGCACAGTCAAAGGAACACAGAAAGATAGGAATCCTTTAGAGTGAAACAAAGAGTAGGTTCCAGATATGCTGTGGCATGAGGAAGCTGGAGTTGAGCTAACTAGATGTGAACATCTGATGTGGTTGGTTTGGGAAGCAGATCTGGCTTCCTCTGGTTGATCCTGAGTTGAAAAGAGGGAGCCAAGAATAGGGAAGCTGGCAGTCATTGACTATATCATGATTGTTGGGGCCAATTTCTATAGAGGTTGTGGTTTGGCTTCCAGCTGGTTGCTGCAGAGGTTGTGCTCAGAATTCTGTTGTCATATATTGTCTGGCCGTTGTCCATTTTTATATTCCATCTCTCATGATCAATCAATATTTTTTGAATGAGTACATCAATATTTCATCTCAGTGAGTGATCATTCCCTCTTCATCCATCTTAATGATAAAATTCTAATGTCCTAGGTTCTTTATCTTTCAACAAATTATGTTTCTCTTTCTTCATGGATAGAAAAGGAAGCTTCCCCATAGGCCTAAATGTGCTGATTTCAAGAGAAAGCATACTTTGCAACAAGAAGTTGCCTAAGCCTTCACTCTTAACCACTATGCTACACCACCGTCCTTAGATGAAACAGAGATTTGGGGGCATATATTCCCTCATTTTTCACAATCCATTTTTATTGCATATTCAATTTGGCCTGCTTATCTTATTTACATTACTTGCCTGGGATGAAAGACATTTGAGGTTGTCATTCTGAACTCTTATGTAAGTCTTCCTTTAAAGTAAAGAAGCTGACCTTCCAAGCTAATTTATCCCACTTAACAAGAGTAATAATAACACACCACCCACTTCAGAAAGGAAATCATGCAGATGAATGAAATAATGTTTGTACAGAGCTTGACACTCCATAAAATATTCTAATAACATGGTGTCTACACTTTGAAATGTTCAAATCCTATTTCAATAGAATTAAAAACCATGAAGAATAAAATGTGAATTGCTTGTCAGACTTTTACATAAAGGCGCAGGGTGATACGGATGCCATTAGACAATTTAAAAGCTAGGTTTTAGCAAAGTTTCTGAGGAATCTGATTGGTTTGTGGGGGAGGACATGAGGGTGGTATTTATTCATATCCATTTTTGTAGAAAAACAATGGGTTATAACATGAACCAAAAAACACTTATGCAGCTAAATTTACAGAAATCTGTCTACTCATCTCCGAGGAAAAGTTTTGGCTAAGCAAGTTAATTTTGTCGTTAGACATTTGCATAGTAATTGTATTGAGTCTGAATGTGCATCTGCATGGAAAGCATGTTTTTTCAATCCTGTTCTTTGGACATGGATTAATATAGATCCTGGCAAGTCCTTAAATCATAAGTTATTGATATTGAATGCTTAATTTACGTTTAGATCTTGTATAACCTGATGCTTGAACCCCTAGCCTGCAGCGTATTGCTGCTGCCTTTATTGGTGTTACCGGTTAATAGTCACCTCAGGTTTTCATATGGTCTTGGTTTGGGAGTAATCTACTAAACAATGCCCACATATAGTGTCTCAAATATTATTAAAGAGTGATAATTAAATGTGCCTGATATATAAGAAGCATGTGATGTCATTTAAACTAACACTTTTATTGTGACTGTTGTGATGGTCATGAAAAACTTGATCATGTAAATTATCTAAAGGGATTGTTACAAACCTCAAGCAACCTCAGGTCCTTGAAACCATTGCATGTGGTGACCAGCCACAGAAACCATGACATTCTTCCCTTGCCTATTGTATCCAAGGTTATTTTGCAAATCACCACTTTGCATGGCACAACCATCAGGGTTTCTAGAAATTGCCTGGCGTGATAAACCAGAGTATTTTCAACAATATGATTTCCTAGAATTAATAGGAGAGGTGTAATTAAGTTACTGTGTGATATCTTTCCCCCAAATGATAAATATCAATATGTGAACACTGAATATGTGTTCCTATGATGCCAACTTAAGTGGCAATTTTTAGCTCAGAAATTATGAACTAATGTTTTGTCTACCTGAACCAGTTTGCATCTGAGGATGGAAAAGACTTATGGGCGGATTTAAGAACTTGTTTTTCTTTGTTAATTCAAAAATGATTCTACTAAACTCTAGATGAGAATCAAGTGGTGATAGAGAGATCAGCTGAGTGAGTTCTGTTTTCTGGAACTTTCCTGAATCCTTCTTAGTAATTCATAGCATTTTTCTAGACTTCATAGCTGCAGTTTCATATTGACATCATCCAGTATCACTTTAAAGGGACTCTAAAACTACCCTTCCTGGCATTCATCTAAGAGCTGGGAAGTCATCCGCTTATACCTGGCTTAGAATATCATTTTTAGAGACATGACCACAAACCTACTGACATTCAAGAGCATAGTTAAGTGCATCCCACTCAGAGCTTTGTGAATTCTTCTTGTAAATTATGATGCCTATTCAAGGTTCAGTGGGAATACTCCCTCTTCTCAAGCATTTATCAAAACACAAGATGAATGCATTATCCACATTAACTACTGTTCAAAAATTCTGTCCAAAAGTTTTGTTTTAATAAAGGCAAAGTTTCTGTGTGATGCCTGGCATATGGCCAACCATATAGGATGGCCATGATCTTTATTACTGATTTCTTAGTGTTTATTTTTAATGTAAAGTTCTTTATATTTTTCCTAAAAGTTCCTCACTGTTTTCCTCACTCATTCACTAGGCCACATATTCACATATTTTACTTGGTTGTGACTGTTTGACGAAAGCCCTTAAAGCTTTTTTCTAAAGCATCCCATTTAAGATTTTCAAGTACATAGGAATCACTGGGGACTCTTACTACTCTTCTGATTCTGTAGGCTGGGGCCTGAGAGTCTTCATTGCTAACTAGCTCCTAGGTGATAAGAACGATGCTGAGAGCACACTTTGAGTGGCAAGTCTCTAGAGCAGTGCTATCTAATAGAACTTTCTGTGATGGTGGAAATCCTTCATATCTGTGCCATCTAAACCAGTGGGCCACTTGCCAGATGTGGTTAATGAATATTTGAAATGTGGCCAGTGCAACTGAGGAACTAAAATTTAATTTTATTTAGTTTAATTAATCTAAATTTAAATAGATACCTACCTTATTTGACTATGCTAGGAGACTTAATTAAAGTCTTTATAGTTCCTTGGCTTTCCCCAGTCTTGAGAGAAAGAATCTGAAAGTCAAAGGCTCTTTCTTATCTCCAATTTTCCAGAATCTTGCATAGGGCCAAGAATATTATGTATGCCTAGTAAATGGCATTCCTATTAAGAGATCTAGTCTGCCGTTTTGGGGGCAGACTCATAGAACTGTCAAATAATAAAAAGATTGGACTTTGAAGCTATAAGACATGGTGGGTAGGTGGCTCAGCCTCTACCACTTAGAGGATAATTTCTGACAAGTCACTTAATCCCTCTAAGGATCAATTTCCTCATCTCAAAATAGCAATCATGATTATGGTAATGTAATACCTATCTCACAGAGTTGCTGTGTTATGCACACAAAATTCCTGGCAAATTATTTTTTTCAAGTGATATTTGCTCTGCAAATGCTAGTTTTTGTGGTTATTTCAGCGTGAATTTCTTTTTTCCCTAATTATTTGTATTTCGGTAAAACAATAGAGAAAGGTGCCCTGTGTGGACATAGTTGCAATCTAATTGAGAGGCTAAGTAATAACACAAAACTATATGCAGTTTAGTATAATTTCTCACGTGGAGAAAGTAGTTTCCATGGTCAAGGAGGAGGGCTTCAGCACGTTACTTTGATTCTTTGCATTTTATATTATTTTATGTGGAAATAAACAATATTTTTGGCCTGGGATTTTGTGTTGTTTGATTTACTTCCCTCATAAAAATGTGTCATAAATGCTTTGCTAATTGTGATAGAAATTTTGTAACTCTATCTCATCTTAAAAATACCCCATTCCAATTTGCCGAATACGTAATTTCCCCTTGTTTAAGGTGATATAACAGACATATTTTCTCTTTGTTTTTCTTGAGTATATTTGCTTTGAAATAGCTTTTTTTTTTGTTTTTCATAGCCTCTGTTTATATATATGTAGATATGTAAATAACTACATATATATAGAAACATATATGTGTATTTACACACACACATATATACACACATATATATTAATCAAAAGCATTACCTACTTCGTGAAAATAAGAAAAATCACAATAGCTAACATTTGGCAAGTGTGCAAAACACTATTCTAAACACCTTACATATATAAACACATTGAGTTATCATTGAGGCTGAGTAAACCTTTAAGCTCTTTTACTGTCTGCTGTGGTGTTGAGTTCTGAAAATATTGATAGTCCTCTTATCACTGGTAATGACATGAAGTGCCATCCAATGACCTTTGTAGAGTCATGATTTATGTATAGATTGAACTAGGGGCGTCACCATTTAAGAACAATTAAGACAAATCAAGGCATTTCTGAAAGAGAACAGATTGACTTTGTTTGTTAAAGTGTTTATAGCTTGTAAGGCAGCTGTCTGCTTTTGTATATTTTTAAACAAGCATTATAGACCTTATTAAATAATGTAAGCATTTTGTTTAAAACTATTTTGCCACAAACCCAACTTCCCATTTGCATTGATCAGTGTTTTCACCTTCATTCTGGATTACATCTTAAAGTAAACCAACCAATTTGGATAAATGTAAAAGCAATCACATGTTAACAATCTTCTGAGACTGAATTGGTGCTGGATATTTCTGAGTTTCTATGGAAGGAAAAGAGTTCAAAGTTCAGACTGGCTCTCTCACCACCTGAGCTCCATGCCTTGCCCCTTGCTTCCCTCCACAATAGGGCTTAGATGCAAAACACTTGATTTTCCTAATCACCACTCAGGCATGAGAGACCAGGTGATCTATGGATGGCCAATATACCAACAACAAGTAGGGAGAACCTCCTTTCATTAATAGAGAGGCAAAGCATTGCAAAGGGAGCACCTTTCTGTGTTATTCCAACCTCGAATAAATGAGAATTTATTTATTTATTTTATTCCAGTTTGTTCATTTATTTCTTTTTTTTTTTTTTTTTTTTTTTTTTTTTTTTTTTTTTTTTTTTTTTTGAGGCGGAGTCTCGCTCTGTCGCCCGGGCTGGAGTGCAGTGGCCCGATCTCAGCTCACTGCAAGCTCCGCCTCCCGGGTTTACGCCATTCTCCTGCCTCAGCCTCCCGAGTAGCTGGGACTACAGGCGCCCGCCACCTCGCCCGGCTAGTTTTTGTATTTTTAGTAGAGACGGGGTTTCACCGTGTTAGCCAGGATGGTCTCGATCTCCTGACCTCGTGATCCGCCCGTCTCGGCCTCCCAAAGTGCTGGGATTACAGGCTTGAGCCACCACGCCCGGCCTCATTTATTTCTTATACACTCTGATTAAGAGGCAACTCACTATGTTGATTTCTTTTTTCAGATTCATGCCCATTTACCTTCTTAGAGTTTCTACAGATGCTCCAGGATCAATCTGACCTAATACAGAGCTGTGTGTGTGTGTGTGTGTGTGTGTGTGTGTGTGTGTGTGTGTGCGCGCGCGCGTGCGTGCGCTCATGCATGCTTTTAATTATATATTGAAGATATGCTAAAGTATTTGTAATGCCTCTCAAAGATACAAGGAATAATAATAAAATAAGCAGCTTTCCCTACCTTAGAGACCCTCTGTGTACCCTTCCTTTATCCCTTCATTTTCTTCCCTACCAACATAACCACAGATCTGAATTTTGCATTTACTTTTCTCATTCTTCTCTTACAGTCATACTACATACCAGGCACCTCTAAATGTATGTTATTTAATTTTACATGTTTTGAACTTCTTTAAAAAAAGAATCATACTGAACAAAAGTGGAATCATATTGCATGTATTCTTATGAAACTTCATTTTTCAGTCAATAATGCTACTTGAAATGTATTTATGTTGATGTGACTTAGTCACTACAGCCATTGTTCACTGCTCTATATTTGCCTCACTTTTGCCAGGTTTAATTTTTCCTTTGAACTAGCTTGAAATTATATACTTTACCCTTTTTTCTAATCTCTTGGTTACTCCAGAAATTTTGCCTTGTATATTTTACTTTAATCAAAATCTTTATGATTCTCTTGAATGATAAAATATGTTCAGCATTTTAACTTCAGCTATTATTGTCTAATATTTAATTATATTTTCCTAAACCACATACATTAGACATTTTTACTACAATCAATGCTTATAGCAATTCACTCACATATTTATCAGTATTTTTTTAATTTACCTCTCCTTCATGCATCTCTGACTTTGCATTTGGGATTATTTTCCTTCTGACTGTAGTTGGTTCTATAGGAATTCCTCTAGGGAGATTGTTAACTATTTTCCATTTGTTTGAATGAAAAATGGCCTTTTTAAATCTTTCGTATTAAAAGTTGGATTCACTGGGTTTTCAGTTCCAGATTGACAGTTGTTTCTTCTTGGCACATTGGCAGCAGTTTCTCCTATAGTCTAATATTCACTGTTGCTGTTGACAAGTCATAGCAATTGTTATTCCTCTGAAGTAATCTCTTCCTCTGGTTGCTTTTAATATTTTCATGTTGCATTGGGTGTTCTGAAATTTCACTAAGTCTTCAGGTGTAGATTTCTTTCTTAGTTTCCTCCTCAGGATTTGTTGTGCTTCCTAAATCTGAGATTTGAAGTAATCAGTTCTCTAGCACTTATAGCCCATTGCTACTTTGCCTCCCTCCCATTCATTCTGTTTTTCTTTTTTCAATAGACTTTTCCACTCTGTCATGCCCCCGAACAACTTTCTCATGATTCCAACCTAGCTGTTTCACTGTGCTGCCTTCCAAATCACTTTTTCATAACTATCTTCTAGGTCAATAATTTTTCCTTCAGCTGTGTCTAATCTGCTGATAAAACATCTGTAAGGAACATGACTGAGCTGCATCCAAGCAGGCATAGGCCAAGGTAAACAACCTGGATGACTCAGCAGGTTTGTGGTACAAGTGCATAGTCCCACATCTTATATAATCATAGCCATGTAGACATAACATAGAAAAGCTCACCGCCATAGCCGTAACATAGAGAAGGTCACCACCTAGCTCTCAGCCACTACTATTTGTGTAATGTATAAAAGTAACACTGACCCTGTGAGGCAGCTGCTGAATAAAGCCATGTCTCATCTACCTGCTGTCTCTCAAGTGTTCTTCCAGCTCCCTGCCCCACATCCACCCACTCCCCTCAGCCCTCAGCTGGGGTTGGAACTTGACCCCAAGCATAACAGCATCCATTGGTTTTTAATTTTAATTATCATATTTTTAATTCCTAGATTTTTTTGCTTTATTTTAAAATTGATTTAATCATTTTTAATAGTTACTTGTTCCTTAATCATATTATCATCTTCTTACTTATTTCCTGAAATGTGTTAGACAGTCTTAGATAATTCCTATATTGATTGGAATTATAGGTTGAAGTTGTTTGTTATTTGTGCTCTTCTTATTCATGTTGACTTGTTATTTTATATTTTATGTATTTTCATGGAACTTTCTTTTAAGTATAGTCTGAGACCTGGATTCACATCAAGGATGATTTTTGTTTGCTTCAAGTAGCTGTCCACAAAGGTAGAGGTGGGAAATCAACCAGTGACCAATAGATTCATACAACTCCCTACAAAAGTAGTATGATGCAAGCCATAAACTCAAATACCGAGCAGGCTGTGGGTATGAAATCTCACTGGAGATTTTTTTTCCTTCACTTAGTGCTCAATTCATCAGGCAATTTCCCTTGTTTTCTGGAAGAATTTATTTCCAGTTCCAGCTTATGCTGCTGCTCCAATTGTATAAGGGATGTCCAGTGAGACTCCCCACACTGGAAAGTCTTTAGACTTTGTCTCTGATTGGTCCAACTCACACATTTGAAATCATACAAATGGAAGCTCATGGTTGCCAAGACTCAGCATATATCTTCAGGGTGAAACCTGGAGTCAGTGTTAATATCTCTTCAGAGTTTTTAGTTTGTTTTCATCCTTTTCCAGCAGAAGAGCTATACAGGGAATCTAGGCTGGCATAGTGTGAGAAGCAAAACACACATGGCAGCTCTTTTTGCCATCCACAATAAAATACTAACAATTGACTCTATAATCAGCTAAATCCAAGGCCAACATAATGTTCTTCCCCATCTTTTACTTGTGCAGTTGTGTTTTGGATCCAGATTAAAGACCTTAAATTTAGTACTATTAAGTTTATTGTTTGTAGGTTTGACTTAGCTCAGTAAAACTTTTTGGATCTTAATTCTATCACGTAACAGTCACAGTTTTCCCTAATTTCATGTCATGCATACATTTATTTGGTCATCACAACTTGAATGTTTTTACTACACCGTTGTAAAAATGTTGACTCAGATCAGATTAAAGCCTCAATATCCCCTCTAGGTAGAGACTTGTATATGATGTGGCATTGACTATGTCTGCTGTTAGGAATACTTTCTTTTTTTTTTTTTTTTTTTTTTTTGCTTTATTTTTGAGATCTCCCTCTGTCATCAAGGCTGGAATGCAGCGGTGCAATCTCAGCTCACTGTAACTTCTGCCTCCTTGATTCAAGCGATTCTAATGACTCAGCCTCCCAAGTAGCTGGGATTACAGGCGTGTGCCACCATGCCCAACTAATTTTTTGTATTTTTAGTAGAGATGGAGTTTCACTATGTTGGCCAGGCTGGTCTCAAACTCCTGGCCTCAAGTGATCTGCCTGTCTTGGTCTCCCAAAGTGCTGTGATTATAGGCATGAGCCACCACACCTGTCCACATTTCTTCATCTTCAAGAACATATTTTGCCAAAAGCCTTCATGAAGTCAACACACATTGTATTTATGATTTTTCTAACCACAAAAGAACTAAATCAGTTAACATGAATTTGACTTATAAATCCAACTCTGTGTTAATCAAAGGGCTCCATGGATAGCCATACCAGGTCATCATTTATTATCTCCATTTATTCCTCACTGGGGTCATTTGAAGATTCTGACTCAGAATTACATCCTTGATACCTTGATAACAGTCAAGTTAAGCTATTATGGAATTGTGTCTATTTTCACCAATATTTGTGCAGCCCCTTTTCCTAAAGCCTGTAATAAAGACCTCTATGAACTGCCATGAACTCCATGGACCGTAGGTGTACAGTGTTATGTTTGACTTCCTTCCCTTTTCCCAGATGTCCAGGTAATGTGTTCTTTATTCCTGTAATGACATAGCATCCATCCTTTTCTTCTTTTATCTTTTGAGCATTTTCAAGGGTGCTTTCATCATCTTGGTTTTGGATTTTTATCAGAACGTATGTCCTTGAACTTGCACACAAGAAAGACTTTCAGTGATTGACACATCCAAGGCTTCTTATTTAGTTTTTCTTCAACTCAAACACATTGCCTAATAGAAACCAGCCAGGCTCTGCTGTCTGCACCATTAGGATGATTATAAAAGGAATTTAACTAGCATTTTCCTATTTATCTTTCAAATACATAAGCTTCTACTTAGCAATATGAAATAATAAACCACTGCTACAGACAAGATGTGGATAAATCTCGGCAGAGATTGTGTGGAACAAATAAAACAAATGAAGTCATGTGCGAAAGACTACTTACTCTGTTGTTCTATTTATAGGAAATTCAAGAACAAGCAAAACTAATAAATGGTTCTAAAAGTCAGAATAGAGTTTTCCCCTGCGCATGGGAAATATTGACCGGAAGAAGCATGAAGGAGCCTTACACATTACTGTTCTATATTTTGATCTAGGTAGTAGTTATAAGTCTGTTTACATACATAAATATTCATAAAGTTGTACATTTAATACGTGTGCATTTTACTGTATCTATGTTATACCTTAACAAAGAAGAAAAACTCATTTAGCTTACAAGTAAGAATCAGTTTTAGTGCAGTACTTTTATGAGTATGGACTCTGGAGTCTTGGATATATAATCAGTTGATTACAATCAACATCTGAATGATTTTGGAAACTAAGTTTCCTCATCTGTAAAATGGATGATTTTCTGTAATAACTGTACATTTTTACTTTTTATATAAGGCTATCTGTATAAGTCACTTACCATCATGCCTGCCACAATACATGTAAGTTTTAGTATAATATCGTCCTGATTCAAAACATTTTCTGCTTTTTAAAACATCCTGCTGTTCAGACAGATAACTGACATTATTCAGTATGTCAAATGGTATGTTTTTATTAGTTATCTATTTGTGACTTGCTTAGCAATTATAATGGCAACTGACATTTATGTAACTTTATATTTAAAAGCGACTTTTATATACATTATCTAATTTAATTATTCACCACAGTGCTATAAAAATGATACTAATTTTATCCTCATCTTGCCAACCTAGAGCCTGAGATGTAGAGACCTGAAGTAACTTACCCAAATGACATAGTCAAGAAATATTAGAGAGAGTCATAACTCAGACATTTATCTTTCCCTCTTCAAACAGAAGGGTACATTCCAGTCACCTACAGAGCTAGTTACAAGTTCCACCCCACTTAGTGTCTGATTCAGCAGGTTTGAGGTGGGTCCTGAGGTTGCTGCATTTCCCAGGCAATGCTGGCACTACTGTCCTATGGACCCCACTTTGAGTAGCAAAGCTTTGCAGATGAATAAAGCGTAAGCATCAGACCTGAGTTCTGCCTTCAAAGAGCTTACATTTCTTTTTTCAGGAAACAGGACTGAAGTATGAAATAATAGAAGCCTCCCTAAAGTGGTTTATATCCTGAGAACACCCTCCACTGGAAAGAAAGTTTCATAGCAGAAGAGAACTTAAGAATACTCAAATTATGTATAGGAGAACGAAGTATGCTTAGATACGCTAATCTTAATGGTGCTCAATGACTTATATGCCAAAATGTTAAAATGGTGGGAGGCCCCTAAATTAATATTGTAATTCAAGTATCCTAGTTGTGTTATTCTCACAGATTGTCATCTCATTATGTCCAGTAATATTTTAGGATGTTTTAACCATCATTATTTCTTTGATTGATGTGAAAATTAGTCTCAGTGCTTAACCCCAGGCTTTTGTCAGTGTAACCCTACTTAGTTCCAGCTTCTTTTTTATAAAAAGTGCATATATGCACCCACAACCATTGTTACTAATGGAAACTACTTGAAGAAAAGAAAGAGAGAAAACAGTGACCAAAATTCTTATAAAAATAAAAATAAAAAGCTTTCCATTTTTTCCAGCTTTCCTTTGTTTCATACCAGCCGGTTACCAGAGTTTTAACAAGTAGCCAGTTATCTATTTTTTAAATAACAGCATTATTAAGGTATAATTCACATACCATACAATTCACTCGTATAAAGTGTACAATTCTGTGGGTTTCAGTGTATTCATAGAGTTATGCAACCATCACTACAATGTAATTTTAGAACATTTTGTTACTCCCAAAAGAAACCCTGTACCCATTAATGGTCACTCCTCATTTCTCAATTCACTCTGCCCTTTACAACCGCTAATCTACTTTCTGTCTCCATGGATTTGTCTGTTCTGGGCATTTCATAGAAATGGAATCACAAAATATGTGGTCTTTGTGACCAGCTTCTTTCATATAGCCTAACATTTTTGAGGTCCATCCATGTAAAATGGATCAGTTTTTTATTCCATTTTATGGTCAAATAATATTCAATGGAATGAATATGCCACATTTTATCTACCCGTTCATCAGTTGATGGACATTTCAGTCACTTCCACACTTTGGCTATATGAGTAAGGACACATTCATGTACAAGCTTTTGTGTGGACATTTGTTTCCATGTGTCTTTGATATATACCCAGAGTAGAATTCCTGGGTCATATGGAAACTATGTTTAAACCATAAGGAACTGGCAGTTTTCCTAAAGAGTTGCATCTTTTTACAATCCCACTAGCAGTGTATGATGGTTCCAGGTTCTCCACATTCTCACCAACTCTTGCTAATATTTGTCTTTTTGTTTACAGTAGTGGGTGTGAAATGGTATCTTGTTGTGGTTTTGATGTGCATTTCCCTAATCCCAGTGATGCTAAGGTTCTTGCATGTGCATTTCCTTATCTTTTTTTCTTTTTCCACCCTTTGAGACAAGGTCTCACTCTTAGTCCAGGCTGAACTGCAGTGGTGCAATCACAGCTCACTGCAACCTTGACTTCCCAAGCTCAAGTGATCCTCCCACCTCAACCTTCCGAGTAGCTGGGACTACAAAACGCACGCTTTTTAATTTTTTAGAAATGGAGATCTCACCATATGGCCCAGACTGGTCATTCGTTTATCTGTTTTGGAGAAATGTGTGTTCAGACTATTTGCCCAATTTTAGTTGTTTTTTGTTTCTTTTTAAAATTTAATTATAAAATTTGATTCACTTTTTTTGTGCTCTTCTTTGTTTTGGTCTTGTTTTGTTTGATTTGGTCTTGTTTTGTTTCTTAGCCTTGTGGTGACTAGTGAGTAGCTATTGGTAGAAAGTGGGTAATTACTAAACAAATTGCAATAAGAAAAAAAGAATTAAATAGTGTGGAACACTTGCAAATATGATAACTAAGTTTTACCAATTATGAACAGGTTAACATTTGGTTTACTGTTTGGAAAATTATGATGTACAGTTTACACATTGGTTCTAACAGAGTATTTAGTCTCTATCTTTGTGTCATATTTAATACCACCATTTTCCAAATTGTTCCATGGAATGTTAATAGGTTTTATATCAAAAAGGGGTTTGTGACTTAATAAGTCTGGAGAACCATAGACTCAATAAACGGGATGGAGTGTTTTAACTCAAGGGCTTCCTTGAACCTTTTTTTTTTTTTTGAGATGGAGTCTCGATCTGTCGCCCAGGCTGGAGTGCAGTGGCCGGATCTCAGCTCACTACAAGCTCCACCTCCCGGGTTTATACCATTCTCCTGCCTCAGCCTCCCGAATAGCTGGGACTACAGGTGCCCGCCACCTCGCCCAGCTAGTTTTATTGGTATTTTTTAGTAGAGACAGGGTTTCACCGCATTAGCCAGGATGGCCTTGATCTCCTGACCTTGTGATCCACCTGTCTCAGCCTCCCAAAGTGCTGGGATTACAGGCTTGAGCCACCGCGCCCGGCCTCCTTGAACCTTTAATATTTAAATAGACATTGTAAGTCTTCAAAGAAAGAAATGAAACCCTTTTCTTTCCCTAATGATTTCTTTTGGGACTTGTGTTCTGTGGAACACACTCAGGGAAGCATTGCTTTAAAGATGTTAATTTTTCTTGAAGAAAGTGTATTGCCCTGGAGAGCTCAGATTGTGACAAGTGGACAGGTACAAAGACAGGAGGAAGCAGCCGCAATTGTTAAGTTACATGTTACAGAGTGAGAATTAATATGGGAAGGATCTTGACATTTTATGAAATTAAAATTAATATTAATTGAACAGAAAGAGAAAAATACCTGGGAAGACTTAAGACAGTTTGTGATTCCTCTCAGCTAGCTGGCATGTTTATTTTTTATTACAGTGCATAACTGACTGCCTGCTAGGTGAATTGGATTTTGCAGCCTTGCTTTGTTATGTATTTCAAAGAGCTCTAAATTTAACACATGCTGCCCCTCAGGGTTCAAGCTTTGAATTACCCTCCTTTTCCTGCGTTTTAACTGGGTAAGTTTCTCTCTGTTCAAGAACAGTAACTTTTTCAAGGCAGACAGTTTAATTATAAAGATCTTCTCATTTAGGTAATGTTCTGGTGAATCTCATATTTCCTCATAAATTTAGGGAGAATGGAGCTATTTCTAGAAATGGGAATTAATAGTTGAGTTGTTACTGGCTCTTTTATTGTCCTTTCTGGAATTACAAAAAAAAAAAAAAATAGTCTTTGGCAGTTCACATTGCTTCAGATTGAAAGTATACAACATTTTTAAACTATTCCATATTCATAATAAGTGAAAAAATAATTATTTTTGATTTCTCCCCTAAGGTACTAGCAATGTGTCCATTAGGAAATTTAGCTCTTATTGTTGGTGAAGTAGCAGAATTTTTGTTTCAAGGCAAATTAAGCGTAGATGCTTGCTTGTAAAGATATTATTGTTTGCAAACCTTTGTGGAGTTTTTTGGGGGCCAAATTAAAGCATTATCTCAAAAGAATGGCCCTTTTCTTTCATTGTTATGTTCTTTTCATTTTATTTATTTGCTTTTCTATTTTTTCTTATTAATTTTATGTTTTTACCAATATCAGCCCCATCACTGGGGTTTTGGTGACCACCTCATTTCACTGTGAAGTAGAAGCCAGATGATGGGTAAGTCAAGCCCCAATATAATAAAGCCACCTTAACTAGCTAAACTGATATAGTGGAGCTTAGCTCTGACCCCAGATATACATATATACCATCACTTTACAGAATGACTCTCTCTGGAATAGCCATGTTCTCTTTAAGCCAGGCATGATGGTGCATGCCTGTAGTCCAGCTACTGCAGAGACTGAGGTGGGAGGATTACTTGAGCCTAGGAATTCAAGGCCAACCTGGGCAACATTGCAAAGCCTTGTCTCAAAAAACAAAAAAAAACAAAAAGTTATCTTCGTCATTGAGATGTTGCATTGATCACCCAAATATGATGAAGAATTGAAGAGTAGCCAATTAAAGCACTCGATTATGAAAACATGATGCAAGATAGGGACCAGGAAGGTCACCACAGTTCTTCCTGGGGCTAGTTGCTATGAAAGATAAACCTCCACATCTCAGTAGCTTAACACTATTGAAGTTTGTATTGTTGTTTACAAAATGCTCTTTCTGGTGGACTGTTTCCCTTCCAACCATGATTCACATGGCCAGCATTCTTCCATCTTGTAAACCCATCATCTACAAATAGAGACAACCAACTTACCCTGCTAGGGTGCATCAAACCAGAAAGAGAAAGAGCATGGAGGGTCACCAGTGGAAGGTTTCTGCGAACATGACTCTAGCTCTAACTCCACGGGCTAGAAGTCAGTCATATCACCACACCTCATTCCAACGGACACTGGGACATGTAATCCAACCACATACGCTCAAGAAGATGAAATGGATTTTGGTGAACATGCAGTGATCTTGACACACACCACTGGATATTTGCTTTTTTATATTTACAGTGTTGAAATTAATCTGACTAATGAAATGGAGTTAGTTATCTCCAAAGGAAAAAAAAAATTACACATGCATGCACACATTAATTATACATTAGTCTTAGGCTAATAATTAATATATCCACATGTTAAGTAATTTCTTTAATACGTTCTCTTCAAATTAGTTCAAAGATGTCTTTGGCATTCCTGGAAGGCACATTTTATTGATCTGTTCTCAATTTACAAAACAAATAACTGACTTTTTGTATCTCCTGAATCTCCTTTGAACATTAAACTGAGTAGCAAAGCATCACACATAGCAAGAAAATCGATTTTGACAGTCCAGCCTTGTTAGTTATCATTTCAACAGGTACCATTAGTATCAAGACTGAGGTGTCTGCCACAGCTATAGTGCAATAATGTGAAGTAAATATCCATCCAAGCACCCTGGCCTCTTCTCCAAAATAGAAAATGACATCATGTAATTGGTTTTGTCTGAACTGCTCAGTGGGTGAAAATGTGTTTCAGAAGAGTTAAGGCATAATGTCATTATTACTGAAGTGGATTCTTGCAAAGGCTGGGCACTCAGCAGCCTGAGTCTTAAAACTAGCAGCAGTACAAAAACCTGATGCAGAACCTTAACCCTATTTATACAATATGGTGACTTTTTTCTCAAATGGGAATATGGTGCATTATCTTTAAAAACAAGAAGTGATCACATGCTCCAGAACACCACTGATGCCTCTAAGAAATCTTATTGAATTAAGACAGTTAATGAATTGTCTGCAACAGTCTTGACTCTTGCCAGTCTCTCTTTTGAGCATGTGTTGTAAATTTGGCAGGAATATCATTAGGGCATCCAATTCGTTCCCATGCCCCAGTGGCAAAGAGGGGCAGGACATGAAGATGATTTTATTTATTTAACAAATACTGACCACCTGCTATGTGCCTTGTAATGATCTTAGTGCTGGGTATATAGCCATGAATAAAACGAGATTCCTCTTTTTATACATAATAAGCAAATAAAAATACAACCCAATGGCAGGTGGAGCTTCATACTAGGAAGAAAGATAAAGCAAAATGACGTGCTAGAGGGGAATGTGGGAGTGGCATGGCCTGGAAAATGGGCTGTCAGTGTATGACGTTTGAGCAGAGGCCAAAATGCTCTGAGGGAGAAAATCATGTGGATATTTGTTGCGGAAATGATTATAGGTGTAGGGAACAGCAGGGGCAAAGACCTTGGATCAGAGTATGCTTGGCAAGTTTAAAGATGAGCAAACATGCATGAGGGGTAGAGTGTCAGGGATTATGGTGGAGGAAAGGCAGGGAGCAGAACATGCAACATGCTGGACGCTGCTATAGGCCTTCATAAGGGACTGACTATAGAGCCATAAAGCCACTTGATTTCAGACTTGGCATTCATGCTTGAGCACCAGAAGTGTAATGCTGGGTGGTCTATAGGCTCTGCATTTAGGCTGGGGACTAAGATGTGACATTTCTAGACCTTGGATGATTGTCAAAGGATGGGAGGTTGGTTCTGGGTTCAGAGAATGGGGAGGTGCATTGCCCATTAAGAATTTTAAGAGATCTAACTGTGACCACAATTGATGATTTTATTATCATCACTTCAGTGATAAAATTCTTCACCCTCCTCATTCCATAATACTCTGCTGCTTTCACCTGAAGTTCGCCAGGTATGATTAAACATTGCATAGTTCAGACCAAAACTTCCAGATATCTAGTAACAACATACACTTGTCAAAAAAGAAGATCACACACACATGCATACACACACACACACACACACACACTCTTTAGTATATTTAGTAAGGAGAAATCATTGAGTACATGAATTTATAATGGGATTGTATATTTTCAATCAAAGATCTTACATGAAAAATGTTCAATAATTAAGATAAGGGAGACATTTCTGTTATGTGGTACCCAAGATATGCAGGTAAGGCTTTTATAAATACGTTTTATTCATTTGTTCAAAAGCCTTTGTGGGGGGGGGGGGGCATGCTTACTCTGTGCTGCTGAAGACATAATGAAGATCAGGAGATACCCTGGCAACCAAGAGCAGTGGTGCATGCCTGTAATCCCAGCTACTCAGGAGGTTGAGGTGGCAGGATTGCTTGAGCCTGTGGGTGGGAGACCAACCTGTGCAACACAGCAAGACCTTGTCTCAAAAACATAAGTGAGAAGAAAGAGAGAGATGTTCTTGCAACAAGCCAGAAAGTGAGGTATAACTATTCTAATTTTACAAACAAGGTAACTGAGGCATGGAGGAGTTCAGCCTATGCTCAGAGTCACACAGCTGGTAACATGAAGTTGAAACACAAATGTAATTTTTTTCTACACCTCGTCTTTTTAAAACCAACAATGCCATTCAGACACTTGCACACTTTTTTTTTTCAGATAATCGGTATATTTAAAGTATTTCACTCCACATGGACTATTTGGTGGACATATAACATCTTAGATATAACCAATATCTTGTTCAGGAACCATGTTTGTATGAAGTATAGAAAAACAATAGGATAATCAGTGCAAGTTAGAAAGTGATAGCACACTTCTGTGATTAATACCAGGATAATTGGTAAAGACTATATGCTGTTTTATTTAAGAACAAGTCTTCATCCCACCCGTGGCCCTTGTATTAATATTTCTGTAACTTCCAATCATGCACATGGCCGCTTCTCTACAACTCTACAAAGACAGTATCTAACATACTGTCATACACCACTGCTTCCTATCTTGTTAAAATGCCAATTCTGACGCAGGTCTGGTGTGGGACCTGAGATTCTGCATTTCTAACAGACTCCAGGGATGCAGATGTTATTGCTCTGTGCTCTTAAATGTGGAGTTTAAGGCTATTACAGTCATTTCTGGCACCAACCAAAACACTTTGCCTTGGGCCCCACCCCTACTGTTGGTCACTTTTGCAAGAATGTTTCTTGAGAGACCTAATAGAGCAGCTTACGGAAGTTCACAAAGACATGGAGTGATGGTAGAAGGGAATAAAGAGGAGAAGTAAAAGTGTGGCAATGGATTCTGTACCTCATTCCTGAAGAAACCACAGATCAATCACTTCTTCCTTGTTCAAGTGTGTCAGCCTGATTTGGCACAGCTGACTTGATGAAGCATGATCTCACAGCAAAGCTCTTGATCACCTTGAAGAATATGTATTTTGCTCCTTGGTGTAACCTAAATTTTACCTCGCTAAAACAAAACAAAAGAATCTAATATTCTACTCATATTATTCATTCTGGCTGGATGCTAAAGTTAATTTCCTTAAGTGCTTCAGATACTATATTAAAACTATCCTTTTACCAAATATTTTAATATAAAGCTTTTGAAAACATGCAAGAGAATTTCTTCATTAGAGCCTTCTCCAATTTTAATGAGCACACAAATCACCTTGAAATCTTATTAAAAATATAAATTTTGACTCAGTGAGTCTGGGGTGGGGATTGAAATTTTCCATTTCTTAAAAGATCGTAGAGAAGGTGGATACAGCAAAGTCCTTGGAGCACTCTGAATAGACGGGCCTTGAAATGTCTTATCTTCACTTGTATTAGGATGGTTTTTGTGTGTGTGTGATATTCAAAATGATGAGGAAGCTGTATGTTTACATATCACCAGAAGCTTAAAATGATGGAAAGGAGGCTCCTGCCCCATCATATAGGCCACTGATCAAAGATTCTGCAGTCACACTATTTCCTTACCATGATGGATTATTCAAACACCAGCTGTAGAAAAAGGATATTTTTTCAGCAAACTGATAGTCCATTATAGGTTTTCTGAAATCAGGCTGTACTTGAGGATTACTCAGAGGGTTCCCAAGAGTACAGACATTTAAGATCCACCCCAGACCAACTAAATCAGAATCTCTGGGCATGAGTCTAATGAGTAGTCTCTAGGCCAGCAGCACCTGCAAGCTTATGAGCCATACAGAATCGCAGGCCCCTCCAGATCTACTGAATCAGAAGTACAACTTGAAAAGATCCCCAAGCAATTCCAATGCATGTTCAATTTTGAGAGATGCTGCTAAGTGGGAGGCAAAGCTGTCGAGTTGCCACAGCAACTTAATTGTAAGATATTAAAAGTCTCCTTTCCTATCTAATAGTTTGGATGTCTGCCTGGTATCAGGACCAAAAGAAGACAGGCAGATATAAGGACCCATCCAATGATGGTTACATTGATTATATCCTTCCTGAGGCATCTGGAATAGTATAAAATAAGGAGAGAACACCAAAAATGTATCCAGTTCCATGTAACTAGTGTGTATTAGCCCATTTTTGCTTTGTTGTAAAGGAATATCTGAAATTTAGAAATTTAGTAATTTAGAAAGAAAAGAGGTTTACTTGGTTCACGGTTCTGCAGACTGTACAAGCATGGCACCAGCATCTGGTGAAGCCTCAGGAAGCTTTTATTCATGGCAGAAGGCGAACAGGGAGCAGGTGTGTCACATAGCAAGAGAGGAAGCAAAGGAGTAGGGAGGATGTGCCAGGCTCGTTTAAAGAACCAGCTCTCACATGAACTAATTGTGCAAGAACTCACTCATCAACAGGGGGATGGGGCCAAGACAGTCATGAAAGATTTGCCCCCACAATCCAAGCAGCTCCCACTAGGCCCCATCTCCAATACTGGGAATCACATTTCAGCATAACATTTGGATGGGACACGCAGCCAAACCACTTCTTAGTGCTTTACACAGACTATTCCATCTATCTCTTCTCTTTGTCATCGGTTTGTTTGACTTTCTCCCAGAAAGTCCTCACTGCTTGTTTCTGGCTTTAAATCTATTGAGTAAAAGTTTATCTGAAGGAAATTTAATCAATAATTCGAGACAGGAATAGGTAACTCATACAGAGAGCTGTGCTCACAGTTTTGTTAATTTGCAGGGTTAGCATTCCTTGTCACTGGCTGAAACTCAAGTAAAGGAGTGAAAGATCAACTATTTAATGAGAAACTATTTTGTGCCTAGCATCAGGTTAAGGACTGGTGACAAAAGCAAAACGTTAGTTTCATGGCAGTTGTTGGAGATCCATGTATTTAACTTGCAAATAATATACACAACTTGTCTGTTATTAAGTTATGAAATACTGAAAAAGCATAACATGGGGGTTTAACAATGGAACACAGACAGGCTGAGCAGAAAAAAAAATTAGTGAAGGGAGATGTCATTTTGACTTGAGGCTTTACAGAGCCAATGCAACTTGAGTTGAGTAGATTTAAGATGTGGACATTCCATTTAGAGAAAACAGCTTCAACAAAAGCAAAATATATAAATATACATATATAAATAGCACACAGATGACAGAAAACAAATAATATGAGAGCTTACCCTTAAACATACGGCACTATTTTATATTTTGCATTTTTAATTTTGGGCATAAAATTTCACGTACATTGGGGAAATTGTTGAAGTTTTTATTTTAATTAAGGAAGGTAGTTTTGAAAATAAGCATATTTTAAGTCATTATAATTTTCATTATTTTTTCCTCAAAGTTATAGATGGTGGTGCTTTTTTGTAATTTTTGCTAACTTCAAAATGTAAAGTTTAAGGTTTTATGAAATATCAATTCTGAAAAAAAAATGTCTGCTACTAATGATCTAAAAACTGCTATTTTAAGCAGGCTTTTTTCTTAGATTAAAAATGCTCAAAATCACTGATGTTATGTACTGGTGTTTCATACACTTCATTCATTATACTTGTAAAAAGCTTGGTTTACATGGTTTATAAGTCAGTTTTAGAGTCTGGCTGTTAAGCCTAATTCTTTAGATAATTACTATTTGAAATTTCTGTTCTCATTAATTCTTCATTGTGGAAAGCTGGATTTACAACTTCACTTAACATGAGTATTCTCTGCTATGGAGTAATAATATTAATAAGAAATGCACATATTCAAAATAATGTATAATTATATGCAATATAATTTACGTATTTGTTTAATATCTTTCATTTTTATCAACTTTGCTTGTTCATTGATTTTTGTCACCTGCTGCAGAATGCTAATTGATAACAAATTATATCATTATAGAATAGGTACAAGTCATCAAGGTGTACTTTTTTATGTAAATATTTTATTTTTATAATAGAATGAGTAACCTAAAGATAAATGCAGGGCATTCTCAGCAATAATGCTGAAATATATATATTCAGAAGATACAATATTTCTAAACCTGACAGGAAATTATAAAACATTAGCTTACATGAAACAAGTTTCATTCTATATGAGCTTTAATATTGCAAAATCTATGTCTATTAACTGGCAATGGAAAGTTTTGTGAGGAAAATGGTTGTATGCTATATCTTTGCTTCCACTAACAGGAAACATTACAGAGTCACAATTCTTAATAGACTGCAGGCTCCTTTACAACTTAGCCATCTGTATTACTCACTTTTATGTCCCTAGCATTGGTAATAGATGGTGTTATTTATTCACAATCCTTTTGCTTTCCATCTTTGCCTTGAGTGTAAGTGGAGTTGACAATCTAATGCATTGACTTGGCCCTATGACTTGCTTTGGCTAGTCAAATGTTAGTGGATATAATGACTTTACATGTGCTTGTATGGTATGACTCTTCTTGCATTCCTGCCATTTACTATGAGAAAAATATGTTCTAGGAAGTTGACGATTTCAAAATGTGAAAGATACGAAGGTCAGAACCCAACCTGTAGCATAACACAAGTCTATAAGCACAAAGCACCTTCCATGAGGTCATGTCTTAGTTCTGGGATTTCTAGATATGGGAGTTCCTTGAGCTGAGCACTACATATAATAGTGATAGTGAAATATCTAGGTATTGGTTTCTAGAGGTTTTCTCAGTAGTGGGACAGCAGCTGAGAAATAAAGGAGAAATTGGCTAGGCCAGGAGACTTCTCCATCTCTGGGGTCTCCAGGTAATAGTTCATATGACTTCAGAGATTCAAAGGTGCAGCATTAGAACACGGTTTTCCAGGTTAGCAGGGTCAGGCAGTTACCAGAATATTCTGCAAGCACGACTTGGTGCCTGAGTGGGTGGCAAGCCAGGAGTTCCTGTCCAATCCCCAAGCTGAACAGAGAATAAAATCCAGGGTATGATTAAGCTCATATCCACCACCACAAAATGGAGAGAAAAACACTAACACAGGTTTGGTTAACACCCAGTGTTCAAGGAGTGAGAAAAGGGATAGGAAACAGACTTGAAGCATCGAAAAAATATGTCAGGTCCTGAAACTGGGGGGAGAAGCGCGAAACAGATGTTCTGAAGAGCGTCACTGAGAAAGGCATATTTATACCTGAATAAGTTCTCTCCAATCTGCCTGCAATTTTTAGCTAGTTTGCCTAGTGTAGCCAGATTACAGCCTTTGGGTGTGTTCTGTGTCACCAATGAGGAGGGCTCTGTAACTGTTGATGACTGCCATAGAAGGATGGGTTTCCTGTCAAGTCCTCCAGGTTCCACCCAGATGCTCCCCCAGGATCTGAGAGAGGCTGGATTAAGGGAGCCTTCTGAAGAATAGAGTAGCACACAGCTTGAGAACTGCAATGTGGACTGAGCTTGAATCTCAGATACATGGTGTTATAAGCAGACTTATAAAACAACCTCTCAGTTTAAGGAACTGAAACTGAAAATTTACTGTTGAATGTAGAAAATTTTGGCCAGGTGCTGTGGCTCACGCCCAGCACTTTGGCAGGCTGAGACGGGCTGATCACCTGAGCTCAAGAGTTGGAGACAAGCCTGGCCAATATGGCAAAACCCGGTCTCTACCAAAAATGCAAAAATTAGCTGGGTGTGGTGGTTCGTGCCTGTAGCCCCACCTACTCGGGATGCTGGAGTCAGAAAATAAGTTGAATCTGAGAGGCGAAGGTTGCTGTGAGCCAAGGGCACACCACTGCACTCCAGCTTGGGCGACAGGGCAAGACTTAGTCCCCCTACCCCCACCCCCGCAAAAAAAAGAAAAAGAAACATGTAAAATACATTTTTATTTATAAAGTTAAGTTGTAGTATATTCACCTTTAGTAATAAATTTTTATAATATGTCATTACCAGGCAGACAAAAGAAAAAACTTTGGATATTTACTTTCAAAGTGCCTTGAGTGCCTTCTGATAGAACTGCTAACAAGAAAGACCAGTACTAGTTAAATAGCACTAATTTGATAATACTAATTATTGTGAATTGTTAGGATGACTTCTGATACATAGATTTTAATTTGAAGGGGCTTTTTCTAGGAATATTGATATTTAATACCTGTTACATCTTCTATTTATAAATGATTATTAAGTTTGCTACTTGGTCTGCAGAGTATTAGGAATTTCAGTTGTTACTGGTTGGTGGTTGCATTTAGTTTTCCCAGACAGAATGCTTAATAAACATTTTGAGCTTGTTCTGCCTTGGCTGTATATTTTAGTTCATTTTTTAAAATTTTTCTCAAAATTAATTGTAGGCTAGCTTACCTATAATAGTCCTTAATTACCATTTTTTGGGGAATTCTTTTGTGTAGTAGTTGTTCTCCTCCAACTAGAGTTTATGTGCCTTCTCTATCCTTCTCTGTCCCTCACCTGAATAATATAATGGTGACCATCATGGAGTAAGCACTGAACTTATAAATCATTTGAATTGTTTTTTTGATCTGAAGTTCACAGCTGATGAAAGCAATTGAAAGTCGGTGTTTTCTGTGAGTCATGATTTTTTTTTTCGAGCTGGAGTTGAAATCTACTTGAATATCTCTCTCGTATGACAAAGGCAAAATTAAGTATCATGATAACTTTCAGGCTTAGAATAAAATAATCGCTTAATAGTGATATGAATTTTCATGAACATTCACAGCTTAAAGAATTCTTTTAGTATGCCACATATTTATAGTTTAATAAAATGTGTGTTTCTCTATAGTTCAATTTATTTTGTGCTTTAAGGAAATTTTTTTTTTTTGAGAGGGAGTCTCACTCTGTCGCCAGGCTGGAGTGCAGTGGCGTGATCTTGGCTCACTGCAACCTCTGCCTGTCGGGTTCAAGCGATTCTCCTGCCTCAGCCTCCCAAGTAGCTGGGATTACAGGCACATGCCATCACGCCCAACTAATTTTTGTATTTTTAGTAGAGACAGGGTTTCACCACGTTGGGCAGGATGGTCTCGATCTCTTGATCTTGTGATCCACCCACTTCGGTCTCCCAAAGTGCTGGGATTACATGTGTGAGGCACCGTGCCCAGCCGGAAATTATTTTTTAAACTGTGGTTCTGTATTTCCAGGATAAAATGTGTATCTTTTATACAGCTTCAAAAATTAGTATGTCCATTTACCTATAGCAGTGCATAAAAGGATATTTATTTAAAGATCTATTTGTATAACATTCTGTAGTCCCCTCTTTATTGAAAGTACTAATAGCAGTATTTCTAAAATTATTTAATTTTCCAGTGAATGTCAAACAGTACCAATTATGGGAAAATATGTTCCATTTTGGAAAATGCTACATGCAGTTCTCATTTTCACTCAGAAAAATAAAAGGCAATTTAATTACAAAGGACGCAATTTTATAGATTGGAAAAATATAGAAATCCAGAATGGTTGCCAAGTGGAGTGAGACTGTGTGTAATAAAGCAGATTTTGAAAACTTATGCTCAAAACACAATAAAAAAGTCACAGAGTGTGAGGATATTATGGTGGCAAAGAGATATTTGGCAAATGTAAGCAGGGCAGGCAGTCCTTCATTTTTTTTAACCTCTTTTTCTAAATGCCCTCTGCTGAACTGGGATAGTTATTTAGGGGTAAGGAAATGATGGTGGGAAAAAATGTGGGAGACATTTTTCTCTCCACGTGCCTGAAATCTTAACATCGCTCTCTCGATCGATGGAAACAATAAAAAAGGAGAAGGCCATAGTCCTGGTTAGTTAACCAGCTCACTATTTAAGACCACACTTCTCCAAAACAACCAATTTTTTTTTCTATCTGATAAACATTAACCTCAAATAAATAAAAACATATTCTCTTAAGACAAAACCTGAGTCTTCTGTTTTGTGCTAACAGTGGTGCAATGTGCCCTCTAGAGAAGACCCTTCCTAAGTGTGTTTGGCTGCGCTTAGCTGTTCTACCTTTTTCTGAAGGTGACACTCCCACATACCTTATAAATGCACATCTAGTTTCATCATTCCATTAATCACACGTTGACATATCAGCTTCAATAATTTAAATCAAATATTTATAGTTAACATTAGTTATGTGAAATCGGTCCTCAGAAATCACTGTATGGAACACACTTTTATAGTTGACATTTTACTGTTTAACAATGTCCTCCTAAATGTTGGCCAAGTAATTTGCCTGAAGAGCCTTTCTCTGCCTGAAGCCATAAGTACCTGAACAGAGAGTTTTTTGGGGGGATCTTCCTAGTTGAAAATATTGAGCTAATATCTAAACTTATAAATAACTTTGGGACATTTGATTTGAGTTAGGGTTAGAACAATGCTGCGTAATTATGGCCATATATATAATTAATTTAAATTCTTCTAGATAAAAAAAAAAAGTTGCAGAATGCTACAGAGCTGCAAATGAAGACTAGTATCCTGTTAAAACCATTTGATCTTTAAACTGGCTTCCTTAATTTCATAATGGATCGAAGACAACGCACACAAAGTGCATAGGCAGTAAAATAATGATAAAATAAGTGTTGGTACTCCAAAATAGAAATAAATTAGAAAGTTAAGAACAAGGAAAACAAAACACAAATGCACACACATAGCAGCTAAGCTGGCTCATACCTTAGGGCCTTTGGACCTGTTGTTCCCTATTCTTGGACCCGTTGCTTCCTCAGATCTTTTGTTTTGTTTCGTTTTTTGAGACAGAATTTTGCTTTTGCTGCCCAGGCTCGAGTACAATTGCATGATCTTGACTCACCACAACCTCAGCCTCTCGGGTTCAAGCGATTCTCCTGCCTCAGCCTCCCAAGTAGCTGGGATTACAGGCGTGCGCTACCATGCCCAGCTAATTTTGTATTTTTAGTAGAGACAGGGTTTCTCCATGTTCGTCAGGCTGGTCTCGAACTCCCAACCTCAGGTGATCCTCCCGCCTCGGCCTCCCAAAGTGCTGGGATTATAGGCGTGAGCCACTGCACCCGGCCACCTTCTCAGATCTTTTACTAGCTGCTGCTGCCTCTGCTAACTTCTTCTTCTTCCTTCTTCCTTCTTGAGAGTCCTCGCGGAGCGGCGGTCAGGCAGGGGAGGCGGCGGAGGCGGGGAGGGGAGGAGGAGGGGGGAGGAGGAGGGAGGTGAGGAGGCGGAGGAGGAGGGAGGGGGAGGAGCAGGCAGGAGTTCGAGACTCGGTTCCGGGGAGGAGAGGCGAGGGACGGGGTAGGAGAGGCGGAGGAGGGGCGAGGAGGCGGCGGCGGAGGTGAGGGGGATTACACGAAAGAAGAAACAAATCTCCTCCTCTACTTCTTTCTTCTTTTTTCTCTTTCCTCTCCCTCTCCTCCTCCTCCTCCTCCTTCTTCTGTCTTCTCTCCTCCCGTCCTTTTCTTTCTTCACTCTTCTTATCTTCTCTCATCCTCTTCTTATTTTTTTAAATGGAGTCTCCCTCTTGTCATCCAGACTGGAATGCAATGGTGTGATCTTGGCTTATGGCAACCTCCACCTCCCGGGTTCAAGCATTCGCCTGCCTCAGCCTCCTGAGTAGCTGGGACTACAGGCACCCCTCACCATGCCCAGATAATTTTTTCATTTTTAGTAGAGACAGGGTTTCACTGTGTTGGCCAGACTGTTCTTGAACTCCTGACCTCAAGTGATCCTCCTGAAGTGCTGCGATTGAAGGCATGAGCCACCGGCCTGCTAGCTTCTTCTTTCTTGTCATGTGTCTCTTTTGAGATATCACTTTTCCAGAGATGCTCTCCTTGACCAACTTGTCTGAACTATCCTTATAGTCCCCTTGTGTCATCTCCCTTTACTTTCTTTTCTTCTGATCATTTATCAGAATTAAGTTGTTTCTTGTTCACTTCCATGTGTAAGTATTGTTGTCTGTCTACCCCCATTCAAATAGAAACTCCAGGATAGTTTGCTCACTGCCGTATCCCACAGTTTTACATGTGGGTACCAGGTGACACTTTCTAAGTAGTTTAAAGTGAGTACATGTTCTTAGGAACTTGCTATGTGGCCTGAAGCTTTCTAGAAGTCAAAATGAAGAGAGAGAAATTAGAAAGGCAGATGCTTACCACTGCTCCCCAGGGAATAATAATTTGAAAACCAGCACTTAATTATAATAGACTTGTATTGCCAGGATCCCCATTCAGTGGGCACTGAACAATACAGTGAGAAAACCGTCAGACAGACTTTGTACAGGAGATAGTCCTATTGTGGTCCAAATCTGGAGGATTCTATTAGATGACGTTCATCCAAACATAGAACTTAGATTAAGGGAGTAGATGTATACTCCACAGTCAATTCGTCACAAAACTCATTTCTCCCCACTGAGTTTTTTGTAAGCTCTGGAAAACAAACAAACAAAAGAGTTTTTGATAAATTATCTATTTTTTCCCAAAGTTTCCCTTGTTCTTGTGCTGATGATTAACTTTAACTCTTCAAGTAAATTTTAAGCTGCCTAAAGGCAGAAAAGATAATGTATTTAAATATGTCTTCTTATTCTTAGGACAGAAGAAGGTCCCTATACATGGCAGATGTTCATTAAGGATCAGGGTTTAATGATGTTAATGCTATTACGTAGGTTAATTAGTCACACAAAAGTTCATTATGTGCCAGGCTCTTTCAAGGGAAGTTCTGAAAAACAACATTAACAATCGGGCACAGAATCTCAAACTAGAGGACCTCATCTGGTGAACTTGGGCATGAATGAGCACAGCGAATTAGTGGCAGAGCCTAGGGCTTATTCTGCTAATAGGAGCAGTTCCAATGTTGGCATGCACTCATATAGGGAAATGTGTGATATATGTTTCCATCACATAGGGAAAGCATTAAAAATCTACATGCTTGGACTTTACTCCTAAATCAGAGATTTGGGGTCTACAGAAGTGTTGAAACCCTCCCTCAATCTAGGAGGGTATTTTAATCTGTTCTCACACTGCTATAAACAACTGCCTGAGACTAGGTAATTTATAAAGGAAAGAGGTTTAATTGACTTATGGTTCCACAGGGCTGGGGAGGCCTCGGGAAACTTACAGTCATGGAGGAAGGGGAAGCAAACACATCCTTCTTCACATGATAACAGGAAGGAGAATAATGAGCAGAGGGAAAAGCCCCTTATAAAACCCTCAGACCTCAAAAGAACTTACTATCATGAGAACAGCAGCATGGTGGTAACCACCCCCATGATCCAATTACCTCCATGGGGTCCCTTCCATGACACATGGGGATTATGGGAACTACAATCTAGATGAGATTTGGGTGGGGACACAGCCAAACCATATCAGAGGGATACACTGAGATACAAGGGGATAAAGGAGATAAAAAGGCAAACTCTAGTCAATTGAATTTCTCATATATCTTTCATTCTAACCCGTTCAGATGTACTAATTTGTCAGATGTCATGGTTACTTTTCCTCTTTAGACTTTCAAGTCAGAAAAAGCTTTATTCAGATTCAGAAAGATAAAATATCAGCCATGTATTAAATGCATTAAATTTTTTTCTCTCAACTGCTTTTATTCCAAAATATTTTCTTAAGGGTGGCTGACAATCTTGCAAGGATGTAAATGATAAGCTGTATTTGTTTGTTGACATTATCTATCAAAGAGGCTTCTAAACACTTTTGTATTTCTAATGTGAATAAAAGAAATACAACATTGAATAATAATCCAGGCAGGTTGCAGTGGCATAAGGCTTCAGAACTCCCCCATAGAAGTGAACGTGATTGGAAATGCAGCAATCAACATTTTGACAGAAAAGTGAATGTTTCAACTGCTTTATGTTCACAATTTTTTTCTATTTTCTTTTTATATTACAAAATATAAGCCGTGTGAGTTTGTGTGCATATGTGTATGTCTATGTGTGTCAATTCAAGGTTTATCCTGTAATAAGATAGAATCAGAGATAGAGTCCTTGCTATTCTCAGGTTATTTTTTCCTTGTTCACATTTTTTTACACAAGTAAAATACTTCTGCAAGACATATTGGAATAGCTTTGTGACTAAATCCTAGAATTTGCAAAATAGTGACTCACAATATGTTTTCCTTTGGATACTATTTTGGCCATACTTGGATGGCTTTCTGGAAGCATGAAGTGGAGCTTTCCCAGTGCTTCTGGGGACATAGAATGATACCAAATTGCCTTATAGTGGGATTCATCCAGGTGACTAGCATTTGCTTTGCAACAGTCATCTGTGGCGATTACTCAAGTGTAGAAGGGTTTTCAAGAACTCCATCATGGAGTTTTGTCACTTCAGATTAGCTGTCCTCTACTTCTCCTGGAGTGGCTGGGATTCTTCAACACCAAAAGAGGCACTGAGTCTTTCTTCATTGGCTTCAGTCAGAGAGGGTGGGGATAAGTGAAGCTTCTCAGTCTGATCTGTTCTTCAGCTGCTCAGAAAACTTCTACAGCTACTCCAGATCTGTCTCCATAAAGGGGCAGTGGTGCAATGAAATTATTCATAACAGCCCACTTTAGAGGTCTGCCTGAAAAAGGTGGAGTATTTTTAATAGTAGATGTTTTGAGTGTCCTATCCATATCCTCTTTACCGAGGCTGGTGCACCCAGCCCTTGAGATGCCAAGTACGTTATGTTGCATTCCTCCCAGGGGTGGCACACAGGCAATGATTGACTTGTATGAGGGTGTAAACGTGCAGCTCCCTTGCCTCTAGGTGGGATGTGGGCTCTAGAGCTCCATAGGGATCAAGCTGATCTAGATGCCACATCTTTGCCAGCTCCTTCCCCTGCCCCATCCTACATCTCTCACTCCCTTACAGGTTTCTCCTAAATGCATTCCCTTAATAAATCATGGGACAATTGTTTTCATCTCAGCCTCTGCTTCTGGGAAACCCAGCTAAGAATATCGAATATGGAAACATCAAACCCCTGAATATAACCAGGGCTGCCTCTTACTTAAAGACTCATGCTTGAAATGACCTGAAGTGCTTAGAATAATCTACCTCACCTTTTTTGACTAATTGAAATTTCTCTAAACATCCTTTAATTCACTTCTGCAATGGTTAAGATTTACATTCCTAGACCCACTCGAATCATTTAAAACTTAATTGCTCTGTAATCAACAAATGGGCATTTTTAGAATTTTCATGTTTCTTCATCATAACATCATATCAAAATGTATTTAACTGCATTAGGTAACTATTTTGTTTTGCTATTAAACATAGTAAGACTTCAAATAGAGGAATTCATTGAACCATGTAAATTTTCTAGATTTAATGACTTTATCCCAGACAGTGCTGGCATAGAGATAAACATTTAATTGATAGCTTATTTTATGAAAAACATAACATGGCAAAAGTTTACAGTCCTGTTTAATCTCAGCAGTGGCATGTTAAGAAGACAAATGGAGATTAAGAAACATTTTTTCTAAATAAAATACCTCGTTTTATGTGGTACTGATAAGCAGTATTTACAACATGAAATAAATTATTCCTTGTATACTTATTGAATACCTTAAAAGTTTGTGCAACTGTGCTAGGAGCTGGGAACCCAGAGTATAATATAGGTCTTGTTCCCAAGAGGATATATCTATTATGGGGAGATGAAAGGGGGGTTAAAGCCAAACATAGACTTGTAAATAATCTGTGAGTAAACATCTATACACGAGATTTGCCTAGAGGATGGTGTATTTGCATGGCAGGATATTTGGTATAGCTTTAGCAGTGAAAAGAACAAAGTGCAAAGAGAACCTAGAAGAGCGCACCACTGGGAACTGAATATTATTATTTTCATCAAAGGTGAGTATTGCATAACTAAAATATTCCAGCTGAATGACCTAGATAAATAAATATTTGTAATAAATAAAAATGTCTTCATGTCTTTATATAACTGCTCATTTTGTGAAAAGCATAACTTGGCTGCACACCTTTTTTCTGCCTTCTGATAAGTTCTTGGAGTCCAAAAGGTATCTTTCATTTAGTAGATTTTTCAAAATGTTTATATTCGTAGCAAGTTCTGGTTTGGGTCAAGCAGGTGGTAGAAATCATAACTGCCTCCAGAAATCAGGAGAGCCCACGCAGTACAGGACTTGGCAGGCTGTGGTGGCCTAAGGTCGGCCAGAGTGCAGAGGCAATGCAGCAACCATAGTGCCAGCATTATTCTAGAAAGTTCTTACTTCTTGGAAGTATTGACTTGTAAAAGAGCATTTTAACTTGATCGTGTTCACCCTGCAGTCTTCTACATCTGAATCTAAAAGGGAACTGTATTCTTCCTGCAAATTTGGGATTCTCTAAATAAAGTTCCAGGGCACCAGAGGTTCCACTGAGTTAGACCTTTTATTTATTTTAACGAAGAACCCTTCTTCCTTGTTAATGTCTGACAGCATATTCACAGAGATTCAGTCATTTTGGGGGTAAAATACAAGGAATCTGGGTAGAATACAACATAAAAATGTCTCAAACTAGGCAAGAGAAGACTCTAGTCCTCTGCTAGGTCTTATTTGTCAAAATATTTGCTACCGTCTTAGCTGTTCTTCCTCACTGAGCCCCTCTCTTCAAAAGATTATCCTTCATATCCCATCACCGTGAGGCTTGAGCAGGTGCCTTGCTTTGAACAATGAAATGCAAGGGAAGCAATGTAATCCATTTCTGAGCCAAAAAAATTAAGAGCCATTGAATGATTCTGCCAGGCAATCTTCTGGGTCATCTCCAGAATCTGGGGTGAAGAGCCAGAGTAACCCATAATGGACATTGTGTAAGCAGGAAATAAATTTTTGTTTTTCATAAGCTACCAGTGTTTTGGGGTTGTTACTGCAACATTGACCCATTGGTAGAAACCACTCAGCTTCTGGTTAGTAGGATATTATTTTAGAATCTGCTGTGAACATTCGTATATAATAAGTCTTTGTGTATGGACACAGGCTTTCTATTTCTCATAGATAAATTTTGTAAGCAAATGACAAACTATTTTACAAAGTGATTCTGTGATTTTACTGTCCCACTAGCATTGTATGATAATTTCCAGTTGCTCTACTTTCTTACTAACACTTAGTATGACAGCATCTTTTTAATTTTAGTCATTGTAATACATGGGTAGTGCTATTGCAGTATGGTTTTAATTTGTATTTCCCTAATGACTAATGGTGTGAAACGCCTTTTCTAGTGCTTATTTGCCATCCCAGTTTCTTATTTGGTAAAGTGTCTGTTTAAATATGCCTATTTTCAAAAAATAGTTTCTTTTCTTATTTTCAGATTTTGAGAGTTGTTGGATTACATATATAGGCATATATATATGTGTGTACATATATGTATTAGCATATATGTGTCTGTGTGTTTCTCAATATGAATCCTTTCTTTAGATATACGATTTTTTGAATATTTTCTCCAGTCCGTGGCATGTCTTTTCATTCTTATAATACTGTCTTTCAAACAGCATAGATGTTTAACTTTTATAAAATCTAGTTATCAATTTGTTCTTTTATGGGTTTTGGTGTTAGTGTCTCATATATACACACACACACACACACACATATATATATATACACATATATATATATATTTGCCTAACTCAAAGATTTTATCCTCCTTTTTAATAATTTATTTTTCAGTTTAGGTTTTATGTTTAGGTCTTATAAAAAATATTGAGTCATTCAATCCATGAGCATGGATTTACTTCATTTACTTAGTTTTAAAATTTCTTTCAGTGTTGCTTTTTAGTTTTCAGTGTATAAATCTTTCATATTTCTTGCACTTAGGAATGCATTCAGCTCCTTGATCTATGAGTTTGAATTTATTCTCACCAAATTTGAACATTTTTCAGACATTATGTTCTCAAATATTTTTTCTGCCTCTCCCCCTCTTTCAGGGAGCCTAACGACTTTTACATTAGACCACGAGTTCCACACTGGACAAGTGGTCTAATGTAAAAGTTCCACTTGTTCCAGTGGGAACAAGTACTGTGTGTAGTGCTGACCATTGTTACCTTGAATTCTTGTGTAGTCTTTCCTCAACCTTGGGAAGTCAGCACTCAGGTGAATACTCACTGGGATCCTGTACAGATCTCCCGAGTTATGGCTCTCTGAAGCTCTTTTCCAATACTCTTTTCTGTGAACTCAAACTGCCTTAATCTTCCTGGATTCTCAGCAATATCTCCTCATCTCGGAATCCCTGGGTTCTTCTTTCCTGTACCAATGATTGCCAGATCTCACAAGGCAATAAGTTGGGTTATGATAGGACTCATCTCATTTGTTTACCTGCACCCCAAGGATCACTGTCCTTTGTTATCTGACATTCTGTGTCTTAAAAACAGTTGTTTTGTATGTTTTGGCTGTTTTTTGTTTGTTTGTTTTGTTTTGTTTGTGTTTTGTGTGTGTGTGTTTTTTTTTTTTTTTTTTTTTTTTGGTTGTTGTCATTTCTGGTTGTTGAGGATAATTCTCATCCCTGTTAATCCATTTTGACAGTAAGTAGGAATAACAAAATTGACTTGGAAATCAGTATATTTATTCTTGGTTCAAGGAGTAATGGGCTAAAGTAATTTTCTCCAAATTGTGTTATTTGTCTTGGCAACATCATTAACTAGCAAACCTACTCAGTTTTAATAAATGGTTGCTTTGCCAACCATTTTTTTTCAACCAACCCCTCTCTGTTATAAAAGGAAAATCAAGCTACCCACTTTCTGTTTACTTACATAGAGTTCTACTATTTAGGCTTTTGAAAATAGCCCTTCTGACTTGTAAAGAACTTATTTGACTCTGTGTGCGAGTCACTCACTTTTATGTAGCTTGCATTGTTAACTGCATCTTCCAAATTGAATTCTGGTGATGCTGATAAACTGTTCAAACAGGTCTTTTGTATATTTGCATCAAAGAAAGTTTTATGGGTTTGTTTGGCATAATTAAGGGCTTTTTCTCTGTGTGTGTTTGTGTGTGTGTGTGTGTGTGTGTGTGTGTGTGTGTGTGTGTGTGTTTTAAATAGCATGGCATAATGCTAAATAATCCAAGCATCAAAGATTTGTTTTTATTAAGTCAGATTGCATCCTGTACATATGTTGGGGAGTAATTTTGTAGGTTATAGTTTCAGTGTAATAAAAAATGGTGGGGTTGGGGCTGGTGGAAATGATGCCTTTCTTCTGTGTCTAAGTGATAATGTAAACATAAGTCAGGAATTAAGAATATCTGTCTGGGAATATATAATGGGATCAAACTTAAGCACAAATATTCTCAGAGGTAGATTTTTCTTATACTGATTTAGTTATGAACTGGGAAATTTGTTTTCATGAGTCAATTTCTACAAAACAAACTTTATTATGTGTATATATATGTATCTGTGTGTGCATTTTTAATGTATGTTCATTTTTTTCTGTGGATTTTTAAAAATTATGTTCATTATATAAGTTCCTAAGTGATAGCATTCTCACTGTAAACAGGTCAAACTGTTCAGATAAAATAAAATTCCCTTGTATCACCTTCTTATCTCTAACTAATTTCTTTCCCAGAAGGTAATCATTGATATGAGTTTAGTGTGGGCACCTCCCATTGGGGACCCCAAGATCCCCTTCTGTAACATGCCTGCCGCTTTTGAGGTTTGAATACTCTTGGGCTGCTCTCCCCTTTTCAGACACCTATCCCTGCACCATGATTTTCTGTTTTAGTCAATCCTGTATGTCATCTGTCTTTCACTGATTTCTCTCATTTCTGGTCATCAAGGGCACCCCTTTTTATTCTATCATTTGTCTGAGAAAGTGGCAAAAATGAACACTGACTTAAAAAAATCATACTCCAAAAATAATTTGAGTTTAGAGCAAAAGCAAGTATATCATTGGTTAAAATTTCTTGTGTAGGTTGTACAACAAATTTAATTTTCATCAAATTCTAAGGTTGTGATTTTACATCATTTGATTTTAGCTAATAGTTTAATTTTATGGTAGGTTTTATTTAGAGGAGATAAAAGACTTTGGTTTGCTTCGTGTCTCTGGAAAATTTATTAAATCTGCATAGTTTTCAGAACGTAGCAAATGGTAAGCTTTTTTCCATTCCAACTGTAGGAGATGCTTTATTTCTTATAAAGTGAATTTTCAGAGTGCTGTGTGCTTTGGCATCATTGGAAGCTGAACTTCAGGTAGTAAGTAGTCCTTGCCTTGGTTTATGAGAGTATGCATTTCCACTTTCGAAGATGCTGAAAAGGAATTAAAAAATAGTGTCTTGAATATTTGATAAACTTAAGATTACAAGAAAACATTCTGGAACATGACTTTCCTCCCACTTTTGAAGTTTTTCACTTCTTTTTCTCTAGATCTTTCTGTAGATGTTCAGAGGTATTTTAGGTTGAATTGTTATGTGTTTAAGGAATTATAAGACAAGAATTACCTGGAAATTAACTCAAATTACATAATCATGTATTCTAGATAAGATACATTGTATTGTTGTGGTAGACAAAAATGCCATGAGCCAGCAGAATATTTTAAAATTAGCAATGTATTTTAAATACTTGAACACCCTCTTTCATTTCAGAAGCTAGCCTGCTCTTAAGTCAGAAAACAAAGGCTAGCTGCCAGAGTGAATGAAATACTTTAGGAAGAGAGGAGAGAAAAACAGGCTTTTCTCATTCTGTAATTCTGAGTGTTCTTTAAATGTGTCAGAATATTTGCTTTGTCCATTTTCTGTGTCAATTTCTACTTCTTTCTTCTTGCTCAAAATGTTTCATAATGCTCCCTCTAACATAATTCAGTCATTTATCTTTCCTCCCTCTCTTGCTGTTTACTTCCTTGCTTCCTTCCTTCTCTACCACTTCCAATTTATATAGTAAGGGACTCTTTTGGCTTTTGGGTAGTAACTTAACCTCCAAATTTCAGTTTCATATTATGTAAAACACAGATGATACTTCCTGTATTTCACAGGGTTGTGATGGTAATGACTGAGCCACATTATGTGAGAAGGTTAAACATCATGCCCTTAATACTGAATATATGTTCTTTTTCCCTTTTCTTTCTTCTTTGCTGTCCCACTCTGAGACTCCTTTCTTCCACCTCTGAGATGTAGTTTTAAATCTTTTATGAAAAAAATAATCTTATAGAGAAAGGAAAGAGAGGTGGATTGATGAGCAGGAGGACAATAATAACTGAACTTTTGGCATCAGCATTTACTATGGCTAGTCACCATTTAAAGCCTGTCACTTTCATAAATTCATTTAGTCTCATTACAATTCTATGAAAGTGCTATCATTATGTCTGTTTTACACTTAAGGAAGCAAAGTCTTAGAGATTAAGGCAAGATCACATAGCCAGTAAGCAATGGGGTCAATAACATTTTGGCTTCAGACTCTGCACTTGAGTTCAGCCGGTGTTTGGAACAGGACTGAGAGCCACAAAATGTGGACTTTGCCTTACCTTTCTTTTCTTTTCTTTTTCTTTTCTTTTTTTTTTTTTTTTTTTTTTTTTTGAGACAGAGTCTCGCTCTGTCGCCCAGGCTGGAGTGCAGTGGCGCGATCTCGGCTCACTGCAAGCTCCGCCTCCCGGGTTTGCGCCATTCTCCTGCCTCAGCCTCCCGAGTAGCTGGGACTACAGGCGCCTGCCACCACGCCTGACTAATTTTTTGTATTTTTAGTAGAGACGGAGTTTCACCGTGTTAGCCAGGATGGTCTCGATTTCCTGACCTCGTGATCCACCCGCCTCAGCCTCCCAAAGGGCTGGGATTACAGGCGTGAGCCACCACGCCTGGCCAATTTACCTTCCTTTCTTATCCAATCATGCCACTAGCTTGCATTGGCCTCAATACCCAATGTTTTTCCTACCTTGGGGCCCTTTTCCTACCTTGGGGCCTTTGTATTCTCTGTTCCACCCTTTCTGCAATTTTTCCAGATCTTTCCAGCTCAGCAAAATTACCATCTCTCCACATTGCCTTGTTCACTCTATTCGAAGTAATGCAGGGTACTTCCCCAAAGCAACTCCTATGTTCCCGTGGCTTGCTTTATTTATCACAATAGGACATGATCTCCTACATTAGGTTTTCCTCCATGCTTTCTGGCAGCCCCTGAAGGATATAAGCCATAACAGAGTATAGCTATTGCTTTTTTTCTTCATAGCTTAATCTCCAGTGCCTCGTATTGTTCCCAGCATTTAATATGTTTAATGTGAACTGGACGAGAAAACTGAATGAGAGGCTTAATTTCATACAGCAGTGAAGGTGTGTCCCAGACATATAACTTAAGGAGAACTTACTCTCTAGAAATGTGGAGTAGCTGGACGTGGTGGCTTAAGCCTGTAATCCAGGCGCTTCGGGAGGCTGAGGTGGGTGGATGACATGAGCTCAGAAGTTCAAGACCAGCAAACATGGCAAGACCCCATCTCTCCAAAAATACAAAAATTAGCCAGGCATGGTGAGATGCCCCTGTAGTCCCAGCTAGTTGGGAGACTGAGGTGGGATGATCACTTGAGCCTGGGAGATGGAGGCTGCATTGAGCAGTGATCACGCCACTGCACGCCAGAGAGAGAGGGAGATATGGAATGATTGATTTGTACCCTTACTTACCTTATATTTAATAATTAGTGATTTTCTCAGTCCTCTAACTTTTTCTCATGGGCCTCTTAAGTAAATGCTGATGGACAAGATTCAAGGCCATACCTTAAAGCCAGTGATGGAGATAGATTTTCTTCCCAGGGTGTTTTTTGGCATGGAGTTGGCTAAGAACGTACTTAAATGGCCATTATACATTGGTGTAAAGTAGAAATCAGTTCAGAGAAAGACTGGCAGAGCAGATCATAAGTCAATACGTGAATCAAGTTGGCCAGTGTCCCACCAAGTACAATCTTTTGTTAAGTGGTGTATCTACTATCAGATTCTCATATTCCTAATGATACTTTAAAATTAACCTTCATGCTCATTTTTATAATAATGCTGAAGATCAGGCAAGAGAGAATATCCTCATTTTATAGGTGGAGGAACTGAGTCAAAGAAGTACAGGACTTGTGTAAAGAAAAGCTAACCTATATGTTGTCTCTAAATCCTGGGTCTGAACTACTTTGACGATATTAAAAGCTTACTTGACATAAAATTTTAAGTCTGTTATGATTAGAGTGAATGTCAATAATATATGTGTCTAAGGAATTTGATAAATATACATTAGATGCTCTAATGAATTCAACTGCTTGGAAGTGAAAGGGAAAATGCACAAAATTTTTACTTAGGCTCATGCTTTTCATGTAGAAACAAACATTGAAATTTGGAAGTGAAAAACAAATTTACCTCTTATCTTGGGTATATATGCTGCTTATATATATTAATATAGTGAGATGTTTAAGTTTTTAAAATTAACTGCATTGTTGAATATTTGAAATACACATCTGATATTTGTTATTGAACTTTAAAATGATATATGAGGATTTAGGTAAATACTGTCTGTCTAAAATTAATTTTGGAAAGTAATTCATAAGATGATATTTTGTATATAGTTTTGCCAGCAATTATTAAATATGTTTCGAGAAGAAAATTGCTATTCAAATTACCCGTCTCATCCTTGGCCCTTTCTAAAAACCAGACAAATATTTTTTAGTTTGTGAAGGCTGCTCATAACAGCTACAAGCTAATTAATTAATTATAAAAGATTTAGCCATGCATTGGACCATAAAATAGATTGGTTGTGGCTGCTGGGTTATAGTTTTAGATGATTTTATGATCCAAGCATTGCCTTGACTTACTGATGATTTAAATGATTATGTGTGGGTGATTTAAAAAGCAATAAGATTCATAAAATATTTATTTTGGGTAAAGGTACAGAATATGTTTTGAATGAAGAAAGTACAGAAAAAATATCTAAATTCCTCATGCATTTTTAAAATCAGTTAATAAATAGTAAACATGCAAGAAGCTCATTAACTATACAAATTTAGCCTTTTTATTAGGGAGTGTTCATTTTTAACCACTATGTTCACTTTCTAGTCTGTTGCATAGTATTTTTCACAAGTACTTCAGAACCTCATTTTTCCTTTTGTATAGTAATGACTCTCCAAATATCTTTTTGTTTCTTGGTCATTATTTATCTTTTAATAAGACAATAAAACCAATAACAGAAGTATATTCCTATACCAAATAGCCAAGAATCAAAATATACCTTTATGGTTTTTTTTTTTTTTTTTTTTTTTTTTTTTTTTTGAGATGGAGTCTTGCTCTGTTGGCAGACTGGAATGCAGTGGCGTGACCTTGGCTCACTGCAACCTCCACCTCCCTGGATCAAGCAATTCACCTGCCTCAGCCTCCCAAGTAGCTGGGATTACAGGCACGTGCCACCACGCCGGGTAGTTTTTCGTATTTTAGTAGAGACAGGGTTTCACCATATTGGCCAAGATGGTCTCGATCTCCTGACCTCGTGATCTACCTACCTTGGCCTCCCACAGTGCTGGGATTACAGGCGTGAGCCACCACTCCTGGCCACCTATGCCTGGCCACCTTTATGTTATTTTATTTAGCATTCAAATAATTGTATAAAATTGGTATTGTTTCTTTACTCCAGCAATGTTTATTGGGCAACTAACAACTATGATCCCTTCTGAGAATTTGAGGTACAGCGGCAAAATAAAGTTGTCAAGGGGTCCTGTCCCCTTGGGGATTACAGTCTCAAGATGGGGGGGCGGGGAACATCCAGAAATAAGATAGTTATAGTTGGTGATGCATTACTAGAGACAGGTGATGCCATAATGGTGACTAACCCAAGGGCACTGAGTTAGCTTTTGTTGCATAAATTACACCCAAAATTTAGTGACTTAAGACAACCCTTTGTTTATACTCATGTTTCGGCTGTTTGAAATTTGGAGTAGGCCTAGCTGACTGTTTCTGCTGATGTAGGTCAGGCTAAGTTCAGCTAGAGCAACTTTCAGGAGAGCTGTAAACTTCCAGATGAGTCAAAGACTGGCTGAAGATATCCTCAACTGAGATGGCTTATTTCTGTGTCACATGGTGGTGGTAGGGATCCAAGTGCAGCACGGGTCATTAGTAAAGCAGACATTCTGGACTTCATTTCATTCTTTTGAGTGTATGCTGTGGAAAAATTGACCAAATTATCCACAAATCTTCCTGTACCGCTTGTCAAGGTTGAAAACACAAGAAAAAATAAGATTCTTTCTATCACTGGAGTGACATTACTGAGCTTTTCAGAGTCTATCTCATGCCAAGAGGTATGTTTGTTAAATTTTGAACTGGTATGTGGTTTTCATTCAGAAAGTGAGTATTTGATGATGACTTCTCAAGCAAGGAATAACTATAGTAACTTATGTGCTTATGGGATATTTTAGGTAAGGGTGAAAATAATAATTCTGCAAAACATGCAAGTAATGCTTTTTTCTTCACATTCCCTAATTTTCTTCTTTTGTACATTTCACGGAGCAATGCCTTCTCATGTATTCACCTGGTGTATTGAACACCAATACAGCATTGAATAAAGCAAAACCTGGTGTACGAGTTACACTGGAGAAAATCAAATAACTATACATTTTTTTCTGGCATTAGGAAGTCAGAAACATATATAGAATTAGTGCCAATGACTGTATCAGTTGTTCAATGAAGAGAAGATAAAGAGGTCATATAGCAGAGAATCATATTTGTATACTCTTGTCTATAAAATTTAGAACATTTTGGTTGTTGTTTAAGTTTATGTAAGCTTGTTTTATTCTTGGTATATGTGCCAATATCTACCCTTTAAAATCCATGCCATTCAAGTAACTCAAAGGATATTCTCAACTCTGACATTTGTAATAAGTGAATAGGCTAACTTGCTGCAATTTGATAAAAATAGAAGCACACATCAAGTGAAATATTGGTGGAGATTTGGATGTGATTCACAAAACTTTCTCTCTCATTTTATTTTTTATTAATTCATTCAACCCAATGTATACTAAATGTGTATTATTTCTTAGGCATTGTTTTAAGTGCAGGGAACACTGATAAATAAACAGGTAGTGTTACTACTGCCTTTGAGCTTCCAGTCTATTAAACATTAGATGAACAGTTCAGTCTTTCTTCTTTTTAGAAACAACTAGCAGATAATATTTGTTAACAAAAGTCATGATGTAAGGAATGTACTAAAGGAATTTAGAAAATATTACATTTTTTTCTGGTTACATAATATAAGAAATTCACTGTAAGATTATAGAAAAGATTATGACTAAGCTGTATCCAGTATTTCAGTGATTTTTTTTTTTAGCAGATTATTAATTTAGGTAAAGGTCATTTTGATTGGAAACATCTATCAAATCAGTCCATGAGGTAAAAGAAAGCAGAGTCTGACAAAGGGCACAGAACATTTTAATAAGAGATACCTTTAAATTCTATTTTATACCATACAAATTGGTCTCTTTGTTTGAGAATTCAAATATTTTATGGCCAATACAACACACATTTACATTTGGGTTCTATATACTCTTCTAGTCTCTAGTTATATACAGATACTTCAGATAATAAGAACCAAATCTTGCCTCAAATGCTAGCATCGTGGATGACAACATAGAGCCTAGTGTAATCCGTTGTGATATGAGCAATGATGGTAGGTTTGACAACTGCATGGGGATCACAGGAGAAGCTGTACCTGAGTTGTACCTGTATCAAACAACTACATAATTTTTTCTGTCACTAGGAAGTCAGAAAGATATACAGAATTAGTGCCATACCTGAGAGTTCAGTCTGTGTATAAACAGCTCACACCGTCTCTAAAGGTTTTATTTTTGTAATAAGAAAGGTAAGCTTTTACCAAACTCTTTCTTCTTTATTTTTATTATACATCCTTTATTAGTGACTACCAGCCCATGCTCAAATGTTAGCTTGCCTCAAATCAAGTCCTAGGGTCACGCTTAATTATTTTTTATGGTATTAAGCAAGTGATTTCACCTCCCTAAGACATAGTTTCTTCTTCCACAATATGAGATTCATAAGGAAGGGCCTAACTTGTGGTAGGGTGGTCAGGAGGCTTAAATGAAATCATAGCTAAAACAGTTAACAATTCCTGGACCCACATGAGTACACTGGATATCCTCACTGTTCGTACTTGTCTTCATACTTGCATTCATAATACACATTTCTCAGATACCCCAACAGTTCATATCCAGATACTTCCGATGGATACACCTGAGACTGATCAGGTCTTCCTTTTTCCTTTTCACCTGCCAGCTACACAACAGGCACCCACTGTGGATCCACAGACCAACCAGACAGAGGCTATGTTCCATTCAAGACCTGGAACAGATGATCCCTTTTCCATGATAAGGAGCAATCTCTGCCAAAACAAATCACTTCGCACAATTTCTAACTCTAAATTAATGTCTTCACTTATTTGCTTTATAACTCCCTCCATCCTCAGCTGTCAGATCAGGCTAGGAGAGACTCTGTTGGACGAGCAGTAGACTGCTCTTCCCCAGGTGCTAGTACAGTGCCTGATGCACCACAGGCTCTCAGTGTGTGTTTGTTGAAGAAACAAAGACACGGCCTGCCTTTTGCATTGAAAGCAGTGCCCCAGCGCAGTGGGTCCAATCCAGGTCACCTCCATTGTGCCTTCCCATTGGGGCTTGCTCAAGTCTCTCCCACTTCCTGAGGCCATCTCTCTAGAGAAGCTTCCTCCAGGTTGCCGCACAGTCTAGCCTGGACTACTGAACAGCATCCCTGGTCCTTCTGAATTTTCTAGCTGGGGAAGCAAAAGGTCAGTCTATGATTAATCCCACACAATAGGTGGTAGGAAATATACCCATGCCATATCTTGGCCTGAGGCACAACTCTTCTGTGGATTTGAGTTTCCTCTAAATTCATGGCTTTTGACTGTTAGAGTGCAGTCTTAAGGCCTTAACATGTATTTATAAACAGTCTTCTTTTTAAAAGTGCAGGAGCAGTGTATATAGTATGCTGTATGCCACCATTTTTTTAAAAAGATATATCGCATTATGTACATGATTTTTTCTTGCTTGTATTATTCATATGTTTTATTTTATTCTCCAAAGTTGATATTGTTTTCTTTCAAGGAATGCAGTTCTATAAAAACACATATTGAAACCAATAAAGAAATAAAATTTATGGTTAATAACTTCAGTTCATTTATTAAATGTAATTAACATGTATCTTTTTATTACTAAGATTATTTACCATTTTAACGTATATAATGACTATTGCATTAGATTTTATTTTTAAAATGCTGTTGCGCAAACTTTAGAGCTGTCCATGGGACAGTAGTAGTATACCTATTAAAAATATATATTCTTAAAGTGTACTAGGAAGAAAAAAATACTTGACATGAACTATTCTGACATTTAAATCTTCTCTTATTCTTGTCAGCACTGCCACAGCAAATGATAAAGGTGGTATTAATAGCCATATAATTTTCTGAATTTTTAAAAAATATTTTTCAACTCACAAGGCAGCTGGACATGTTTACAGCTTGAAATCTTTTATTTCATTATTTGTAAGATATTAATATATGGATCTCATTTATAAAGGAAATAAAATGCATAATTGTTTTCTGGCACATTGACTTGCATTTAATTAGTTTTTACCTATTTAAGTTCATCTATCTGTTGAACATTTTCATGTTCTAGTTATTCTTTGAACAACTGCGTTCTTATAGATAAGAAAATTTTCAGTTTTGCTGATTGGTAAATTGGTAATTACTACTCCATTTTTGGTTCTTGGTAGTTTTCTAACGCTAGGTTCAAACTTCTGAAGAAAATATTTTGTTCTGCATGCACCTTTGCAGAGTTCTTAGAAAATTTGCTGTCAGAATAGTTGTAGAAAACTAATAATTTTGCCGTTTTCCTGATGACCCCTATAGAGGAATAAATTTGCAAAATTAGTTTAATTTTGTTTTACTCCTATGTCTTGTGCTTTCTCATTTCCTTTCCCCAAGTTATAGAAAATACATAAGCCCAGTACAGATTCAGTCCCCTCTTTCACTCTGCTCTGGCCATTCACCTCTCTTCATCAATCCTGGGGATGACTAAAGGGAAGTAGGAAATATATGATCCTTCCACTGACCAGCTATGTACAGGGACATTTGGCACCTGAGTTGACCATTATCTGAACAATGCTAGAATGAAAACCCCTTTTAGAGGTTAATGTGAAGATCAAGTTAGATAATAGAAGGGAAGACACTTTGGAAAGTGAACTACAAAGGCCACCAGTAGGAGTAGAATACTAGGAAATGATCTTTCTAAATGCCAATCTGATAAGTGCTTCCTCCAGCCTGCCTCCAACAATACAAAGTATCCAAACTCCTTAGAATGGCATTCAGATCTCTAAGGATAGCTGATGGCTTCTTGTACTGCCTTTTGATTCCTAAGAGATACTGCCCATGGTTTTTCCTTTCCTCAAATTCCTGGGAAGGCACCTCTGTCTTCCTGCGACACACAATTCAATACCATCTTCTCTTTGATATGACCCTTTCCTTCCACCTCTTTTCACTTCTTTCTTACCTGCAGCGTTAGGAGACACCTGCTATGTGAGTGTATGTAAACCATACTTCACAGAGCAAGCCTTAAAAAATACCAGCTTTAATCCTTTTTCCTTCCCTTCCCATTAAACCCTGTACAGTCATATGTACAATGTATTGAATGAGTATGGTGAGAAAAGAAAGTGATATATTTGTGTTTCTTGTACAGTCATCTACAAATCTCTGAAAGTAGACATGACTGTGATTTTTTTTTTAAGAAGTGGATGTTAGGATCTGGGCTAAGAGGTTTGGGGGTATGAGGGAGACTTTTCATTGTATACATTGATTTTATCTTTGAATTTTTAATCATGGGAACATATTTCTCATGTCAATATTAAGTAACATAAATAAAAATTTAGTATAAAATTTTAAGTCTAGAAAAGTTGAATGTAAAAATTTCATTCACTCACCTAATATCTGAATTATCTGACTTACAAGCATATGGAGGAGAAAAGAATATGGCTCCCATTATCAACATTTCATCTCCTCCCCTTGTCCTATTTCTCCTCCATTACTCAGTAGAACACTCTGACATCCTTAGGGTTGAAGCAGAGATGGGGAGGAAAGTTAAGGAACATAAAGATTTTACTTGAAAGACACTGGTTTAATCAGTTTTTGGCTGCTGAGCTTGACAGAAAAAACAGTGTATTTCTCAGTCTGGCTATGGTCCCGTTGCAGATCAAAAAGAAGCTGTGCTCTGTGTTACCTCCACTCTAAGGCCCAGTGATGGAGCCTGCACCGTTTCTAATGTTGCCAGTTGCTGTGGCAGAAGGAAAAAGCATGTGACAGATCACACACTGGCTCTTCAAATGTCTGCCCAGAAGTGACACAGGCCCCTTGAGTTATAAGTTCCTGGTCAAAACAAACAACATGGCCACACCTAACTTCAAAGTGAGCAGAGAAATGCAGTGGTCCATGTATCTAGAAATAGTAAAAATAGTGGCAAATAGCACTGATAAATATTTTCTGAAAAATATAAATCAAGAGTGGAATTCCTTTTAATTTTTCATTTAGTTATAGTTTGAGCTGCGAGATGGTTGTGTTACACATAAAAGTCACATAATTAGAAAACATAGGTGAGTATGCTTTAACCCCCTGCCCCAACTTCCTCGTCTTTCTTTGTTCTTGTTTTCTTCCCCTCATCTTTCGCTTATATTTTCCTCTGACCTCACCCTAAAAACACACTTTAACCTAAAAGGTACCAGAATACCAAACTAAACCAACCAAACAACAACAACAATAAAAATTGGGTGTCCTCTGGAATATTTGGCTCCTAAAAAACTATTGAAATGTACAGCACCACTGAAATGTCTAATATTACCAATGTGGCATTAATAAATGGACAGTTGTGCTCTTTTGTAACTTTTCTCCCTGGAAGGGAGATGTTGGGTAGTTTTTGTCACACAGGCTGAAGTTCAGTGGAATGGCATTGGCTGATTGCAGCTTGACCTCCTGGGCTCAAGTAATCCTTCTACCTCAACCTCTAGAGTAGCTAGGACTACAGGCACACATCACCAAGCCTGGCCACTTATTTTTAAAGTTTTGATAGAGATGGACTCTTGCTCTGTTGTCCAGGATGGTCTCAAACTCCTGGCCTCAGCAATTATCCTGCCTTGACCTCCCAAAGTGCTGGGATTACATGTGTGAGCCCCTGTACCCAGCCAGATAGTTCTTACTGTGACAAGGGGACAATAAGCCTTTTCTCAGGAGGACCAATGGCAATTCTTTTTACCCCACACTGTCAACAATGGATCTTCCAGGACCATTTCCATTTCTTCAGTCTGTTGCCTCCTTTCTCATTGAGCAGTGAGTGCTCTTGAGACCCAGCAGTTTTCTCCATCTCAACCCATTGTGAATAATAGGAAAACATAAGCTGAGATGTAAGGAATGGATAATGGATCCTGGTTTTAGTTACCCCACCAGAGACATTCTGAGTTAATGCGATTGATGAATAAAGCAATGTGTATGGTTCTCTCCCATCAGGAAAGGAAAGGAATAGAAACAATAGAGAAATATAGCCTACGAGTCAGTTTGGTGTTTGTTCCAAAATAAACCCTAAAATCTTTGCAGAGACAAGTTTCTTATTACTGTACCATCAAGTGAAATGCTCCATGAAGTATATTCTGTTTTGCTAGATGTGTGTGGACAATTTCCTGAAACTGTTAAATTACTCAATGGTATTAACTCTTCTCCAACAGGCCATTAGAAATTTTAGCATTTAAAAGAGAGAAGAGGGAAAATACAGTTGGCTCAGTTGAGAAGCAATTTCTTGGAGCTGGTAATTATGTCACATCTGTTTGGAGAAACAAGTTGGCCTTTAAGAGAGTGAATGGGGTAACAATTTAATTAAAGATGGGTTAGATTGCGTGCAAATTACTTGCCATTATTATTGGATGAATCTTTCAAAATGGACCGCTGGGAAAGCACTGTTTTCCATGTTTCTTGAGGAAATTGTTCTTGGCATAACAGAAGAATTTAACTTCCTTTACTGAATGTAAGTTTCAGCCCTGCTGTATAGAGTGAGATCGTTGCACAGGGTCTGTGCACTTCCCTAGTTTCTGCTTTCTTCCTTTCTTACTCAGATGCTGTTCTTTTATAACTTGGTTTAACATAACACTGATCTGGTTTGTGGTTGCTTTCTTTGGTTTGCAAGAATTTTAGAAGGAATTTTTTGCCTTTAAAACAAATTATTTGCCTATTGGCATCTGGCCAGTAATTCCAACCTAGAATTCTTAGCTCTGTGAACTTGAACCTAACTCAACTGAACTTCCTTATTTAATAATAAGTCTATTGCCCCACCCCAATATTACCAATGGGGTAGTAGAAGGTTTTATAAGCAACTCAGTTCTTTTCTCAGTGTGAAATCATCTATATCAATCTTTTTGGTGCTGTACCCTGTACTGAACATGGAAATTCCACCGTTTAACGTGCTGAACAGATAGCAAAGAACTATTCCATAAATATTGAACTTGAAAACTATACGTTTTAATAAGCCAAAGTACATCTCAGGAAAAATCAGAACTTTAATGAAGCTACATTTGTAGATATGTTAAATAAGGCACCAAGTTCATTGTAAATGAATTTCCATTTTTTGGTTGGTTATTTATAGGGTGAATGACCAAAGAAGATAGAGTTAAATAATCAGTCCATCTAGCTGAACTTAAATAATGTAAAATTACTTTCTGTAAGCCCAGGTTAGTTATAAAAAGATTGGCCCTTTACCCCAGTTTATCAAATATAATCTCACATTAATTAATTTTGATTAATTCATCATTTGCCTCAGATTTTTAATTTTAATAGGATATTAATTAGAATTTTACTTTTTAAAATAGTTTTAATAAAAATGTTACATAGGTCTAGTCATATAATAAAACTATAGTAGAACCTTGAACAACATAGAGTTTAGGAGAGCTGACTCTTGACATAGTCAAAAATCCACTTATAACTCTTGACTCCCCCAAAACTTAATGACTAAGAGCCTGCTGTTGACCAGAAACCTTACCAATAACATAGTCAATTAACACATATTTTGTATGCTGTGTATTATATACTGTATTCTTACAATAAAGAAAGATAGAGAAAATAAAATGCTACTAAGAAAATTATAAGGCAGAGAAAATATATTTACTATTAGCTAAGTGGAGTTGGATCATCATAAAGGTCTTCATCCTGCTTGTCATCACATTGAGTAGGCAAAGGAGGAGGGGACGGGGGAGGACTTGGTCTTACTGTCTCAGGGGTGGCAAAGGCAGAAGAAAATCAGAATATAAGTTAATCTTGCATCTCAAACTCATGATGTTCAAGGATCAACTGTAATTTCTTAGTAATAAACCCTTTAGTCTCACAATTGTCATGATTTGAACAATAAATTGTATGGTCACGTTGGTCACCCTAGGTAGAAATTTGCTGATTTCAACAAATTGGAGGTTACTGTGTGATTGTCGGGATCTGAGAAAGCAACTGAGAAGTAAGTTACAGTAACTTACAAACCTTTTAGGACGGTGAACATTTTAAGGTGTATGTTTTCTCCATGTGTCACAACCAAAGGTAAACAAAGATCAAAATAATGGTAGAAAAGCAGGATTTAATGGACATCAGAGAAATTGCAGATCTGGAATACAAGGCAATAAAAATTTACAACAGGAAAGTGGTAAGCCAGAGAGAGCTGCTTCATGGTGGAAGGCCCAGGGGGATTGGAGAGAGTGGTGCCAGAAAGTTGGATAGAAAAGCTAATGCAACAATTATAATGGGTATAACAACATAGTATTTGAAAATAAATATTTTAACAAGATAAATATAATACAAAAAGTGGAATAAGAAAAATACATTATTATAGAATATTCTGTATTGAGTTTTGGAAGTTTATGTGTCTCTTTTTCTAATGCCATGATTTTGCAGTGCATTACTGTTAGTAATTTTTAGGTCTGTCTATCCAAATTAGACTTTTGCAGCATCTAACATCCTCCACCCTAGCTCACTTGGTGGGTGAGCCTCCAACGACTACAGCAAAGGAGGATTTAACACAGGGATTTTATTACTTGCAACAATTCAGGAGGACATGGGGTTGGGATAGTTCCCCAAAGTAGTGCCTCTCTGAACAAAGGTGAAAATTGGGCTTTTATTGAGCTGATCAACTGAGTCACTGTATATAAAGGAGGAGTAAAGGCAGTCAGGAGCAGTCACCTATCATGCTTCTACCTACATTGCATGTATAGAAAAGGGAAAATGAACTCCTCCCTGGGCAGGGTTTTTAGTATGCTAACAAGGGGAGTTATCCAACTTCAATCCAACTCAAGCATCAGCATCGAACCCGGTTTTGTTGTTTCGTTTTGCTGGGTCTGAGCTTCTTCCTATAACTTTTTGAAACAACAAGAACTCAAGGTGTGACAGTTACAAGTGGGTACTTTTTCACAGTGTGTACCTAAACACGTGAGGACCCTGGGTTGCAGAATGACAGACTCGAAGTGACTCAAGTTCTAGTTGTTCATCTCTAGATGGAAAAGATGACTGTACTGTCCTTGCTTATTTCCAATCTATTGTTTAAACTCTGGTATATGTAACACCACAAAGGCTAGAGGTACAACCTTTAACCGAAGTGAGTGAATTCAAATAATCCATTACTAATGTGATCTGGAAACAAACATGGTGTTGAATGTGCATATGTCAGCTCTATGTTGGGGATTCACTATAAGTCGGAGTTCTCTAAAAGCACTTCCACGTAGAATGCAATGATTATTTAAAAATAAGTAATAAAAATGTGCAAATTTAAAACATGTATCTGCTTTGAATTATATATATATATATATAAATTATATTTTACTATATACACAATGAAAACTGAACAGTAACCTCAGCCATTGTATACAAGTGAAATCAACAAAAGATTTTTTGGGGAGGAAGATTATTTTACTACTGACCTAAAGAATTGCCACGAAACAATGACAGCACACACAACCAACTTTTAGTTGTAATTTAAGAAAAATTCTTTCAGATAATGCATTCCTTTATTACTTGAACAGAGGTCAGACCACTCCTTCCATTCTACCCTTGGCACATATTACTTCCTAAACTGTCTTACTGCTTTTAATTATATGTATTTTTTTCCCTTACTATCAATTAAAATCTATAATTCATTAGCCATCAAAACCTGACCTGTTTGAAGTAGTAGCAATTCAACATTAAACCTTAACTAGTTTTGAATAATATTTTGGGGCTTTGTGTTGTATGCTACAGAGTGACCCCCCGAGTTCCTTGGCCATGTGTGGCTAGACAATAGAAATAGTTCCCTGCTTCAAAATGTTCCCCAAACGCATTCCACAGGAGAGAGCATCTGAGCATCAATTCTTGTAAGACAACTGGGAAATGATGTCATTATTTTGAGCTGAAGCAGTGAAGATTATTAAATATATTTTCCATGTGCTTTGAAAATATATGCAAAGTAAAGCAATTAGTGCTTGCCATTTTGTTTGTACTTTAAAAGAAAGCTAGTTAAGGTTTTTCATCAAACTGCATTCTTCTTTAGGCTTATAAAGTACAATGAAGAGGAAGTAAAGACAGAGTGGATATATCAGTGGCTAAACCCAAAGTTTTTTGGCATTTAGACTATGGCAACCTCTAGAAAAGCCATTAAAAATGTTAAAAATGAGAGGTCAGTTAAAAAATAGATTAGATAAATATGTAAATAGATAGATAACAGGTAGGTAGACAGATGACTGACAGAGAGAGATAGGTAGATGATAGATAGATAGTAGATAGATAGATAGATAGATAGATAGATAGATAGATAGATAGATAGATAGATAGATAGCATGAAGGTGGTTGAGGTGACTACAACTTATGCTTCCTTCTGAAGTTTCGGGAATAATTGTTCATTTTCCAAGTGACTGCTCAATACAACATTGCTCCGTTAGGTAATGTAAAGATTGGTATAAGTACAAAAAATATTGCCATCTGCTTTGTTTCTTTTGCCCTTAATTATAATGTTACCTTCTTTTTAGAGGCTATATTGTGAAACATTTATTATTCACCATTATTTCTGGCAGTGATTATAATTTAAGACCAACAGTGCAGCACTGAATAATGTCTTGGTTGATTGACAGATTAATGTAGATTTTGTAGGTAATAAGGGACAAAAAGCCTGAGAACATTTTCTGGAAATGTAAAAGTAATTATATTTTCTACTATGTTTGAGGCCCAAAGATCACTGTACTGATAATTTTAGTGAATAAAGTGTCAAATATAAGGAGCTTGTTTATTCTATCAATCATGTGATTTCAAAATTGGAGCTTGCTTTCACTTTTGAAATTTTCCACAAGCTAAATCTAATCCTCTATATTTACAACAAAATGAATTGTCCGAGTTATTGCTTTTAGGATAACCCTGATCTTTTTCAAACTGCAATTTAAAATTTACTGATCACACAGAACTGAACTGATTTTCAGTTGTCATTCTGAAGAAGTAATTAAACTTTAATTACTACTTCTGAAAGAGAGGGTTTTTACCAGGACATTTTCTGACAGGACAATAATTATTTCATTTGTTGAAATTTTTGTTTATAATTGACAAATAATAATTACATATGTTTATTTGGGGTACAATGTGATGCTATGTGTATATATTATTGAATGATTATATCAAACTAGTTATCATATCCATCACCTCACACACTAATCATTATTTTGTAGTGAGAACACTTAAAATCTGCACTGTTAACAATTTTGAAATACATATTATTATTAATTTGTGGTCACCATGCTGTGCAATAGATCTCAAAAATTATTCCTCCTGTCTAATTGAAACTTTGTATCTTTTGATTGACATCTCTGCCTCAGCCTCTGGTAACCACCATTCTACTCTCTACTTCTGTAAGTTTGATTTTTTTAGATTCCACATATAAGTGAAATCGTAACAGTGTTTGTCTTTCTCTACCTGGCTCATTTCACTTAGCATAACTTCCTCCAAGTTCATTCACGTTGTGGGGAAAGACAGAATTTGCTTCTTTTTGTTTTAAGGCTGAACATACATATACACACACATACACACACATATATGTAAAACATTTCTTTATCCATTCTTTAACTGGCAAATAGAGATAAATATATATAGAAAACATTTCTTTATCCATTCATTAACTGATGGACCCTTAGGTTGGTTCCATATCTTGCCTGTTGTGAATAATACTTCAAGAACATAGGAGAGTAGGTATTTCTTTAACAGTTGATTTCAAATCCTTTGGATATGAACACAGAAATGAGATTGGTGAATTCTAGGGTAATTCTATTTTAGTTCTTTGAGGCACCTCTGTACTGTTTTCTGTAATTGGTTTTACTAGTTTATATTCCTGCCAACAGTGTACAGGGGTTCCCTTTACTCCAGGTTCTCACCAATGTTCGTTATCTTTTGTCTTTTTCATGATAGCCATTCTAACAGGTATGAGCTGATATCTCACTGTTGTTTTAATTGCTCTGACAATTAGTGATATTGAACATTTTTTCATAAACTGGTTGACCATTTATATGTCTCCTTTCAAGAAATGTCTATTTAAATTCTTTATCCATTTTTTATAAAAATTCGATTCTTTGTTTTCTGCTATAAGATTGTTTGAGTTCCTTATATATTTTGGATATTCGCTCCTTATCAGATGTGTGATTTGCAAATATTTTCTCCCGCTCTGGGTTGTCTCTTCAGCACAGAAATGGACAGTCGCAGGTTACCACCCATGTGATCATTATTTTAAACATGAGCAGGAAAAGTTTTTGGGTTCCAAAATTTCAGTCTGTATGATTGAAAAACTGCCAAACTGGCATTGAAGCATTTATTAGATTGGGGATTAAACTATTCATTCCTTTGGCATTAAAACAATGATGTACTTTTATTCATAAATCTATAAAGTTAAGTGCACAGTCATCACTTTTAGTACATTCTGATTCATTGAAATCCTTTAAAAATTTATGGGAAAATCTATGTAAACAAGCTTTAAATAAGGCAATATTCCAATACCAAAAGTCAGGATTTAGGTATAGGTGCTATATTACAATTCTTAAGTAATTTTCATGTATTTCACATATTTTTAAAACTCATGTTACGAAATAGCCTAATTCTCTTTACTTTCTATGTATGAGGGAGGATTTAGCATTCTGTAATATAAACCTCCCAAAAGTTATTCAGAATATTTCTAAAATAAACTGTTTTAGATTCTTGGAGAAATTATGTAATGTCAAAATTTCTTTCCTTGTTTTAAATGATAAAAAACATTGTGACTTTGTTTTTTTAATTGATAAACAATAATTGTATACATTTAAGGGGTGCATTTATGGGATACAATGTATACATGTATCAAATTTTACCCCACATTGTACATTGGGGTACAATTTGTACCCCAATGTGCAATATGAGGAGCAATTTGATACATGTGTACATTGTGGAATGAGTAAAACAGATTAATATATCCATTACCTCACCTACTTATCATTTCTTTGTGGTACCAACATTTCAAATTCATTCTCTTAGCAATTTTGAACTATACATTATTATTAACTCTAGTTACCTAATGTGCAATGGATCACCAGGAATCCTTCCTCTTGTCTAATGGAAACTTTGTACCGTTTGACCTTCATCTCCCCTTTTACCTCCCACCCTCTCCCAACCTCTGGTAGCTACCATTCTACTTTCTACCTCTATGAGTCTGAAATTTTAGATTCCACATATAAATGAGATCATGTAATATTTGTCCTTCTGTGCGTGGCTTATTTTACTTAGTATAATGGCTTCATGTTTAAAAAATGTTTAAAGCAGAGGTTTCAATACATAAATCTAGACACAAACAAGTACTGTGTGATTCCATTTTTTATAAAGTTCAAGAGCAAGCAAAGTTGATCAAAGAAAAGAGACAAGAAACTTTCAGTAGTGTTGGACATATTCTTTAATCTTTGTGGAGGTCACACAGGGATATAGATGTGAAGAAATTCACTAAGCTATGCAGTCAATATTAGAGCCCCCGGATGTGCATGTGTTATGCAGTAATGAAGGACACGCACACACTCCTACATTCACACACAGGAAAAGTAATCTATGAAGTGACAACAGGACACACAGTGAACACTATTTTCATGGTAAAATTGCAATAAGACAAATTACATTATTTTTACAGTATAAACAATTATCTTCAATCAAATGCATGAAGTGTGCTAGAATATATTGGATAATTCAGAATGAATACCTATACTGCAGGTGCTGAAACCAAGAGAGAAACATCCCTATTAAAGTATTGTAACAATTCTGTCCCCGCTGCCAGCTGCTATCATGAGATATCACTGAAATATGGTAGTGTTTTCTGAAATCTACTGCATGAGGATAGGACAAAAATGCTTTCAGTTAAATGATAAAACACTACCAGAACTAAAAGAAACAAAAGTGGTCAGGTGCAGTGGCTCATACTTGTAATCCCAGCACTTTGGGAGGCCAAGGCAGAAAGATTGCTTGAACTCAGGAGTTCGAGACCAGCCTGGGCAAAATAGCAAGACCTCCGTCTCTACAAAAAATATTTTAAAACAACAACAAATAATTAGCTGGGCATGGTGATGTGTGCCTGTATTCCCAGCTACCAGGAGGCTAAGGTGGGAAGATGGCTTGCGCCCAGCAGTTTGAGACTGCAGTGAGCCAAGATCAAGCCACCCCATTCCAGTCTGGGCAACACAGCCCCTGTCTCAAAAAAAAAAAAAAAAAAAAAAAGAAGAAGAAGAAGAAGAAGCATTTTAAACTGGTCATTAAGAAGAAAAACGATGTAATTCCAGCACTTTGGGAGGCCAGAGTGGGCAAATTGCTTGAGTCCAGGAGTTTGAAACCAGCCTGAGTGGGCCGGGCTTAGTGGCTCGCGACTGTAATTCTAACACTTTTGGTAGGCCAAGGCAGGCAGATTGCCTGAGCTCAGGAGTTCGAGACCAGCCTGGGCAACATGGTGAAACCCTGTCTTTACTAAAAATGGAAAAATTAGCCGGGCGTGGCGGCGTGAGCCTATAGTCCCAACTACTCGGGAGGCTGAGGCAAGAGAATCACTTGTACTCGGGAGGCAGAGGTTGCAGTGAGCTGAGTTTAGGCCACTACACTCCAGCCTGGGTTGGGCAGCACAGTGAGACTCCATCTCCAAAAAAAAGAAAAAGAGAGAAAGGAAACCAGCCTGGGCAACATGGCAAAACTCCATCTCTACAAAAAAATACAAAAAAAAAAATTCAGCAAGGCATGGTGGTGTGCACCTGTAGTCCCAGCTACTCAGAGGCTGAGAAGAAAAAACATTATCTACCATAATAAAGCAAGAAACCCAAATCCTAAACAATACTGTGTCCCATAGAGTAAAGCTGTTTCATTTCTCTTTTAGTACTTTTTCTACCCTAACAAAGAAAATTGTGGCTAAAAGTTAAAACAAAAACAGTATATTTTTGCTAGTTTCATGATATATCTTATATGTATGTATGGGTGAATATTCTTATATTACCATTTTTGGTTCATGTAAAGTAATTTTTCAAAATTAATATCTAAGACCGATGCTTCTGAAACTTTAATAGTCACATAGATCACCTGAGGATTCTGTTAAAACTAATATTCATCTCCAGGAGTTCAGGGGTTAGGCTAAGATTCTCAGTTTCCAGTAAGTACCCAAGTGGTAGTAATGCTACTGGCCTACACACTACTCTTTGAGTAATAAGGACTTAGATTTGTGGGGAAAAGAAAGAGAGATCAGACTGTTACTGTGTCTATATAGAAAGAAGTAGACATAAGAGACTCCATTTTGTTCTGTATTTGAGATGCTGTTAATCTGTGACCCTACCCCCAACCCTATCCTTGCAAAGGACATGTGCTGTGGTGACTCAAGGTTTAAGGGATTTGGGCTGTGCAGGGTGTGCTTTGTTAAACAAGTGCCTGAAGGCAGCTTGCTGGTTAAAAGTCATCACCGTTCTCTTAATCTCAAGTACCCAGGGACACATACACTGCGGAAGGTCGCAGGGACCTCTGTCTAGGAAAGCTAGATATTGTCCAAGGTTTCTCCCCATGTGATAGTCTGAAAAACGGCCTCGTAGGAAGGGAAAGACCTGATCGCCCCCCAGCCTGACACCCATGAAGGGTCTGTGCTGAGGAGGACTAGTATAAGAGGAAAGAAGGCCTCTTGGCAGTTGAGATAGAGAAAAGCATCTGTCTCTTGCCTGTCCCTGGGCAGTGGAACATCTTGGTGTAAAACCCGGTTGTATATTCTATTTACTGAGAAAGGAGAAAACTGTCTTAGGGCTGAAGGTGGGACGTGCTAGCAGCAATGCTGCTCTTTATGCACTAAAAAGTTTTATGGAGACCTTTACATATGCATATCAAGGCACAGCACTTTTCCTTAAACTTGTTCATGTCACAGAGATCTTTATTCATATGTCTTACTGCTGACCTTCTCCCTACTATGATCCTATTATTCTGCCACTTCCCTTTTCTAAGATGGTAAAGGTAATTATCAATAAATACTGAGGGAACTCAGAGACCCGTGCTGGTACAGGTCCTCTGTATGCTGAGCGCCGGTCCCCTGGGCCCACTTTTTCTTTCTGTATATTTTGTCTCTGTGTCTCATTTCTTTTCTCAAGTCTCTCCTTCCACCTAACGAGAAACGCCCACAGGTGTGGAGGGGCAGGCCACCCCTTCATAGATTAAAATGTACTTGGGCCCACTAACATTGCTTAGCTTATGACAGAAAGACAAGAAACAAAAACAAACAAAAACATGGAAGGTAAAATGTTAAAATCAAGGCAAAAAGTATTGCTATATGGACAGTATTTGAATTTTCAATATATTCAGCCCTGGAGGAACAGCTTCCCACTACCACTTATTTGCCGTTTCTGTTCTAAAGTGACTGTAATAGCCCTTCAATTATAGAGCTGTTTCAGTAGTAGCATCTGCTTCATTATAACAGCAGTTTTATTAAACTAATAGTTGTTAGCACGAAGATGCCATTACAGTAAATTACATTTATAATTATGGCTCTAAATATACTCAGGTTGCATACAATTATTAAAAATTTCCACCCTAATCATTTACCTTTCCTGGAGCTTTCCTCCTATCACATAAACACGGTGAATGTGTTAGTGTGTGCAGGCTTTCCTATATCCCATACAATTACTCAAACTGATGCCTGGTGTGTCTAGAAACTTGTGTTCCTAGCTCAGAGAGTAGCTAATTAGAATCTCCTTCCCAATCTCTACTTCCCACAATCTGGGTCATTTCCATGTTTAGTGCCTTGATCAGAAATAATTTTTATTCTCTGGTTGTGCATGGCTTTGAGGGAGGTATAATATAAAGAAAAGTTCATATAAGAAATGTGCACATTTAATATCAATGCATAACAAACACCCCAAAGCGCAGTGGCTTAAACTAAAAACTATCTGTCATTGCAGCTGGGGCAGCTGGGAGTGCTTATCTAGATTTGGCTTAGCTGGGCAGGTTAGTTAAGGTGGCTCTGTTCCACATCATCTTTATTACTCTGTTCTCATGCTGCTAATAAAGACATACCCAAGACTGGGTAATTTATAAAGGAAAAAGGTTTAATGGACTCACAATTCTACATGGCTAGGGAGGCCACACAATCATGGCAGAAGGCAAAGGAGGAGCAAAGTCACATCTTACATGGCAGCAGGCAAGGGGACGTGTGGAGGGGAACTTCCCATTGTAAAACCTTCAGCTCTTGTGAGACTTATTCACTAACGTGAAAACGGCACAGGAAAGACCCCCCCCCCCCCCATAGTTCAGTTACTTCCCATCAAGCCCCTCCGACAACACGTCCGACAACATGTGGGAATTATGGGAGCTGCAATTCAAGAAGAGATTTGGTCTGGGACACAGCCAAACCATATCATCATCTCACATGCCCCCTCTGAGCCCAGGCCCTCCTGGCAGTGGCCCAAGCACATGAGAACACATTCAACCATGACAGTATATTTCAAGCCTCTGCTTCATTGCTTCTGATAATATAACATTGGCCAAAGCCAGTCACATAGTTAAGCTCAACCTGTATTCATTTTGCCCACAATGAGGCCAAAGCAAGTCACATGGCCAAGATCAACATAAATGGAGCAGAGAAGTGTCATCTCCTATGGAAGTGAACAGAAATGAGTGATCATTTCAGGATAACAACCTACTCTATCAGAGATAGTTTCCCTTTTATACATGTAAGTACAATAATGTTTAAAGTCTCTGAGTTTATTTTCCTAACATGCTAAATAGCCACAGCCATATTTAGCCAAATTACAAACATTGGGATGGCTTGGTTTCTTTTAGAATCTTAGGTTTTTATAGAAAGTGAGAAATTATGGTCCAAACATCATACATATATATATATTCCATTTTGACACTATGTACTACTAGTCAGTCACCTGTAAGAGTTTTTGACTAAAGTTTTTGGCAAGATAGATATAGTTGAGTCATGGTCAAGGTGACAAGGGTATTCACTCAGCAAGAAAACTATTCATCAAATATTTCCTGTGCTACCTTTTTATGGCTGTGCAGCTAAGTACAACACAGTTCCAAGCTTTACAGTTTTTAGGGTGTTTACAGACAAATAAGTAAGATGCTCAATATGAGGCGGTAGGTTCTGTGTACTGTGTGTATGCCAGATTTCATAAGGAGTGAGTTTAACCACCGGACAGCAGAGCGGGTGCTAGAGCTGACTCTTGAAGGATCAGAAAAAATTCACCACAATAGAGGGGTTGGGCATTCCACATATAGAGATGACATTGGGCTGCATTCGGGGAGCCACAAGTAACAGTATAGAAGTGTTTGTGTCTGATATACCCTTCCTGACATCCCACAAGCTAGAGTGCTAGACACTGAGGAGGCCTGCATGATGAGCCTAGAGCCAAGTCAAGATGCAGGAACAAAACAGAATTTATTGGAACATAGAAAGATATGAAACAAAAGTAGTTGTTCTGAGAGGCGTTGTCTACATTTGAAATTGCCGGATGTTGTGCTGAATCCCTATTAACCCCAATAAGGAAGGCACAAGATTCAAGAAGCCAAAGAAGAGACCCAGAGGCAGCAAACAAGACATGGGGTTTTATTAGGGGCTCACATACAAGGGAGAGAGTCCAGTGGTGGCAGGCTAGATATGATAACCTCATAGCCCAGTAGCAGTGGGCTGGGCAGGAAAACAGCAACTGCTAGCAAACAGCATGCACTTTATATAGCATTTCCACTTACCACCCTCCCCCAGTGACCTCCACCTGGCAACCTTCATATTGTAACCTGAAACTCTGGGCCTCAATCCTCTGTACAGGACTGGATAGGATGGGACAGGGGCTCAGATGTTCCTCATGGACAAGGAACGAATCTCTGATTTGGCTACTCCTGGATTCCCTAGTTCAGAACACACATTCAGGTGCCATACAAGGTCATTCTAAGGGTATGCTTAAGTTATTGCTGTCAGGTATGTTTATCCTACACCAGGTTGATAAGACAATGATGTCATCAGTCAAAGCCACATAAGCTTGACAGCCATTAAAAGTTTATCTTCCTGGCTGGGCGTGGTGGCTCACGCCTGTAATCCTAGCAGTTTGGGAGGCTGAGGCAGGTGGATCATGAGGTCAAGATATCAAGACCATCCTGGCCAACATGGTGAAACCCCCTCTCTACTAAAAATACAAAATTTAGCTGGGTGTGGTAGTGCACACCTGTAGTCCCAGCTGCTTGGGAGGCTGAGGCAGGAGAATCGCTTGAACCCAGGAGGCGGAGGTTGCAGTGAACCAAGATCGCACCACTGCACACCAGCCTGGTGACAGAGGGAAACTCTGTCTCAAAAAAAGAAAAAAAAATTGTTTATATTCCTATGAGTGGGATTAGTCTGATTCAGGGTAAAGGCAAATGGAGAAAGAGGGCCCAACAAGCCCTGTGCACACAATGAGCTGCATTACCTAGCTGCCCTTGTAGTACAGGACATACATCTAATCCCTGGTCAATGGAATGTGAGTGGAAGTGGTGGACCCCACCTCTAGTCCCAGCCCAACTGCCAGTGGATGCAGAAGATTCCAAGACCTAGAAGAGAGTAGACAGGCCATATGGAAGGAGTCCAGGTACTTGAATGACTGTGAGAAAAGAACCACCTTCTTCTCAACTCATTTAGACTATAATATAGTCTTAGAAATTAACTTATATGGCCGGGTGCAGTGAGTAAGCCTATTAACCCAGGGCTTTGGAAGACTGAGGTGGGAGGATTGCTTGAGGCCAGGAGTTTGAGATCATGCTGAGCAACATAGTGAGACCCCCCACCTACAAAATATATTTTTTTAAAATAATACATTTAAAAATATATATTTTTATTTATGGTGTTGTGGTGTGTGTCTGTAGTCCTAAGAGGACTTAGGAGGCTGGAGGATCACTTGAGCCCAGGAGTTTGCGGTTACAGTGAGCTATGATCTTGCTACTGAATTCCAGTTTGGGTGACAGAGCAAGATCCTATCTTAAAAACATAAAATCGGATAATTTTTTGTAATTTTTTTATTTTTTAGACAGGGTCTCACTCTGTTGCCAGGATGGAGTACAGTGGTGCTATCTTGGCTCACTGCCACCTCCACCTCCTGGGTTCAAGTGATTCTCCTGCCTCTGCCTCCTGAGTAGCTGGGACTACATGTGCACGCCACCACACCCAGCTAATTTTTGTATTTTTAGTAGAGACGGGGTTTCACCATGTTGGCCAGGATGGTCTTGATCTCTTGACCTGTGATTTGCCCGCCTCAACCTCCCAAAGTGCTGGGATTACAGGGGTGAGTCACTGTGCCTGACCAATAGGAGAATTTTTTTAAAAAGAAATTAACTTTTCTCATGCTTCTTAGATTTGGGAGTTGTTTCTCAGCCTTACTTGTCTACATTGAGTAATGAATCCCAACATGCTGAGTTTGATTGTCACCTTTTCTCTCCCAGCTTCAGCAATACTATATGTTTAGGACTATAGAATTTTTTCACAGCTCACAAAGGAGCTTCTCAAAAAGGTGGGATATAGGATAGGACTGAAGAAAGAAAACCCTACTGGGGAGAAAATATCAAGTGGAGACTGAGTATTCATTTCTACTCTTTGCTAAAGAGTAGTTAATGGACTCACAGTTTATGTTCAGAACATTGTCAGTTTCAGAGAAAGATTTCATTAGTTCATTAGTTTATCTATAAATTTATGCATCTTGTACCTGGGCATTTACTACAGCAGCAGTCCCCAGCATTTTTGGCACCAGAGACTGGTTTCATGAAAGACAATTTTTCCATGGACCAGGGCAGCAGGTTGGGACGGTTGATGGTGTCAGGATGATTTGAGTGCATTGTATTATGCACTTTATATTATTATTACATTGTATTCTATAATGAAATAATTATACAACTCACCATAATGTAGAATCAGTGGGAGCCCTGAGCTTGTTTTCCTGCAACTAGATGGTCCCATCTGGGGGTGATGGGAGACAGTGACAGATCATCAGGCATTAGATTCTCATAAGGAACATGCAATGTAGATCCCTTGCATACAAAATTTCCAGTAGGGTTCTTGCTCCTATGAGAATCTAATGCTGGAGCCGATATGACAGGAGGCAGAGCTCAGGTGGTAATGTGAGCAAGGGGGATCTGCTGTAAATATGGATGAAGCTTCACTTGCTTGCCTGCTGCTCACCTCCTGCTGTGCAGCCTGGTTCCTACCAGGCCACAGACTGGTAGAGGTCCATGGCCCAGAGGTTGGGGACTCCTGTTCTACAGCATGCTAGACAAAATGCCTGCTGAGGTTGGAAACAAAGCAAAAATAGACACAATCCTTGCTTTCTCGGTAGCTTGTAGACTGGAGAGTAAGAGCGGCATTACTATAGTGGTGAATACTATAGAGGAGTAGTAGACAATGTGTGTGAGTGCATTTAGTATGGAGCTGGGAGACATTTATGGGAGGAAAAGATAAGGAAAAACTTCTCTGATGAAGAGACTTTAAGCTGACATCAGAAAGAAGAGTAGCAGCAAACATGATAAACAAGGATGGGGATGAGGAAGTAGGAGGTACAAAATACAAAACGAAACAAAACACAGAATATCGCCCACAACAAGGCCCTCTTCATCCTGCCTGCTCTCTCTCCCCCAGAGTGACTGACAATTTGAGGAAGGGGGTCTTCTTCGGGATCAGAATATTTTTGTATAACTGCTTCCATTTTGTATAATTGCCTAGTTTCCCAGGGTAAATAAAGGCAGGAGACGCATTAGGCACCAAATACAGAACTCTATACTCTTACTTGAGAAACACACCAAAATGATATGCAAATATTACTATGTAGTATTTATGTCTTGCTTCTCTCCCCAAAATTCCCATGTGAAAATAAATTTTCTGTGACCTACATATACTGTCATTTTGCTTCATCATTTTAGGGCAATATGAGGACATCATGTATTAAATCCTGGAGAATTCCTAGTTTTCAGATTTCTTGTTGGATATTTCCTGATCAATAATGTGCAAAGGGAGTTGATATTCGGGCCAGAACCATCACTTTAAGCATCTCTGTATTATAAGAAATTCTGACTCGGGCTACTTAATGTAGTTTCTTTTTTAAAGCATGAATGCTTTAAAGTTCATGTTTTAGTCAAGAAGGAATTGCATTTTCTCAAACCTGGCAGGCCCAGAAAAGAGCTACTTAGAAAATCACACTTAGGTGACAGAATGATAAGAAAAGTCCCTTTAGGGGCCATTAGCACTTTGCCTGAAGAAAAACTGTTAGTGGTTCTTCCTAACTTTTTAACTTACAGAAGCAGCACTGTTGGAAAGCTCTTAGTAAAACCAACAGAAGTAAAGCAATTTATTTTGGAATCTCATGTTAGGAATTTCAGAATATCCCATTGGTTAATTTTAAGTTAGAGTCCTTATTATTGGAATTTCCATCATAATAGGCATATTATATTTGTAATAGGTGGTGGGACAAAGACTGGAGTTTGGATATATCATAGAAATCTATATACTAAACTTTTATCTAACTATTTTGCCAGTTAACCATGGCCAACTGATGTTTTTTTTCTGTGTTAACCTCCTGCATAAAGTTAGATCCAAGATTCGAGTAACAACCTATGTACCTTTTTCTAACAGTACTTTATTAAAGTACAATTTACCTTCAGTAAACTACACAAATGTTAAATGTATATCACATAGAACTTTAACAAATATATAAACTCATTTAACAATCATCCAAATCAAGACACGGGACATCACCCCCAAAATTCCATGTTGCCCTATTTTAGCTAACCACTCCATGACCAAAGGCAACTGCTGTCCAATTTCTATGGATATAAATAACTTGTATTTCTTTTCAACTTCATATCAGTAGGACCATACAGTATGTAGTCTTTGGGGTCTGGCTTCTTTTACTCAAAATCTGCATTTTGAGGATTTCTGAAATGTTAAGGATAGTCTAGGGCTTCTGCAAATGTCAGATGGACATACAACTCAATTTATATAAACACTGTCAGAAGTAAGCTAATATTTGTTAACCTGGAAGTTTCTGATTATCGTGAAATTATCCCTAGGCAGGGACGATGTTGTTAGCTACACAATATCTAAGAAAACTATCCTGAGACGAATTAACTATAGAAATAAAATCACAGGCAATAGCAGAAATGTCTAAGCTTCTTATAGATAAGCTCATCCTAAGTACTCTTGAGGTACAAAAAGAAAAGGCTAATTATAAATTATTCTTATCCATTTATTGAGGCTGCTCCCTTAAGGGCTAATTCTAGGTAATGCTTCATTAACCTTGTATCAGTTACTTGTTCTTGAATTTCAAAAATTCATTTTTTCCATAATTTTTATTAATTCAGTGAGGCCCTCCTTCTCATTTGTACAAATTAGTAAGGTGTCAACCTACAGGTGGAGTTCCGGAGATTCATCTTAAGACTTATAAAACGGGAAAAAAAGAGAACAAGTAAAGGTATTGAGGGCCTACTACGTGCTGATGGCCAAGATACTTTCATCTATATTAACAAATCAAATCATTTCAATAGGCCCTGTAGGGTGGCTCCTGTCTGTAATCCCCGCACTTTGGGACGCTCAGGTGGGTGGATTGCTTGAGCCCAGGAGTTCAAGAACAGCCTGGGCAACATGGAGAAAACCAGTCTCTATAAAAAGTAGCAAAAATTAGCTGTGTGTGGTGGTGTGTGCCTCTCTCCCAGTTACTTGGGAGGCTGAGGTGGGAGAATCACTTAAGCTCAGGAAGTCAAGGGTGCAGTGAGTTGTGATCATGCCACTGCACTCGAGCCTGGGCAATGGAGTGAGACTCTGTCTAAAAAAAAAAAAAATCCTTTCAGTAAATTATGATTCACAGAATCCAATACATCCACTGATCCAATGGAGTGCTAGTTCAAATACATTGGTACTTAAGCATGAACTGCATTCTAAAAGTTCATCTCTAACTCAGCTATTTTATCATAGAAACACAGATATATAACTAAATACTACTTGTATAGAATAGTCAATATAAGCCTGTTGTGTGTATAATTTACCATATCATCAAATGTAAACAGCTGTTGATCATAAGAGGCACTCCTGTTTATGTAACCAATAATAAAAGGAGAAAAAGACTGCCAATGTTTATGGTATATTACCATATACCATATACAGTCCAGTTTCTGAGGTGTTAAGGTATGAAAAGATACATTTTAGAATTCATGAAATACAGTATTTGTGTAGGACTGAAAATCCTGTCTATCAAGAATGTGGTTAAGAATCAATAATTAGGGAGGAGAAGAGAAGCAAGGGCTCAGACGACTGGAATATTCATTCAAAGCCATTTGCAGCAGACTTGGGAAAATTAAAAAATGTTCCAAGGCTCAGCCTCCCTGGACCACCACCGACAACCAAAAAACTCAAAAATCTCAATAAAAGGGTAAAATTGTGAATTGCATTTCAACCACACAGAAACCAAAGTTCAGGAGTGCAAACTATGTTTTCCTTCTTTCTTAACATAAGACTTTTCCATTGTAGCAAATGTGATTAGGCAGGGCCTTGACTAAATCACTAGAACAGTGGGTGCTGGCAGTAAAGCTGGAACCTGGAAATGCCTCCAGAAGATTGTCCTTGAGAAATAAGAGTCACCTTCTCCTGTGGTAGGCAGTACCCCACTATCCCCATGCACCCTGAAGCTGTTGTGCAAGACCTCTAATCCTGTGGTATGAAAACTCAGTCGCCTCACCTCAACGCTAAACACATACAGAGATACAACCTAGGATCCAGAGCTCCCCTCGGATTGAACACATGTCTTGCTTCCCTTCTTCCCTTACAAGATTTTCCTGAGCCCTTCCTCAATAAATCATTTTCTAAGAATCTCTGTTACCTCTCCATCTCAGGCTCTGCTTCTAGCGGAAACCAACATAACACACCCGTTTTATCTATGACATCATCCTCATTCTGGCCTGTGGTTATGCTAACAATTATCTTCTCCTGGAGTCCACTGAGAAGGACAAAAGCCATTCAGAATGGACCAATAAAATTCAAAGCCTATTCTTCATCGAGCACCCCATGCTCTACACTTTCTCCCCAACTGACACACATGGTCAAGCAGAATGCAACCCCCTTTTCTTGGAACCCAGAAAAGTCAAATTAAGGAAAATGAGTTTGGAACAATGAAACAGTCTCCTGTGCAAAGGAAGCAGACACTACCATTTTAAGTATGAATAACTGGAAAACAAGGCATTGAATTGTCTTAATTACAATAAGTATACAAAGCTTGCATTAGTCTTAATTACAATAAATATAAAAAGTTTTAAAAATAAGTGTTCTAAGCTGCAGAAAAAGTAAATATGTCCTTGCTTGTACATTATTTCAAACATAGGAGGATAATTAAGATAAGAATATGAAATGAAGGCTTATCTTTATTTGAGACTAATTTACTGAGGCAAGAAAGTTGGTGAGGTGGGGTGAGGCCCCCGCTTCTCAAATAAGGAAATCTTAAATCAATGCCAGTCAATTGCACGGGCATTTTCATCTTGGTGTAATGTGCTGGTCAAGCTATCAAATAAAATGCTGGCCATAGATTCATGGTCCTCAACAGAATTGGCGTTTGAGGATAAGATTGCTGTAGATGCTCATCATCCTCTACAGAAGTGATGAACTGAGAGCTTATATCTTTGAAAGGGTCATATAATCCCTGGACAAAGTGGGTAGTAGGCCTGTTACCCCTGCTGCCTTTATTCATCCACCCACCTAAACAACCCTCCCCTCAGTGTTTACTGAATGCCAACTCTGTGCCAGGAACTAGTCTAGACACTAGGGATATGGTGGAAAGAGAATGTATAATGCTCAGGAAGTTGGGATTTAGTGAGGATTCAAAAGAAAGATTAGCAAGTCTGTGAAGCAAAAATCAGAGTCAAGAGGAAGTTTTGCAAATGATCCTGATCATACCAAATATGTGTGTGTGTGTATATATATATGTATATGTGGAGAGAGACAACAAATATATATATTTGTCTCTCCATATGTACATATATATATAGTCTCTCTCTCTATATATATATATGGAGAGAGACAACACCTCCAAAGAAAAGAGAAAAAACAGAAAGCGCATGATCGTGAACGAATCTAGCAGTATGAGAATTTGATTGAAAGTCTCAGGGAAGACCTGAGATATAGTGAATAGTTGGCCACAGAGATGGTGTTAGTAGCGGACATCAGCTGGGTTACTGAACAACGCTTTTAAATCCACTAAAAGGGGACAAATGGAATTTACTCAGAGCTGAGTGTATTAAGATTACTCAGATCATTGTGCATTGGGAGGGAAGAAGATGCTTGCGCATTTTCAGAGTTGAGAACTGGAGACTTTGTGTGCCTGAGAAATACCCAATGAGACACAGAGGAAGCAAGTCCAGGGATGCAGAAACCATGCTGCCCAGAGGCCTGCATGGGGAGTATGTGTTGTATGGAACCAACTGGGAGGAGTTAGTACGTCAAATTTCACATTAACTAAGTAATTAATTAATTGGTTAATCAACTAATTAATTTTAAAATACCAAAAAGCTTCCAACGAACATTTCAAAATTTGATATATACGTTGAAAAATATAGCAGCGAAACAAAGTATAAAAGACAACAAAATCTTAATTTATTTCAATGCTATATGTTAAAAGCCTTCATACCCAAACTGTTATTAAATATATTTACATACTGCAGTCACAACTATAATATTCTATAAACTAACATTAGAGAAGACGCTTAAAGAAAAATAAACATTAAAATACAATCATATGGCTTTAGCAATTCAGAAAATTCAATAAATCATGAAAAAAATGAACCTCCTGGGTTTTTTGGTTTTTTTTTTTTTTTTTTCCTTTGAGGAAGGGGAGGGGAACACTATGAGTTTTCTCTTTTTTTTTTTCTTTTTTCAGTTTCTTTCTACAGGATGCCTAAGCCTAGGTCAATTGTTTTTAATAACTTCATTTTGCTAATCAGTCATGGCACTTGTTTCTCTCATTAAATGCAAGTTAGGATGAGAACAACCTTGTAAACGTGTCTTGGTCTTCTCAAGGTCATGTTTGGCCAACAGTATCAGAGTTTCTTTTTCCTTTTTTAAGCAGGCAGCCATGTTCTAATTAAATATTTATAAGTCTAGTTGAGTAAAGTTAAATGGAGGAGAAGAGGCAATTAAGAAGTAAAGCTAAGTGTCAAACTGCAGGGTCTCCTTAAATGATTCAAGACTTTGGGATCCTCACACTTTTCATCGACACTCTTTGTAAGCCAGAGTTGTTTTGTTTGTATGAAAAGTGGCAGCGCTTTCTAAGATTTACTGATCCCTGTTTAGAAGTCACCTAAAAATAATATCTGAGTAACTCAAGCCCTCTCCATTTTCCCCAGAAATAGTTTTACTGTAGGGGTGAGATGTAGGAGAGGGAGGGAGTGTCTGTGTACTGCCACAGCTGAGAACGTTACCGTACCCACTTCCTAGTGCCTTGCAGGCACCTTTGGGGCTTGCTAAGACCTTTGGAGAAGTGTAAGCAGAGGTTAATTGTTCAACCACCTGCTTTTAGAAAGATATAAATTTTATATACGTAAACTAATTTTTAAAATCATGATTAATAGTCTATATCCCTTCAGTTACTTTTACAAAGCCTTCCAGTGTCAAGAAGGAAACTGCTGGCAATGACATTTATGTAGAGGGGGGAAAAAAAGTAATTTTTCAATCTCAAATTGAAGGGCAGCAGATAGAGAGGGGAACATAAATTCATTATAAAATATCCTCTTAACCTATATACATATATATATAGCAAAAAAAAAAAAAAAAAAAAGAGCTAATTGCAGACCAATTATGGAAAAAACCTGACCTTGGCAGAAAGGCATGCTATTTATTTATAATCAGTATAAAGGATTTAGAAGCATTTTTAAGGATTGCATTTATTTGGGGTTAAAATGTCATAAATATTTGTCAGCCTGGTAATATTCTAGTTAATCTGATTTTGGTGTTGATAAGGCCAAGTTCAAATAATCAATCTCAATTAGGCTGATTAGTTTCACACTAAAAAACTGTACTGAGGGGATGCAATTTACTTAAACCCTAATTGACCATGTTGTGCCTTTGGGCACAGAGAGATCTTAAAAAGGAGAAATCAGGGAAATCACTGTACACAAACACCGGAAAACCTGACTTAATTTTCTTCTTTTTACCAACAATTGGTTGTGTTGCTGTCAAATGGATAAAGTAGAACTTTAAAGAAAAATCAGTCTCTTAAAAATACCTGAATGAAATGAAATAAAATTCTATCGAACAATTGAAAAAAATTTTTTTTTTGGTTGGAGGCTAGAGGATGATGCTGAGTAGCTCTGTTCTGTTAGCTCTTTCTATAGCTCTGTTCTGTTAAGTCGTTATGACATTTGTTCAGCTCCTAAAAGTCAAAAATTGGGGATTAAAAATCAATTTTAGTATTTTTTTCTAAAGCATTAGTATACTTGAAGCCTGTGTTACTATGAATGGTTGCCCTTAAAATGAAAGAATAGTTGTTACTTTTGGAGTGGGCTAGGGCATATGAGTGGCTTATGAAACACACTAAATATCCTATATATGATCGGGGTGGAGATACGTGAGTATGTTAATTTTGTGAAACTTCATTGATTTACACACTAATAATTTATACACATACAATTTTACTTCCTTTATACTCTAATTTTTTAAGTTGTAAAAAGGGGAATTTATATTTAAAAAAAGGTTGGACTCCTATGTTCATTTCTACAAAAGAAGTTGTCACACAGACCTGAAATTTTATTTGAGCACTGGCTCTATCATTTTCTTTTGATGATGATGTTTCTTTGATGTATGCATTTTTATCAAATATATCTAATTTGATGTTTCTTTGATGCATTTTTACCTAGCTTTTAACTGGGACCTGGTTTCTGTAGTGTAAAAATCTATTTGCAATTTCTAGTATATTATACTATTTAATGCCTTCTTCTCATTTGGAACTAGAAAATCACTTGGGTTAAATGGTGTCCAGCTGTCTTCAGAGATAAGCCCTGGCTTTGACTTATTAATACCTTTCCATCGGCCTTTCCTGGGTAACAGACATTCTTACTGTCCTCCAGTATGGTAAAATATTTAGTGTAAGAGTAGTCTTGGCTCACAGTATAGTTGATGAATCCATGCTGTTTTTCAGACATTGGCTACTCTGTTCATTACATTCTATACAATTTTGTATACTGATTCTTGGGGTTTTAATTGAATTTTAATGAAAAAATGGCCCTGATTAGCAGTAATATGGCCAGCTGTGGTCTGCAATGTTAATATGCACCTACTGTTTCAATTTGCTGGTAAAGCTGATAATCACTGAAGAGGGCAACTGATGCAAAAAACTACGCCTGGCAATTACATTTGTCATCAAGTCAGCTTTTCACCCTTCATCTTTAGCAGCTTGCCTTCAGCTTTTATTAAGGAGCAGAGCAAAACAGGGCCAGTTCAAGCATCCTCTGATGCTTATTTAGACTTTTTTTCTGCTGACTGAGCATTTGTAATTTTAAAGGTCTGGTCTCTAGTATAGTTATGGGCATTGGTGTTAGACACATCCAGGTGATGCCAGACACACTTGAGTATGCATTCTTCAGCCACACTAGCCCTGTAAGATTTAGTAAGGTAATTTTATATCTTTTAGCTTCAGATTTCTTATACAGAAAAATGGGTATAATTGTACCTTTTTCTTGGATTATTAAAAAGATTAAATGAAATTATGGATGTAAATTCCTTAAATAGCACCTAGTATCCATTTCTGAGCTCAACAAATGGTGACTATTGTTTTTGTTAAATACACTTCAGGTTTTCCCCATCAATATCAAAAATTAAGATTGGACTTGGAATAAAAGTTCTATTTTATATTTTAAATCTTACATATGAAAATAAATAAACAGCACAGATTCAATAACTATACTGCGAGTCAAGACTACTCTTATTACACTGAATGTTTTACCATATTGGAAGACAGGAAGAATGTCGGTTGCCCAGGAAAGGTCAATGGAAAGGCAAGTCAAAGCCAGGGCTTGTAAAGTATATGATTCCACTTATATGAAGTATAAACACAAGTACAATCATTTTATGGGATTAATGTCAAAATAGTAGTTCCGTTTGTGAGGCATAGTACAGTCTGGAAGAAGCAGAAGGGTTCCCAAGATGCTGAAAATGTTCCATTTCTTCATCTGGGCCATAGCTGTTGTATTTTATATATGTAAAAATTCATCAAGCTGTAAACTTAAGATCTATGCACATTATTGTATTTATGTTACAACTCAATAAAAACGAAAGTGCTTAGCAACAATTTTTTTAATTAATTGAAAAAATAAACTAGTACAGACCTTTGGGAAATTAAAAAGTCATGACAGTGCTCAGTAATCCCACCCCTAGTTTCTCTATTAAATATTCCAATAGCAGAACTATTCCAGTAACAGGTCAAATATTATTTATATGAAGGTGTTCAATGCAGCATTTCCTATTTTAGAAAAGCGACACTGAAAACAGTATAAAATAAATGTCTAATAATGTGGAAACAATTACGTAATTGATGATGCATCAATTCCAAAATTATGCAGTCATCAAGAATAACTACATTATGTAAAATGGTACAGCCACTTTAGAGGACTCTTTGGCAGTGTATTATAAAACTAAACATACCTCAGCCCTATGACTCAGCAATTCCACTTCTGCATTTCTACCAATATAAATGAAGACATACGAGTCCACACAATGACTTGTACATCAATGTTCATAACAGTTTTATTCATAACAGGCAAAACCTGACAGCAATCTAAATGTCTATCAATAGGACAATGGATAAAGAAATGATGATGTATTCATACATTGCAATAAAACTCAGCGATATAATAGTATGAATAGATCTAAAAAAAAGTTGGATGAAAGAAGCCAGACACAAAAGCTGTTCCACTCATAACAGGTTGCATCCTAAGTTATTCCATTCATACGAGGTTCTAGAAGGGGCAAATTAGTCTATGGTGGCAGATATTAGAACAGTGGTTTACCTCTAGTGGGAAGGTCGGGAACTGGCTGGTGATGAAGATACTCTATCTTGTTTGGCAGGATCTACAGTAGCCATCACATGACATTGAGGGTCTGCCCAGTAAAAATGTAAAAGTTTCAGTCCTAAAATTGTTGAGTTGGTGAACCAATGCTGGGATTTCCATAGTTCTTATGTAAAAGAAAATAAAGCCTTATTTGTTCAATCCATTATAGCTGGTAACATTCTGTAAAAGAGGATGCAAAAGGCACCCATGACCAATACTAGATAATACGTATTCAATCATTAGACTCTTTTATGAAAAAAAGGGGGGGCTAAAAGTGCTCCGACAATTCCCAGAAAAATTGAAATGGATATTTCCTATATAAAATGCTAAAAGAGCATCAAATATGAAATAAGAGGGTGTGAGGAGAAACTGCTAACTATATAATGCTTCAACAGTGAGAAAAACAGTTCTGCACGATAACCTTCTAATGATTCCTCATTGTGGATGTGTAGGTGGTTTTTACTTCCAGTCCCTTCAGTATCAGATGTTTATCCTATCTCAAAATCACACACTTGATGTTTTTCCTTTGTACTGAAACTTTTAACTTGTTTTCATTCTATTTCAAGAAATATTGATGAATCATTTTGAATTATGTTCTTATTAAGACATTCATGTAAATCTGTGGTAGCTTCATAATTGTATTTAATTATGTATCCATTTATCATTTTCCGAAAGATTAAACCATGCACAAAAATATCCCTCTGTGTTCTTTTTGGCAGTATTAATAGTTGCATATACCTAGGAGAAAAAGGCAATTTAAATTTTCTCCCATGTTATTTTAGATGTTTTACTCCTCCTCCTCAAAGTGGGTATGAACAGCTCAACACTTCCCCCACAACCTCTAGCATATGCTCAAGGAACATTTGCAGGGATTTTATATAGTCTGTCCTCTCTTTGGATATGTTTTTAAAAATAAGGAAAAGTTTCATCTTTTGAGGAAGTGCCTTTTATTGACATTCAACTAGTTACTGACAGATTTTTACTGTTCAGTCTCGTAAAAGGGTTTGAAAGAATGAGAACAGGGTAGTTGTGTTGCTGGTCATTTGAACGTTATTTTGTTTATTTTATCAATAGTTAATACAAGTATTGTACTGCAGTCACAAAATTCAGAAGGAGGAAATAAGTTAGTCTCCCTCACACCCTCCTTCTCCAGCCATCCTGTGCCCTTTCCCAGATATAACATTTTCGAATAGTTTAACATACATTTCTGTGCTGATTACTTTTTTGCTATTTCCAACAATATTGCTATGAATATTCTTGTCATTGCCCCCCAGTGCACATGATTTCAAGAGTTCTGTAACTCTTAAAGTATAACAGGAACTAGAATTTTTGCATTGAATGCTATGAGTATTTTCAACCTAGCCAAGTAAAATTAGTTACTGTTTTCCAGATAGTTCTCATTTATCTTCCCATCAGGAGTGGAGGAGAGCTGTGTGACTCCACATCCTTGCTCATAACTGTCAGTGTCAAGCTTTTCAATCTGGCATGTATGAAATCATATTTCACTGTGATTAAAATATGAATGTTCTGGACTAACAGAATTGAGAATCTTTTCGAATGTTTATCCAGGTTTTCACTTCTATGAATTATCTTTTCAAGTGTTCTGCACATTTGTTTTTTTCTGTTGAGTTTCTTGGATTTTTTCTTATTGACTCATAAGCATCTCTCATATACTTTGGATGTCGGTATTTGCCAGGTATATTTTTAAATGCCTAAATTGGATGCAGCACTCCCTAACTTCAAGCCTGTCTTATTTTCTAAAGTAAATATTTAAGACCCTTTCTTCTTGAGTCTTAACTACATCTTACAAGCTTTGATATATATTTGCTATAATCCACTTGTTAATACAGTCTGATTTCCATTATTTCTCCTTTGATCCATGAATTGTTTAGAAGTATGTTTTTATCTATAAAAAATGGAGTATTTCTCATAATTTTTTGATTATTTATTTAAACTAAATTGCATTAAAATCAGAGAATATGTTCAGTATGATACCAATACTTCAAAATTTGATAAGATTAGCTTTATCACTAAAATGTGGTTAGGTTTTACAAATGCCCACATGTGCTTTGACATGTATATTCTCCACTAAATCAAAATAGTACATTGTACTTTTCAACTATTCTATGTCTTTACTGTTGGCCTATAATCACAAGAGTCTCATTTGTCCATTATTAATGAACACTTTCAGTTTTTATATTCAAATGTTTGGTTTGATCCGAGTTTATTTTTATATAAAGCATGAAAATAAGTTCAGGCTGTTTTTTCCCCCAGATTCCAGTTGTAACAATAGTTTTTATTGAATAATTATATTTTTTCACTACCAATTTGTTTTGTCAAGTTTACTACATACCAAATTGTCTTATTTTTATTTACTTATGGATTTTTATTTTATTTCATTAATCTATGCAAGAATGGGACATTTTTATTAGGTGACAGTAATGAAAATTTAAACTGGGTTTTGATGCAGTGATATACTGATGGACCCAAGGTAGAAAATTAAAGCAGCTTTAGAAGAGAGAATTTAGAAAAATGGATAGGGTCATGGTCTTTTTGTCTAAAGGAGAGTGTGTGAATAATAAGTGGAAATGAAAAACCTCAGCAGAGGGAAGTACACATTGTTAACAATTATTTAGGCCCATGTAACAAAAGACCATAATTCTCTGCTCTGTAAAAGAATTATATTAAAGAGATAAATGTCACACTAAATGATACTTGCAGGACTTACACAGGTCTCCAGAGAAAAGAGTGAATGTAATTAGTACATGTGTTATGAATGATGTTTTGACTCTAGTCCAAGCCAACTAGATTAAATGCATTTAGTTTTTGAACAAAAATGGTGAGACATAATGATTACAATTGGAATGTGATAGTAATAGATAATATGTATATCTTAGTGTGTGTGTATTTATATATGTATGTATGTATTCCTTGTGCCTAAAACACTTCCTGCTAGGAAATTAAGCCAGCCTTCTATGTTTGTACTCATAATCTATCCTCCAAGACATGTAGAGTTGATAAAAATTAATGCTTGCCTATAAAATTTCAGCAGTGCTTCTCCTAGCTCTGTACCTCCCCTCTATATATTTGAAAAATTAATCCTGACCATCCCAGGAGGTAGAAAGGAAAGGGTGGTAAAATAAATACTTCCCTGAGATTTTATAAATTCATTCAGATTAAAAAATATATATGTACATGTATATATACACACACACACACATATCTTGAAAAAGTTGTGATGTTATATATCAGAAACAAAATTGTTTCCACTCATCCAAAAGTTTAGGACTTAAGAATTTTTTTCAAGCATAAATAATTTTGTTTCATAAATTTGGTTTTATTTCTTTTGATTACATAAAAAACTAGAAATGGAAATTTATGTATATAGCAATGTAAAAATGATAGTGAGCTTAATGCTAAAATCTGATCTACTGGGCTCTGTTTAACCTAATACCCAAGACTTAGGTCATGGATAAGTTGGGGTTTAGAGGGGCCTATTACCTTCTTCAGGGCATTGGTATTTTGTTTCCTACCTTAGTCTAAAATTAGTGTCTTATTTGCCAGTCTAATATATTTTACAATCATTCTACATTGCCTACCTTTTGGAGTATTTCTATTGAAATAAAACAAAATGAGCATTTAAACTGGGAACCTTTTAGAGTCTTCTGAGCTATTGGGCAGTATCAGATCCTTCAGCAAGAAAGCTGTTTTATCATTTACTAAGTACATAGACACTGCATCGCCTTGCCCGTTAAAAGCCATGTCGGGTACACATTTTGGTTGCTAGGCAGCTGCTGGGGAAGCAGTCTTTTCTACATCTATGGCTTTTACCACCTGACCTGCATTTCACACCAACCTCCCCAAACTTACCAGGGAGTTGTGAGAGAGGTTCTCATGTTCCTGTCTTCACTTTCCATTTCCCTGTCATAAGCACTCCATTTATTTGTCAGTTTTCATTAAGGACATTTCCAGGAGCTAAATATGGTAGATTTCTATTAACTGATTCTCAAGATTCACATTAAACAGAAATAGAGCAAAACCATAAAGCCATCTGTGGAATTTGAGAGTATGGAGGGGAATATATTAAGATTAAAAGATAGTCCCGGTTACACTTCCATTTTCATGAAATTCGATAAAAACACTTTGGAGGAAGGAGAAGAAATGGGCCAGTGACAGGGAGGGAAAAAGAAAGAGACCTGGAAAGGAAAAAAGGCAGGAAGGCAGATGGAAGGAGAGGTAGAGAAGGATGAATGGAAGGAGGAAATGCACTTTTAAAATCATCTTTGAGATGAGTATGAATGATTGTGGAATATTCCTTCCGTGACAGACTTTATTTTTGAGACGGGATCTCACTCTGTCATCCATGCTGCAGTGCAGTGGTGCAATCATAGCTCGTGCAACCTTGAACTCCTAGGCTCAAGGGACACTCCCAGCCTCCCCAGCAGCTGGGACTACAGGTACACCCGCCACCATGCCCAGCTATTCTGGCTTCAAGGAATCCTCCTGCCTCAGCCTCCCAAAGTGCTGGACTTACAGGCAGGAGCCACCGTGCCCCCAGGCCTTGTGACAGACTTTTAAGAAACCATTATGTTTACCTCTTTAACAGCCTGTTACTGTCACTTCCTCCAGCCTCTACAAAGCCTGCCCTCATGGTTTAGAGCCTTGGCAGTCACTCCCTAAAATTGGAGTGGAGTGAGGAAGGCAGTTCTGTAGGAGGGGCTTATGGACCCCTTAAGGGTAAAGGCTATAGGAGTCCATGCTGAGAGGTCTCTACCCTACCTTATGGAACTGGAGTGAAACAAAGGGGGCGTTGCTTCTAGCCATCTGGGAGAGAGGATCCAGAGCTTCCCCTCAGAGAGCTGGGATGTTGTCAGCAGGCATCAGACAGAGCAAAAAGCCATTTTTCTTGATTCTATTCCTGACACAAAACAACTGAGATCTGCGTTTCGCTTTGGAAGTGAGGAAGGGAGAATAATGGAGGTTTTGCGGTGATGGACAGGGGAAAAGTGGGGAAACAGTTAACTATCCATCTTGACTGTTGTAGGCACAGGCTGGGAAGCTGGGTGTGTCTTCCTCCCTGCTCCTGAACCGCCATGGGGAGCAGGAAGCCTACAGTTTCCTTGTATCAGCAAATGCATCATGTTGAAACAATTTTACTGCTTGCTTTCTGAATTTAAATATAGACTTCCCCTGAGAAGGGCTCAAGCATGCAGATGGTAAGAAAAACAACCATCTAGAAAGATAACTTCAAGTTCCTTCTCCTGGTGGTGGAAATAGAGCAATTCTTTTCCAAAATATAATTTTTAGAGTTTTAAAGTTAAAAAAGAAAAAAGGATAGAGTCAGTCTGGAATTTCTTAAGTGACCATTCTATCAGGGGACAAGTTTTCAGAAAATAGAGTTTATGGGGGGAAAAAAACTGTTTTAAGTATATCTTCAGTGCAATATGTAGTTAACACATACTATTTTGTTGTAATTAGTCAGAATATGCAATTATTATGTATTAAACACATCTACATCTGTAATAAAATGTGTTGTCCTATATTTCAGAAAACTGTAAGACTTTTGGGAAAGAAAATTTAGGAGTATACTTTAAAAGCCATTTCAATGCCATTCCCTTTAACACAGTAATTCCATTTCTAAGGGAAAGAAGTTAAAAAATTGAATAAACTCACATGCATGAAAATGTTTCAATTATAATCATGAAAAAGAAAATAATATAAGTCACCGGGATAGAGGATTGATTAGGGCAGTTACTCTCAAGCAGAAGAGCAATTTTGCCCCCCAGGGGACATTTGGCAAAGGACAGTGCCCCCACAACAGAATTATCCAGCCCAAAATGTGAATAACTCCAAGGTTCATAAACTGTCCATTAGTGTAATTGGAGTGTACTGACTCAACAGAAAAATGTGCTGTCTTTAAAGCTCATATTATAAAGGCTAAGCTTCAACATGAAAAATTATTTTGATATAATAAAAGAGAAAAGAGCAGGGTGCTATTTCATATATACATTATTATGGTCAAAGGTAGTTTTACCATGATGCTGGTGAAACCTGAGTTACAGGATCTCTCACTTACAGGAGCCCTTCAAAGGCCCTTACAGAGGCTGTAACAGTAGTTTCATATGGTTATAGGCTTTTGTATACGTTTTTAAACTATGATTATTTTAATTTTATTTTAATATATTTTTCTTTTCTCCCCCTGAAGTTATACAAGTTTCAGGCATCACTAAACTAGATTTTCCTTTGACTATCATTTTAAGGAAGTGAAACTTAATGCACATGATGGAGGAAAAAGAATGTGATGATAAATTACCAAATAGCTAACTGAAGTCATGTAAGGATGAGGGGATAATGGAGAAACATTTTTCTCTTCTCTAGTTTCTAGATGTTTTCCAGAGCTGTTATATTAGTTTATAATGAAAGAAATTGATTCTTAAGAGGAAGAAAGTTCATGGATATACAAGAAGAAAAAAAAATGTAGGAAAAAAACACCACGTTAGGCACCAGATGAGTTCATTGTGGTTTCAGTTTTGATCTTCTCGTGCTGATCTTTCCGGCTTTGTAGTTCTCTCTCCTCTCACGGCTCTCCATCATTCATGCTTGTGTCCAACCACAGTATTTTACTAAGAGAGCATGTGTTCTAGTGCCCTATTGCTGCAGAGCAAACCACCCAAAAACCCCACTTGGGCTCTGCTGGGTGGTTCTCACTGGGGGCCTCTCACACAGTTGCAGCAAGATGGTGATTGGAACTGAAGTCATCTGAAGGCTCCACTGGGCTAGACATCCCAGGTGATCATCACTCCCATGTCCCATAACTCAGTGCTCCTACCTGTGGCATCTCTTGAGAGCAGAGTAGCCAGGTCTTCCTACATGGCAACTTGATACTACAAAAGGCAAGAAGAAAGTGCCGGTCCTCTTAGCAACTAGATCGAGAACTGAGAGAGAATCCTTTTTACCATATTCAGTGGTTCAACACAATCCCAAGCCAGCAGAGATGGAAGGGATACAAGAGTAGACTCCTTTGCTGCATGGGAAAATATCATACAGTGCAGTAAAGGAAGGTGGCCTTTGAACACAAGCTACCACAGCAAAGAACATTTGATTTCCAAGATTCCCATAAGGAAGGGAGGGATATGCAGTATAGAGCAAGCACCTTCCCTAGAAATATGCATGTGATACAAATGTCTGCCTACAGAGATATTGTTAGCAGTGGAAGTTATTCAAGCTATTGGTGGCAAGTTCGTATGGGTCTGTAGCAACCTGAATTCTTGCTTCCTCAGAAGAAAGAATCTGAGGGGCATAAGGCAGAAGAAGAGACTGAGGCAAGTTTTAGAGTAGGAATAAAAGTTTATTAAAAGCTTTAGAGCAGAAATGAAAAGAAAGTAAAGTACATTTGGAAGAGGGTCATGCGGACATCTTGGAGGTCAAGTGCCCTGTTTGACCCCAGACTTCCGGTTTTTACATGCGGTCCTACTTCCTGTATCTTGTGTCTCTTTCCTGGTGGAATGGCCCCCAAAGGTCATATACCAGTTAAACTTTGCCATTTTGCCTCTTAATGTACATGTGTGAGCTCTCTCGCCCAACTCTGGCCACCTGCCCATCACCTGATGGTCACCTGCCTTTCTTGGTGGAGTGTGAGGGGAGCCCTCTCCTGCCCCGTTCATGCCTAACTAGCTACCTACTGTAACACCATGGTTATGTACAGAAACCACCATATGGAGTGTGTCTATGAAGTTCAAACTTTTATCTTCCTAAGTCCAATGGAAGTTTCTTAAAACCACTCAGGATTGGGAATAGCCTCAACAGGTATCAAGCTTCAGTTCTATTTCTCAGTAAGTTTAAATGGTCTGCATTCTGAAATATCATTTGTCTTAGCAATCTTGAACAGAGGGGTCAGTCATGACCTTTTATCATCTTCAGTGGTTCAACACAGTCCCAAGACAGCACAGATTAAAGAGAATGAAGGAATAGACTCCTCTCGATGGCACAGTGTCATGTAATACAGCAATCCTAAGCACACCATTTCACCTTTCTCAAAGGAAACCCCTTATCATTATGTTTCTTGCTGTGGTGGGTTGTGTTCAAAGGTCACCATCAAGTACTTCCTTTGCTGCATTGCTTGACACTCCCACATGGAGAGACAGAGACAATTCCTCCATCCCCTTCATTCTTTGCTAGCTTGGAACCGTGTTGAACAACTGAATATGGCAAAAATCATGGTTCACTCCTCTATTCATGTCAGTCATATCGATTCTGTTCTTGAGCCTGTGTGATACTTTCATATGAGAAAATCTTTAATAGTTGTTGGGTTTTTAGAAAGGAAGATGGGAGAGTCCCATACAGCAATCTACAATGCCCCTTTCTCCCAAGTGTTTAGCAATCAGCAGTATGAGAAATTTTGACCAATGAGTGTTGCAGATTCACCTGGGCATACACCATAAATAATTATATGTGTGATCAAATTACAGTCTTAAAAACAGTTTAAAATATATCCAAATCTATGAAATATGAACATCTGAACACAAAATGAATATTTCTGACAATCGGCTATACAGTGTAAAAGCTTTTAAGTAGCACTTTGCCAATTAGAATGCTCTAAAATGTAGCCTCCTAAAACTCTCCAGTATAATAATTTTCTATGGAAATCGATCAGAATAGAGCAATGACATCCAGAGGAAATTTGGAAATGTTTAGTAATATAGTATTTTATGCATTTTTAAATAAACAATAACTAATATTTTCATTGGAATTTTTAAAGAAAAGATACAAGCTACTTTCAATTGAAGAAAAGTGTCCCAATCTAAAAAGACTACCTTTGCATCATCATAGATGGACTGCTTAATAGAACAACTAAGGAAGTAAATGAAATGGAACTCACCAGAGGCCACCTGAATCATCAACAAATTAGTCAATCAGAAATGCTGACTAGAGTCCCTCTTTGATAAATAACAAAATTCTTATTCTGTTTCCAAATACAAGAATAAATGACCAGGGCTGTTATTTGCACTAGGGGATTAATCTTCTGTAGATTCAGTTAATCTTGCTTGTGATTAATGAGCAAATAGTCAAGGCAATTAAAATATGCACATATGTTATGAAATAAAGAGATATTTGCAAATATCAAAAAGGACATTATGTAAAAAATTCACTTATTAGAAGCATGTCAGTAGGTCACAAATTAACTAGCCCTAAGCATTATTTTCCTTTCTTTGTAGCACATTCCCCTTATATGGTACTCTTTTCTGGGAAACAGGGTCTTGCTCTGTTGCCCAGGCTGGAGTGCAGCGGTGCAATCATGGCTCACTGCAGCCTCGAGCTCCTGGGCTCAAATGATCCTCCCACCTCAACAGCCTTTCTAGTAGCTAAGACCACAGGTTCATGCCACACCTGGCTAATTTTTAAAAAATGTTTTGTAGAAATGGGGTCTCTCTATGTTGTCCACCCCTTGTCTTGAGTTCCTGGGCTCAAGTGATCCTCCTGCCTTGGCCTCCTAAAGTGTTGGGATTACAGGTGTGAGCCACTGTGCCCAGCTGATAAGGTACTTTTTTATGCCAGATATATTAAACAACCCTATTTATTGATATCAAAGTACAATGCACCAATTCTGTTACCAGAAAATGAGACAGTAAATTAAAACTATCTTAAACTTTCTATTCCCCATTTTATTTTATTTTTATAGCTAACTTTTTTTTTTTTTTTTTTTTTTTTTTGAGATGCAGTCCCGCTCTGTCACCCAGGCTGGAGTGCAATAGGGCCATTTCTGCTCACTGCAACCTCTGCCTCCTGGGTTCAAGTGGTTCTCCTGCCTCAGCCTTCTGAGTAGCTGGGATTACAGGCATTCACCACTACACCCAGCTAATTTTTGTATTTTCAGTAGAGATGGGGTTTCACCATATTGGTCAGGCTGGTCTTGAACTCCTGACCTCGCAATCTACCTGCCTCAGACTCTCAAAGTGCTGGGATTACAGGCATGAGCCACCATGCCTGGCCTACAGCTAACTTCTTAACCACCCTCTCCTTAAAAAAGTAATCAAATATTTTCATATTTTCACCTTGCCCTTAATTCTCATTTTTAGTTTACTATAGCTGTAGAAGAAATGGAATTTAAGATTAATACAGAACAATTTCTTCAGTTACTTAACTCTGTATGACAAATGGAACAGTTATATGAATGCTAAGACCTAATATCTTGAAGACTCTTAAGTAAAAAAAATGCTCTGGGGAAAATAGTTTAAAACCATTTGTCTCTGGTTTTGACACACTTCAAACAAACGTCTACAATGCATTTTCCCAACCCGAACATTTTCATTCATTCAAGGACAGATCAGTCACCCAATGGACATATATTTAGCAATGATTCTGTGTGCAATGATGTTTCTGGGAACATAGAATTAAAGATGATTAATAAGTTAAAACCTCTCCCTTTGAGGTCGGGAAATATTCACCTGATTTTGCTGTTGTACTGTTCTATCCCCCAGTGCCTAATATTGTGCTTGGTACAAGGTAGATACTTGCCTCTTTTCTTTCTTTCTTTCCTTCTTTTTTTTTCTTTCTTTCCTTCTCCTTCCTTCCTTCCTTCCTTCCTTCCTGCCTGCCTGCCTGCCTGCCTTCCTTCCTTCCTTCCTGCCTTCCTTCCTTCCTTCTTTCCTTCCTTCCTTCCCTTCCTTCTCTTCCTTCCTTCCTTCCCTTCCTTCCCTTCCTTCCTTCCTTTCTTTTTTTCTTTCTTTCTTTCTTTTCTTCTTTCTTTCTTTCTTTCTTTCTTTCTTTCTTTCTTTCTTTCTTTCTTTCCTTTCTTTCTCTTTTTTCTGTCCTTCTTTCCTTCCTTCCTTCCCTCCTTCCTCTTTCTCTTCCATTTATTGTTCTTTGTTTTTTTGTTATTTAAATAAGTTACATTAATAAAACATTCAAAATTCAAACTGGTGGAAATAAACAGAAGTAAGAACATAAATAGCTTAGGTCACTGGAATGTAAGCATACAGCTTTCTATGTCTCAACAATCCTCATGTGGTTGGAGGTTATGTCAGTCTTACTCCCCATTCAACCTCCAGCATTAGCCAAGTGACTGAACAAAAGTAGTCAATTAATAATTGATATCAAAATAAATGATTCAGTATCTTTTCCACATAGAACAACAAAGTCAGTGAGGCTGATAAGAATGATATCAATTTTTCAAGATGTTAAATGCTACACATTATACTTACTAAAAAAAAAACAAGAAAGTTTGCATCTCTTTTTTTTCATTTATCTGAAACATTTATTTATATTGAAGTTCTTATTTAGCTTTGGTGCCTGATGAATGAGCTATTACTTGATATTCTCTTGCTTTCTCAATAACCATCTCACCTAAAAAGCAGGGTGGGACTTCTCTTTTTTTTTTACTTTTTTGACGTGGTGAAGCATCTATCAAAACATCTTTCCTCTCATTGGCAGCTCACTACGCAGCTTGCAGAGGTTCACAGGTGGATGAAACCCAACCCAGTTGTAAATCACAACATGGGTACATCCTGCATATTTTAGAAGACAGAAAATAAAATACCTTGTCAGCCAGCAATCAGAAGCACATTATATCTCAGAAAGTTTGCCCTTGTGCCTGTCAACCTGAATGGGGCCTTTCACACAAACCTTCCTGCCAATTCACTTAGAGCAGCCAGACAACTCCCTCCCTCCTGTCTTTCAAATTACTCCACATGTCTATTTTCCTTTAAAATGTTTCCAAACCACTGGAGCATACCTCTCGTCACAGACCCCCATTGATGAGAGACAGGATTGAGGTTGTGTCAGATATAACTGATGATTAGAGTTATTTCCACCTTTTCCACATTTGTTGACAGACAGCAAATAAAGGCAACATTGTTAGACCTACAATTGATCTATTGAAGTTAGGACTTATTTTTTGACTCATGAAAATGCAACCTTCTACCATGGCTATTCTAAGCCAATGATTTAGAGCCCTGATGCCCTGTATTTATTTATTTATTTTACTATTTTTCCACTGTTTATGCAATGAGGCCTATCATTATTATTATAACCACCTGGCTCTCAGTGGCATGTGTACAAACGCATGGAAAGTAAAGGCATACAGAATCCTCCATTAACGTTGAGAAGGGACAGACACCATAATTGTTTTCCACTGTCCCTTCCATTTTAAGCGGTGGGGAACTTAACCTATGTTAAGCATTTCTAGGTGAAGCATAGACTGCTTAATAGCTGTATGAGTAGAAATTAGGAATTTAGACTTCAGATCCAACCCCACCTGGGTTGGTATTTGGGTTTCAACATATAGTAGCTCTGTAACTGCTGGCATGCCACTAATGCTCTACAAATATTAAGGAAGGCTTTGAATGCTATTCCAATAGCATTAGGCTTTCTTCCACAGGCAGAAGAGAGCCTTTGAAGGCCTTGGAGCAGATGAGTAACATGGTAGAAAAAATGCTTCAAGATAACTAGCAAAGAGGAGATGTCAATCTCCAGGATTTGCTCAACTCCATTCTTCTGGGCACATAGAATTGCTCTGTGTCTGGCACTGCATGGTTCTCCAAATCTTATAAACAGTGCACTGAATGACTGTGATGATTGAATAATTGACCAAGAAACCCAGATAATGAAATAAAGAAAGATAGTGAAATGTGGGCATGGTTGACTAATGTATGAGAGTTCATCAGATGTATAATTTACTTTTCTTTTGAATAATTTGTATTTATTTACTGAGCATTAGTTGGACAAAATGCTTAACTTGTTCCATGCCTCACTTAATGGTTTAATTATCAAGAAGTTTTGAATCAATAATGACCTGCAAGCAATGTCTCAAATCTGGAACCTACCAAGAGTTCTGAGATGCAAGTTTTCTTTCAAACTTCCCTCCCTTTTGCATTCTGAAGTGGTAGTACAATTTGGATCAGATAAAGAGGAACAAGGTGGTTTTAGCTAGCTGTAGAACACAGATAATGACTTCATTACCCAGCTGTTAGTAATTTTCCTCCCAATCAGAGGTAGAATTTTGAATAGACTGAAAGCATGTTTGTGCAGAGTTCTAAGATGCTGCATCAATTCAGATGTTCATTCATTTAATTCGTATAATAGCCACAGATGATATCTTTCTTTCTCACCACAAGGCTATGCTTTGTCTAAATGGCCAGGTAAACGTCCCAGAAGTGAATGATGCCTGATGTTTCCACTACTGGTTCTTTCATACTTGTGAGCCCTGCTCTGCTACAATCTACTAGTGCCTTGGGCATTCCTGCGGCCTTTGTCTAAGTAGAAAGGATAGAACTTCCTGAACACTAATAAAGGAAACATAAAAGCAGAGGTCAGCTGGAAGATTGGCAATGGGCTGATGAAACTGACAGTCACTTTTGACTGTTTTAAACAATAAGTTTGTTGCCCCTACATCCTCCACATTAGCTGTCCAGTCTTGTCAAGTGTCACACTGGATATTATGTTGAATTTTTAAGGTGCCTCTTGGCTGTGAATATGGTCTGGGAGCTTTCTTTCCTTTTAATAATACTTAGCACATAACTGTTCTGAAATCACATGTTGGAAAAGCTCTTCACTAGAAATATTGAGAGCAGGGGGAAAAAAAGGACAGCACTCAAGAAAAGAATGGAAAAGTTTCAGTGACATTTGCAAAATTGCTTTTCCTTCTGATTTGGTTGGGAAAATTATTTTTCAGATTCTAGGGAATTACTGTTTCTCACACACTTCATACGAGTTTATATTTCAAGCCAGAAAGGACCTTAGAGATGATGCTCAGTGTCCTTTGTTCAGATCAGGAAAGGAAACTGAAGCCCAGAGACGTTAACTGACTTGCCTCAGTTGTGGCTGCAAAGGCAGCCAGTGAAAACAAAAATTCTCTAGGAAGCCAGCTTTGTTTCCTTATATTTAAAAGTCATTCACTCATGTGTTCATTTGGCCACCAACGATGTATTGAGCAGCTATTAATATTATGTGGCAGGCCATATCAAGGCCTGGAGAATACAGTGGTAAACAGAACAGGTCAAGCCTCTGCCCTTATGTTGGTGATAAATGCTCTAGCACCTTGGTAATCAAAATAAATCCATATTAGCAGTTTGTCAGAAATGCAGAATCTCAGGCCCCACCCTAGACCTACTAGATCAGAATATCATTTAAACAACATCCCCCTGGAGTTTCATATGCATTTTCAAGTTGAGAAGAAATAGAGAAGAAAAATAAATAAAAGAAAGAAAATAGGAAGAGTTTGGGAAGCTTAATGGGAGATGAGGTAAGAGAGATATGTGGAGGTCAAATGACCAGGGCTCTGTGGGTTATTTGAAGGACGTGGGTTTTTGCTCTGAGTGGGGTGGCAAGATTGGAGAGGGTTTTGAGACAAGGCATGGTGTAATGTGACTTAGGTATAAATTCTATGTAGCACAGTCTTAAATGTTAGATAGAAAACAGATCAGTGGTGGCCTGGCAACAGGGGACAGGCTACAAAAGGGCACAAGAAACTTTTAGGGGTAATAGAAATATTATGTGCCTTGATTGTAATGGAATTACACCCGTGTATATATTTGTCAAAACTCATCTATTGGTGCACTTAGAATGAATGCATTTCATTATTTGCAAACTATTTCCAAAGAGTTACACACACACACACACACACACACACACACACACACACACCCCTGTTGGACACATCTGATATGGTTTGGCTGTGCCGTCACCCAATTCTCATCTTGAATTGTAGCTCCCATAATCCCTATGTGTCATGGGAGGGACCTTGGGGGTGGTGATTAGATTATGCGGGTAGGGACAGTTCCCCCATGCTGTTCTCATGATAGTGAGTGAGTTCTCACAAGATCTGATGGTTTTATAAGGGGGCTCACTCTCATTCTTGCTCCTGTTGCACTGTGAAGAGGGACCTTCCACCATGATTGTAAGTTTCCTGAGGCCTCCCCAGCCATACAGAACTGTGAGTCAGTTAAACCTCTTTCCTTTATAAATTACTCAGTCTTGGGCATTTCTTCATCGCAGTGTGAGAATGGCCTAATACAACATCATAACCAGGATATAAGTTAAAGTGTGTAAAAGAAATAAATAGGATCACCTCCTTATTTGGGTACTATGCTCACAACCTGGGTGACAGGTACAATCACACCCCAAACCTCAGCATCACACAATATACCTCTGTAACAAACCTGCAGATGTACCTCAGGTTCTAAAATAAAAGTTGAAAAAAAAAAAAAAGAAAGGCAGATGAGAGAACAGCTGTTGCAAAGAGTATCAGTTGAAACCAAACTTCTCTCTAAGCTAGAAGAATAGTGGGTATGTGAGCATGTGCAAGATTTTGCACCGCAAAAGATCATTTCAGGACTCCAGAACACCTGAGAATTTGCAGAATAAGAGTGGAGAATTCAAAGTGATACTGCAGTGCAAAAGCACACTAGGTCAGGATTTATGAGATAGATTCTATTTTTTGCCTCACTTCTACTACTGCCTAACTTTGTGGCCTTGGACAAGTCATGTATTATTCTTGGGAATACAATTTTCTTCTCTTTCAAGTGGCAATCAGTGCACCTGTTTCCACATTGCTATGTGGGGGTCAAGTGCAACGTGAATGCTAGAAAAGTGCTTTGAAAATGAGAAGATACTGTGTATGTGTAAGGACTGCTAAAGTGGCCTTTTCCAAGATACATTCACATCAGTGAGGCCAAGAAGTTGGAAAGGACACCAATTATTAGATGGTTCTGACACTGCCATAACTTCAGGGCATGTGCCAGTTTTCCTGATGTGCATGCGAAACTGTGTTTATTACATATGCTGAACTTTTCCCCCAAATGGGACCAGTACCCACATGTCTGATCTATTCCTTAGGTCGAGCCGTTCTTCTCAACAAACCACAAAATAGTGAAATACAGAAACGTCTGATTTGTAAAGAGAGGGTATCTGTAACAAAATTGAAAGTCACAAAATAGATTTGATATCTACTTTTACATTCTTGTATCCAGTAACATTTTTTTGAGCATCTGCTACTGAGTGAAGCATGGAAGGATACACAAAGATGAATCAAACAGTCTTTATTGTCAAAGAGATGACAGTCTAGAAGAATGGATAAGATGTGTCTAAAAGCCATATGTGGAAAATATAAGACAAAAAATAATGCAATGGAGTTAGATGGGGAAAAATAAACACTTGTCTCTTGGAAACCTTCCTGAGAAAAGTGATATTTTAAGTGAGCATTAAGAATAGATTAAGTCATGTCACAGAATCAGGAAAATACAAGGCGTTTCTGGAATGATGTGCTGACCTCTTTGACTGGGAGACAGCTTATGTTTGGAGCACTAGTGTGATGTGGGAGAGAAGGCTAAAGAAGGTTAATTGAAGACAGGACCATGGAAGGTTTTCCATGCTAGCCTTTCTAGGTTGAAAATGGAAAACTGCTGGAGGTTTCTGAGCAGAAGTGTGGTATGACTCAAAGTGTGTCAGTGGAAGAGGACTTTGGCAGCTCTATTAAGTATGCACTAATGTTGGGACAGACCAGTGGTAGGAAAGCCAGTTAAAAAACAAATGCAATGATTTAAGGGACACAAAATGAGGATTTCAACTAGTGTAGTAGATTATAGGTTTGGACAGATATGAATGAATATAAATAACATTGTATCAAAAAATTGGCTGGACCTTAAAACCATCTGGATGTGGGAGGTGAGAAAGAAGAAAGTACCAAAGATGACTCTCAAATTCCCAGCCAAAGTGAAAAGCCCTGAAAGAGTGCATGGTGAAAGATAGTGGATTTATTTTTAGGACTTGCTGACTTAGTGGTGCTAGTGGAACAGCTAACACTATTATTTTTTCTGTACTGCACACATTTAAATATATTAATCCATTTAATAATTAAAACAGGTTTGTGAGAAGAGTAAGATCATACTAGAAACTTTTAGGGGTAATATAAATATTCTGTGCCTTGATTGTTTTACATACAGGGATTAAGGCTAAAGAGGAGAAATAACTTGTCTAAGGTGGCAGAATCACCATTGGAGAAGAAACATAAATATTGTGTTCTTTGTATGCCATCACTGCAAAAAATCTAGCAGATTGTTGGACATAAGAAACTGAAATTCTTGGCTGGCCGCGGTGGCTCATGCTCATAATCCCAGCACTTTGGGAGTCTGAGGCAAGCGGATCACGAGATCAGGAGTTCGAGATCAGCCTGGCCAATATGGTGAAACCCCGTCTCTACTAAAAATACAAAAATTAGCTGGGTGTGGTGGCATGTGCCTGTGGTCCCAGCTATTTGGGAGGCTGAGGCAGAAGAATCACTTGAACCTGGGAGATGGAGATTACAGTGAGCTGAGATCATGCCACTGACTCCAACCTGGGCGACAGAGCGAGACTCCATCTCAAAAAAAAAAAAAAAAAAAGAAAGAAAGAAAGAAACTGCAATTCTTGATTTCCTGGTCTGGTGATCATTTCTAATGATCCAGTGAATCCCTCTGATGAATATTTCACTGGTATTTTTCTAATATATGATACATTCATAAGTTGGTTCCTAAGCTGTATTTTAGGAGAACATCATGGTTTAGATTTTTCTTATACTACCAAGAATGCCACTCTGATTCTATATGGAAACTGAGACCATACACTTAAGATCTAGGGGGTTGGTAATGTAATGCAACCTGTGTTTCTAAAGCACAACCACACTATAAACAGAACTTGCTGCAAAAATAAGTATATTCAGCAGAGAGCTGATAAACCTCAGATCTGTGGCCGAAATGATCAGTTGATTATATCATAGTAAACACCATTACCAATGTTGTGTTCTGGATGTTTTTATTCAAGCTGTGTGTTTGTAGGAAATGACTGGTATCTCATAAACCCTCTTGACAAAAAAAAAAAAAAAAATCACATTTCTATTTTCCAAAAAGAGTTTTTTAAATATCATAATAAACGAGTTCTTTTGAATTCATCTGTGCTTTTCCGAATATTATCTTCCGGCAATGACTTCGCTTTATCTCTACTCTGCTGTTTCTGGAGAGCATAATTTTGCTATATGTGTCTGAAGATTTATAATTGCGCCTCTTAATTGGAAATCAAGGCTTGGCATTAGTTAACAGTTACTGGTGAAATGGCCCACTGATAAAAGCAAATGCTTACATTTCTAGAATAATAACTTGAATTCTCTGAAGAACCCAGAGCGGCAGACTGTCACTTCACAAAACTTTCTCATTTCCCCAAACTTGTAAGAAAGCCAGTTCATTGTTTCTTCAGGCTACTAAGCATCAAGCAATTTGTTTTCTGTGTTTAGTCTGTCATCTTACGGCTCGCTCTTGTGTTCGCTGAAGCCCTACAGCAGACTTTGGGACCATTGTTTTTTTTTTTTAAATAAACAATTATGGCATCTTCAGATATGGATATTATCAAAGGAATGATCTAATTGTCCACCACAGATTTGGACCAGGCAGTTATTCCTCATAATACCTCAAGCTGATACTCAGGAAACTAGTCCTGCGTGGGAACATATGTCAAATGCATTACAAAAACATCACCTCCTTAGTCTAAATAATGTCACTTCCACCCACACAGTTATGCAAGCAAGGAACTTAGACAGCATCCTTTTTACCTCCCTCTTCCTCATTGCCCATATCTAACCCATTCTATGTTCTGAAATAGTACTTCTGGATTCATTCTGTCCTGTTGTGTTTTTGAATCCATCCATTTTTCTCTTCCTCAACTACCCCACTTGTCAGTCCACCTTGACATTCCACAGTGGCCTCCTCACTGTTCTCGCCATCCTTCATTCATGCTCCTCTCCAGTGTTTTCTCCACCTACAGTGAGAGCAATGTTTCCAGATTAACCAGTATATCAAGTGAGTCCTAGGTTTAAAGCCCTGAAATCACTTTCATTGCTTCTAATATAAATATCAAAATCCTTATGCACAACCTTGAATGCTCTACATATTCTAGCCCCACTCACTTCTGCAGACCATTTGTTCTAATTCTTCTCTTGGAGGAAGAGATCCCCTCCACTGAGAATGCTTCTCTTCTCCCATCTCTTCCCTTAGTTAATACTTTTCCTCCAACTTCATATCTCAAGTGCTAGTTCCTCAGAGAAGCCTTCCTAATCACCCACACACTCCTGGTCCAGGGACCTCCCTTCCTTCCTTCCTCCCTTCCCTTCTTCCTTGCTTTTCTTTTTTTCCATTCTCTCCTTCTTTCTTTCTCTCTTTCTCCTTTTTTCCTTTCTCACTATTAGCTTTCTTTCTTCCCATTTTTCCTTTCTTCCTTCCTTCCCTCCCTCCCTCCCCTCCTCCTCCTTTTCGCCCTTCCTTGCTTCCTTCCTTCCCCATCTCCTCCTTTTTGCCTTTCCTTCCTTCCTTCCCTCTCTCCTTTTCACCCTTCCTTCCTTCTTTCATTTTTTTCTTTGTTTCTTTCTTTTGTCTGTATCTCTCCTTCCTTCCTTCCTTCCCTCCTTCCTTCCTCCCTCCCTCCCTTCCTTCCCTTCCTTTCCTTTCCCTTCCCCTCCCTCCCCTTCTTTCTTTCCTTCCTTCCTTTCTTCTTCAACCTGTTTTCATTCGTTCTTTCTTTCCATCATCTATCTTTCTATCCTTCCTTCCTTTCTTTCTTCCTCCCTCCCTCTCTCTCTCTTTCTTTTCTTTCTTTCCTTCTTTCTTTTTCTTCTATTGTCTACGATCTATGATTTTGTCTATTATCTATCCATCTATTCATCTATCTATCTGTCTATCTCTGTATGTATATATTCAATAGAACCAAATCTCTATATTTTGGATCACTTATTTCTACTTGTAATCTTAGATTTATTCATATCTACAGTCTCTAACTCTAGGCTATAAGCTCCGTGAGAACAGTGGTTGTATTTTGTATTACTTAATTTTATATTCTCAAACCTAACTTTGTGTCTGACACAGGTGAGCTTTCAATAAATATTAGTAGAATAAGTTAAAGTGCTTTACTGAGCTCTGAATGTTGATTGAGGAGTAACCACTGCAAAATATTAGATGCCAAGAAACTAAGCTATTTAACATTTCACAGCAAATGATTTTCAGTGAAGCAGTGAGGATGGGAAAGACACAATTCCTGAAGACTAAAAAAAATTTAAAAAGAAAATGGGAAGGCAAATGAAAAGCACATAAAACAAATACCTAATGCATGCAGGGCTTAAAACCTAGATGATGGGTTGATAGGTGCAGCAAACCACCATGGCACATGTATACCTATGTAACAAGTCTGCATGTTCTGCGCATTATCCTAGGACTTAAAGTAAAAATTTTTTAAAGAATAACCAGAAAATACATAAATAAATATATATATATATGTGTGTGTGTGTGTGTGTGTGTGTATGTGTGTATATATATATATATGTAAAACCTGTTTTGTCAGGTACTGTTACAGTTGAAACAGATGAAGTGAAATCTAAGAAGAATGTCTAGGCCCAAGACACCTAGTGCTTGCTTTTAACTATTTTCTTTTTTTTTTTTTTTTTTTTTTTTTTTTGAGGCGGAGTCTCGCTCTGTTGCCCAGACTGGAGTGCAGTGGCGCAATCTCGGCTCACTGCAAGCTCCGCCTCCCGGGTTCATGCCATTCTCCTGCCTCAGCCTCCTGAGTAGCTGGGACTACAGGCGCCCGCCACCTCGCCCGGCTAGTTTTTTCTATTTTTAGTAGAGACGGGGTTTCACCATGTTAGCCAGGATGGTCTCAATCTCCTGACCTCGTGATCCGCCCGTCTCGGCCTCCCAAAGTGCTGGGATTACAGGCTTGAGCCACCGCGCCCGGCCAACTATTTTCATTTTTAAGCCAATTACTAATTAACAGAGGAGTATTTCAGGACTCTTTGGAATGTCCAGATGACTAAGGGGCTGCACAGTGTTTGCTTTTGATTATAAAAACAAGCCCTAGCCCATGCACTTCGTGATAAGTTTGGTTCTGTGTCCCCACCCAAATCTCACCTTGAATTGTAATAATCTCCATGTGTCGAGGGCAGGACCACGTGGAGATAAATGAATAATGGGGGCAGTTTCCCTCATGTTGTTCTCGTGATAGTTAATGCATTATCATGAGGTCTGTGTTTCTGTTTTTGTTTTTTGAGACAGAGTCTCTCCTGTCATCCAGGCTGGAGTGCTGTGGTGCAGTCTCAGCTCACTGCAACTTCTGCTTCCTGGGCTCAAGTGTAGCTGGGACTACAGGTGTGAGTCACCAATGCCTGGCTAACTTTTGTATTTTTATAGAGACAAGGTTTTGTCATGTTGCCCAGGCTGGTCTCAAACTCCTGAGCTCAAAACAATCTGCCTGCGTGGACCTCCCAAAGTGCTGAGATTACAGGCATGAGCCACCCCACCCACGGAGATCTGATGGTTTTATAAGGTGCATCCCCCTTCCTTTCGCACTCATTCTTTCTCCTGCTACCCTGTGAAGAGGTGCCTTCTGCCATGATTGTAAGTTTCCTGAGGCCTTTGGCTGGATTTTGGACTTGCATGGGGCCTGTAGCCCCTTCGTTTTGGCCAATTTCTCCCACTTGGAACAAGTGTATTTACCCCATGCCTGTACCCCCATTGTATCTAGGAAGTAAGTAACTTGCTTTTGACTTTACAGGCTCATAGGCGGAAGGGAGATGCCTTATTTCAGATGAGAGTTTGGACTTGGACTTCTGGGTTAATGCTGGAATGAGTTAAGACTTTGGGGGATTGTTGGAAGGGCATGATTATGTTTTGAAATGTGAGGACATGAGATTTTGGAGGGACCAGGGATAGAGTAATATGGTTTGACTCTGTGTTCCCCCCACCCAAATCTCACCATGAATTGTAAATAATGCCCATGTGTCAAGGGCAGGACCAGGTGGATGTAATTGAATCATTGGGGTGGCTTCCCCCATGTTGTTCTCATGGTTGTGAGTGAGTTCTCATGAGATCTGATGGTTATATAAAGGGCTTCCCCCTTAACTCAGCTCTCATTCTCTCTTCTGTCACCCTGTGAAGAGCCTTCCACCATGATTGTAAGTTTCCTGCGACCTCCCCAGCCATGCAGAACTGTGAGTCAATTAAACCTCTTTTCTTTATAAATCACCCAGTCTCAGGTATTTCTTCATTGCAGCGTAAGAACGGACTTGTATAGTTCCCCAAGACGTCTTCATTGCTGGGTCATCACAGTACCTTGAATATGTTCTTAAAAGCAAACTTTAAACCAGTTATTTGCTTTTAAGTTTTTTCCTATGGTGTCTTGTTAACCTTACATCAAATTCACCATGTATAATGAATTAAAAAGTATAACACTCCTAGCAACAACTCCTAAAGAGTTTGGAGACTTCTTCTGGTGACTCATCTCTCTTGCTCTTGTACTCTCTCTCTCTCTTTCTCTCTCCCTCTCCCCGAGTCTCTGAATAATAAAATTTCTATCAGCAATGGATTAAAAGATACATCTATCAGTTTGCCAATTTAGATTCTATAACAGGAATGACAGGCATTAAGACATTGTATCCAATAAGGTCTGGAGTTAACTTTTTGTTGTTGTTCTCACATCCTTTCCACTGATTAACACAAATAATTGAATTAATTCTAATTTCATAAGATGTGAATGACTGCATTTCATCATAAATCACTCATAAATTCTATTGCTAAATTATGGGTTTTCAATTTAGGAAAACTGAAGGATAGGAATTTTACCTTCAGATTAGCTATAACCAAAAATATGAGAGAAAAAAATGATCTCTGCCAGAAGATCACTGGAAAAGATTTAGTGTGAGATCTCCTTCCATGCAAAGATCAGAGCAATACAGACTGGCTCAAAGAGAGCAGATTGCCTCAGACTTTTATTATAATGTATAAGAAATGGTTTTTATGTACTTTGTGTTCATCGATACTTATTTTCTTTCTTGGCTTCAGCCAAAATACTAATATACGCGCAGCTTTCCTTTTTCATGGCAATCATTGATTCTAAAGGCCTGGCACGGATATGTTCTTTGAAGGGTGTGACCTTTACCATGCTGTGCACATCAGCTATCTCCCCACCCCATACTTGCATCCCTTTGCCTGAGGGCTTTCTCTGGTAGACTGTCCTTTCGCATGCTGGAGAGTGAGCTGTCCCAGAGGCAGCCCTTAAACCATGATCTGTGGGATCTGACAGATCCTCAGCTGTGTCATCCCTTAGATGACGAACTGCACCATCCCTGGAGCATCTCACATGGCGAAGTCCTGCTTCCCATAGTGTAGCTTGCTCAACAGTGCAGCTCTTATTGGCTCTTTTCCATCCCCTTTCTTACTTTCCCATTCTTCTACCCATATTTTCTCTGATCACCTCCCAAATAAACTATTTCTCTAGAACCCTTGTCTCAGGCTTAAATTTTTTCTGCAAATGGTAATGCCTTTGGATTTCTGTTAAAGGGTCTGCTTCAAGGAGGAATGCAACCTGAGAGAGAAGGCCATGGTATTCAGAAAAGGCTGTGGTTACAATGAGATTTGAGACTTAAATCCAGGCTTGTAAGACTGTTAGATGTTACTAGTTGTTAAAATATTCGGTGTTTTTATGCTTGTTTGCAAATAACTACTTCTCCCAACTCTGCAGTGGTCATGACCACTTCATGGTCACCCATTCCTTCCCACGATTCAACAACTAAGGTTTATTACTTGCCACAACAGGGAGCTTCTAAGACCCTCATTAAGTGCTATGGGCACCAACTGTTTGAATGATTGGTGTACTTGTTATGTAAATTATTAAATATTTTAAATATTATTTATGTTTACTTTGGTGCCCACCAGACCCAGATGTGAAGTACAGCTTCTCCTTTGACTGTGTAGAGAAGACCTTGAAGTTATGTTCTTTTAACTCAGTCTTTATTATTTCTCTGCATGAAATCCTTCAGCTCTATGTCCAGTTGCACCATGGTAGATTTGCAGGGAAAGAGATGGATGAAAGAGATAGGAGAAGGAAGAGTGGACAGAACAATCAATACTTGATGATTAACCTCTGGGAAACTGCGAGCATTTCAATTTGAAACAGAGTGTTTCTTATACAGTAGCCATATCATACTTGTAAACAATAAAATGTCTGCTAGTGTGCAATAGATTGCATTTCTCCAATGTTATATTCTTGGCTCTGCTTTTTATCTGGATTCAAAATATTCATAAGAAATGAAATATGGAACCAAAAGTCATATATACATGCACACACAGATTCATTTTATAGTAGATACTTGCTGCTTGGCCCAGATATGTTTGGTGGATTAAATTCTAGGCCCCATGCTGGATGCCAGACCCATGTTTAGACCCCTAGACATCAGATATTTAATGCCTGGCCCTGAGCTCCCAGCTGCCCATCCAGGTTGTAAGTTTTATATCTTGAAAAGCTTTTCCAGACTGATTTCATGGTGAATATGTGTTAATCACCTCAGGGAGTTATAGAGAATTCGGGATAAACTTGGTTGGGCGAACAAGCAGCATGTGTCCAAATATAGCTATTCCTGGGCTGTATCTTTGATATATTTGATGATGTTTGAAAACAGTCCGATTTACATCCATAGCTGCATTATAAAGAACAGGGCTGAAGTTTTATAAGTTGAATTTTGTTGCAAACACCAAAACATGGGCCACAGATAAATGAGTTATCAGAATAAGGGTGATTTTATAACCTGCATATATTTTATAGTTTCTCATGACACAATAATCCTAAAATTCAAAAGGCACACTCTTGCAAGTGTGAAAAGGCAATTTAAGGGTTGCATTTGGTTTCTGCTATTGCAAGGCAGGATGTAGATACAGTCTCTCACTATTTAGATTTGCTATTGAAGTTTTAGTGGAGTGCCAAAGATTTCAGTTAGCAAGTGTCAGTAAATGATATCAACACAGCTCCAAGTTCAAGGTGCAATTGTTTCTTGAAATAAAGCGAGCATTTGGTGCCCAGAAATCTTGTTTTAAGATTCACCAACTTCTCGGTTTTGGAAGGACTCTTTATTTTTTAAAAATAGGTTCTTAATTATGTAAGCATACCACTTTTCTTATATGTTCCGGTTGCTGATATTTGTACACATACACAGTGAAAGTTATTTTTAAATCTTTTATTCTTATCTGTAACTGCTGACAGCATTTGGGGTGTGGAAACTTTTAAGATTGAAAAATCAAGTAAAGGAATATTCAAGCAAATGCATACAGAAAAACATTATCATTAGAAGCCTTAATAAAACTGCTGTTTAGCTTGGCACAGTGGTACATGCCTGTAATCCTAGCAATTCGGGAGGCCGAGGCAGGTGGATCACTTGAAATAAAGGGTTCAAGACCAGCCTAGCCAACATGGGGAAACCCTGTTTCTACTAAAAATCAAAAAAAAAATTAGCCAGGCATGGTGGGACACGCCTGTAGTCCCAGCTACTTGGGAAGCTGAGGCAGGATAATCATTTGAACCTAGCAAGCGGAGGTTGCAGTGAGCTGAGATCGCACCACTGCTCTCCAAACTGGGCAACAGAGCAAGACTCTGTCTCAAAAACAGCAACAACAGCAAAACTGCTGTTTAACTCCACAAAAGCCATTACACCACTATACATTCACTAAAATTGCTAAAATTAAGGAAAAAAATAGTAGAGAGGCCAGGTGTTGGCAAGATTGTAGAACAGCTGAAACTCTCATACGTGATATAAAATGGTACAACTACTTTGGAAAACTCTCTGGCAGTTTCTAATAAAGTTAAATATGTACTTACCTCTCCTATGGCCCAATAATTCCACTTCTAGGTATTTACCCATAAGAGATGAAACATATATCCATATAACAACTTGTAAAAGAATGCTCATAGCCCCTTTATTCATAAAAACTCCAAACTGGAAACAACTCAAATTTCCACCAACCGGTAAATGAATAAACACATTGCAGTATAATCACATAATGGAATACTACTCAGCTATAAATAAAAATGAATTGCTAATGCATTCAGTCTAGCGATGAATCTCAAAATTATAGTGTTTTTGAAGAGAGCTGAAGAGACACAAAATGGACCATACTCTACAATTCCACTAATATTAAGTTTAAAGACAAGAAAATATTTTGCAGTGATAGAAACCAGAATAGTAGCTGACTGTGGAGTACAAGAGGACTGATTGTAAAGGAGAACTTTCTAGAGAGATGAAGTGTATTATACCTTAGCCTGGGTAATGAGTGCATGGTCATATACAATTGCCAAATTGCATTGATCCACATGTTTATGATTTGCATTATATGCATATAAATTATACCTCAATATTAACATAAACGTAAAATGCTATTAACATAAAAAAATTGCCCAGCTTCTGAGTTCTTGCTTAATAATATTAGTATCTTCTGTTGTTTTTCTAAGTTTATTCAGGAGCTAAATTCAAATTCAGCATATGACAAAATCTTATTTGTGTGAAATTACTGGGACAATGTACTTTTCCATTTAAGAAAATGCTCCAAAAAACTGAAGATTCTCCCTTCATGTAACAAACTTAAAAATAAAATAAAATAAAATAAAGATTTTTGGGGGGGAGGAAATCTTAATTTTGGTAGGGTCTCATATTTGTGGTCTTCTTGTGTGGCATTGATAAAAAATTTCCCACATATTTAATATTATTTCAAGATAGCCAGAAAACATTTTCTAAACAATAGGATATTTCACACTTTAGAAACAATTTCACTATGTGGAATGTCATACAATTCCTTTTATTTGTGTCTTTCTTTAGCCCTGTTGTTTAATATCAACTAACAGGTGGAACTCTTTGGGGGGCTTGAAAAAAGCAAAATGTTCAAACCACAGATAGAAGAGATGGATATGATGGATATGACAGCAGGATCAGGTTGAGGCACCATGAGGGGCACTCAAATGATTAGACCCATTCACTTCTGGAAATATATTTAAATTCTAAGACTAACCTGGATGTTTTGATTATTACTGGATAAATCTTTGATCAAGCAAAGATGGGCTTCCCAGCACTTCCATAGACATTCACGGTCACTTATTAAATTTCACTTCATTTAAAAAAATCATTTCTGTGACTTAATGTCTCTTTCATGTAATTTGTCAAGTCTAAAATGATTTTAAAATTTTTCTGAAAATGATATGCTTATATTTTATGGAATAGAGAAGATCGGTTCCATCTTTATTGATAAGAATTTTCTAAGTTGTCAGTGACTGATTATTTGGGGCAGACATGGAAATTATAGTCTATTCGCCTCCAAGTCAAGCAATTTTCAGATGTTTTGATGAAGCCCTGACAAACAAATAGCTCCTGTAATATTTATGATAAGAGCACATGCCATATTCTACTCTGACATACACATTTGGTTTTACCTTATTAACATAGAATATTTCCACTTGATTTTAATTTGTCACATTTGAATGTAACACTTAATAAGACAGCTAGATATTTATAGGAAATACATGGAGATAGATGGCCTTTCCAGAGAAGACTTAAGACCAAACATGAAGTACATGAAGTAGAAAGTGTGTTGTCAGAAGTGCTTAAATTATAACAGTCGAAGCCCCATCCCATATTGAGTAAGTGCAGCATTTCAGGTAGTGGTGGATGGCCTCAGTCTATGAGTTTGTGTTTTCCTCTTGCTTCTGGATTGTAGGATATGATGGAGGGAGAGGAGTGTGGGTGGAGAGTGTGCATCTACTTTTTGTTAGAACCGCCTCTTTCACTTCAAAGCTCCTATCGTTGGCTTAGTATCATGATCCATTGCCTGCCTTGCCTTTTGAAACCCATTCAACCATTTTAAGGATATAGAGTTCAGAACATGAGGGTTGGTGGTGAAGTTAGCAAAAATGGCAGAGTAGAGAGCCCAAAGGGCCCATTTCTCCACAAAAACACTAATAAAACCAGCAAAAACTATCAAACTCAACTCTGTAAGAACTCGGAAAAATAGACAAAGGCTTAAGGCAACCAAGCAAATGCCAAGTCAAGAAAAAAGTGACTAACATGATAGGAGAGATTTGTGACATTTTAACTTAGCTTTGCCACACATCCTCCTCAGCACAGCAGCAGTAGGAAAGATGGCAGCCATATTCTCTCTATGGGCACCTGATTCTGGAGGGAGCAGAGCAGACCTTATTACCAAGGAATTGTGTTTGTCTGTTTTGACCTGAAGAGTCCCTAGAAGTACTTGCCTTTGTTTTACCTAACTTGGAACTCTTAGAGCAGAAAAGCAACCCACGCAGAAGACATTCCTCCAAAACCTAGAAAGGCAAATGAACAAGCCTCTGCCACTTAGGGCAGAAGATGATATTTGTTATAAGCAATAAACAGCCCTAAATCCTGGAAGGAAAAGCTGGAGAATGAGTTACATTGGGGAATAATTGCTTTGAAAAAGATCCCATATAATAGAGAACCTAAAAAATGATGCATATGCTCAGGATAGGACCCATGCTCAGAAAATATCTGAGAAAACACTAAGCTTTCACCTTCAGCTTGAGATCTTAAGACTTCACGACAGCAGGAAATGAAGACTAAGGCAGAGTTGTAAACAGCCAGGCTAGGAGAGGGTTGGATATGTGTGTGTGTGTGTATGTGTGTGTGTGTGTGTGTGTGTGTGTGTGTGTGTGTGTGTGTGTTTGCTCTAGGCATTTAGGGAAATCTGTCAAACAACTAGCTAACCACAAGCTAACAAAACAGAGACTTCAGAGGCCATGCAACAAAATATATAGCCTTTAAAATAGTCTAGAAAAATGAGCAAAGTGTTTGAATAGACATTTATCCAAAGAAGATCTTTAAATGGAAATAAACACATGAAAAGATGCATAACATCAGTAATCCCTCAGGAAATGTGAATCAAAACCACAATGAGATACCACTTGACACCACTTGGATAGCTATTATTTAAAAAAATAATAAAAATGGAAAAAAAACAACTAGTGTTGGTGAAAATGTGGGAAATTGTAACCCATGTATGTTCCTAGTGATGATGGGAAATGGTACAGCCACTGTGGAAAATGATATTGTATTTTTTCAAAAATAAACATAGGATTACCATATAATTCAGCAAGTTCACTTCTGGGTATATATCCCAAACAATTAAAATCAGGGACTGAAACAGGTAATTGTACACTCATGTTCATAGCAGTGTTATTCACAATAGACAAAAGATGGAAACAACCCAAATGTCCATCAATGGAGAAATAGATAAACAAAATATGGCCTACACTTACGATGGAATATGATTCAGCCTTTAAAAATAAAGAAATTCTGACACATGTTAGAACATGGATAAACCTTGAAGACGTGCTAAGTGAAATATGCCAGAAACAAAAGGACAGATATTTGTATGATTCCACTCGCGTGAGATAACTAGAGGAGTCAAATTTATAGAGTCAGAGTGGCAATTGCCAGGGGACAGTCAGACAGAAGTATAAGTAGTTATTGTTTAGTGAGTACAGAGTTTCAGCTGGGGAAGATATTAAAAAGTTCTGAAGATAGATGGTGGTTGGTGATGATTGCACAACACAACATTTTGAATTTACTTAATGTCACTCAACTGTACACAAAATGACTAAAATAGTAAAATTTGTGTTGTCTATATATTATTACAATAAAAAGTAGTTTAGAAAACTCACTAAAGAAAGAAACAACTCCAATCTACAGCAAGCAGCAAAAATAAACCCCAAAGAATGGGAAGAATCTGATTTCTGGAGTTACCACATAATAATATTCGAAATGTCTTGTTCTCAACAAAAAATTATGATTCATGAGAAGAAACAAAAGAGTATCCCACTCACAGGAAAAAAAAAAATGAACAAACGCTCCTTGAAAAAGCACAGATATTGGATCTACTAACTAAGACTTTAAATCAACTCTTACAAGAAGGATGATTACCAGAGCCTGGGAAGGATAATGGGTAGCAAGGTGGAGGGGGAAGTGGTGAGGCTTAATGAGTACAAAAACATAGTTAGGAAAAATGAATAAGATCTAGTATGTACTGGCACAAGAGGATGATTATAGTCAAAAAATAATTTAATTACACATTTAAAAATAACTAAAAGCATATAATTGGATTGTTTGAAGCCAAAGGATAAATTATTGAGATGATAAATACTCCATTTACCCTGATGTGATTATTATGCATTGCATGCCTATATCTAAATATCTCATAGAATGCATAAATATATATACCTACTATGTATCCACAAAATAAATAAATAAATATAAATAAATCAACTGTTATATATACTGAAAAAGATAAATGAAACCAAGAACAAAGAACTAAAGGATAAAAAAAGAATACAGAGAAATGAACAGAACCCAAGAGACCTGTGAGACGCCATCAAGCATAACAAGGTAATCGGAGTCTTGGGAAGTGAGGAGAGAGAAAAAAAGGCAGAAAGAATATTTGAACACATAATGGTTGTAAAACTCTCAAAGTTGATAAAAGGCATAAATCTACACATTCAGGAAACTTGATAAACTCCAGGTAGGATAAATACAAAGGTAGACACACTAAGAGAAATTGTAATCAAAGTTCTAGACAAAGAAAGAATCTTGAAATCAGCAAGAGGATAGCAATTAGTCACATACAAATGATATTCAGTGAGATTAATAACTGATTTCTTATCAGAAACAAGGGAGGCAAGACAACAATTGGATGATATATTTAAAATGCCAAAACAGGAGGAAAAAAAACCTGTCAACCAAGAATTGCATACCTGGCAAAATTGGTCTTCAAATTTTAAGAAAAAAGTGAAATATTTCCAGATAACAGGTGATACAGTTTATCACAAGTAGACCTGTCCTACGAGAAATGGTAAGGAGACACCTTCAGGATGTAATGCCAGCAAACTCGATAGTAACTTGAAGGCATACAAAAAAATAAAACACACTACTAAAAGTAACTAAATACTCCTATATAAAGGCCTATTTTATTCTATTATTGGCTTGTAACCCCTCTTTTTTCTCATATGATTTAAAAGACACATACATCAAACAATGAATAAAAATCTATATTAGTTTACACACAATGTATAAAGATATAGTCTGTGACAAAAACAATATAAAGAAAGAGATATGGAGAATATAAGAGCAAAGTAATTGTATACTCTTGAAGTCAAATTGGTGTTAAATCAAGCCAGGTTATAAGCTTAAGATGTTAGTTGTAATCCCCAGGATAACTACTAAAAAATTAACTATAAAATATACAGAAAAAGAAATGAAAAGGAAATGAAAAGTAAATTTCAAAAAATCAATTAATCACAAAAGAAGGCAGTAATGGGGGAATTGAGAAACAGAAAAGATAAGACATATAGAACACAAATAGTAAAAATGTCAAAAGTAAATCATTTTATCCATAATTATTTTTAAATGTAAATGAGCTAAACTCTCCAATTAAAAAGCAGAGATTGTCAGTTTAAAAAGCAACAATAACAACAAGATTCAACTCTATGCTGTTTACAACATATTCACTTTAGCTCCAAAGATACAAATAGGTTGAAAGTGGCAGAATGTAAAAAGAGATTTCATTCGTATTTTAAAAGAGAACTGGAATAGCTATGCTAATATCAGTCAAAATAGACCTTAGGTCACACATGCTACAAGAGACAGAGGACATTATGTATTGATAAACGGGGCAATTCATCAAGAATATAAAACAACTGAAAACATATATGCACCTAAGAGCTTAAGATTTGATATAGAAAAGGGAATGAGCCTAGGTTGGTCTTGTACTAATTCAATTTAATTTACCTCTCTGAGTTTCATTGCGTGTAACTCTGCAAATCCTCTTTTTTTATAAAATAGAAATTCCTTCCTACCTTTATTTCTTCCTTCCTTCTTTTAGGAGGCAAGTTTTGAGTACCTACTCATAACAAGCCCTGTGCTAAGTTCTGGAGATACCCATCTGAGTAATTAGAGCCCCTGTAAGTGTAAACTTTATAGTCCAAGTCAGTAGCTTTCAAATTTTAGTTTATATGAGAATTCCCTGGGAGACTGATTAAAAAATACAAACTACTGGGCCTTACCCAGTGTGTCTGATTCGTAGGCCTGGAGTGAGGCCCTAAGACCTGCATTTCTAACAAACTTCCAGGAGATGCTCATGCTGCTGGTTCGTGGACCAAAATTTGAGAACTACCAGTCTAATTCATGGATTCTCCATTTTGGCTGTACATTGACATCACCTGTGAGCTTTAAGAATACCAAGGCCTAGGTCTTATCTTCAGACTTAACTTAAATTGCTTGGGTGTTGCCTGGTCATCTGGATTTTTTTTAAGCTTCTCACATGTTTCTAATACAGAACTAAAACTGAGAACCACTTCTCATTTCTGGCTGCCCATTACAACCACTTGGGAAGGTTTTAAAAAAAATACTGGTGTCTAGAAAGCATTATGGATTAATTCAATCAGAATCTCTGAGAACTGAGCCCAAGAGCTAGTATTGTTCAAAAACATCTAGTGTTGTTCAAATGATTTGAATGTTTAACCAGAGCTGAACTCCATCTATGCAAAGGTAACATACAAAGAGTAACATACAAAGGTAACATACAAAGGATAGAGTTAATTTTAAATGTCAATTTTTTTTTTTCATTTGTCCTTTTAAATTATCAAGAAACAGACAGGAACATAAATGGAAAATCAAGTCTCCCATACCTTCCACTAGAGTATGTCTATTAGAATCATACATTTTTCCTATCCAGTATTTGACCATATGTGTGTATTTTTATATGGATCATATATGTGCAATTTGAGATTCTGCCAAAAAATTTCTTTAAGCCACAGAATAACCTTTTAAAAATAATAACTAAAATGGGCGGCATTGTCTGATTTTCTCCATGTTCACCAAGGAAAGATAACAAGAATAAACTTACATCTCAGCAGGATAATTTAGGCTTGTCCCTGGAAGGAACTTCCTAGTCAGCAGAGTTAAACTGCTCAAGGAAAGAAAGTGGTGATAAACTAGGATATGGAACAAGGAAGCAAAGTCCTATCTAGAACCTATCTAGAAGCCAGATGATGGAAAAATGGCCACGGAGAGATGACCGGGGACTTGGCAGGGACTGTTCCAGATAGAATGCTGAAGACCATTAGTGGAGAGAATTTGAATCTTCATCTATATTTCACTTAGAGTCTCCTGTGCATGGTTCAACATTTTGTTGTGGTATGTGGATATATTTTCTAGTCTAAAGGAATATAACTAGATTAATATTTTCTATTGTAAAATTTAGTATCTTTAACTTACAACATAATATAATTATGAACCATATAACTTAGTTTTGCAACTCATGCGGGAGGATTATAGATAACCCTAGAGCACTCATTCTTTATCTGTTCTAAGATAGTCAGGATATGAGCAGTTGAAGACACTCCTCTTAGTTAACCCAAGTGGGTGCATTGGAGAATTGAAACAAAATACAGTGAGTTTGAAATTTCAAGCAGAAGTTCAAGTGTCTCTTTCGATTCTGTCTTGATACATTGCATTGAAAGAACTGCTACGGTTTAATTCTATCAGTGAAAGTAACAGGGTTTGTGGGGTTTTTAATTTATTTTTCCCTCTCCACATTAACTTTCCTCATTTGTGTTCAGTAAATTTGCTTCAACTGCTCAATTTGCATAAGGATTAAATTTCATTAACAGATGCAATTAGAAAGTGGAATTTATAGAATAAATCTGCTTTATACCCTAACCTAATTGACATAAAGATTACCGATGTAATTGACTAGAAATCCTTTCAAGATAGTCAAGCTGACAGTTAATAGTGGTTTTTTTTTCTATGAAATTAAGAATGTTCACTACAATCTACATAAAAGAACTAATAAGCCTATTCCCTCCACCCATCACCTAAAATTATAGAGCTAGGTCAGTTTTATATTCTTGCAGCAAAAAACTCCCCCGGCATGAGATTGAACAAAGTCTAGTTAAACCTGCTATTTTTTTCCTTTTAGCAGACCCTCCCTTGAGTAAAGAAAGATAGAGAAGAGCAAAGGGTCTTCGCTAAGTCCGCTTATAGCTTAGCCAAAGTTTTTCAGAGCTGAGTACAGAGGGGCTGCCTCAGTGGGAAGCAGAAATTAAGACCTGCTCCTCCATACATCTTACTTGCATCTTTAGCCTCGTTTCTTTAAGGCAGTGGTTTGCAACCTTGACTGTACATTGGCATCACCTGGAGCACCTTAAAAATTTTAATGACAAGACCCCACTGTAGGATTCTAATATACTTGGGCTGAGATGCAATCCACACTATGTGAGTGTGAAAAGCTGCCCAGTGGTACTAATATCTGGTCATGGTTAACAGATGCTGCTTTACAGTAAGCAGTACTTTACCTGTGGCCAGGTAAGGCAGAAATGTGCCTGGGGACTTTGGGAAAAAGAAGGGAGTTTTCTCAGTAAAAGCTATGCTCCAGTAAAAAGCAGGTTAAGTGTTCCTTGCTGCCTATTCAAGTAGTAACAGTGCCAAGGCAATCCCATTTGCTCTGGCCGTGTGATAATTAACAATTGATATTTGTGTGAAGCCAGCCTGCCTAAGAGAATGGTGTGCAGTCTTTCAGCCAAACAGTACACTGGCTCCTCTGTGGACTTAAAATTGCATTCTAAAAAAGTAGATGACATTTTCAATAAGCAAAACCCCAGTTTAAATATAACCAACTGAAATTCTAAGTAATTTGGCATTATGACTTCATGTGGGGGTCATCTTAACATTAATAATACCTGAAATGAAGTAATTTCTAAAATATTTCTAATCTCAAATTACTACCTTTGGTGACATTTTGGGTGATAGACTATTTTTACAAACTAGAGTAGATTCTAAACCAGGAAAAGTACATAACTGAGGTCTGGCTTTTTGAAGTACATACTCTCTTTTTTTATGAAATACATGTTTGCTGACCATGGTGTAGGCCATTAATGTCATTACGTCTACCACTTGAATAAAATTGAATCCTTTTGTAGCTTATAGTGTGTAAACCTATGAGACATGTATGATACTGACAGCTAAAACAGTATACATATTATGTTAAATCACTGGGTAGTAAGGTAGCCAATTTGGAAAATTCTTAGTTGGAGCAGTCCTTGTGTGTTGGCAGATAAGACTTGCATTTATACAGTGAACAAAAAAGTTTGCTTAAGAATTAGAAGCAAGTAATTGATTTTTTTAAAATGATATGGTTCGGGTAGAAGTAGTATAACCCTACCAAGTAGAAAAAAAACAATCAATTGAATTAAAAAGTCTCAACTGAAAAAAAATTTAATTCCCATCCATCGACAAGGGCTCTGCCCTTAGATACAGCAGGAAGATTCAAGTGCCCATCATCTCTCTCCTCCTGCTTCTCAACCTCCTCCTGGTGTGTTTCATTGTCCAAACTCAAAGGGAAGACAGGAGGTGAAGTCTGGCTGATGAGTTCAGAGAAGTTTCTCTCCTGGTCACAGTGCAATATGGAGAAGCTAGACAGTAGGTCTGAAAACAGAGACAATTTGACTTTTTGCAGATGACATGATTGTTTATTTAGAAAACTCCATTGTCTCAGCCCCAGATCTCCTTAAGCTGATAAGCAACTTCAGCAAAGTCTCAGAATACAAAATCAGTGTGCAAAAATCACAAGCATTCCTATACACCAATAATAGACAAACAGAGAGCCAAATCATAGGGAACTCCCATTCACAATTGCTAAAAAGAGAATGAAATACTTACGAATACAACTTACAAGGGATGTGAAGGACCCCTTCAAGGAGAACTACAAGCCACTGCTCAAGGAAATAAGGGAGAACACAAACAAATGGTAAAACATTCCATGCTCATGGATAAGAAGAATCAATATTGTGAAAATGGCCATACTGCCCAAAGTAATTTATAGATTCAATGCTATCCCCATCAAGCTACCATTTACTTTCTTCACAGAATTAGAAAAATTTACTTTAAATTTCATATGGAACTAAAAAAGAGCCCGTATAGCCAAGACAATCTTAAGCAAAAAGAACAAAGCTGGAGACAGCATGCTACCTGACTTCAAACTATACTACAAGGCTACAGTAACCAAAACAGCATGGTACTGATACCAAAACAGATATATAGACCAATGGAAGAGAACAGAGGCCTCAGAAATAACACCACACATCTACAACTATCTGATCTTCGACAAACCCAACAAAAACAAAAAATGGGGAAAGGATTCCCTGTTTAATAAATGGTGCTGGGAAAACTGGCTAGCCATATGTAGAAAGCTGAAACTGGACCCCTTCCTTACACCTTATACAAAAATTAACTCAAGATGGATTAAAGACTTAAATGTAAGACCTATAACCATCACAACCCTAGAAGAAAACCTAGGCAATACGATTCAGGACATAGGCATGGGCAAATACTTCATGACTAAAACACCAAAAGCAATGGCAGTAAAAGCCAAATCTGACAAATGGGATCTAATTAAACTAAAGAGCTTCTGCAGAGCAAAAGAAACTATCATTTGAGTGAACAGGCAACCTACAGAATGGAAGAAAATTTTTGCAACCTATCCACCTGACAAAGGGCTAATATCCAGAATCTACAAAGAACTTAAACAAATTTACAAGAAAAAAACAAACAACCCCATCAAAAAGTGGGTGAAGGATATGACAGACACTTCTCAAAAGAAGACATTTATGCAACCAACAACATGAAAAAAAGCTCATCACTGGTCATTAGTGAAATGCAAATAAAAACTGCAATGATATACCATCTCACTCCAGTTAGAATGGCAATCATTAACAAATCAGGAAACAACAGATGCTGGAGAAGATGTGGACAAATAGGAACGCTTTTACACTGTTGGTGGGGATGTAAACTAGTTCAACCATTGTGGAAGACAGTGTGGCAATTCCTCAAGGGTCTAGAACCAGAAATACTATTTGAGCCAGCAATCCCATTACTAGATATATACCCAAAGGATTATAAATCATTCTACTATAAAGACACATGCACATGTATGTTTATTACGGCACTGTTCACAATAGCAAAGACTTGGAACCAACCCAAATGCCCATCAGTGATAGACTGGATAAAGAAAATGTGGCACATGTACACCATGGAATACTATGCAACCATAAAAAAGGATGAGTTCATGTCCTTCGCAGGGACATGGATAAAGCTGGAAACCATCATTCTCAGCAAACTAACACAAGAACAGAAAACCAAACACTACATGTTCTCACTCATAAATGGGAGTTGGACAACGAGAACACATGGACAAAGAAAGGGGAACATCACACACCGGGGCCTGTTGGGGGATGGGGGGCTAGGGTAGGGATAGCATTTGGAGAAATACCTAATGTAGATGACGTGTTGATGAGTGCAGCAAACCACCATGGCACGTGTACACCTATGTAACAAACCTGCATGTTCTCCACATGTACCCCAGAACTTAAAGTATAATTAAAAAAAAAAACAAAAGTAGATCTGAATGGGCAAACAGAAATGTACAGTGTATCTGTTTAACCAATAGCTTTTCTCTCCTTTCTCTGGAAATGTAAGCAGCTAGAAGCCTGGAATAGCCATGTGACTAATTTTGACTAATGTGATGTAAGCAAGAGTGGTAAGGTAGGACTTTAAGGAAGATTTTTTTTCTCAAGAGGATATAGACTCTGGAACCTGTGTTTTGTCTTCAGTCATTTCCTCCTTCAGGATACCTGTAAAACGGAGGTGAGGATTGAGGTTCCAACTGTCATTTTGGACTGAATTGAAGCAAATGTGCAGTTAGATGTCATTGCTAAGGATGGGAGAGCAGAAATTTACAAGAAGGGTGTGCACTAGTGACTAAAGCCATGACAGCAGCCCTGGATTCCTCTTCTGAATTTATTCCCCATGAAGGAAAATTAATCCTCATATATTAAAACAATCAACAGTTCAAAAGTTTCATTTCACTATGTATTTGCTATCAATTACATAATTATGATGTAGGAATTTTTAAATCATCACTTTTAAATTTTAAAAATTGGTTCTAAGACCCCAAACTATGTGTAATTTTACAAAGTGTATCTGACTGCCTTACAACAGGCTACTATCTACTTATGTATTGTGCTTACTTGAGATGAAAATTGTGCCTTATCAACAGGTGGAAACAATCATTAAATATTAAAAATATTTGCTTAATGTATCAAGTGAATGGACAGACAAAGCATCTCAGTTTCTATCGGGTTTTCAGCATGTGAACCTAGTGTATACCTTGTCAAAAAGTTGATTGTTTCTAATAAGCAGGATAACAGATACTCTAGCACCTTCAGAGTCAAACAGAGCTGAGAAATGAAGTGTGACTTATCCTTTGGAATGTAAAAAACAACATTTTTTAGGAAGCATGTGAATGTGAATGAGAGGATGATCATCATTTAAATATCACCAAATAAACATAACATTTCTGTTGGGCACCTTTTGAACAGTTAGATTTTCCATGGAATATGTTTCAGCTTTGTTTTGCTTGGTTGGTAATCACAGCACTGAATTTAATAAATAGATATTATTGAATTTCCTTGGAATGTTCCTGGTGTTGTAACATAAATTTAGTGCTTAACTGGCTATGATATATGGCTACATATCTATAGTACTTACAGGTGGTGAAGTCTGTTTTCGGTTTTCTGGACTTTGGTCACCTAGCTTGAGCTACCTTGAGATTATAAATCTCTTCTTCTTCTTCTTCTTCTTTCTTCTTTCTTCTTTCTTCTTTCTTCTTTCTACTTTCTTCTTTCTTCTTTCTTCTTTCTTCTTCTTCTTCTCTTCCCTTCCCTTCCCTCCCCCCCTCCCCCTCCTCCTCCTCCTTCTTCTCCTTTTTTTTTTTTTTTTTCAAACTACACATTCATGAAATATAGCATCAATGGAAGATGATTTATTCTATGACCCTACTGGCGAAAGAATATATTGGTAGTACAATTTTGCTAGGTGTCATTTGTTCTTGGGGGTTCTTTGTATTGGTATGCAATAGAAAATTAATCCAGAATTGCAAGGTAGAAAGGAAATATAACAGAACTCGTAATTCTGATCCTGAGTCAGTTAGCCGGATAACTTGATCAGATCGCATCTAATTTTTCTCAATGAGAGCACTATTGGCATCTTAGGTCATTGTGTGATATTGGCTGGGCATTGGCCTCACAAACGCAGAAAGCAGTAGCACTTTCAGCCAGTTAATGTGCCAGGGACTTCTGCAGCAGCCTCTTGATTTGTGTGTTCCTGAATTTGAGCTCCAGGGAAGATGGGCCAAGTTTGGGAGCAAGTACTAGAGTTTGGGAACAGTATTGCACTTAAAGTTAAAAGCGGAGGAGCACTAAAATGTTGACTCTAATATAGGTCTGTGGCAATTTAATTCCATTTCCCCCTCTGTCTTGAATCCCTTTTACTTGACCACTAACAGTTTTTAGCCTGAATTATCTAGACACCCAAATCTTCACTTCATTCTCCTCTGTGGACAACCCAATGCCTGGGAACATGATGTTCATAAGTTTGGTATTCTCCAATACGTCAAGATCTTGATGGAAAATCTCTCTAAAATGGTAATGGGAAAAATCTTCCCTCCAAAATTCCAATTATTTTGAGTGAACATCATCATGCACATAAAGCCAATGTCACTGGCATACATCAGAAACTTTTTAACATAGGTTAACAATAATCATTAGTAGTCAAAACTTCGTTGCTGATCAGTAGTGGGATGGTGCCTGTGAATAGCCACTACACTCTAGCCTAGGCAACATAGCAAGACTCCAACTCTAAAACACATAAATAAAGAAGTACTTTAAAAAAATCATTAGTAGGTGGTATGTTCCTTCTCTACTTAAAAGCAACCAATGTTGAAATGTCCATTTGAATTTGTTAAACATTTTTAAAGACATGACTTAGAAATTGCAACTTAGCAACTAAAGCTGTGGCTTTGAAGTCAATTTATACTTTAAAGGGAATCTATTATCAGTTAAGTTTTTCAGATCTCATAACCAAATTGGAAATCTGAAGAAGTCAGAAGTTCTAAAATGCAGTGTTTTGAAAGATCATTGATATATAGTTGTGATATTGTCTTAGCAACACACTTTTCTTTAAAAGAAGAATTTCTTCTTATATTATCAATCCTTAAAACGGGTCATGTATTCTTGGAAAACAGGGCATATTCATGCAATCTTTAAAACACCATCTAAACTTCAAGTGAACTTCAAACAGCCCAAACCAAATATATGCTGGATAAAGTGTATTGTGGTTACTGGAAAACTTTAAAATATGAAACATTCCTGTTGCTGTTGGTATTTTACCTCTGAGAATTTTCTAGCCAAAGTTCTATTTGAACTGGGGTCAAAAAATCAGTTACTGCGTGGGCTTTTCTTAAGGGATGAATTTAATGAAAGGGCCTAGTTATTGCAACATATGCTGCCTTCATTTCAAAAGATTTCCTTAAAGCATAATGATTAAAGCCTGGGGAGAAAAAAATTTGTACTTTTCAAAAGCTCCATGAAGTACCCCACAGAAGAAAAAACAAAGTTCTGAATCCACATACAGAGTGAATAAATATTCCTTTTAGCTTAAAAGTCATAAAAAATCATTAGTTATTTTTGCTCCTTTTTATTGAAAGTGTTTTAAGAGTTTTAAAAGACCAGTGTACATTGTATCTAATATTCCTGCTTATTTCCAAACAAAAGTGAACTGCTTTATTTAGAATTTTTTTTTTTTTTACACAGAGTAGGGAAGAATTCAAATGTTCAGCAAGTATTCTTAAGCGCCTAAGTCACTGCACTAAAGCAAATCTCATTTGATGGCTCTCTTAAGGTAGATTCTCTAGAACCAAAGACTGACAGACACTTTTGGGTACAAAGAGTTTATCTGGAAGGTGATGTCAACAAGCACCAGTAGAGCTGTGGGGAGAAATAGAAGGAAAGACAGGAAGGCAGCAAATATGGTGTGAGTTAACAAGCAGGTTACTATTGTGGACAGCTGGAACCTAATCCCACTGGAGTGCTGGGGATGAGAGGTTATAACACAGACCTTACTGTTATCTCACATGAGGGGCAAGGGAGCAGAGGTAGTTATCTACCAACAGGTTTTGATAGACGGATGCATCTGGTTTGTAAGGGAGAGCATTTCATCCACTGCTGCTCATCTCATATGTGGGCCTACTGGACACCAGCAAGAGTGCCTGCCTTTAGGCAGAAAGCTTCAGTTGTTTGCTTTGAAAGTCATTGTAGAAATGATGGGAACTCAGAAAATATTGCCAGGACACTGACTACATCTGCCACAATGAAAAGCTGTCTATAAAATCCAACTACAAAGTAAACAAGTATTTCCCCAAAAGATAAATATTAATAGTAAAATATATATCAGAAATTATCCAAACTGTCTAGTAATCAGAAAAATTCAAATTAAAACAGGATTAATCCAATTTGAGAGGTATTTAATTATCAAATTTTTGTAAAAACTGTGATAAAGCCTAATATGGCAGGTACTATTGGTACTAAGAATATTATTTTTAAAAGCCACTTGGCATTGTGTTTCAATAGGTAAATCAATGTTCACATATACTGACCTAATGATTAAATTTCTAGGATATAAGTATGAAAAAAAGGAAATAAAACTTGAAGAGAGTGACAATATCCTATGTGTCCACAAAAATAGGGAAATTATTAAGTAAATTATAGTGTATGCAATCACGGATATTTTTAAAATCAGTAAGGTTAGGGTTGTTGAGGTAAGTATTAACATGAAAGTAAATACTTATACTATAACAATAAGTAGAAAAATGATACACAGAAGTATACATGCATTCCAGTTGCAGCTATCTTATTTTTCAACAGCATTAAAAACTACTGGAAGGAATACACCCAAAAGGCTAATAGTAATTAAAATTTACTACCAGTGTCAATTACAATGTTTTATTTGCAAGGAACAGAAAATCCAGCTTTCACTGGCTCAAACAATGAAAGGTATTTCTTCATGTAACTGTGTAACTAGAAAGCCCAAGGGTTGGACTTCAGGTTTGAACCAGCCAGCAGCTCAACCAGGTCATTAAAGGTCTAGTTGTTTCTCTTCACTCTTCCTTAATGTTTGCTTCGTGCCAAAGCAGGCTCTCCTCTTGGTTGTCATTTTGATGCCAGCAGAAACTAGAACTAGAAACTAAATGCTTCCATGGTCACACTGAGGGTCAAAATGAGGGCTTTTATCCCTCAACTATTGAACAAAATTTCAGAGGTCATCTTATTATCACAGTTACATGCCCATTGGTGAACCCAAAAGTGTGGCTGGGGGATAAGATTGGTTTTAAGCAGATCAGGGCATCCCTCTGCAACAGTGGTGGAGTCAATTCCTCTCTGTCTGTGGCTTCCACCCAGTGAGGAAGGTACAGAATGGGTGCAGAGGAAACAATGCCAATATCTACAGTAATATATAAATATATATAGGTATATATGTTGTTTTTCCATGAGGGTGCATGTATGTAAAGATATGCATACACAAACACACCCATCAACAGAGGAAACACAACTGCAGTTACCACGCTGATTAATGTTTTTTATTTACTCATTCAGTTGACACCTACCTTGTTCCAGATGCTATCCCAGAGACTCCAGAAACAATAATAAATAAGACAGTTAAGGTCCCTGATCTCACGGAGCTGACATCCCAGTGGAGGAAGACAGGCAATAAACAAATGAGTTCATGATCAGGAAAAATGATGTGAAGTAACTAAAGCAAGATGCCAGTTGGAGTAACCGGGTGTATTTTGATTTCTTTTGAGTAGTTAGTGTCCTTCCTTTGAGGAGGAGACATTTAAGCTGAGATCTGTATGAAAAGAAGAGCCATCTAGGCAAAGATCAGGGGTCTGGAGCATACAGAGAAGAAAGCTCATTAGTACAAAAGGGCTTTAAAGGTCAAAGTAATCCTGGGATTTTGGAGTAATCATAAGTCCTGTGAGGCAGAGCCACGGTGTATGAAAAGTGGAATGGGATAAGAAGAGTGTGGAATGGTATGTAGACACCAGGTCATGTAAAACTTTGGAGACAATGGTTGGAATTTGGGTGTCATGCAAAGAGCAAGGAGACTCATTTGAATGTTTTCAGTAGAAAAAGGGAAATATCTATTTATGTTTTTTTAGAAATCTGTTTGGGAGGCCAGGCATGGTGGCTTATGCCTATAATCCCTATCCCAGCACTTTGGGAAGCTGGGGCAGGCGGATGACTTGAGGTCAGGAGTTCAAGACCAGCCTAGCCAACATGGTGAAACTCCATCTCTACTAAAAATACAAAAATTAGACGGGTGTGGTGTCACCCACCTGTGATCCCAGCTACTGGGAAGGCTGAGACAGGAGAATCACTTGAACCCGGGAGACAGAGGTTGCAATGAGCTGAGATCATGCCACTGTATTCCAATCTGGGCGACAGAGTGAGACTCCTTCTCAAAAAAAAAAAAAAAAAAAAAAAAAAAAAAAAAAAAAAAGGATCTGTTTGAGTATGGTTTATACAATGACCTGTGGAGAGACAACAGGAAATTCGGGGCTATACTTGTCTAGGCGAGAGATGGTGATGACTTGAACTGAAGAGTAATAGAGGATTGAGAGGAATGGACAGCCTGACATATACTGTGTGGAGATAATGCCCTATGTCTTACTGATGGAGAAAGTTATGGAATAAAGGCTAACTCTCAATTACTTTATGTGAGCAACTGGTGGGTTAATGGGCTGTGACCAAGATGAGGAAAACGAGGGAAGATTTGGAAAGAAAGAGAAGAACTAAGAACACTTTATAGACATTTAAAGTTTGGAGTGTCTATTAGTCATTAGGGCTGATTACATATTTGCTGGCACACTCCAAAAGTGAAACTGAGGGGTGCCTTTTTCAAAAAGCAATGGGGCAAGTGCCAAAAAAGATACTAAAATAGAATGTTTTTCTTTCTTCTCCAATCTCTCTCTTGACTGGTCATGATATTTTTTAAAAAATTACTATTTAATGTCATTCTAAGTAAAAAAATTAAAATTACGTATTATGAGTTTTAACATTCATCCTTATGTTGTGCAATGCCATTTTCAGCAAATAAAATGCCATTTTAAGCATTTAATTTATATACAGAATCACAAAAATTATACAATTCCCATTTAATAGATTGTACACGCCTATGTTTTTTGTTATTATCAAGATAGTGGAACTACTGTACAAAACTAGTATCATTGTTTTTATTTTACTTCTTGATACATGAACACTCTACCAGCCTTCTCTACCTTCAGCTTACTGATGAGAAAGGAAGGACTGGAAAGAAGAGGAAATCTTGGTTGTGCCATCTTTCTTACTTTTTCTATGTCATTATATTCAATGTAATTGTTGGCTAATAGAAATAACACATAATGATTAGGATGATCGGTGTTTCATATTTTAGAATGCTATCTGTGCATTTGAAGCAAGTTCTGATTCTAATGGAAAGCATGATTTTTCATAGATGTGAGAACCTGGAGATGTAACACTTTTATCATGTAGTTGGTTTGAGCCTCACTGAACTCTCATGGTGGATCCATGGACATTCTGTGCATCTCAGCATTGCAAATTCAGTATGTGAGCAGGGCAGCAAAGAACAATGGACATGTATCTTGCACATATCTCCTCTGCTTATGTACATTCTCCATTGTTCCATCAGACTTCAGTTACAAAACACAAGTTCAAAGATAAAATGCTGGAGAATTTCAGGACAATGACTGTAGAACATTAAACTAAGCATGAGTCCTTCTGAGTACTGGGCTCTGTGTGACTGCAGAGGCCTCATACTCATGAAGCTGACCCTGCATTCATGTGGAAATGTGTAAAAAATAGATATTGAAGTCGGGACTGCTGGAGAAAGGTCATTTTTGGAGATGTAAGCTTGGGAATTATTAGTATTTATATATTAAATATTTTAGGGCATAGACAGAGTGAGACCACCTACAGGGAGTGTGCAGATGAAGAAAATTTCTCAGAAAAGAATCCTAGACACTCCAGTAACATAAAAGGCCATGGACCTGCAAAGTATATTGACAAGGAATGCCCAGAAAAGTAGGAGGATAACAGGAAAGTCAAAAATTCTAAAACCCATCAGAAGACAATAGTTAAAGTAGAGGGACATGATGATTTATCTGGAAAGCTGCTGGAAAGCAAGATGAAAAAGGAAATGTTGTTATTGGATTTGTCAACATGGGGGTCATTGGTGACCTTGGTGAATACAGCCTCTCTAGAGAAAGGAGGACAAACATTCAAGTGAACATTCAGGAGATAATGAATGATGAGAAAAGAGGCAGCAATGTTCACAACTTTTTCAAGAACTTTAACTAGGAAATGGAACAGAGAAATGGTGCTGTGTTTGCAAAAGGATGGGGTATCAAGGGAATGATGTCAATATGTTTGGCAGTAATTATTTTCAATGCTGTATACTATTCCATTCTCTGAACCTATTGTAAACCATATATTCATGAGTTTTAGTATATACACATACCTCTGTTTTGCAAAGCAGTTTGTCATGTTACTACCATCAACAGGGACAAGAGGTCCCTATTATTCACATTCTAATTCAAAGTGTGAGACTCTGGCCAAATGATCCTTCTGACCTCTCTGTAAAAAGGCCAAGTTCTAAATGACTTTGGGTTTCACTTTGATCTCTGTTAATCAAGATTTACTCTGAGCTCCCAAAGACGTCAAGAGCTTTTTCCTTCTGGTTTCTTGCTTCTCTCAAAGCAGGACTCTGGAGTATCAGTGGGCGATTACAGTGATAGTTTCCTTCATGGCTTTCAGGCCATAAACGAATGAAAACAGAACAAAAAGCCAAGAATTCCACGCTTCTGTTAAGTCTGTTATTTCAGGGTAACTACACATTTACATTTTTGCAGCTAGTGGCTGACGGACATTGTGCAAGAGGGAAAAAAAGACAAATATATGTATTTTTTAAGGTTTCCTTTAAGACTTTGTTTTTAAAGACAACTTTGTGTTTGAAGCATATAAATTAGAGCTCAAAAGTTTCCAGCAATTAGTTTACACAGCAAAAGAGAAGGAATCAAGGCCAAAGAACAATCTTATTTAAAATGCTGTGGTTGGCCTGGCATGGTGGCTAATGCCTGTGATCCCAGCACTTTGGGAGGCTGAGGCAGGCAGATCACCTGAAGTCAGGAGTTCAAGACCAGCCAATATGGTGAAACCCCATCTCTATTAAAAATACAAAAATTAGCCAGGCATGGTGGCAGGCACCTGTAATCCCAGCTACTCTGGAGGCTGAGGCAGGGGAATTGCTTGAAGTCAGGAGGTGGAGGTTTTGCACTGAGCTGAGATCACGCCACTGCACTCCAGCCTGGGTGGCAGAGTGAGACTCCTTCTCAAAAAAAAAAAAAAAAAAAAAAAAATACTGTGTTTAAGAAAAGGGTATCTGAGGATCATAGAATTTTAGTCACAGGAAAAAAAAAAAAAAACACACAGAAATACTAAGTGTTTATGATTCTTAATCATTTTCATCACACGCAGGTCCTGAGTCAAGGACTTGAATGAAAATAGTTTATTTTGAAGAAGTTCCCAGGACACAGCATTAGAAGTGTGCAGAAGGGAGGAAGGGAAGTGATGTAGTCAATAAAGTGTATGTTATCAAGCCATTACTACTGTGGGCAACCAGAGTCAATCCCACTGGAAACTGGGAGGCATGATCAAATACAAGCCTCAGAGTTTTCCCACTGGAGGTGCAAGGGAGCTGGGATATTTATCCACCAACTTCCTTCAGTCATCAACTCTCTTGCACTTCCAGCCTGTTAGGCCTTAAGCAGGCTCTGGCCATGGAAAAATCACTTCAACAAAAAAAGATACAAAGACTGGTAGTTAGAAGTCGAGTCCAAATTCAATAAGATGGTAAAGAGAGACACAGCTGGGGAACCAACAGAGGCTTGTCATTGGGAAGGAAGGGACAAGAGTAGTTAAAACAAAGCGCTCTCTGTACTTGTTTCTGACACTAATCCAAATGAGGGCCTTCCATTCCCCCTTAGGAAATCATCCATTTAGTCCAACCCATAGATTGGCTTGTAAGGACATGGAGGCTCAGTGATACTTTGTGGCTTGCTCAAGCGTGCACAGATGCAGTAGAGAAATTGGACATCTTGATGCATTAATATATGAGTTTGATGAACATGAGTAAAATGTGTCTTCAAATATTTAGACAGAGAGAAAGAAAATAGCTGTCTCAGACATTCAAGTGAAGCCTTTCAAATGGAAACTTCTTAGCTTATACTTAGCCCCAGCCAGACTCAGAAACAGATATGGGCACTAGACTAGACAGCATCAACATTCCAACAGGAGTTTTCCCTTCACCGTGGAAGGTTATTATTGTGCCCACAGAAAATGTCTGTGCATAGACAGAACCCATATGACTCTTGTATTTTCTTTCCTGACTTAGACATAAATTTGGCAAAGGAGCATCATGCAAAGTGGACAGAACATTCCTTTTGTCCTTTGAACTAGACAAGAATCAGGCAATGACCCTACCTTAGCACTTTATTTAGCGATGAATTCCCCTGCTCTAGGGTTTTGGTGGTGGACAGGTTTATTTCACTGTAAGTGGGAAAATTCCTGGCTGTTTCTCACCTCACCCAAGAGTTCTAACAGAGGGATTTCCATTGATCTGATTTGTTTGCACTGTAAGGCTGGATTCAACTTCAGCATGAAATCATCTTGCAATCTGAAATAATCTTGATTGGATTTCCATTTGGATTAACATCGCGTAAGAGTTGATATCTACTCTACCATTAGAGATTGTGGTCTATGCTACTTCTTTTTTCCCTTTGTTTTATGCAAGTAACGAGCTTGGAGATGTAAATCAGTCACCATTTTAAACTGATTGATCAAACTCAGTAAGAAATAAAACCTCTTGCTTCATGGAACTCACCCAGCCTTCAAACATTCGCAAATTAACTAAGTCATAAGTACTCTAGACCAATTTATAAAACACAGTTAAAATATCTCAATTAAAATCATACATACTCAAATGTTCAAATAAATTGCAATAAGCTTCTCTAAAATTGCCTAGAAAATACAATTTCTGTTTTAAATTTGTAAGTTATTTCCCAGGTCATCAAATTAATAATTGAAAAAAATCTTCTAATAATTGGTGGGCATTTCTGCCTAATTTTCATTAAAAGTGGTAGTTTAATCTGTCCTCCTGAAGCACTTAGCCTGATTTTATATCTTAATAAAGGAATACTATTTAGGAGTTTGGGGACTGTGCTATGCTGTTAAAGGCATTCCTTGGAGCCCATTTTTGTTATTGATGAAATTCCTCCAGTCTGGGATAAACAAACTGTAAAGCAATAAATAAAAGACCAAGTAGAAAAAAGAAACTCTGACCAGACATTCCTAATTCTAAACATAGTTTAAGAATCTCTCTCCTGTTCATTTTAGCAAAAGGTTTGGAGGTAACATTTCACCCTAACGTATTGCCATATGATCATTTAAATTTATTATTTCCAGTTTTTAGTGTAAGTATACATATACACATACTCTCTCTTTATATATAATTACTCTAAATATCTAAGCTCATTCTAGAAATATTTTTGGAATATGCATCTTATAAGAAAACAGAATATAATTTGTTACTCATCTCTCTTTCTAAAGGCAACCCAAGTTAACTTCCTGGAGTCTCTCCTAGTAGTATTTTTAAGCATTCATTTGTCTTTTATCTGGCTGAAATTAAGTTAAATGTGGGATTGTGTTTCATGCCATTGTTTTATATTGTAAGATATTAAAACATAATATTTTTAAGTTGTAGCCATCCATTTAATGACTAACTACACAATAATTCATACATTACCTAAATTTCTATGAGTTTTTCAAGTCTACGTGTGATGGTGAGACTTGCATTTGAGATAAGGAGCAAACCGAGTGCAAGGAAGGAGGTACAGAAGTAATATTAGAGAGTTGACCTTCATCCTGTAGAGCCAGGTCATGAAAAGGGAGTAGAGAACCTCAAAAGAAGAGCAAATGGAGAAAGAATGTGAGTTTGGTGACAAGTTGCATTAATAAAAAACCAACAATCAAGTCTTGTAGACATATAAGAAGTAAATACTTTTTAAGAGTCTTGAGGCCGGGTGCGGTGGCTCACACCTGTAATCCCAGCACTTTGGGAGGCCGAGGCGGGCAGATCACGAGGTCGGGAGATCCAGACCATTTTGGCTAACATGGTGAAACCCCATCTCTACTAAAAATACAAAAAAAAATTAGCCAGGCATGGTGGCAGTCACCTGTAGTCCTAGCTACTCGGGAGACTGAGGCAGGAGAATGGCATGAACCCGGGAGGCAGAGCTTGCAGTGAGCCGAGATAGTGTCACTGCACTCCAACCTGGGCAACAGAGCGAGACTCTGTCTCAAAAAAAAAAAAAAAAAAGGAGTCTTGAAAATAACAATGTTGACTCATAAAAGCATTTCACATTTTCCTTGATGACCTTCTAACTTAAGCAATCTTAACTGGCAAAAATAAAAAATCAAAATATTAATAATTCTCCCACGATATGTGTCCTAGTTTAGTTTATAAGTCTTGGTACTTAAGGGCTGTAATGAGAACTTACATTAAAAACATGTTTTAAAATAAATTTTAAAAGCTAGAGGTAAATCCATGGGCAATAAACCATGCCAGTTCTCTTTTCTGTGCTAATTATTAGATTATCAATGCCTTTATTTTTCTTCCCTTTCTGTCTTCCTTGTTTGATTTTGTTTTCAATGTTAAAATGCCAAGGCACTTAAAATGCTTCCTGTATTAGGTTTTCCTGTGAAAACTATTTGTGCTTTTCTATATACCAGAATCTCATTATAACTGGGTCTGTGCATGTGAGCTGTGGAGCCTCCACCTTTGTAAACAAGCCTAAAAAAATTGCTTCTGTAACTAATAAGCCTGATGTCTTCAGCCCATAGGGATCTCTTTCATCTCTGTTCTAATGAAACTTTCTAACAATTAACACATAATCCTAACCTTTGTAAGCTTTTGTAATTTATTTTTGGTATACTCATTTCTTTGTCTTCATTGCTTAATAGCTTAGTAAGAATAAGGACTATGCAAGCTTTTGTGTGTGTTTTTCAGACACCGACCCAGTATTTGGCACATAGTATACCTACCATTAATTAATATTTTTGTTGTGTGAGCCAACTTCCTTTGGATGGGCTCATCCTTTGGATGAGATAACCACTTCTGTATAATACATTCTCTCCAGGGCAATTAAAGCAGTTTTTCAGTGTGTGAAGGTTGTAAATGATCAAATCTCAACTGTCCTTGATCTTTTAAAGCACAGTGAGTGAAGAAAACAAAGCTGTTGACTCATAAAAATGAATTAATAAAAAGTAACCTCTCCTAAGTAAGAAATGGAATATAAAGGGTAAGTGTTGAGTGGTCACAAGGGCCATAACTAGAAGTTGTGATGGAGAACACATGTGAGTTATTTGCAAGAAGAGTAAACATATTAAAGATAAAAAGTTCTGTGCAAAGAATAGTTCTAACCAATACCGTTTAAAGGAGAAGGACTATCCAGAGTATAGACATTAGATGAAATTCTTAGGGAAACGGCCTGTGCTTGTTCCCCCAGTTATTTCTCTAGGCTTTGTAAACACTGCATATTTAGTGTTTGTCCATTACCATTCAGGGTCATTACAAAAGAACTCAGCCTTGACCTGGATTCCTGATAAATAAATTACAGCTTTTCTTATTACCTGCCAGTAGAATTTGAAACAATAATTCAAACTCTAAGTTATCATATATAATCACAAGTGAGTATGTTAATAACAAAATGGATATTCATATACAGACCTGAGTAAATTTCTGGTGGCAGTCACATCTTGATAGGAATAAATACTGGTTCATTACAAATTACTTAATAAATGTACATCTGGATTCTCAAGCATTATAACAGATGATAGAATGTTAATCTTGTTTGTTTTCAGAGCACTTCTTTTTCTTTAAGTTATACTTGCTGCTATTTACTTTGCCAGAAGATTGATTGCATTATTGGCCCCAATTCTTCATCATTACTACTCCCTGGATCCATGCCTTTAGACATGTAACTTTATAATTGCCTTCTACTCAGCAATGTGACACATTGCAAATGAGATGTTGGCAAATGTCACATATACAGAGAAATAAAAAGCACTTGTGCAATTGGACTTGCTCTTAGGGTTGTCCTCTGACACTGCCATGAGAAGGATAGGCCCAGGCTATCCTGCCAGAGGAGGAATCACATGGGGTAGAGCTGAGTATCCACAGTTGTCTCAACCAAGGCCACCCTAGATAAGCCAACAGCAAGTCTACCTTCACACATGTGAGCAGGCTCAGTCAAGGCAAGCATGACCATGCATTCAACACATACAAGCGTAAGCTAAACAACTGCTTATTGTTTCAAGCCTCTACATGTTGGATTAGTTTGTTACATGGCATTAGTATGAAAATAGCTAACTGATACACCTTGATTTCTCAATATTCAAATATAATTCTTCTTATTAATCATAAGTATAGAAGCATATGGACAATGACTAGAAAGACTTTGAGTAGGTCCCATTCATATGATGTGATATCAAATTAAATTAAAAATACAATGTATTTTTACCACAAAATGCTGAGAAAGTTTGAACCATTGTATCTTCATTTTTTTTCCTACACGAAGAACCAAGTGACTATAGAAGAGTCTAGCTGGCCTTATATTGGGTTCTCTAGGATTACGTATGGAGGGAGCATGCCATGCCACAGGGGCCCACATAGGGAAGCACCAGGATCATCAGGAGACAGAGGAAGCAAGGGGAAAATGTGGACAAGGTCTTTTATTGTTGTTTCCACAGGAACAAATAGGCAAGGTAGTATAAGGCAGGCTTAGGATTGACTTGTTTGAATAATTTCAGCAGGCTCTGGGCTGTAGGAGCTCTCTCTTTTGTCTGGTACCTGGCCCTGGGTGATGGGGCAGGAGAATATTGGCCTTGAGTATGAGAGCCTAATGAGGAGGTGGTGGGTATGTGGGCTCTGGATTGGTTAGTTTGTATACGACAGGTGTTGTCTTTGTTCACTGTCTCCAGGAATTGGCTAATCCTCAGTGGGGCAGTGCTTCCAGTGCAGCAAAATCCAATCTGGGGTGGCCCCACATGTCAAAGTATCAGAAATACAGAAAATAAAAAGACATGACTAATACAACTTTCCCTTCAAAAATACATTCCTAAGACAATAATATATTACTTTTCTTAGAGAGAAAAGTCAGGGGAGTTGCATTGTACTTAAAGTCATGTAGATAATGCTGTGATAATGATACAATGACCACAACAATCTCAAAATATTTTTAAAGGAATTCTCAGTCTTATATAAAGTTTGCAATGTTAACTTCTTGCTATATTGTCCTCTTTCAAGGGTTTTCTTTCCAATGATCAACATTGATTGATGTAGGAACTTCTTAGCATTCTGCTAAATATGTGGGAAAAATATATAGCATGTTTCCTAAATTTGTGGAATTTTTTTATGGGAAGCAATAAGAGAGAAATAGAAGGCAATGTGAACGTAATGTGCTTTAATAATGATTTACTGCACAATTACTAGGTGCTAGCACTATGATAGGCGCTGGGGGATTTCAGTCAAATGCCATTTATGCTCTCAAGGGACTCACAGTTTAATGAGCACAAATTATATGAAAACAAATGATTGAGCTATGGTGAGCAGTCACCTCTGTTGGAATTAGTCACAGAAAGCCTCAGAGAGGAGATCATCAAGGTGGGCCGTCAAGGATGAGTTTGACAAACTTCAAGGATGTTTGTAGGTGAAACTTCAGACACAGGGAACTGCATAAGCAAAGGCACAGAGACAGGAATTAAAGTGTCATAAGAAGCTACAAACACTTCCTTTACAACCAGGAACTGGGGTGCATGTGGGAAAGTGGTAAGACATTAGGCTAATCCAGAAGTAGGTTGTGATCAAGGAGGAGCTCAAAGTCTATACTAAGGAGTTGGGGCTTTACCCCACTAACAATAAGGAACAATTCATGAGTTTTAAGCAGAGAAATAATATAAAAAACCTGCCTGCTTAAAAGGTTATTCAGGCTGTACTATGAAGGACTTTATGTTCTCTAGGGTAGGGATTCTATCCAATTTTTTCACAATCTGTACCTCAGCACCTAGGGCCTGGCACCTAGGATGTATTCATGCGGCTGAGAACACTGTGCTAATTAAATGTTCCAATGCTCCCCCATACTTCCTAGTTCTCCTTGCAGTTAGATTGGAGCCCTGTGATTGGTTCTGTTCAATGGTTATAACCAGAAGGGACTTGGTGACCATTTGGATATAGAAGGTGAAGATGAAAAGTGAACCTAGGATGACATTTGAAATCTTGGTTGGGGTGGTTCAGAACTGGTTATAAGGAGCAAGTATGGAACAATTTTGGATATCCCGAGTTCAAGATGACTGTGAGATGAAGTTTTGAATTAGAATAGAACTAAATGCTATAAGTTTGACATAGGCAACAGTTACTATGGGCAATCAGGAAGGTAAAGTATTAAACATGTAGCACTTTGTGGGTTCTGTAGAGTGACTCAGTATCCAGGTTTGCCCAGGACTGAAGAGTCTCTTGGGATGCATGAAGGACTGTCATGCCAATACCAAGAAAGTTGCAGGCAAAACAAGATGGTTGGTCATCCTAAGTCTGCTATACCTTACCACCTGCAAAAAATAGCTATTGAATATTTCTACTCTGAATTCAGAAATTTATATTCCTCCAAACCTCTGTATCTCAACTACCATTCAGTTGTATGGAAATGAATCCAAATTGGCCAGAGTAGGCAAGAAAGTATAAATTCTGTAAACCAGTGTTGTGCGAGAACCAATTCACACCAGCTCACAAGAGCTGATTTTACTCATTTCTTCACAACTCTACATTTGCTGAGTCATGCGAATAGGTTGCTGCCACAGTGGGAGAATTGACACTATGAAAATCAGCAAGTTCTACAAATCTGGGCTTCTCTCTCCTATCCCCAACCCCAGAACTGGTTGTTAAACATTTACCAGCACATCTCTGCCATAAGCTGAGTGGAAAAGGTTTGGAAGACATCATATTGTGGGGATAGCCCAATGTAGATGCTATTAGTACCTCACCCCACATCCCTTAGATGCTGTGAGTATTGGCAGCTAACAACTCACAGGCACCCCTTTCTCTAGGAATTGTCCTCAGCCAACAGGGGTTGCCATGGCTGGAATGCCTGGGAGGTAACGCCCTACACCCAATAGTGGCCCATAGCCCATGACTGACTCATAGAGTGGTGGTGTCAAAGGTCAGGTTGTTTACCCTAAGTTGGGACAGCACTGTGGTACCATTCATACTCAAGAACTCTCTGGGATCAGGCTGAGACCAATCTCCAACTGGAACTACATCCTTGCTTAGCTGCCTCTGCTTCCCTATCTTGCTTCCCTTATTCCCTCATCTGTTTCCCCTGAGAGCTTCCCTCAATGAATCCCTGCCTTATGTTCATATTAATGATAGCCAAAAGTGGAAACAACCCAAATATCCATTGATGAATGAATGGATAAACAAAATGGAGTATATCCATACAATGTAATATTATTTGGCCGTAAAAAGGAAAATTGGCTGGGCAAGGTGGCTCATGCCTATAATCCCAGAACTTTGGGAGGCCATGGCAGGCAGATCACTTGAGGCTGGGAGTTCCAGACCAACCTGGCCCACATAGTGAAACTGTCTCTACTAAAAATACAAAAAATTAGACAGACATGGTGGTGGCACATGCTTGTAATCCCAGCTGCTTGGGAGGCAGAGGCAGGAGGATTGCTTGAACCCAGGAGGTGGAAGTTGCAGTGAGCCAGGATCACGACACTGCACCACTGTAGCCTGGGTGACAGAGTGAGACTCCGTCTCAAAAAAAAAAAAAAGAAAAGAAAACGAAAATGATTCTAACACATCCTCCAACATTGATGAACCTTGAGGATATCATGCTAAGTAAAGAAAGCCTGTCATAAAAAGACAAATACTGTATGATTTCATTCACATGATGCATACAGGGCAGTCAAATTCATAGAGACAGAAGGTAGGATGGTGGTTGCCAGGGGCTAGGGAGAGGAAGGGATGAGGAGTTTTTGTTTAATGGGTACAGAGTGTCCATTATGCAGAATGAAAAGAGTTCTGGAGATGGATACTGTCAATGATTGTACAACAGTATGGATGTCCTTAACACTGCTGAACTTAAAAATGGTAAAACTGATAAATTCTTATGTCATTTCTATTTTATCCCAATTAAAAATAAAAAATAAAAGACATTAAATAGATTTTTAAAAAAACATAAAATAAAAAATAAATTAAAAACCCTCATCTTAGGCTCTGCTTCTAGGGACTCTAACCTAACACAATCGGCCCAGGAGAATTTCTATGGAATGAACATATAATCTCCAGTGCATATGCCATGTGCTAACAAACACGTGAGAGAACTTTATGATCTGCGTGCTTTCGTTGAACAAAGAACATCCCTTTGATTCCTGAGCTTACTGGATTATCATTTTGTAATTCTCCCTCATTTCCTGCTGCATACCTACAAGTAATCTCAAAAATGCTTTCAAGGAGAGTTTTCAATTTTGCATTTTGAACTTTGGATCTGCCTTCATTTAACTAAGTGAGAGAAGGATAAACGAAATTCCAGTTATTAGCATGACATTTAAGGTGGAGAAATTTAGGCAGCAGGCAATCATGTGGAGCAGCGGTTTACGGCTGAATTCTACCATTTGTAGCTACTTAACATGCTGAACCATTCCTCTCTGTCTGGAAAAATCATAAAAAGGGGCCCGTCAGCACTCTGAGTCACTGCTAAGAAGCTTATGCAGCCTCACACCTGCATTTAAATGAGTGTTTCCGGGGCAAAAATGAAGGACCTCAGAGAAATGAAACGGAGCACTCTAGCAGAGAAAAACGATATTGGTTTCTGTCTGCATTTGTAAATTAACTGCAGGAAGAACACTTCTAGAATTAGTTTAATTATTAATAGAAATCGCTTTGAACAACGTTTTTGCTGCACATTTTATTTTAAATGAAGACAATCATAAAAGGTTTATCATTAGGTGGCAAAATTTGATGATACCCAAAATGTAAAGAAACAGCCACTGATGCCAAGGCATGGTGCCTCACACCAAGTAGGAATTCTGTACATATGAGGTGAATTTGTAAATGATGTCAACTCAAACATAGGTTTCAAAACCAGGACTTGTGAATACTTCATCTTTAGTTTCTTCTTTCTCAAATCTTACTTCTTAGTAAGGTATAACTTACATAGAGTACAGTGAGTAAATTTTAAGTGTATGTCCTGATTAATTTACACAAACACACACATGTAGACACACACACACACACGTGGAGTCCCCATTCATATTGAAATAGAGAATTTCTAGTGCCCCAGCAACCCTCCTTAATTACCTCGCCACCAAGAGACCACTACTATTCAGACTTTCTACTATAGAACTTTCTAAATTTTCATGCTTCCATGGAAGAATTGTTTTTCCAAATTGGAGCAGGAGTAATCTAGTCATAGTACCCCTTGATTCCTAATTCAAGATTTTTTTTTTTTTTTTTTTTTTTTTTGAGATGGAGTTTCACTCTGTTACCCAGGCTGGAATGCAATGGTGTGATCTTGGCTCACTGCAACCTCTGTCTCCCAGGTTCGAGCGATTCTCCTGCCTCAGCCTCCTGAGTAGCTGGGATTACAAGTGCACGCCACCACACCAGGCTAATTTTTGTACTTTTAGTAGAGACGGGGTTTCACCATGTTGGTCAGGCTGATCTCAGACTCCTGACCTCATGATCCACCCATCTCGGCCTCCCAAAGTGCTGGGATCACAGGGGTGAGCCACCATGCCTGGCCCTCAAGATTCTCTTCAGTCCAACATGGTCCCAAGAAATCATTAGTCTTTTACTGCCTACCCTCAGAAGGGATTACCCTTGCACTGCCCTCATTGGGTGCTCTTGCTCATTCCATGGCCAGGTTCTCATTGTGATCCTTGGAGCTTCAGCTTACTTTTGGGGGGCAAAATGCTTCCTAGACTCTCAGTATTATGGCTCTAGGTGCATTTCTAGATGCGTGTCCTAAGTGCTGAACTAGGTCTTTTCAGACATTCCTCACCTGCCAGAGGTAAGACTTTCTCTCTGCCTGTCCTGGAACCAGGGCCACCGTGCTGTCCCATAAGCTGGGGTCTGATGGCAGAGGCAGACTCCATTGCCAAGACCCCAGTTCACTGTCCCTTAATTGTGCACAGCTCAGAAGAGGTCACAGTTTGGCTCAGCCTTCTTGAATAGCTTCTTGAAGAATTGTTTGAAATGAGAAGATGTTGGAAAGAACTAGAAACTCTTCTCCTTCCATGATCTACTCCACACGTATTTCACTCCAATAATACTAAACAGCTTACAGTTCCTGGTCTACCATGTCAGTTCATGTCTCCCTGTCTTTGATCACGTTATTAACTCTTTTTAGAAATATCATGTTTTTACCCCCTTGACCTGATGCTTTTTCTTTTTCCATCAAGTCTCAGCTGAGGTGTCATATTCTAGAACCACAAGTCCAGCTAAGTCCCTCTTCTCTAGGTCCTCATGCTAATGAGCTTCTTTGGCATTGCTTCCACTGTCTCCTAAATGTGAGGTGGTCTCTGCTCCTTGCCAGCTCCAAGTAACCAAATATTATTTTTTTATAAACTCAAATGTAGACACTATCTCCATGAAATCTTTTCACCTCTTCTCCAATAAAGCACTTTGCTTCTTCTGTATGTGTATTTGACAGTTCATAAATACCTCTCAGTGGGTTTTCATATTTTTATTTTTCCCTTTAGATTGTAAAACCTCCTTCAGAAGAGTTTTGTTTGACATTGAATTCCAGTCTACTCCAGTGCCCAGCTCATTACCCCAGATTCAATAAATGCTCGCTGAATGAATGCATGCAGAGCTGAGTGGATAAGCAAGCCTCCTTGATTAATCACATCAATTAAACTGGGTCAAAGATGTTTTGTTATATTGGTTCCATTATCTGACTTTTGGAAAAGCAATGTGACCTATAGCATTGACATGCCCTTGATTTTCATCCTCAAATATCCCGTTAGCATTTTATTTTCCCTGTTTAGAGTATATGGTTGACTTATTCCTGTCACAGACCTACGTAACTACTAATATTGAGATTTTCTCTCTAATTCTTCTGAAACTCCTTCTTTTTCTTTTTATTTATTATTATTATTATTATTATTATTATTATTATTATTAGCCTAAAAAGCATCATCTTTCTGGATCACATCACCAGCTCTAGGCTTTGGCTTTCTATCCAGGGACATTTTTCACAAAGAAACAAAGCTGTTTAGTGATGGTAGCAGAGTTATCAACATGGTAAGTAGGGAAAAACATATTTGCATTTAAAAGCAAATCCTGGACCTGTGGCAGAGCCAGGCTTGCTAATTACCTCCCTTATATCAGCCAGCCTGATAAAGGTTGGATATTCACAGTGACGAGTAACAACCTGCTATAGACCTTAGTGGTCACTCACAAATAGGAAACAAATCTTGGAATATTAAATTCGCAGATTAAAGAATCCCCTTTCCACGTTTTCTGCAAAATCCATTTTGGTGCAAACTGGATTACAGAAAATTTAAGATTCCCGCGAATATACATTGTATTTCTGTAAGTGACATTTTACCCTTACCCTTCCACACCTTTGTGTTTAGGCTCACACATTTCAATTTCAAAACCAGAACCATGGTATTAATTCTAAAGTCTGAGCTACTAAAGCTGGGGCCCTCAAATAAGTACCCCATGGAATCTGTGAGATAGAAATTCCTAGCCTCGCATTTTAGTTCAAAACGTTTTAGTTTGAAAGTATGGGGGATGAGCTGGTGGCATAAGCTATATAACAATAATATTTTTATTAAATTTGCAGGTCTAAAAATATCCTGTAGTAGGGGAAAGTACTTTAACCCACCATAAATGTTATTAGGTTGCTGTAATTGTGCCAGAATTATATGGGCAAAAATGATCTGCTTTCTCTGCTATCGTCTAAAACTAATGCCAGCACTATCAAGTAAAAAAAAAATATATATATATATATATATGATATATATATATATGATCATATATATATACATGATCTCAAAAAGGGAGACAATGTAGAATCTACTTAGCTTTGAGCAGTACCAACAAAGAATTCTCCTAGGACTCATACTAAATGAGTTGGGTTATTATTAATTAGTAGGAATTAAAACAATTATCAGATCATGTACAGCACTGTTCTTAATGCAGCCTGCCTAGGGACCCTGTTAGGAGGGTGTGTGGCCATTTGACTCTTGCTTTCTTTATGTAATAATATCATAATGGCCCAAGCTAGGGGGATTCCAACAATGATATATACTAGCTTATAGAAAAGGGGACGTCATGACATTCCAAAAGTGAAAGAAAAACAGGAAAGCAGATGTGAGAGCAAAGCCATTTCTTACTGAAGACATCACGAGCCGTTTGTTTTTCTTTTTCTATTTTCTATTGTCAAGAATATTTATATTCATCCATGTAGGGTTGCATGGGGAGGAATATCACAGTTGTACCTTTGTTGCCATTGGGTTCTGGTTTACAACTGTCTTGCCTGAGATTGTAAATTTTCAGGTTAATGCAGTGTTAATGCAGAATTTGTTCATCCTGAAATTTGTGTATATAGTATATTAAGTAAATCCGAAGAGACAAGTAGCATATGAGGTAAGGAGTCCTGGTTTCGAGCTTTTTCTAGTAGAGTAGCCATAGATTGTAGTTAGTAAACATTTCTGAATGTTCTACAGTACATAACTGTAAAGTACAATGACAAATGAGGTGACTTACCAGGCCACTTCCAATTTTGAAGTTGTAAGATTTCATTCAGTCTCTCCCAACCCCCACCAAAATAAAAGACTTGTGAAACCAAGTCTGTACTAGACTGATGTGTATTGAACTGTCACTCTGGTGTTGGAATAAATAGCCATAACTCTCAGTTACTGTAAAAATGAGAGTTATGGAGGATATGATTGAATACATGCTTATTAAATATATACTTCGTGTAAGGCTCTGCACTGGGAATTACAGAGAAGTTCAAGTATATTTAAAACACAGCTTCTTACAGAGTACCTGGTCTGAAGAGGCCCCTGGGGAGGTGGGAAGATGAAAGAAATAATTTTCAAAATTATTTTGGAGAAGGGTAGAATAGCTCACCGTAGTAGTGGTCTGTCTCTTCAACAAATGACACTTATAAATTGCCTTGGGTTTTTCTAAGAAGTTTCTAACTTCTTAAAAAATTGTGTATGCAACCGGGATTCATATTTTATTACTTATATAGCCAATGTTAGGAACTAAATTGTGCTCACCCCATATTGATATGTTGAAGCCCTAACCCCTAATGTGACTTTATTTGGAGATAGGGCCTTTAAAGAGGTAATTAATGTTAAATGAGGTCATAAGGGCAGGACCCTAATCCAATGAGACTGGTGTCCTTATAAGAGGAAGGATACCAGTCCCTCTTCTAAGAGGGAGGGTACCAGTCCCTCATCTAAGCGGAAGGGTACCAGTCCCTCATCTAAGAGGAAAAACATCAGAGAAGCGTGTGCACAGAAATAAGGCTGTGTGAGGACACAGCCAGAAAGCAGCTATCTGCAGACCAAGGAGAGAGGCTGCAGGAGAAACCAAACCTGTCCACACCTTGAATTTTGACTTCCAGCCTCCAGAACTGAGAGAAAATACAATTCTATTGTTTCAGCTACCAAGTATGGTGTTATGTTGTGGCAGCCCAAGCAAACTCATGTAGCTGATTTTATGAACTTTCATGTTTTCTGCACTGCTACTTTTCTGATGTTTATAATTTTCCCCACTCCCTCTCCAGTCACAAAACTAGAACACAATCTTGGGAAAGGACACTTGTTCCCACCTCTCATCCCCAACACAAAAATCTGGAAACATAGATCTGACAAGACAACCCGCGTTGGACCAGTGTCTTGTGAGGGATGTCAGACATCATGGTAAATCAGCAAGCGGGAGAGACTGCACGGGAGAGAGTGCCCAGGACAGGCTCCAAGAGCAGGTGGCATTTAAGCTAGACCAGGTTAACTCCCATCTCTGTTTTGTCTTTGGTCTTAGTTGTGCACTTCTCTCATTTTATCAGGGTAGACAGAATGAATTAAGACATGAGCATGTTTTGAAACTCACTCCTTCATTCATTCAACCAATAGTTGAACACTGGGCACGGTTCTAGGTGGCCGAGTTACATCGGTGACCAAAACAGACTCATTCTACCTTTGGAATTTACACTCTAGTAGTGTGTGGAGAATTAGACAGTCCTTGCCTTTGAAAAGTTCAGCATCTTATGGGGAGATGGTCTCTGTCTTAATCTGTTCGGGCTGCTGTAACAAATTACCATAGATTGGGTGGCTTACAAACAGCACAGATTTATTTCTCACAGTACTAGAGGCTAGGAAGTCCAAGATCAAGCTGCCAGCAGATTTGGGGTCTGATGAGAGCCCACTTCCTGGTTCGTAGATAGAAGACCATCTTCTTATTGTGTCCTCACATGGTGGAAGGGAATGAGGGCTCTCCCTGGGGTCTCTCTTTTTTTTTTTGAGACAGGATCTTGCTCTGTCACCCAGAGTGGAGTGCAGTGATGCAATCACAGCTCATGCAGCCTCGACCTTCTGGGCTCAAGCGATCCTCCCACCTCAGTCTCCCAAGTGACTGGGGCTATAGATGTGTGCCACCATGCCAGGCTAATATTTTAATTTTTTTGTAAAGATGAGAAGTCTCATTATGTTGCCTAGGTTGGTCTCAAACTGTTGGCCTCAAGTGATCCTCCTGCCTCTGCCTCCCAAAATGCAGGGATTACAGGCATGAGCCACCACACCTGGCCCTTGTGGTCTCTTTTACAAGGGTACTAATCGCATTCATCAAGGCTCTGCCCTTATGACCTAATCAGGTCCCCAAAGCCCCTCCTCCTAATATCATCACTTTGGTGGTTACAATTTCAAAATATGAACTTCGGGTGGGGACATAAGCATTCAGTTCATTGTAGTCCCACTTAAACTGATGGTTTCAATGATATAATAAATGTAGAGTAAAGGAAGCCTGAACATGGAACTTTGAAAGGGCCTGGTAGGAGCCTGGGAATGACTCAACTGAGACATCCTTGAAGAATTCCTGGTTTTTTCTTTTTTTGCTTTTTTTTTTTTTGTCCAGAGAGTACCAAGGAAATTCCCAGCACAATGTACCTATCACAAATTCTGAAATTGTGTGTTGGGAATTAATCCTGCTTTATTTTCAACTCATTATATGAATGTAAAATATATAAGAAATACCAGTTAATTTTGGCTCCTTTTATGGAAATTTAATTATTTATACAATAAATTCAGTTCATTAAAATATAAAATTGATGTCACTTTTTTCTTTGCTCTTCAGTATTTTTTCTTGTTGCTATTTCTATTGCTGCTGTGACAAATTACCACAAACTCAGTGACTTAAAACAACACTCATTTATTATTTTACAGTTCTATAGATCAGAAGTCTGATGTAAAGGTTACTTGGCTAAGATCAAGGTGCCAACAGGTGCATTTCTTCCTGGAGGCCCTGGAAGAAAATCTGTTTCCTTGCCTTTTCCAGCTTCATAGACCCCTTCCTCCAACTTCAAAGGCAGCAAGGTTAGGCTGAGTCCTTCTCCTACTGACATCTCTCTGGTTCTTTCTTCAAATTCCCTCTTCCACTCTAAAGGAACCTCATGATTCCATTGGGCCCATCTGGATAATCCAGAGTAATCCTACTTTAAATTTTTTTTTTTTTTAATTTTTAAGTTCTGGGGTACATGTGCAGGATGTGCAGGTTTGTTACATAGGTAAATGTGTGCCATGGTAATTTGCTGCACCTATCAACCCGTCACCTAGGTATTAAGCCCAGTGTGCATTAGATATGTTTCCTAATATTCTCCCTCCTCCTACCCTACCCTCCAACAGGCCCCAGTGTGTGTTATTCCCCTCCCTGTGTCCATGTGTTCTCATTGTTCAGCTCCCACTTATAAGTGAGAACATGAGGTGTTTGGTTTTCTGTTCCTTCCTTAGTTTGCTGAGGATAATGGCTTCCAGCTCCATCCATGTCCCTGCAAAGGACATGATCTTGTTCCTTTTTATGGCTGCATAGTATTCCATTGTGTGTAAGATCAGCTGACTAGCATGCTTAATTTCATCTTCAATCTTAATACTGCCATGTAACCTAACACATCCACAGGTTTCCAGAATTAAGACATAGACAACTTTGGGGAGCCATTATTCTGCTTACCACATGGATTTAGTTAATCACCAGGGAGACAAAGTAGATAATAAGCATAAAAGAAACACCCCCCAAAAAACTTATGTGTGTCATGCAACACTAAAGAACATAAAGAATCAAAGAGCTTTATTTTTCATCTAACTCAGATAGATGAAAGGTAAGGGAAAGGGAAACTGACTTCCTACGGTACAATTTAAATTCAGTGCTTGCCCAAGTAGAACGTCCAGCTGTAGGTACGGAGCGAAGGTGTCAGTAAACTGTATTCACACCCAGGGCACCTAAGAGATGTTATTTTTTGAGACTTGCAGTAGATATGCTTTGCACTGTAGAGCCCACATGGGAATTTCCACCTGAGAAACATTTGTTGTTAAGCACTTTTTTTCCCTGTCTTTGCTTCAGATTGTACACCTTTCAGAGACAGGTATCAGTATTATATATAGCTCTTTGCATATTTTGGGGGTTGACTGAGAAACATATTACATTACATGCAACTTGCTGGTCATCCCAAATATTACAGTAACAATAACCACTACAGGTTGGATATCCCGTATCTGAAATGCTCAGGACCAGAAGTGTTTTGAATTTCAAATGTTTTCAGGTTTTGGAATACTTGCATATACATCAGAGTATTTCAGGGGATGGAACCCAAGTCTAAACAAGAAATTCACTTATGTTCCATATACACCTTATACATATAGCCTGAAGGTAATTTTATACAGTATTTTAAATAGTTTTGTGCATGAAGTAAAGGTTTTCTGCATTAAACAGAAAGCAAATGTGTCACTACAGTATCTCAAGCCCATGTGGCCAGTCTTTGGCCACTAGCATCCCTGTCTCTGGATTTCTATGTTACTGATGAGCAATTGTTTTCTTACACTTATTCACACCTAAATACCTGGTAAAAAAAATATGACAAACCATTAATACAATAAAAAAAATGTGTTCAGGATAACTAAGCAGCACAGTAGCATCACCAGATTACTTGTATTTTATCACTATTACCCATAGAGGTATCTGTAGGCCTTTTTGACATTTTCAGCAATATCTTTACAGAGCAGGAGAATAAGCAAAAAGTAATGCATGCAGATCTTGGCTTCATGTGGAACATCATGGGGAGCCTATTGTTGGCATGTCTGGCCGGCATACATGCCATTTTATTAATTGTTCTGGGCAATGCTTACATGAGGGTGTCTGGATAAGGGCAAAATATATATTGCAGCAGGGCCTGAGAGGGTCTTTTTTTTCCCTTGGAGAAGCCAAAAAATCTGTGTGTTGTGCACCTGCATTTTGACGGTGACTCGTCACATGTGATCAGGAGTGAAATTTTCCACTGTCGCATCATATCAACACTCAAAAACTTTCAGATTTTGGAGCATTCAGATTTTGGAGTTTTGGACTCAGAATGCTCAATTTGTATTTTTGTTTTTAATCTAGCAGTAACACTGAGGGCCAAGACTCTATGTTAAATGTTCACCATATATTATCTGATTTAAACATCACAATGATTCTGCAGGGAAGGCCCTGCAGTGGCCATTCTCAACATTGGCTGCACATTAGAGCCCCCTGAGCAGCTCGTGAGACTCCAGAAACCCAGACTGCACCCAGGCAAGTTAATCAGAATCTCTGAGGGTGGGATCCAGACCCCTCATTTTTTAAAGTTTCCAGGATCTTCTATCACACAGCCAGGGTTGAGTCCAGATTCGTCTGATTCCAAGCCCAGACATTCTTGCCTGCTGAGTAAGTACTATCGCCCAGGCCTTTCCCCATCTTTTGCCCCCACTCTCTCACTTGCAGGCCCTGCTCCCCCGTCTTAAATGTATACTTTTTCTAAGAGACAGAGTCCTGCTCCATCACCCAGACTGGAGTGCAGTGGCAAGATCGTGGCTCACTGCAGCCTCAACCTCCCAGGTTCAAGTGATCCTTACTGCCTCAGTCTCCCAAATAGCCAGGACTACTTGTACGAGCCATCATGCCCAGCTAATTAAAGTGTGTGTGTGTGTGTGTGTGTGTGTGTGTGTGTGTGTGTGTGTGTGTGTGTGTGTGTGTGTGATGACAGGGTCTTGCTATGTTCCCCAGGCTGACTTTCAACTCCTGGTTTCAATCAATTCTGCTGACTTAGTCTCTCAAAGTGCTGGGATTACAAGTGTGAGTCACCACATCCAGCGCCATGTAGGCTTTTATTCCCAGTTACATTTTTGCCCACAAAATGAACATTACAAATTTTTGAAGTCCTTAGTATAATACCAATGATAATCTGACATTGTTTCTACTGAAAATAAACATTACTGTTACTGGCATTTTACTTTTGTTTTTATTTGATTTTTTTTTTTAATGGGGGGAGAGAGGTGTCTTTATAAGTAACAGTGATAGTAATTTTGCAATACTAATTTTGATAACTAAGAATGTATCATTTTATATACCAGGAATTTTATGGACTTTGCATATTTTGTGACATTTTTTCGGGGAAGATTCTATTATTAGGAGGAAACTGAGGCTTACTTTCTCCAAAGACACAGGCCTGACATTTAAGCCCAAATCTGTGTAATTTTATTTTATTTTAGAGGCAGGGTCTTACTCTGTTACCCAGGCTAGAATGCAGTGGTGCAATCATAGCTCACTGCAGCCTCAACCTCCTGGGCTCAAGTGATCCTCCACCCTCAGCCTCATCAGTAGCTGGGAGTACAGCTTCATTTTTTTTGTAGACAGGGTCTTGCTATATTGCCCACGCTGGTCTTGAACTCCCTGTCTCAAGCAATACTTCTGGCCTCAAGCAGTCCTCCACCTTAACCTCCCAAAGTGCTAAGACTACAGGCATGAGCCCTCATGCCTAGCCCAGATCCATGTTATGTTAGAATATCAGTTTATAGCTTCTGTTTGATGTATTCTAAACTTGACTGAAAATAAAACTCTCTTGAGAAACTTGTTGCCCTCCTGAAGATTCTGTCTGGAATGGGACTTAGAAATCCGGATTTTTAAGTTTGGTCCTTGGTGTTCCTGGGCTACTCCACCATGCTGCAATATATTGCCTTCAATCAGGGCTTCTCAAACGTTCATGTGCAAGCAAATCACGTGGGGATCTTGTTAAAATGCAGAACCTGATTAAGTAGGTTAGGAGCAGTGCTGAGATTCTGCATCCCTACCTAGTTCCCAGGAGATGTGATGCTGCTGGTCCACAAACCACATTTTGAGTAGCAACTTAGTGCCTGGTAACTAACTTAAGTTTTCTGAGAGCAAAGTTCTGAGAGCACTGTTGATTCTCCACTCATTACAGTGTCTTTTTGTACATTGACTTGCAAAAAAAACTCCTTAGTGTATCTTTGAGGAAACAAACAAGCAAACAAAAAGTCGCTTTTAAGACAATGACATTAATATGAACTCAGTGCTTTAAGTGCATTTTATAAATAGCACAGCAGATAAATTACCTCTTTTAGAAAGAAAATATTTAACCAAGTGTATCTTGTCTCCATTAGACACTAAGCACATCTCTAATTCATTCTTAGATAACAGAGTTCCTTGCCCAAATTAGGTGTTTAAAAAGGCATTTCTTAAAGGAATAAATCATTTTACAAACCTTTGAATTGTTTTTAAATTAGGTCTTAATTTTGTATCCCATATTCTAACACTTAGGTGTCTTTTTAAAGATGCATCTGTGAATTTTCATTCAAAAGTATATATAGACTAAATAACATATGCATCTTAGGTGTAATACATAGATTTTTTAAAGGCAACTAATATGTCTATACAAAATATAAGAAGCAACAGAATACTTTTAAGAGGCTAAAAATAACCTAAACATACCAAAGAAGTAGAGAGAAAATTGAGGGTGTTTTTAACATTTATTTTAAGTTCAGGGGTATGTGCGCAGGTTTGTTACATAGGTAAACTTGTGTCATGGGGGTTTGTTGTACAGATGATTTCATCTCCCAGGTATTAAGCCTAGTACCCATTAGTTATTTTTCTTGATCCTCTTTCTCCTCCCACCCTCCACCCTCTGATAGGTCCCAGTGTGTGTTGTTTCCCTCTCTGTGTCTATGTGTTCTCATTATTTAGCTCCCACTTATAAGTGAGAGCATGTGAGTTGGTTTTTAATTTATTTCCCAGACTTGTGATGCCCATTGTGAAAATGTGTATTATAGGTTTAAAAGAATAAGCGTAATAACAGAAATGTTAAAAGCTAACATTTCTTGAGCACTTCCTATGTGCTAATTTGTACTGATCACTGACTGCTAAGCAGTAAGCCTCCGAAGGGTGCTGTCTGAGCCCTTGTGTAGAGGAGGAAATGGAAAAGTTGAGTGACTGCCCCCACTGGCATGACTGTGATGTGCAAAGCCAGTACTCACCCAGGTTATTCATTCCCAAACTAGAATACCTCTGAGCAAGTTTTCTTTGCACTAGAATAAAGCAGATGGATTAATGTTTGCTAGAAAAGCTACCAGACATTGATAGAGAGCCAAGTTTGAAATGGAAAATTTGTCTTAGCCTTCTAGTGTTAACTGGTATGATATCCCCTTGTTTTGAGACAAGGCTTGTTCTGGAAGTGTTGCAGCTATTTTCTTCTACAGCTCTGTCTATCAATCCCTTCCTCTTTCCCTCCCTTGCAGCACCAACACATTCACCATCATCACCTTTTATCTCTTAGGTCTTGATGGCTTCCACGTTTTAGGATATCTGATGGTTCTTCAATGTCACTTATTGTATTTTCCACTGGGTACCATCTTCTCTAGCCTCAGATAAGAATTAAAGTTCTCTCATAAGGCTAGTTTGAAAAGCTGAATCTATGAGACAAAGTAAAATTTTGTCCAAAGTATCCATCCATAATGATGGATATTCTAAATAAAGAAGAGTATATGACACCACCACCAATTTTTTTTTAATCAAAAGCAAGGTTGACTCTTGATATTCCTAGAATAAAGGCTTTTATAACAGACCATAAACGACCTTAATTTAAAGCAGGTGTATAAAATACAAAATGGTATTTAAAGAGGTGTAGAGATATTAATTAAAATAGGCTTGCTGAAATGCCAGGGATATCATCACTTCTGAAAATTGAATTAAGCCCTGAATGTCAATGGTGAATTAACATGAATAGACTTATGTATCCCTGTCCAAATATATTTTATCCACAAGCCATGTAATACACGATGATTAACCAGAGGTTATGGATTCTAGCTGAAACCCAATCAAATTCTTCAGAATCCTAATTGAGGAATGCATTCAGGTCAAAGAATATTAACAGAAAAGCCTCTGTCATTTAAAGGGCAAGCAGAGCCAGTGCTCAAAAAAGTGTTCAAAATTTTGCTTAATTGTTCTCTTCTTGAGCTATTGTTCCTGATGATTTAGAAAACCTGTGTGCTGCAAGTTAAACTGCTTTAATTACAGTGATGTCAAATGTGTAAGCCTTTCTATTTAAAGGGAGTTTAATTTCTGTGGCTTATGAAAGAGAACCGAAAGCATAGTTAAAAGTAGATATGTGACCGGGCGCGGTGGCTCAAGCCTGTAATCCCAGCACTTTGGGAGGCCGAGATGGGCGGATCACGAGGTCAGGAGATCGAGACCATCCTGGCTAACACGGTGAAACGCCGTCTCTACTAAAAACTACAAAAAACTAGCCAGGAGAGGTGGCGGCGCCTGTAGTCCCAGCTACCCGGGAGGCTGAGGCAGGAGAAGGGCGTGAACCCGGGAGGCGGAGCTTGCAGTGAGCTGAGATCTGGCCACTGCACTCCAGCCTGGGCGACAGAGCGAGGCTCCGTCTCAAAAAAAAAAAAAAAAAAAAAAAAAGTAGCTATGTTAGTTGAGAACGTTCCTGTTCTTACCAAGAAATAAAATTTTCCTAAATGCATGTTTGAAGGAGAGCTGGCATTCAGAGGTGTGCTGCAGTTGAAGCTTCTCTGGTAGAAGCCCAGCATTTTGTTTGTCTGTTTTTTTTTTTTTTTTTGTCCTCAGCATGGCTTACTTTTGTAAAGCCCCAGATATATAAAACTCATTGTTAAAGTATTACATGGTTTGTACAGCAGGATGATTTGCATTATATTAAGGACACCGAAACACAGAAAATGAAACGTCTACTGTGTATGAAAAACAGGACAAATGCTCTAGCAAAAATAAATTCAATTTTCTCTCAAAGTTAGCACACTTGTTATTTAAAGAAATGCACCAGGAAACAAATACAAGATTTTCTTTTCTTTTTTCTCATTGACTTTCACTCTCTCTTAATGGCATCTATGACTAAAAATACATCTCAGGTATCAAGTACTCCTCTTTTATATACATCCCTCTAAATCTATGGCTAAGTTCAATGTTTAAGGTTGTCAAAGTGGCTCCTGTCCAAAATCAGGTTAACATTTGCACTTTGCCTAAAGTGGGACTCCTAGATGCAATTCAAACGACCTTTCTGGTAATCCCAGGGTGTGGGTTTTAGCATCACTAGCTGGCTCCAAATGGGCCACTGCTCTCTCTACAAAGAGGAGGGAGCCTTCAACACAGAGGCCATGCTTGTCAATTCAGCTGTGTCTAAATACACAGATTAGTGTTCCTCTCAGTCCCTAGACCAGCAACATCAGCGTCCCTTGGGAACTTGTTAGAAATGCAGAATCTCAGGCCTCGCCTCACTGAATCAGCACCTGTGGGGTTGGACCCAGCAATGTGTGTGTGTGTGTGTGTGTGAGTGTGTGTTTTAATTTATTTTATTTTATTATTATTATACTTTAAGTTCTAGGGTACATGTGCATAACGTGCAGGTTTGTTACATATGTATACTTGTGCCATGTTGGTGTGCTGCACCCATCAACTCGTCAGCACCCATCAACTTGTCAACTCGTCAGCACCCATCAACTCGTCATTTACATCAGGTATAACTCCCAGTGCAATCCCTCTCCCCTCCCCTCTCCCCATGATAGGCCCCCGTGTGTGATGTTCCCCTTCCCGAGTCCAAGTGATCTCATTGTTCAGTTCCCACCTATGAGTGAGAACATGTGGTGTTTGGTTTTCTCTTCTTGTGATAGTTTGCTAAGAATGATGGTTTCCAGCTGCATCCATGTCCCTACAAAGGACACGAACTCATCGTTTTTTATGGCTGCATAGTATTTCATGGTTTATATGTGCCACATTTTCTTAATCCAGTCTGTCACTGATGGACATTTGGGTTGATTCCAAGTCTTTGCTACTGTGAATAGTACCGCAATAAACATACGTGTGCATTTGTCTTTATAGCAGCATGATTTATAATCCCATACCCAAAGGATTATAAATCAGCAATGTGTGTTTTAACAAATCCTCCAGGTAATTCTGATGCACAACTAAGTTTGAGAACCGCTTTTGTAAATTTGTGTTTCAACTTGACACTAACCAATAATTCTACCACTTAACATTAACAGCTTTCAATCTGATGATCCTTCGTGTTGGACAGATCAAAGTGGGCGATTTCAACTGCTTAATGGGTACAGAATTTTGTTTTGGGGTGTTAATAGTATTTTGGAACTAGATAGAGGTGGTGGTTGCACAGCCTTGTGAATGTACTAAATGCCACTGGATTCTTCGTTTTTAACAATGATTACTTTTGGCTGGGCGCTGTGGTTCACACCTGTAATCCCAGCATTTTGGGAGGCTGAGGCAGGTGTATCATATGAGGCCAGGAGTTCGAGGTCAACCTGGCCAACGTGGTGAAACTCTGTCTCTATTAAAAATACAAAAATTAGCTAGGTATGGTAGCACGTGCCTGTAATCCTAGCTACTTGGGTGGCTGAGGCATGAGAATCCCCTGAACCCGGGAAGCGGAGGTTGCAGTGAGCCAAGATCACACCACTGCACTCCAGCCTGAGTGACAGAGTGAGGCCCTCTCTCAGAAAAAAAATGGTTACTTTGATCTTTTGTGTTGTGTAAATTTCACCTTGTTTTAAAAAATACGTAATATAAACAAAACTCAAGTGTTTTAGACATGCCAGTCTAAAGAAATTTGCAGATTAAACAATTTCCAATTCTTAATCATTCTTTTTTGAGTATGTCCTAATTCTTTTTTTACACATATGATATGATTCATTCTAATTACACAATTATTAAGGTTTCCCAAGTAAATACATAAAACAGAGTATCTATAAAGCTGTGATTTGAGTGCTTTTCATGGAAAGTTTCTCATTAGAATTTCTTGATCAGCCAAACAACAGTTTTCAACTACAAGCAAAGCAAGGGAAAGCATTATTTGGTTGTCTGTCATTGTTAGGGTGAGGACTATAAAAGAGGCAGGAAGAGTAAAAACCAGGCTTTTAAAATTAAATTTCAGGCAATATCTTATATTACCTCCACCCTCATGTTGGGCAATTCAAGAGGTCAATTCACATTGTATTGTATGAATAGAATTTTATTTCTTATGAAATGTAATATAGAATATTTTATTTTATAATATGATCTGAGGATGCCTCCTGGAATTGTGCAACACTAAGGTCTTGGGTGTTGTCCTTTCTGGGTAGAGGATTTGTTAGCTACTGAGCGTATTTGTTATAAATATCACTGGGGATTTTTTTAAGTAAATTTATTTTTTAAAAAACCCTGATCCTATGAAGTTTCACTAAATGTAAAAAATATAACCAATTAAGGCTTGAAGTAACATTTTACTTTACTATATAACCCTGTAACTTCCCCCCACACACATCTGTTATAGACATAACACATTAGTATATATTACTATAATACATAATATATTACTATATAGAATACTGGAAATATCATAAAATGCATGAAAAATACAATTTCCCACACTCTCAGAACTGAGAAGTAAAATCTCTTGTATCTTGAGAGAGTATATATGTATGTGTGAACACATATCACACATATATAGAGCACAGTTAATAACATAACAGCATATTCCATTTTAAAACCTATTTTCCCTTACCATATCAGATTTTTTTTCTTAACAAGAGGTATTCTTCTACAATATAAATATAATTTTAAGGCTGTATAGTATTTCCATCTATATACTTAGTTAACTTGATTAATTTTGAATTCCTCATAATTGAACATACTTATTACCTCATTTTTCTTTAAAATATAACATCCTTACACCAATATTTTGTGCTTTTGCTGAATATTTTTCAAACATATTGATTTGCAGTATCTCTGTTTATACTAGAAACATCAACCTTTCTCTTTGTCAAATTGTTCTTCCAGTTTATTGTATTTTTGTTAATTTTGATTTTAACATTTATTTTATGTTTCATGTTTTCTTTTTTTTTTTAAGCGCTCTTTCTTTTTTAAAAAACAGACTCAGGGGTACATGTGTAGATTTGTTACATGGATAAGTTTCATAATGCTGAGGTTTAGGCTTCTAGTGTACCCACCACCCAAAAAGTGAATATCATATCAATGTTGAAAACAGGTAATTTTTCAACATTCACTCTCCTCTCATCCTCCCCACATTAGGAGTCCCCAGTGTCTATTATGGTCATCTTTCTGTCCATGTGTACCCATGGCTTAGCTCTCACTTGTAAGTGAGAACATGTGGTATATGATTTTCTGTTTCTGAGTTAGTTCTTTTAGGATAATGGCCTCCAGCTTCATCCATTTTGCTGCATAAGACATGATTTCATGATTTTCATGACTGTGTAGTATTCTATAGTGCACATATAGCACATTTCCTTTATTCAGTCATCCATTGATGGGCACTTGGCTTGATTCCATGACTTGGCTACTTAAACATTTTATGTTCAGTGTTCTCTTTCATAGTGTTGCTTTCCTGTTCCAATAATATATACAAATTTTCCTATAGTTTCATCATTGTGGTTTTGTTGTTTACATTTAACTCTTTATTTGAACATCAATGTGATTTGTGAGATAGTAAAAAGATCTAAGTTAATTTTTCCAAATAATTAAAATTTTTAATCACTTATTAAATAACACAGTACTTTCTCCATGGACTTGCAAAATAAGTTTATCCAACTAGGTGCATAAACAGAGCAAGTTATTTAACCTCTCTGTGCCTTCATTTCCTCCTCTAAAAGAAGAAAGACAGTAACAGCATCTCCCTCGAAAGGCCAAAAAAAAAAAAAAAAAAAAATCCACAAGGTGCCTGACACAGAATAAACTTGATCAATATTATACGACTACCACTAGTATGATCACAATTATTATTAGTGCCCTATCTACCCAACTCGATATGGTAGTGTCTTTTTTAGGATATTTACAATTATATTCGTAAGTGAGATGGCCCATGTTGTCTGTTCTTACATCAACTCTGTCAGGCTTTGAATGAGGGACTTGATGTTTTCATAAAATTAAAAAGTTCTACATCTATTTATTTTATTACTAAATGTAGAATTTATCCTTGTTGTGATAGACTGACAGAATTCCTCTCAAACCTTTATAAGCCCTGAACATTTCTTTAAGACAACACTTTGAAAAGTATTTCAAGATTTTTCTTAATTTTTGATCTGTTGTTAAAAATTTCCCTTGCTTTTGGATCAGTTTTGCTAATTGCTGTTATTCTAGAATGAATTGTTGGGGGGCATGCCTAAAAGTGGACACTCATAAGGGAGTTGTTCTAATGGTTTAAGCAGGAGATGGTTCCCAATTCTAAATCCATAGCTTTCCCTAATATCAGGCTTGATAAATAACAACACAGTATCCCCCATTTATAATGCCAAAACCGGGGAATTATCCTGAATTTATTTCTTTCCCTCAGTACCATCTACCACAGTCCCACATCCCATTCCTCACCAAGGCCTATTGCATCCATATCCAAATTACATCCAAGGCATCCACTTCTCTCCATCTCCGTAGACCTCGCATTAGTCCAACCTCCATGAAATAGACTCAATTGAAATAGCCTCTTAATTGGCTTCCTGCCTCCAGTTTTGCACATGGCAGACAAAGTGATCTTACAAAAATATAAATTAAATCATTTCACTCCCCTACATTAAACCTAACAGACTTCTTTTGTGTTTCAAATAGAAATCTAAACTCCATTTCTCTAAGAGCTCTTGTGAGTTGGCCTAGAATTTGCCCTTTGCCCCAACCACCTCATCACAGATCACTGTGCTGCTCTCTTGCTATGTTCCAGCCTCTCTGGACTCTGTGTTCCCGGAGCAAGTCAATCCATTCCCACCCCAGGGTATCAGCACCTCCTGGAACTTTCTTCTCTTCTCCAGACTTTGGTGTAACCCCTTTTTCTTTTATCTAATGTTCCTACCCCAATCCACTCATTATTTTACCTTACCCCATTTTATTTTCTTCATTGACTTCTTCTCTGAAATGCTCTTGTTCATTACAGTTATTTGTTTATTGTTCTTCTACCTGTAAGCATTATATGTGTTATTTACATGTGCCTGACACATATTTTGCCTTCATTAAATATGTATTGAATGAATGAGTGAGTGAATGAATGGATATAGTCAGGATGATTTTAAAAATGAATAGATTGAGAAATTTAAGAATTAGAATTTGTAAAAGTTGGATGTAAAAATCATCCCCCAAACTGATGAGCATATGAGGTAATGCTCATGTTAAATAGCTTGATTTAGCCATTCCACAGTGAATACATATATCAAAGCATCATGTTGTACACCATGTATATATATACAATTTTTACTCGTCCAATAATTTTTTTAATGACTAGAACATATAGGGAGCTGGGAGTGTGCTCTATCTCTGTGTACTTGGGTGTCGTTACAGGATGTGTAAAATGTAAAGATCATCAAGTTGTATACTTAAAATTAATGTATTCTGTGCTCTTTAATGCATGCATGTTATTTCTTTAAAAATAAACCCATAAATACATGTTTAAAATAGCTGGAGAGAGCACCAAATTTAAATCATATGTGTAATTTAAAAGCTTCCATTTTTACATAGTCTAGGACCTAGTATCACATGCAAATTTAAAATTTCTTTGAAAATGAGCTTTGGGATTCTGTAAAGATTTTGGGCTCTACCATGTGGTTGATAAACATAATTACTCTCTTTACTCAGTGTTCTAAATGGACTTTAAAATGAGCTGGAAATCAACTCTGGCTTCAAGGAAAAGGGTATACCCACAGGGCAAACTTGTTTTGCCTTAAAACATACTTTATCATGTAATGTCCCATTCCTCACCCAAATTAGATAGCTTTACATTATCATGTGACATCTGTTAAATAATTCAAATAAGAAAATAGTTCCTGATATTTAGATAAGGATACTTAGATTTATAGGGTATCTTCCTGCATAAGACACTAATGCCTTTTATAAAATGTTTCATAAATGTATTCTATGAAAGCACAAATATGAGTCAGTTGGCATAGCAACATGCACAGTGTAGCAACTCAAACGTTTTCTGAAGAAATAAATGAAGGAATGAGGATAAGAAATACAAATATTAGAGGTAATTTTTTGGGTTCCAGACAGAGCTTTATTTTAATTACAGTTTCTTAAATTTGAATGAATTCACTATTTTACCATAATCAGAAGACTGCAGCAATCATCAATTGCACAACAGCAATGGCCTCTGTAATTTGGCACTATTAACTCCTGAATGTATTGAGATGTATAAATACAAGCATCTTAATCTTTTAAATATACCCTAGCAAACTGGCCCTAGCATCCCTAGGGCTTTCAGAGCTAAGGGGAAGTTAAATGCCCTTCTCTTATTCCCTGCCAAAATAAGAAAAACTTTATTGATTTGAAAGTGTTAATTTCCTTCAACTTTTCATATATGCAGTACGCATGTCAACAGAGCAAAAATAGTCTTAGCTATTGGAGATGAGGCTACAGATTTTATTAGGTTGGTGCAAAAGCAGTTGCGGTTTTTGCCATTACTTTCAATGGCAGAAGTTGCAATTACTTTTGCACCAACCTAATAGATTGACTTATGTCATAACTATACATTTCCCAAAAATACAAGACATGGTTCAAACATTAATATTTGTGACTTAGAGCATCTGAATGAGGAGATTAAAAGTTTGAAAATGCTCCAGCAGTTGGATGAGGCAAGAATAGTGAGGTACAGTTCAAGAGAGTTAAGAATTAAAAGTCATTATGCCAAGCTAAATGTGTCCTTCGAAAGCTGTGCATGTTGTAACTGCTGACTCCAACGCATCTGTCTAGTCAGTCTCTGCTGTTTTAACCATCTTTTTTCTCTTCAATTTACCACCTATTATTAGGCCAAGAAAACTTGAGCATCTGTCAAGAGTAAAAATATTTTGAAGTTTTCTTCAAACACACTGAATTCCATGATTTACACATGGTTCTTTTTTTTAAGAGATGGAAGTCGTGCTGTGTCACCCAGGCTTAAGTGAAGTGGTGTGATCATAGTTCACTGAAATCTCAATCTCCTGGGCTCAAGCAATCCTCCTTCCTCATCCCACCAAGTAGGTGGTCAGCCACCTACAGGTGTCTGACCACTATGGCCAGCCTCATACATGTGTTCTGAAGCAATGGTTTTCAAACCATGGTATACACATCACAAAGGGTGCACAGGTACTTTGGGGTGAATATCTGTATTTGCACACCAATAAATTAACCCTTCTAATGTGAACAATTCAGTGGTTTTTAGTATATTCAGTATATTCATAGATGTGAAATGAGCATCAGTATATAATTTTAGAATATTTTCATCACTCCAAAAAGAAACCCCCACCCATTAATAAGCACTCTTCCTTCCTTCCTCTTCCCAGACCCTGGTAACCATTTATCTTTGTGTCTCTATGTGTTTAACTATTCTAGAAATTTCATATAAATGGAATCATATAATATTATGTTGGTGCAAAAGTAATTGCTGTTTTTGCTCATGAAAGTAATGGCCAAAACTGCAATTACTTTTATACCAACGTAATACCTGGTATGTAGTGACTGGCTTCTTTCACTTAGCATAATGTTTTCAAGGTTAATCCATGTTGTAGCATATAACAGTACTTCATTGCTGTTAATTGTCAGATAGTACTCAATTGCATGTATATATCATATTTGATTTTCCATTCATCAGTTGATAGACATTTGGCTTGTTTTTACTTTTTGGCTATTATGAAAAATGCTGCCATGAACTTTCAAATATGAGTTTTTGTGTGAACATGTTTTCATTTCTCGTAGGTATATACCTAAGAGCGTAATTGCTGGGTCATATGATGGCTGTGTTTAACATTTTAAGGAATTGCAAACTGTTTTCCAAATTGGCTGTGACATTTTACCTGCCCACCAGCAGTTTATTTGATAAATTCCTTTCAGGTAGAATTCGTAAATATTTTCTTCCATTCTCTTGGTTGTCTTTTTACTTTCTTGATAGTGTCCTTTGTAGCACGAAGTTTTTGTTTTTTATAAAGTTCAATTTATCTATATTTTCTTTTGTTACTTGTCCTCTTGGTTATGTAAGAAACCATTGCCTAACCCAAGATCTCAATGACTTATACCTAGGTTTTTTCTAAGATCTTTAGAGTTTTAGCTCTTACATTTAGGTCTATGATAAATTTCAAGTTGATTTTTGCATATAGTGTGAGGTAAGGGTCCCAGCTCATTATGATAGTGATGAGAAGTTTTATTTTAAATAAACATATTCTCTGCTACCAGATCATTAGAAGCTTGAGGGCAAAGACTGTGCCACATTCATAAACATAACCCTGGTATAGAAAATGGCAATAAAGGCATAAAGATTGTTGAATGAATAAAAAACACAAATGAAAAAGTATGTTTATGGTATCGGTAGAGCTCCTAGAACATTCATTTGCATATAGGTGAATCAATTATTGTAGGAAAGGTCGCTTCAGTAAACGTTCAGAGTTTTCCTGGGATTCTATGACATAAAGATCCACAAGTCAGCTTTGGAGAAGGCAGCTCTCAAGCCCTCATCTTTGCCGTCCATTGGATGGAGGAAGGGTGGCATAGCAACAATGGTTGTTTCACTGCTCAACCCAACTCCCTGTAGTAAAATTCTAGAGGTTTCGCCAGGAAGTCCAACTACACTCTGGTTTACATATTCCAGAGGGATTAAATGTCCTGTGCTCCTCCATAGGTGCATTGGATTATTGTGCATCCACTAAACCCCATAGATCTGTAGATTACCTTAGACCCTTCTGCCCCAGTTACTGATTGAGCCACATGTATCAGGTTGTCTAGGTCTCCATAGCCTCTCCTGTGCTCTTGAGAGTTTAAAGCCCCTTCCCTAGCAGAGCTTCATTACACAAAAATGGAACTACCAGCCTAATTAATGACACAGCCATACTTCTTTCTATAAAAAGGACATTTTCTGAAGTCAAATACTCTACCCCTGAGCTATACCCACAAGAAGGACATTTTCTGAGACAATCTGAAGAAAGTCACCATCTCTTAATGACTTTTCAGGAAGAATTTGGGGTTCTAACTAGATAACCAGATTTAAGTGTTACCCTCAGACATGGCCCAGCTTAACACACAAGTGAGCAGAGACAGATCTGGATGTGAGATGTGTGAGTGGGTACAAGTCCATTCTATTTGCTTTATATCTAACGATAAAGCAATAGAGCTTGGAACTGTGGATACTGGCTCTATTGCATACATGAAATGTCTAAATGCTTGTCTCTTTATCTAAAAGAAAAAATAATATGTTGAAAGGCCCCACAAGAAGTGCCTAATACCGTCCAATACCATGCTAAATTTGTAATTTCTTCTATGTATAAGGAACTGTGTGCCACACACTTAGCCTAAACAGCAGTCATATAAAATGACATCAATGACCACAACTATCAATTATGATATTTTCATTCAAGTGCTCAGGTATTAGAGCATAACAATTGCAGAGCTGCTTTAGGGTTTTCTGGGGGTGATGAGTTTAACAATGGACAACATTTGGGTACTGAACTCCAGGGATATTAGCCATGTCTGTTTAGCATGCCTGTGTGTATTATGAAAACCTCACAATGGGAAATTCAGAATATGGTCTAATAGGTGGCTCCCTTCTGTGCTAATATCTAACTTTCAATCCATATCATAAGATTCTTATAAAAGGTTTAGCATTTGTAAGTCTCGATGTATAGATTGAAAAGAAACTATCACCACAAGTTCCCTGAAAACTTGATTCTCAGTTGTTTTGAAAAATGATTTTATTTTTATATTTTTCTCAATATTATAGTAAGGAAATGAGTTCATGGATCTTATAAACATTTATAAAGTATATAACATGATGAAGAGAAAATAAATTCCTGTAAATGGAATATTTTTATAATATCAAGGTAAGGAAAGCTTTTTTATACATGGCAATAAATCAGAAAAATTATAGTGAAAATATTGATAGAACTAAATATCAAAAAATTAAATTTCTATAGGAGAAAATACCACATCATTTGGCATTAAACCAAATGATACATTTGAAAGAAATATTACAACATATGTATCAGGCAAAGGGTCAATAAACACTTAAACAGCCCCAAAAAAAGCTGCTTATAAATCAATAAGAAAATAAAGAACATCCTACTTGAATAGGGGGATTATAGCCTTAACAAACTCTTTCTACTCTAAAAGACATGTGAATGCCCAATAAATAAGAATAGATATTTCCCATAACTAGTCATTTTAAAACACAAATAAAAATAGTAACAAGATACTCTATTTTTTCAGCAGACTATCAAAGATGAAAAAAATTGTCAATAAACTATGTAGGTGATCTCATATGCTATAGGTATCGTAAATTGAAATATCAATACCTTTGGCCCTGCAATTACATACCAGGAATTTATCCTAAGTAAATTATCATTCAAGTATTCAATTATATATGTATGCATACACTATATATATATATACACACACACAGATGCTCACTGAAGCATTGTTTATTATAATAAAACCTGTCCAGTGATGAGAAATGTGTTAAATATATTATGGTGCATCTATATAGTAGAATACTACAGAACCAAATTAAGAGGGAAATATATTTCTATATTTATAAATATTTTATCGGTATATCAGTAAGCAGTCAAGTTACAAATAAGTATGTTTACTCTGATTCTATTTATGTAAAATTGTGTGTGTGTGTGTGTGTGTGTGTGTGTGTGTATGTATGTCCATGTAGAGAAATGTCTAGAACTGCACCATTCAACTTGGTAGACACTGGCCTCATATTGCTACTTAAATCTGAATTAATTTAAATTCAACCAAATTAAAAATTGCATTAGCCACATTTCAAGTATTCAATAGCCATGTGTAGCTAGTGGCTACCATATTGGATCGCTCATATTTGGAATAGTCCCAGCATCACCAAAAATTTCTGTTGACAGCACTGGTCTGGAAACATGTTCTCCACCATGTTTTTAATGGTTGCTTCTGGCTAGTGGGATCTGGAGTTAATTTCATTTAATTTTCTAAATTGCTTGAACTTTTTATGAGCATGCAATAAATTCATATTCAGAAGCTTCTTTCATCTGAAAAAAAATCACCTATGATTCCACCGTGTAGCATTGTTAATATTACATTGTATTTCCTTGCAGTCTTTGTTCTAAATGCTCATAGTTGCACAGAATTAAAATATGTAAAGTTTTTAATGTTGTATTTATATCTAATACACCATAAGCATTGTATCTTATTCTTTAAAACTCTTCATAAACATTACTTTAAAAAGCTGTATACTATTCTGTCTAATGTCCTTAAATGATTTTTGTTATATATGTTCCCTTGAATATACTAAAATATTTAAGAATTTCGCAAATTAGTTGGGTTTGGGAAAATCAAATTTATAGGGAAGACAGTGATTTATACTTCTTTTGTTTTATGTAGAGGACCATCTAATATATCATGCTTTGGAGATGCTTTTTTTGTTCCAAATCACTATTCAAAACCACCTTCGCAATACATAATAGCTTTAGAAATCAATGTTTTTGATAAAGTGCCTTTATTTTCAAGTATCCACTTTCCCTACTGAATGCAACAATGCACAAAAATCTTTGTTACTATCCATCTTCTGAGGAGATTTATACAAAATGTGTCACCTCTCTTTGAGTCTCTTTAGAAACCATTCTTTGATGAACATACTTTATTTGGCTCTTCTGGACAACATTTTGATAAATATAAAATGACTTTAACACAAGAATCAAAGGTAAAAAAAAAAAATTCAGGATTAAAGAACAATGACCTGAAATGCATGGAAGAGGAGAATGTGTAACAAATCTACTTGACATCTTGCTCTGCAAGTTGCTTTTGCTGAATTTGAACTTCTATCCGGAATAAAACTGAAATCAGGGGCTTTGTGTTCTATACCATACCCTGGTACATAAAACCTTTCCAATTAGATTTATGTTCGGCAAGGAGGGATGGCCCCAAAGGCACCTCGGACTTTGCATATCAAAAACCAAACTCATAATCATAATCATACCCTCTACTCCTCCTCAACAGCGTCCTTCTCCAGGTCTCCCTGCCACTCTTAACTACAGCTCCTTTCTCTCAGTTATGCAGTTCAGAAACTGGAGGTTATTACTGGCATCTCCATTTCTTCAACCCCACTGAATCCAACATCAAGTCAAGCTGATTTTGCCTCTTACATATCTCTCCAAATCTGTCCCCCACATTCTAGCAAGTCACGTTCCATCCTTCCCCTGTTTAAAGCCATTTGGTGGCTTCCTCTTGCTTGAGGGCTTAAAATGCCTTGACAAGAACAAACCTTACCTCCTTGCAGAATCTGGCTCCCTACCTATCCATCTTCATTTCACCCAACCTTCTCTACTAGCTTTTAATTTTCTCATCCTTGCTTCTCTTCCTCCTACCACAAGAAATTTGCATAACATGCTATTCCACTGCCTGAAGTACTTCCTACTATCTCCTCCTTCATCTAAGACTCTTCTCCATCTTTCAAATTTCAGCTCATCATATGCTTGTTTAGGGAAGCCCTCTCTGATTTCATTAATTATGTTAGACTCACCTACTAAACTCTTTTGCACACATTAATGAGGCTGTTTGATTAATTTAATGCCCGTTTCTTCGCCAGAATGTAAGCACCACCAGGGTGTAAGTGTCTGTTTTTGTTCACTGGTATAGCTCCATTAACTAGTACAATGACAGATAAATAGTAGGTGCTCAATAAATATTTGTTTACTGGATGAATAAGGACCATGAGGCAGATGCCCCCAAGCACAAGGAAAATGCTGAATCTTCTACGAAAGAGTCTTGGAGCATTGGTCAACAGCAGAGCCTCTCTAAAGAAACAGATTCCCCCATGAGGAGAAAGCTGCATAAGTCATCAAACTTTATAGTGAAATATCCTAATTACATTTCCCTTTGAGTTGGACTGTACTGTATGTACTGCACACAGTATTCCCCAAGAATGGTCTATATCTGAGATATGGAGCCCAGGAGACGAGGCCCAACAGAACCATTCTTGGGGAATACTCAGAGTGGATTCTATTTATGTATCTCAGAGAAGGCCTAAGGAGCGAGATCTTGAAAGCATTCATGATGCAATCTCCTGCTAGGAAGAAGAAAGCCAGATGGGAGCTAAAAATTGATGCCACTAAGAGATTTGGAGCAATGCTGTTCAAACTGAGGCCTTTTCCTGTTTCCTAGAAGCATAGAGTCGTCCTTCTACTAAGTTTTATGACTTATAGACCACCTCTAAATGTGACTGGCAGTGTGCTGAAGTCGGCTTGTACCAGTTCATGAGAGCCAATTGTTAAATATTTGCTAAATTTGCTACAGATTGATACACACAGCCATTATGATTAATTAAATAATTTAAACCTAAAGCTAAGTAAATTATATTAAAAATGCGGGTAAAGAATACTCAAAACTCATCACTTTCTAATTATTTTATTAAATGTTATGATTAAGTATGATTTTGAGGCTATTTATAGTCTTGTAGCTGTATGGTGAAATAGTATGCTACTGGCAGATCTTTTTCTAATTCTGAATTCAGTGAGATCATCAGGGTGGCTTGAAACTGGCTGTGTTGTGAGTATTTATACCATGGAAAACAGTAAATGCTAACATTTGGGAATTTTGAGGGTTTTCTTGCTGTTGTTGTTGTTTCGGGGTTTTTGGTTTTGTTATTTTTTGTTTGTTTTGATTTGTTAAAAGCCTGTTGTTAAACATTTACCAGCATACCACAAGAGGCAACCAATTCATGGCCCAGTGTAATCTGTCTTTTTGTACTTCATTGTTGAAATTACCTAACAATACTAGGAAATCTTAGGCTGAAGTGGAATTGTGAATCAATCTTCCTATCGTCTAAACCACATTTCTTCTAAACTACATTTCACAAAAAGGTATTGGGTGGGACTAGTTCAAGAAAAAAAGAGAGTACATATATACATATACATATATATATATATATATATATATATATATTTTAATCCCACATCATATACTGCTATTTTTTGAGTACCTAATAGTGAAGATCTTTATATCCCTGTGTTTCTGAAGGTATAATATATTATTGATTTTTATGTATTATAGAATATGATTAACCCATGTGTATCTAGAGTAACAAAAAAGATATATAAATAAATCAAAGGAAATAAACCTTAAAATCAAATAATATTTACTCTTAGAATATTTTTATAACTTTCAGCAAATATATATTCACATCTATATTTAGCTTTATAGATCAATTACCCATTTACTTTAAACTCCTTCAGTTACCTGTAGTGAATTGGTGGGAAATTTTCTCGCTCCTTTTAACTCCTACAATCATTTATAATTTTAAAAAGAAAAAGATAAGTAACAATTAACATTTATTTCACTGCATTTTTTCATGACATTCTTAAAATAAGTAATCATGTCAGTCTCCGCAAAAATACATTAATACTTTATGTACATGTGATACCTTAGAGTTTGAGGCTTTAATTTTGATCACCACTCTAATGATATAAGGTGAACAGACATTGCTATTATCATCCACCTTGGGTGGAAACTAGTTAATGATTTGAGAATATGAGTTGCCTAATTTACAAAGCTAGTTAAATGGAAGAACCAGAAACGGAAAAGATCTAGAAATGACTTGTTCTTTAGCACTCTTTAAATTAAGCTTTCCATGGAAAAATGAATTAAGGGAAAAACAAAATTAAAATGCAAATGTTTAGAATATAGGCAGTCAAATATACACAAACCATGAATGTATACCTAAATGTGCACACAAATATACATACTGATCGACAAATCTCAAAGTAAGTAAATGGATATACATAGGTATGCTAAAATGTTTTGGTCTCTGTAAGAGATTAAGTTATTCAGTATGTTCCCCCCGTAATGTGTTTCATTTTCATTTGTAGAACTTTTCAGTGTCTGGTTCTTCCATTTAACTAGCTTTGAAAATTAGGCAACTTGTATTCCCTGAGTTTCAACTTAGTCTTCCCTCAAGGTGGATAATAATAGCAATGCCTGGTCGCCTTACATTAGTGCGGTGATCAAAATCAAATCTGCAAACTCTAATGTGTCACATATACATAAAGAATATATTTTTGTGGTGACTGACTTGATTGATTACTTATTTTAAGTATGCCACCAGCTATTAATTTTTTTCAAGTACTCACAGCTTGTTATGTGTGGCTCTGAGCTCTTAACATGTAATGATTCATTTATTTCCTATAATAACCTTTTTAAGGGGACACTACTATTATCCTCATCCCACAGTTTGGAAAACAGAGGCACAGAATGATTAACAAAACTTTTTAAGGTCACATTGCTTCAAACGACAGAGCCAGAACTCAAAGCCAAACGCAATGCAGGCTGTCTGGTCAGGCAGGGTGGCTCACACTTGCAATCCTAACATTTTGGGAGGCAGAGACCAACAGATCACTTGAGGCCAGGAGTTTGAGACCAGCCTGGCCAACATAGCAAAAACTCATCTCTATTAAAAATACAAAAATTAGCCAGGTGTGGTGGTGCACACCAGTGGTCCCAGCTATTTGGGGGCTGAGGCATAAGAATCACATAAGCCCAGGAGGTAGAGGCTGCAGGGAACTCAGATTGCACCACTGCACTCCAGCCCTGGGTGACAGAGCAACTCCGTCCCCCACCCCCACCAAAACAAAAAAAAAAAAAAAAAGAAAGAAAAGAAATAGAATACAGGCTGTCTGCTGTTTTCCTCTTTCCTCCACGTGTCAAAAACCCACAGCATAGATGATGGATTTTCTTAATAAAGGAACATTGTGTTTGTCGTTATTAATGAATTGTCCTCCTCCTTTTTTGATATGTTTGATTTTAAATTATGCTCTGAGATTCTAGAAGCCCCTTTGGCACATCTAACTATAGCAAAGTACCATGGAAGGAAGCAGATATCTTTACAAAATAGGAAAACTTAAATCTCACCAATAAAGAACTCATCAACTAGGGAGATGCTGCGGACTATTGACCTCGGATGAAAGTTGAAGGGAAATATAATGCTTTCCATGCTCTGTGGGGGGTTTAAACAGGAAGGCACATAGGATCCTAACTGTCTGCTTTGCACACACCGTCACCGCTCAGGGCATGTGGATTTTTATGCGTTGCAGTGGTAAGGGCTCTGCATACAAATTTGCTGGCAGACAGGTGGTAGCATATGTCAAAAAGACTGGGGGGATAGTTTAAAACATGGCTGACAACCTGTCTATACTTTAGAATTTTTAAGTTTGACAAATACTGACTCCATGAGGAGGAAAAAGCTAACTACTTTTTCCATTGACTAGTTTTCAAATTGCTATATTTCATGCACTTTTATTTTCAGCAGGGATGATTGTACAAATAATGATTAAAATTGACCATTTAGCTTCGACTCTTTCCTAGGAAGGCAAGTACTTCCATGAGACCACCTTTCTTTCCTATTTTGATTTCTCATATGCATTATTTTATATTTTTAACAAACTGCCTAAAATATCACTAAACAAGGTAACTTGAATGCTTGCTATTGAAGTTTTATTCTGCCAATTGAACTATTTGCACTATTTTATATAAACTGCATCAAATTGGATATACTTTGTAACACAGTGTGATATGGAGAGGGCTTAGAGTTTACCATCAGGTGTACTTGGATTCAAATCTCCCTTTACACCATTTTATAAAACTGAGCAAATTACTTCATCTTTCAGCACCTCATGTGAAATTGGAATAGCAATAGCTATCTCTCTGTGTTGCTTTGTAGATTAAATAGGGGGAAGAAGATACAGAACAGCTAGTGTGATTGTTGACACAGTCACTAATTAGAAGAACTTTTTGTTATATGTATCTTTTTTTTTTTTTTTGAGACGGTGTCTGGCTCTGTCGCCCAGGCTGGAGGCGATCTCCGCTCACTGCAAGCTCCGCCTCCCGGGTTCACCCCATTCTCCTGCCTCAGCCTCCCAGTAGCTGCGACTACAGGCGCCCGCCACCACGCCCGGCTAATTTTTTGTATTTTTGATAGAGACGGGGTTTCACCATGTTAGCTAGGATGGTCTTGATCTCCTGACCTCGTGATCCACCCGCCTCGGCCTCCCAAAGTGCTGAGATTACAGGCGTGAGCCACTGCGCCAGGCCATATGTATCATTTTTATAGAGAACCGAACAGAGTCAGCACTTTGGGAGGCCGAGGCGGGTGGATCACGAGGTCAAGAGATGGAGACCACCCTGGCCAACATGGTGAAACCGCGTCTCTACTAAAAAAACAAAAATTAGCTGGGCGTGGTTGGCAGTACACGCCTGGAGTCCCAGCTACTCAGGAGGATGAGGCAGGAGAATCGCTTGAACCCGGGAGGAAGAGGTTCCAGTGAGCCGAGATCATGCCACTGCATTCCAGCCTGGTGACAGAGCAAGACTCTGTCTCAAAAAAAAAAAAAAAAAGAAAAAAAAGAATCTTAGTAGCGTATCAGATGAAATTCTTTCAATTGTAGATCCCATTGAATACATGAAGATTAATCAATATCAAGATAACATTTCCTTATTTCTTATAATCACTTCTTTAGTGTTGTAACAGGAGTATTCAATCCATTGATATGCTCTTTTTTATTATTATACTTTAAGTTCTAGGGTACATGTGCACAATGTGCAGGTTTGTTACATAAGTATACATGTGCCATGTTGTTGTGCTGCACCCATTAACTCATCATTTACATTAGGTATATCTCCTAATGCTATCCCTCCCCCCCCCCCCACTCCCCACAATAGGACCCGGTGTGTGATGTTCCCCCCTTCCTGTGTCCAAGTGATCTCATTGTTCAATTCCCACCTATGAGTGAGAACATGCAGTATTTGGTTTTCTGTTCTTGTGATAGTTTGCTGAGAATGATGGTTTCCAGATGCATCCATGTCCCTACAAAGGACACAAACTCATCCTTTTTTATGGCTGCATAGTATTCCATGGTGTATATGTGCCACATTTTCTTAATCCCGTCTGTCACTGATGGACATTTGGGTTGATTCCAAGTCTTTGCTATTGTGAATAGTGCCTCAATAAACATACGTGTGCATGTGTCTTTATAGCTGCATGACTTATAATCCTTTGGATATATCCCCAGTAATGGGATGGCTGGGTCAAATGGTATTTCTAGTTCTAGATCCTTGAGGAATTGCCACACTGTCTTCCACAATGGTTGAACTAGTTTACAGTCCCACCAACAGTGTAAAGGTTTTCCTATTTCTCCACATCCTCTCCAGCACCTGTTGTTTCCTGACTTTTTAATGGTTGCTAACTGGTGTAAGATGGTATCTCATTGTGGTTTTGATTTGCATTTCTCTGATGGCGAGTGATGATGAGCATTTTTTCATGTGTCTGTTGGCTGTATGATGTCTTCTTTTGAGAAGTGTCTGTTCATATCCTTTGCCCACTTTTTGATGGGGTTGTTTTTTTCTTGTAAATTTGATTGAGTTCTTTATAGGTTCTGGATATTAGTCCTTTGTCAGATGAGTAGATTGCAAAAATTTTCTCCCATTCTGTAGGTTGCCTGTTTACACTGATGGTAGTTTCTTTTGCTGTGCAGAAGCTCTTTAGTTTAATTAGATCCCATTTGTCAATTTTGGCTTTTGTTGCCGTTGCTTTTGGTGTGTTAGATATGAAGTCCTTGCCCGTGCCTATGTCCTGAATGGTACTACCTAGGTTTTCTTCTAGGCTTTTTATGGTTTTAAGTCTCTAATCCATCTTGAATTAATTTTCATATAAGGAGTAAGGAAAGGATCCAGTTTCAGCTTTCTACTTATGGCTAGCCAATTTTCCCAGCACCATTTATTAAATAGGGAATCCTTTTCCCCATTTCTTATTTTTGTCAGGTTTGCCAAAAATCAGATGGCTGTAGATGTGTGGTATTATTTCTGAGGGCTCTGTTCTGTTCCATTGGTCTATATCTCTCTTTTGGTACCAGTACCATGCTGTTTTGGCTACTGTAGTCTTGTAGTATAGTTCGAAGTCAGGTAGCGCGATGCCTCCAGCTTTGTTCTTTTGGCTTAGGATTGTCTTGGCAATGCGGGGTCTTTTTTGGTTCCATATGAACTTTAAAGCAGTTTTTTCCAATTCTGTGAAGAAACTCATTGGTAGCTTAATGGGGATGGCACTGAATCTATCAATTACTTTGGGCAGTATGGCCATTTTCACAATATTGATTCTTCCTATCCATGAGCATGGTATGTTCTTCCATTTGTTTGTGTCCTCTTTTATTTCACTGAGCATGGTTTGTAGTTCTCCTTGAAGAGGTCCTGTACATCACTTGTAAGTTGGATTCCTAGGTATTTTATTCTCTTTGAAGCTATTGTGAATGGGAGTTCATTCATGATTTGGCTCTCTGTCTGTTACTGGTGTATAAGAATGCTTGTGATTTTTACACATTGATTTTGTATCCTGAGACTTTGCTGAAGTTGCTTATCAGCTTAAGGAGACTTTGGGCTGAGATGATGGGGTTTTCTAAATATACAATCATGTCATCTGCAAACAGGGACAATGTGACTTCTTCTTTTCCTTACTGAATACCCTTGATTTCTTTCTCCTGCCTGATTGCCCTAGCCAGAACTTCCAATGCTATGTTGAATAGGAGTGGTGAGAGAGGGCATCCCTGTCTTGTGCCAGTTTTCAAAGGGAATGCTTCCAGTTTTTGCCCATTCAGTATGATATTGGCTGTGGGTTTGTCATAAATAGCTCTTACTATTTTGAGATACGTTCCATCAATACCGAATTTATTGAGAGTTTTTAGCATGAAGGGCTGTTGAATTTTGTCAAAGGCCTTTTCTGCATCTATTGAAATAATCATGTGGTTTTTGTCTTTGGTTCTGTTTATATGCTAGATTATGTTTATTGATTTGTGTATGTTGAACCAGCCTTGCATCCCAGGGATGAAGCCCACTTGATCATGGTGGATAAGCTTTTGGATGTGCTGCTGGATTCTGTTTGCCAATATTTTGTTGAGGATTTTTGCATCGATGTTCATCAGGGATATTGGTCTAAAATTCTCTTTTTTTGTTCTATATCTGTCAGGTTTTGTTATCAGGATGATGTTGGCCTTGTAAAATGAGCTAGGGAGGATTTCTTCTTTTTCTATTGATTGGAATGGTTTCAGAAGGAAAGGTACCAACTCCTCCTTGTACCTCTGGTAGAATTAGGCTGTGAATCCGTCTGGTCCTGAACTTTTTTTGGTTGGTAGCCTATTAATTATTACCTCAATTTCAGAGCCTGCTATTGGTCTATTCAGGGATTCAACTTCTTCCTGGTTTAGTCTTGGAAGAGTGTAAGTGTCCAGGAAATTATCCATTTCTTCTAGATTTTCTAGTTTATTTGCGTAGAGGTGTTTATAGTATTCTCTGATGGTAGTTTGTATTTCTGTGGGGTCAGTGGTGATATCCCCTTTATCATTTTTTATTGCATCTATTTGATTCTTCTCTTTTCTTCTTTATTAGTCTTGTTAGCAGTCTATCAATTTTGTTGATCTTTTGAAAAAACTAGCTCCTTGATTCATTGATTTTTTGGAGGGTTTTTTGTGTCTCTATCTCCTTCAGTTCTGCTCTGATCTTAGTTATTTCTTGCCTTCTGCTAGCTTTTGAATGTGTTTGCTCTTGCTTCTCTAGTTCTTTTAATTGTGATGTTAAGGTGTCAATTTTAGATCTTTCCTGCTTTCTCATGTGGGCATTTAGTGCTACAAATTTCCCTCTACACACTGCTTTAAATGTGTCCCAGAGATTCTGGTATGTTGTATCTTTGTTCTCATTGGTTTCAAAGAACATCTTTATTTCTGCCTTCATTTCGTTATGTACCCAGTAGTCATTCAGGAGCAGGTTGTTCAGTTTCCATGTAGTTGAGTGGTTTTGATTGAGTTTCTTAGTCCTGAGTTCTAGTTTGATTGCACTGTGGTCTGAGAGACAGTTTGTTATAATTTCTGTTCTTTTACATTTGCTGAGGAGTGCTTTACTTCCAACTATGTGGTCAATTTTGGAATAAGTGTGATGTGGTGCTGAGAAGAATGTATATTCTGTTGATTTGGGGTGGAGAGTTCTGTAGATGTCTATTAGGTCTGCTTGGTGCAGAGTTGAGTTCAATTCCTGGATATCCTTGTTAACTTTCTGTCTCGTTGATCTGTCTGATGTTGACAGTGGGGTGTTAAAGTCTCCCATTATTATTGTATGGGGGTCTAAGTCTCTTTGTAAGTCTCTAAGGACTTGCTTTATGAATCTGGGTACTCCTGTATTGGGTGCATATATATTTAGGAAAGTTAGCTCTTCCTAATGAATTGATCCCTTTACCATTATGTAATGACCTTTTTTGTCTCTTTTGATCTTTGATGGTTTAGAGTCTATTTTATCAGAGACTAGGATTGCAACCCCTGCTTTTTTTTGTTTTCCATTTGCTTGGTAGATCTTCCTCCATCCCTTTATTTTGAGCCTATGTGTGTCTCTGCATGTGAGATGGGTCTCCTGAATACAGCAAACTGATGGGTCTTGACTCTTTATCCAATTTGCCAGTCTGTGTCTTTTAATTGGACCAATTAGTCCATTTACATTTAAGGTTAATATTGTTATGTGTGAACTTGATCCTGTCATTATGATGTTAGCTGATTATTTTGCTCGTTAGTTGATGCAGTTTCTTCCTAGCATCGATGGACTTTATATTTTGACATGTTTTTGCAATGACTGGTACCTGTTGTTCCTTTCCATGTTTAGTGTTTCCTTCAGGATCTCTTGTAGGGCAGACCTGCTGGTGACAAAATCTTTCAGCATTTGCTTGTCTGTAAAGGATTTTATTTCTCCTTCACTTATGAAACTTAGTTTGGCTGGATATGAAATTCTGGGTTTAAAATTCTTTTCTTTAAGAATGTTGAATATTGGGCCCCACTCTCTTCTGGCTTGGAGAATTTCTGCTGAGAGATCTGCTGTTAGTCTGATGGGGTTCCCTTTGTGTGTAACCCGACCTTTCTCTCTGGCTGCCCTTAACATTTTTTCCTTCATTTCAACTTTGGTGAATGTGACAATTATGTGTCTTGGAGTTGCTCTTCTTGAGGAGTATCTTTGTGGCATTCTCTGTATTTCCTGAATTTGAATGTTGGCCTGCCTTACTAGGTTGGGGAAGTTTTCCTAGATGATATCCTGAAGAGTGTTTTCCAACTTGGTTCCATTTTCCCTGTCACTTTCAGGCACACCAATCAGATGTAGATTTGGTCTTTTCACATAATCTCATATTTCTTGGAGGCTTTGTTCATTTCTTTTTACTCTTTTTCCTCTACACTTCTCTTCTCACTTCATTTCATTCATTTGATCTTCAACACTGATACTCTTTCTTCCAGTGGATTGAGTCGGTTACTGAAGCTTGTGCATTTGTCACGTCATTCTCATGTTATGGTTTTCATCTCTATCAGTTCTTTTAATGTCTTCTCTGCTTTGATTATTCTAGTTATCCATTCATCCATTCTTTTTTCAAGGTTTTTAGTTTCTTTGCGCTGGTTACATAGCTCCTCCTTTAGTTCTGAGAAGTTTGATCAACTGAAGCCTTGTTCTCTCAACTCACCGAAGTCATTCTCCATCCAGCTTTGTTCCGTTGCTGGCGATGAGCTGTGTTCCTTTGGAGGGCGAGATGTGCTCTGATTTTTTGAATTTCCAGCTTTTCTGCTCTGCTTTTTCCCCATCTTTGTGGTTTTATCTGCCTTTGGTCTTTGATGATGGTGGCATACTGATGGGGTTTTGGTGTGGGTGTCCTTTCTGTTAGTTTTCCTTCTAACAGTTAGGACCCTCAGCTATAGGTCTGTTGGAGTTTGCTTGAGGTCCACTCCAGACCCTGTTTGCCTGGGTATCAGCAGCAGAGGCTGCAGAAGATAGAATATTGCTGAACAGCGAGTGTTGCTGTCTGATTCTTGCTCTGGAAGCTTCGTCTCAGGGGTGTACCCAGCCGTGTGAGGTGTGAGGTGTTGGTCTGCACCCAGTGGGGGATGTCTCCCACTTAGACTACTCAGGGGTCAGGGACCCACTTGAGCAAGCAGTCTGTCCATTCTCAGATCTCAACCTCTGTGCTGGGAGATCCCCTGCTCTCTTCAAAGCTGTCAGACAGGGGCATTTACCTCTGCTGAGGTTTCTGCTGCTTTTTGTTTAGCTATGCCCTATTCCCAGAGAATCCATTGATATTCTATTGGTTCATGCACAGAGGTTACCTAACGAGAGTTCCCATATAGTCCTGAGAATGTTTTCCGGCTATGGAAATGCAAGGGAGTTAGCACCCCAGGAATGACTGTCCACCAATAATGGATTTGACTGAACAGATAAATACTACAGTTTCCAGGCTACTTAGAGACATCCTCAGATGTGTTCTTCATACTGTCTCCAAATGTCCCTAGTGTTTTGAGCCTCAGTTGCCCAAAATAGTAAACTGCTAATTAACACAGTCTTTAAAGACCTTCTTCCCTTCTTGTCTTACTTCCCCACTCCTCACTGTGCTGTCTGCAATCATCTCCAAAATAAATCACTTGTCCCCAGATCTTTGACTTGGGTTGACTTCTGGGGCATCCAGACAAAGATCCTGTCTTCCAAGCGTGTGTATTGCAACCTGGGCAACTATTAGGTTGGTGCAAAACTAATTGGGGTTTTGCCATTACTTTTTGCACCAACCTAATAGCTCAGGCAATGCAACTTTTGGAAATAGGTAATAGCAGCATTTTCCCAGCTCTGAAGTTGTCTCTCCACATTACGAGCCTAATTTTCTTGGTCCAAGGACCGTGGATACTTTATTTCAATCCTTTTTTTCTGCTGCTTCTATGGTCAGCCTGCCTGAATGCCCTCCAGCAGCTGCTTATCTTTCCTTCCTTCCTAGCTCTCAAAACTGCATTAAACCAGACCCTGAGCTTGTTCCTGGGGATGAGGAAAAGCCTAGGATGCTATTTAGGGATGCTCCTTTAACTTTATTTATCTCTTCTCTGTGACCACTTCCAAGCACAACCAAACTTTTAGCTCCATAGGAACTCCAGGGAACTTTTAGCTTCTCTGTTTTTGAACCAGGAGAATATTATTCTGGATGATCGCCTTCCTGTTTCTTCTAATTTTTTTTTTTGTTTTGTTTTAGACTTAAATAGTGTGTTCACTTTAGCTCAATCAATTCAAGCCTGACAGCTTCAAACCACTTTATTTTGGATGAAGATGCATGGCTAAGCTAACTATATTTTCTCTTCTTCATCAACAGATTTCTATACTTATACAGTGACTTTACAAATTCACCATTATTCCATCCCAAAGCAAATATAAATGTTTTTCTTATGGTAATACCATTGCAGGATATGAAAGGGCAGTACTCCACCAACTCTTTTTTTTTTTCTAGTATGTATCCATAGTTGCTTTTCTTTGACATAGTCAGTCTGTTCTCCTTCTACTCCCTCTAGTTAAAGAAATAGCTAAAAAATATTTAAAGATTTTCCATCTGTTACTTGCAGGAAAAAAACACTTAAACAAATAACATCCTCCAAGTCTTTTGCTCTATTTAGAAGAATATTCACAGCACCATATTTCAGTCATTATCAATGCGAATGGATAGGTGTTTCCTCTATAAAGGCTTGCTGGCTGTGTGAGCCACCTAAGCCACTGGTACATCCTGGTGAACAGAGTGACATCCTTCATCACACTCACATATAAAAGAAAGAAACCTTGAAAATGAGAGGTGTGAGGATAAGCATTGATTCAAAGGGAATTTGTTAATCTGTGTTTTATTTTCTGAGATGCAAATGTTGAATTCAAGGGTTTGATGGGAAACCAGCCTGGACATAAATTTATATATTTCCTCTACAATGAAATTTGAATAAAGCATAGCAATTCAGCTCTGCCTTCAAAGAAAAGGTAGCTTTATCACTGCGAAGCTGAATCATATGAATCTCAGTTAAGTATAAGGACTCCATCTCTTTCATTTCCAACTGTTAGGTACTGAGTGCTACTGGAAAGACTCTTATATGCTTGATGATTGATAGGAATGGAATCGAGTTTCACCCATATAACTGTAATTCAGATTTAGAATATTGCATTAAGTGCTGGGAATCAAATTAACTTATACAAATCACTGGATAAGCCTAAAATCCAATAAAGATACATTTTGTGAGTATGAAAAAAATGAGTAAGGTATATCTTCTGCACCAAAAATGTTTCTGGTATCAAAAATAAAATCTAAAGGTCTTGAAGAGATGTTTTATTTTGTAGATACTTGGCATACAAATAAAATAACCTTTTTAAAAAGTGATATTAAAAAGTAAGAATTCAAACCAGCATTTAATTCTTTTATTTTAAATCATCCTTTAGCCTGTGTTTATTCCTTCCATTAATTTTGAATATTTTAAATGGTATAATACAGTAACACGTGCTGTAATTGAGTCCTTGCTTCTTAGGTGTAGAACAGTCTTTACTTTCTTCAGTGGCCAGTTACCTGAAAATGAGAATCATTAACCTGAGCTTTATTTAACAAGAGCAAAACTCAACTTTCTTTGCAACGGACATGAAGTAATTTAATCACAAATCCTGATGATTGAGAGAAAATGAATTTACTTAGTCAGACAGTCTCTATTTGGTAGCACTTATGGGAACAGAAATGATCTAGATTTAACTTTAAAAGTGGAATTCAATGATAGCTGCCAGGATTCTGAGTTGATCTGGTTAATTCCAGCCGTGGAGATACATCTAGGATATTCTCTGCAGAAAGGAGGCCTTGAGTGACAGCTTAGCAAAAACATGAAATTCCAAGTTCACCTCACCTCTTACTTTTCTCTGAACTGTGTTCTTTAGTTTGTTTTACAGAGTTATGGGTATGTTTTCTTTGTAAAATGTTTAATGAAGTTACGTCAATTGCAAGGATGGAAAAATGTGTTGGAGTCTGGTAGTAACTCAAATAGGTAAATCCTTCTCTGGAAACTTCTTAGGAAGTTGAGTCTATGAGAAATACTCAGACATAAAACTCCTTGGTAAAATAGGTTTGGGAGATAAGATGGTTTACATGTCAGTTGTCTATCAGTTTTTGTTATTGCAGCTATTTTGATTTTATTTGTTTGTTTTTGAAACACAGCCAACCATTTCCCAAGAACTGAGAATGTCATACTCTAGAAACAACCACTTTTTACACATCTGTTTTCATCAGATTCCTTCTACCTATAAAGCCCTCTAAAAACTTCGTGCATTTGCAGTTTATCCTTCCAGACAATCCCCTCTTTGTGTGTTCTCTGAAAGTCTGAAAACAAATGAGGACAACTTGAAGGTACAAGTGTCTTTCTCGGTCTACCCCTTGCGTATCAATACGCTTAACAAAGAGTCGCATTCAAAAATAGATAAGTTATTGAGTAGAGGTCAAATAAAAGTGAACTTGTTTCTTAAAGGAGAATTCTAACATAATTAAGGTTAGTGTTGATAAAAATGAAATAAATGAAGAAAAGATACAGTTTTAAAAATAAAATGACCAGAGGTGGAAAAGAAAGTAAAGCATAGTTTAAATCAATGTGTTCCATCACTGAAAAAGGACGTTAGTAAGAAACTTGGCTTGTTATATATTTTCAATTCTCTGTTTACATTCAGAACTATATGGTTTTAAACTATTGTGGTTTCTTCTGAGTAAATGTTTCTCAAATCTAACTGTTCCTTTTTTTTTAATTATACTTTAAGTTTTAGGGTACATGTGCATAACGCGCAGGTTTGTTACATATGTATACTTGTGCCATGTTGGTGTGGTGCACCCATCAACTCGTGAGCACCCATCAACTCGTCATTTACATCAGGTATAACTCCCAATGCAATCCCTCTCCCCCCCCATGATAGGCCCCGGTGTGTGATGTTCCCCTTCCTGAGTCCAAGTGATCTCATTGTTCAGTTCCCACCTATGAGTGAGAACATGCGGTGTTTGGTTTTCTGTTCTTGCGATAGTTTGCTGAGAATGATGGTTTCCAGCTGCATCCATGTCCCTACAAAGGACACAAACTCATCCTTTTTTATGGCTGCATAGTATTCCATGGTGTATATGTGCCACATTTTCTTAATCCAGTCTGTCACTGATGGACATTTGGGTTGATTCCAAGTCTTTGCTATTGTGAATAGTGCCGCAATAAACATACGTGTGCATGTGTCTTTATAGCAGCATGATTTATAATCCTTTGGGTATATACCCAGTAATGGGATGGCTGGGTCATATGGTACTTCTAGTTCTAGGTCCTTGAGGTATCGCCATACTGTTTTCCATAATGGTTGAACTAAAATCTAACTGTTCCTTTAGTTCATACACAGTAACCTTTTTAAATTTTTTTCCCAAATGTTTTTTTGTTTTTTGTTTTTTTGTTTTGTTTTGTTTTTTTTGAGACGGAGTCTCACTCTGTCGCCCAGGCTGGAGTACAGTGGCCGGATCTCAGCTCACTGCAAACTCCGCCTCCCGGGTTTACGCCATTCTCCTGCCTCAGCCTCCCGAGTAGCTGGGACTACAGGCGCCCGCCACCTCGCCCGGCTAGTTTTTTGTATTGTTTAGTAGAGACGGGGTTTCACCGTGTTAGCCAGGATGCAGAATCATGCAGTGAGTCCTCAAATACTTACCCCTCAGATTCAATCAGCAGCATCATTTTACCAGCCTGCTTCATCCACCTAATTCCAGACATCACTTCTAAATACTTCATTATAAATTTCTTTTTATATAAAGACTAATAGTCTTTTAAAAGATATAAAACACCTGTAATCCCAGCACTTTGGAAGGCTGAGGTCGGTGCATTAGCTGAGGTCAAGAGTTTGAGACCAGCCTGGCCAATATGGAGAAACCCCGTTTCTACTAAAAATACAAAAATTAGCCAGGCGTGGTGGCACACCCCTATAGTCCCAGCTACTTGGGAGGCTGAGGCAGGAGAATCGCTTGAACCCGGGAGGCAGAGGTTGCAGTGAGATCACACCACTGCACAGCAGCCTGAGCAACAGAGCAAGACCTCATCTCAAAAAAAAAAAAAAAAAAAAAAAAAAAAAAAAAAAAAGAAAGAAGAAAGAAAGAAGAAAGAAAAAAGAAAAGATATATAAGCAACATTCACTGGGAAAACTTTTCAAACAAATATTTCAGAAAGAGTTGGTCATGTTTCTTATAAATTCTTAGTGGGAATCCCAGAAGCTCTTTTCCAGAATTGTTTTCTACTCTGAGCACCTACTCTGGGTGGTCGTTACTTGCCTTGAGTTCCTTTATCTTAAGGATGATTCAAGAGAATCCCTGACCCCCACACCTAGTGTCTGCAATTCTGAGAGGTGGCGATCTTTAACCAATCATCTGTTTATCAAGTTTTGAGCAAAAATGTCAAAATGAGCAAAAAAAAAATGGACATGAGAATTAGGCAGTAAAATAGTGTAGACTGAACAAAAAATGCTTGGGGGAGAAAAAAGCCAAAGAATGAGTTGTGTGGCTATCACTGGAAGGAAAGACAGGGTCCAATGTATAGATCCAATTCATTTCTAAATATTTTCCCACTAAAGATTGTGGAGGTAAATATATTGATGGACTCTGTAATCACTGATTTAAAATTTGTGATTTATAATTACAAGTTTCAGGTGATTTCTAAGAATGCTTTTTCTCTTCTGAGTATACCAAAAAGAACCCCACAAAATGACAATTACTGATATGTTTTCTCTTTGAACCTTGTCTCAGTGGTGTTCAAACACTTTGATGCAATTAATCAGTTCATAAAATACCTTGTTATCGAGTTTAATTAGCCTTCACAAAACATTCATTCTTCCCAAACATTCTCCTTTAATCTCTCATTAATGGTAGAGTGCTAAATGTTTCCCTTTTTTGCTATTATTGTTTATTTAATAAAACTTTTAATATAGACCTCTCCTTTTCTGGGTCATGCAAATTGATGTTTTTGTGGTAGCATTTGATCTTTCTAGGAGGCTTGATGTACTTGATAAGCTTTCAACTTGTTAGTGAAAGTGAGATTTCAGTTATGTTAGACAGAGCTTTGAAATGGGGTTTTCTTTCTTCATAACTTTCCTGAAAATGTGACTCTTCATGCGACCAAACAGAGAAGGTTTTATTAACTAAAGAGAGAATTAATGGCACCAAGTAAAGTAACTCAGCTGGAAAGGTTTTGTTTGTTTTCTTTCTTGGTTGTGTGTAGTTTTTGTTTTTTTGTTTTTTAAGCATTTACTATTCCTTCATAAGGATGATGTATATCAAAACCTCCAAAAAGAGGTCAGAATAGCCAGTCTAAGTAATCAGTACCTCTTGGCCCAGTATTTAGCTAAATAAATAAGAATGTAAGTGTATTCCTGTCTCAGAAGCTGGCCAGCAAATTTGCTAAGTGATTGATTTGATGCTAATTTTCTGCATGGACTTCTCATTTCCTTCAGGGCCTGTCCTATGGGAGGAAATCAGTTCAGTCAAGCTGACTGAGCCCTATTTTAGATTTGAAATTTTGGAAAACTCCCTTTCCAGCAGGAATATATCTCCAAAGGATTTCCATTTATCATGACCCAAAGAATGCAACTTGCTCCGAAAAGACTGCAGAAGTTCCGTATGTCCAAATCCCAGTACATTCCGAGGACAGAACTGAAATCAACATATGCATGGCAGGCACCACGGTTTTGCTCACACTAATTCTGGGTCTTTTTGCATCAGTATTCAGTGTTGGAGCAAGTCCACATGGAGAGCCAGGGCTATGTTTCTTCCCTAGCCCTACATAGGCATTGTCATATTTTAATTTCAGAATAACCACCTTCTTTGTCTTAGTGCATTCAGGAATTGAGGAGAAGAATAGAGATTTTTCATTTCAATACACAATTTATGGGATGATTGGAGGAAATGAGAACCATGGCACATAAAAATGTGTGATAGGATCACAGAAAGAGCACTTAACTGAAGGCTATAGTCTTGAGCCAGAAATTGTCTCTCCACTACTCTGGGCAAGTTGCTTCATCTCTCTAGGTCATTTGTGGGATGGGAGCCTTAAACTCCTGCAATTCTCTAGTGAGAATAAAAGCAGCTTTGTTCTGAAATCATTCTAACTCAACAGAAGTTGAAATTATGCTGTCACTGTTGGAATCTCTAGTTATAGACTAATTATTTTCAACATTTATTGTCCAGGACCCCAAATTACGTGAACTTTTGGATGTGGGGAACATCGGGCGCCTGGAGCAGCGCATGATCACGGTGGTATATGGACCTGACCTCGTGAACATCTCCCATTTGAATCTCGTGGCTTTCCAAGAAGAAGTGGCCAAGGTATGGTGGATGGAAACCACTAAAGCTTATCATCATGATCTGAATGCTTAAGCTATCATGCTAATGCCTGCAAAAGACTGAATTTTTGTTATATTTAGCATGTGTTAAAATTTCACCTAAAAATAATTCAGCTGCCAAGTATAAGTGCAATTAAAACACTTCCAAATAATGGCATCGACTTAAGAATTATGGAGATTTTTTTTTCATTAAGAACAAGCCGACCAGGCGTGGTGGCTCACGCCAATAATCCCAGTCCTTTGGGATGCCAAGGAGGACAGATCACTTGAGGTCAGGAATTCGAGATGAGCCTGGCCAACATGGTGAAACCCTGTCTCTACTAAAAATACAAAATTAGCCAGGCGTGGTGGCAGGCACCTGTAATCCCAGCTACTTGGGAGGCTAAGGCAGGAGAATTGTTTGAACCCAGGAGGTGGAGGCTGCAGTGAGTCAAGATTGCACCACCGCACTCCAGCCTGGGTGACAGAGTGCGGCTCCATCTCAAAAAAAAAAAAAAAAAAGATTAAGGTATTTGATACAGTTTCTTTGCATAACAAAATACAAATAAAACCACATTCTATTTCATCTAAACACTTTCTCCCAAGTCATTCTCTCTTAGCCTCATCCCTATGCTGCCTCTAAGTCCATCTCATTTCCAGCTCTCTCCTAGGGAACACACATCCTCAGCCCTTTTTAAACTTCTTAATCCCTGGGCAGCACCTAGCCCACCATAATCCATGTAGTAGTTACTCAGTTAATATGTAGAAGAATGAAAAAATAACACTTTAAAACAAAAACTTTAAATAATAATGAAAATAATAAATAAGAACAAATAATATTTATTCAATTATGGACTAGAAAGATAAATTAGCTATAGCCTACCCATTGAGGAGCTGCTATTCCACTAGGAGCGAGCCTTTTAGATACTTACAAAAATAGCTAGAAAGCAGGTATAATACAGCAAACAAGAAGCTGTGAACATCTGGGACCCCTGGATTCAAGTGCAATGCTTTCTCTAGAAATGTCCAATTGTCATTGAAAGAATACTGAAATGAGCATATTTAAAGAAGAGCTTTCTTTTTCCATTTTTATAGTTTATAAAATACTAGTGATAGTCCTTCTCCTTCATATACCTTCCTTCAAGAGTTGAGAATATGAATCTAAGAATACTTTGAGTTCTGCGTATAATATATATGCCTTACAGAGCTTGTCATGTCATGCCTCACAGCTACAGGGTCACTTCATGTCTGTGGGCATTGTCTGAATATTGCGATCTGCAGTTTTTTAACCCTCAGTGCTCTGGTGATTTCTGAGCTACACAGGATGTGTTGGCCTGGTTTCTTTCTTTCCTTCCTTCCTTCCTTCCTTCCTTCCTTCCTTCCTTCTTTCTTTCTTTTTTTCTTTCTTCCTTTCTTCCTTCCTTCCTTCCTTCCTTCTTTCCTTCCTTCCTTTTCTTTCTTTCTCTTTCTCTCTCTCTTTCTTTCTTTCTTTTGTTTTGACAGAGTCTCACTCTGTCACCAGGTTGGAGTGCAGGTAGTGGTGTGATCCTGGCTCACTTCAACCTCCACCTCCAGGGTTCAAGCCTACAGGCACATGCCACTATGCCCAGCTAATTTCTGTATTTTTAGTAGAGATGAGGTTTCACCATATTGAACCAGGATGGTTTCAATTGGCCTGGTTTCTATGTCATTAGTGATTATTGGCAGGGGTTTATTTCTAACACTTATGTAATATTGACTTTAATTCTTATAATGGGATGCACAAAATGCCAACTAGTTTTAATATTCTAAGGTTTTTAGAAACTATTCTTTCCAAGTATTTTATAAATAGAATCAACTTTCTCTCTTTAAGAGCCAAGTTACCCATTTATTTCTATAGTATCATACTTGGAGAGATTTCAGTTCAATGAACATTGTCTATGTGACATATACTTTATTTCCCTGCATATGAAAAGATGGATAGATGAGTACAGAAAAAAACAGATTCTAAATGTTTGCAAAATATTTTTAAAATATCTTTCCCCAAATGAACTATATTCCTTTTTTAAAAAGTGACCAATTTGTGGGATGCACTAAATCTCAATTAAAAGCATGCAATAAATGGCAGTGGCTTTCAGGGAAGCTTTTGCTAAAAGTGAATATATTTATATTACACATCAATCTGCATATCTTAAGTTGCATTAAGCCTTTGTGCAGTCCTATCTAAAATATAGTTAATTTCCTCCTCTCTGTGAGTTCCTACCCACTAATTTTCCTTAGGGATTTTTATCTCCAATCCTTGTAATATTCCCCATCAGGAGTGCATCTGCAGAGATTTTCCCAGGGGCTACTTGATGTTCCCGATATAATTAATGAAACTGTGGAGAATATTTTGCCTTCCCTGGCTGTGATGTCCTATAGAGTATTTCCCCCCACCCCACTGAAACTGCTCAGCCAGAAACTTAAGATTTGCAAGTACTACTGTTATCTTGGAGCATCAGGTATCACAGTCACCTAGGGAGCCTGTTAAAACACACATTGTTGGGCCCCAGGCCCAGCAGGTCTGGGATAGAGCCTGAGCATCTGCATTTCTAACTGGTCCCAGGTGATGCTAATGCTGCTGGTCCAGGCACCACACTTTGACAATCTCTTCCTTAGAGAAGCTTGGGCACGGTATTGCCAGATCTTGAATTTTCTTCTAAAAGGAGCTGCAGAATCCATGAAAGATGTTAAATATTGGCAACAGTTGTTTAAAAACACTATGTGAACCAAAAAAACACAACTATGGTCTGAGTAAGACTTGGGGGCTTCCATTTGGCAGCTTTTGTTCTAGATTCACATTAAGAAAAACATCGTGCTAAATAAAACCTCAGGTCCTGACCACTGAATACAATGGGGAAAGCATGTAACATTATCTTGCAGAGCAGAATCAGCACTCTCCACCACATTTGTTCATTCTCTAACTTCCAAACCATTCCTAGAGCCCTCTGGGTGCTTAAGAATTGTGACCTTTTAAGACAACATTTTTCAATAGACAGAGACCCTCTGCCCCCTTAATGGTCATTGTGGACATTTTTCAGAAGTTTTATAATAGGTTACTTTTTTTGTGACTTAGATTGTATCCTATTCTTAACCATAGCATCTCTCATCCCCTATAAAGGAAAGAGGTACAGAATAATATAAAAGAAAATCTTTTGGATGTCTCCAGATTCCATTTTTAAACACGTAACTTGAAAATTAAAGAATAAGGGAGACAAATCATGCCTTTGGGCCAAATTTAAAAGTCAAGAAGAATACAATCGTTACACAATGTTCTACAAGTTTACCTTACAACACTCAACCCATTAATTCAACAAATGCAAACCAAGCAAACGAGAAATTACTGCTGGAGGAGACAAATATGGGTTTTTTTTTTCTTGCTGAAAAACGTAATATTTTGTTGCAAATAAAATATGTTGCCCTTAAAGGCCATAATTTTGGCTCTTCTTGAGAAGGAACTAAATGGGACAGAACTCATACCCATGAGTTCTGTAATTCGGGCCCTAGGAAGGAACACAGTAAAGGGGAGAGAGTCCTAGAGAAGATGTCTATAAATCAGAAAGGTTAGCATTAATCTTCTGCCAAATGGATATGAGCCTTCAAGTCCTTTGACAGTTTGGGTATATTCTTCATCTATAAAATGAAGAACTTGGATTCATTCACTCATTTATTCAACAGCATTTTGTTGAGCCTTCTGCAATGTGCCAAGTCCTATTCTAGATGCTGGGGATAAAGCAGTGAAGAAAACAGATAAAGACCCTTGCCGGAGTGGAGCATACATTCTAGGTGGGAGACACAATGAGTAAAATAAAGAAGTCAGCCACACAGTGTATTAGGAAGAGATAGTGATATTGACAAAAATGAGGTAGAGATGGAGAGTGCAGTGGAAGAGGGCATTAAATAGGGTGGTCAGTGCCGCCATCTCTGGGAGGTGACACTTAAGCAAAGACTGGAAGGAGGTGAGGGAGCAAGTCAGGAGGATGTCTGGAGAGACAGCACTGCACTTGCACTACAGCCCTGAGGCAAAAGATAGTCTGGTGTACTTTAGGAACAGCAAAGGGCAAGCGTGACAGCAGCTGGGTAAGCAAGATTGAGGGAAGGTAGTAGCAGAGGGAACTGAGTAGGCAATTGCCATTGATTTTGCTGTAGGGTGGCATAGGCTTTGGAAGGACTTTGGCTTTTACTGTGAGTGAGATGGAAGCCATGAAAGGGTTTCAGCTGAGTACAGATGTGATTTGACTTAACATTTAATCAATAATGAACTGCATGGAAGAGGGGAAATAATGGAAGTAAGCAGATTCATTACCAAACTATTGAAATATTTAGGTGAGTTGCTAGTGACTTTGATCAATGTGGAATGTGGAGGAAATAAAAAGGAATCCAAATTTGCATGTATGTATACACATACACACACGCGCGCGCGCACACACACACACGTATATTATAAAGGAGGAAGTGACAGCATATGCTTATGAATTTTATGTTGCACGTGAAAGAAAGATGCATGGAATCAAAGATGATGTTAAAGTTTTGGCCCAAGAGGCAAAGATAGAAATATCATTTACTGACATAGGGAAAATATAAAATAGAGTATACTTTTTGGTTTAGGAGTATATAGCAGAAGTTCAGTTTTGGTCATGTTCAGTTCACGTAAATTTGGGGGTCATTGGGTGTTTGATTGTATTAAAAAGTCATCATACTTTTTAATGAAGCTGGATGAGATCAGCCAGGAAGTGACTGTAGATAGAGGAGATACCCAAGGGCTGAATCATTGACACTCTAACATAAAAGGAAAGAATCAGAAAAACGGAAGCTGAGAGGAGGCAGCCAGTTAATGCCACGCTCATGGGAACTGAGCCAGATTATTTAATGTTTTATTGAAATGTAGCATACACAGAAAAGTGCACAGTTTCTTACTCTATACCCTGATGGAGTTTTGGAAAAGGAATATATCCACCTAATCAACATCCAGATCAAGAAACAGAGCATAACCAGCACCCTAGATATCCACCCTACCTACTTATCTCTATATTGGCAGTTAACATTGTAGATTAGTCTTACCTGTTTTTAAATATCTGTAAATGAAATCATACAATAAAATCCTTTTGGTCTGACTTCTATTATACAAAATTATATTATGAGATTTATGAGATTCTTCTATATTTTCTGTGTGATTGTAGTTTGTCCATTCTCTTTGCTCAGTAGTAGTCAGTAATTTACTTACAGTTGATAGACATTCAGGTAGTTGTGAGTTTAGGACTGCTATAAATAATGATGCTACAAACATCTGCCTTTCTGAGAGCTAGATATTGGAGTGTAATGACTGGCCATAGATCTTTATGTGTACTGCTTTGATAGATACTGTCATTTTCTCAAACTTGTTGAGCCATTTTGATTTTTAAATATTATTTCACACATACAAGAAAAATTTAGCAGAGGATCTCTCTACGTTAAATTATTACATTTTGAAGTAGCTGTCACAGAAGAAATGCGCTGTCTGAAAATATGTTCTATAATCTGAACATTAGTCTTTGGTGTTTGTAATTTTAGATTCTTCCCCCTCTGTAGTTGTGAGTATCTTGGAGAATCTAATTCACTTATTTCAAGGGTATGAGTGAGATTTTCGGGAAGTTTTCATTAACTTCATCTGTATCAGTTTCTTGTGCACAATCTAAATAACACACCTGCTCTCTGAATTTTCTAACTAGCTCTCACATCTCTTTCCTGCTCCCCCTTCTTCCTGCCGTCTTGTTAAGCCCTTGTCAGGTCTAATGTACAATCATTACCTACCTATTTCCTGAAATTCTCTCACACTTTGCTCTACAAATCTGCCTGCTCAGCTGCATAAGACTGGCCTTTTAAAAAAATAAACTCATTCCTGATCATATTTTAAATCATTTTCATTCTCTATTGCCTGCAAAATGAAGTTTCTGTGCATTTAGTGAACAAATATTTATTGAGGGCCTAGTATGTGCCAAGCATCTCACTGGGCACCGAGGATTCATCAGTGACCAAACATAGCCCCTACCCTCAGGTACTGATGGTTCACCACTTTGGCTGTTGCACTGTTCTGCTCCAGCAGTTCCTATTTGTGATTCTTCTTCCTTTGCAATTTTAATAGTAATGCCTTTATAATATGGTCGTTTCCTACACTGCCTTTCTCTCTTTTGTCCACCAAGAAAAGTCCTAGGCCTCCCGAGGCACTCAGTATCAACTCAGTTCATCCATCTCTCACTCCATCTCATGACTTCCATGAATAGCCCACTGTTCTTTTGTCTGTTGTTCTGTGAACCTTGAACATATTTTCAATTACAGTTATCACACTGTAATTATTAATCAGTGTGTCTGATAACCTATCCTGTATTTGTGAGCTGATGAAAGTCAAAAACAATAGTTTAGTCTGTTTTGTGTTCCCAGGATCTAGCTTAGTGCTTGGCTCAATAAATGTGGGAGGTGTGAGAGAGGAAAGGATGGAAAAGGAAAGGAAAGGAAGGGAAGGGAAAGGAAAAGGAAAAGGAGAGGCTTTTGAATTCTTGAAAATAAGTGATAGGTCACATAAAATCTTAGAGTCATAGTGGCTTTTAACATCATGTGCTCCAATCTTTTCATTTAGAGTTGGGAGAAATTAAGGCCCCCTAGCAAATTGGTTGCTCCAGGCTTTTCCCAGAATAATTCTCTCTCCAGCTTGTCACTATTCTCAGTAGGAGGACCCAGGTGCCATTCATTATGATGGCTTCCATTTTCCTAACCTTTTTCCCCAAAGCTAACCTTATTCCCACTCAGAGTTACTGTGACTGTCACTTCCTTACCCAGAAGTTGCTCCACACTCTCTTTAGCAAATGAAAATAGCTTCTATTTACCAAATAGTTGACACCTTTCAGGCCGAGGAAATGAGAGAAGATGTCACAGAGAGGGGAATTTCTTTTAAGCAAAAGACATTATAGTCTATGAAATGAAGTTGGGAAATAGAAAAGAAAGAGGGGCAAGTGAAGGGGTCTGCTAAGGCCACCTCCAGGCCATTCATCAAAAACTTCAGAATTTTCTTAGAATTTCTCTAAAATAATAGTATTAGCTATTTAAAAGTGACCTCAAGAGACATGAGATTCTTATATTTATTTTTATTCTGGGAGCATATGCATTGAGGTAAGAGTTTTCAAACACTTGCATATATTCTGTACAAAATGTACACTTTATCTCGTTTCTATTTTGAATTTCAAACCAACTTATGATGAGTAAGCACTAGCTGTAAGTTTGACTTTAAATGATGAAAAATGATTAAGAAAAGAAAAAGTGATGCCATAAATTGTGTTCAGCAATTTGTTTTGGGACATAATGGAAAACTGTGCATGACTTCCTTGCAGGTAGAATACATGTGCCAAAAAGATCACTGTTTACAAGCATGAAAAGTTAGATCCACAAGTTATTGTGTTTTGTGAGATCATCATTACCTGCTATTCCTGACCTTATTATATTTTTTAAAAATGCCTGTGTCGTCTTAGGCTATTCCTCCACCCAATCATAAAAAGGATAAAGTTCTTACTATATCAATTCATTGCACTATTAGTCTTGGAATTTTATAGTGGTAGGTGTCCTTTGTTGGAGAATGAGATTTACTCTACATTCTGCGCTTTTTGGATATATGTCAGGCAAATGAAGGATGAACAACTTAAACTTTTGTATTGTGAAAACATCATCTATCTGGAACATTTGTTTAAAAGCTCATAAGTCAAAAGAAAGACATTCATATTGAAAAGATTTTTATAAAAAAAAAAAGGCAATTTGGATTTCAGTCTCTCCCTTACACTCACAGAAGCAGCAGCAATTGCTATTCTGGTGATTGTGGAAGAAAGCACCCCTGCCTTCTCTCTCCTGGGTATCTTCTGCATTTGCTAAGCAAGAGCTTTTTTGGATCCAGACAGTGTTCAGCGGTGCCCACATGAAAACAATTAATGTCAAAGTGAAGGGAAAATGTCAACCCTGAGTCATAGAAATGATTGTGATTTCAGACTGTGTGCTACTGTTAGTACAAATCCACCTCTCTCCAGAAAAAGAAAACAGAAATCTGCATCAGCAATAGTATCTCCTCTTTCCTTCCATCCACTCCATTGCACAGAGACAAGCTACTTTCCGCGTACCTCTGTCTGCCTGGCTTCTGATGCCTGGCAGCTAAGTAAGCTCTGATTGCATTACCTGTGTGCCTAGCCTGGAAGCAGGAACACGGGTACCACAAAAAAAATCACCATAACTTTTTGGAAGGAAGAAGAGTTCTAAGAAAATCTGGCTTCCTTGATTAAATTTCTCCCTCCACATATAAAATATTGGGGATGGCAGGGGAATACTGACATACTTTGAGAGAGGCAGGTTGATCTGTTTCACCTTTCACCTTGATATTGGTTGCCATCTTTAGTAGTTAAGCCAAATAATGCCCAATGAATAAGCTGGCACTATGGATTAAAAACACTTTTTGAAAATACCATGCTAGTAATTTTCCTAACGACTATATTATAATTTTCATTCATTCAACAAGTATATACAGGCATAATCAGCCAATGAAAAGGAGAAACCAGAAGAGGGAAATTAAGGAAGATATTACAAGAAAACATCTGAGAGCTAAACAAAAGTACTGGTCTTAAAGTCTAAATAGCAAGTATAGGAATGGAGTAGGTTCAGGTAATCAGTAGGAAACTAGAAGATGACAGATAAATGAAAAAGACTTAATTTTTTTCTCTCCAAATGAAAGTTAAGGTAGAGGGGTGGGGATAAATGTACCAGAAATGTATTATCCAAATATCAACCATGCTAAAACATGTAAGATTTTCAACAACTGAAGAAAGAACTTAAAAAGATCCATATATGCTTGTTATTAGGAATGTTCCCTTTAGAAAGCCATGTGGGTTATGATGTTGGAACTAAAACAAATAATCTGATATATTCTAATATATGGCCCAGCAGAAAACCATAGTTGCAATTTATACTCATGTAAATTTTTATTGTACTCGTTTTAAACTTTCAGAATCAATTTATATGCAAATAAAGTCATAATTATGAATGCTGAACAAAGATTAAAACTGACAATTTAAAAGTGAGTTTACGCTAACGAGAGTTGGAAGTAAAAGGAATGGCAGGTAAATGTCCTCCTGTCACAGAGGAGCCAAGGGATACTATTTTTAATGAATGGATCAAGAGACTTTGAGTATGATGCTTGAGAGTTTAGAGGTGACAGGAAGGAACGGGCGTGAGTGATAGAACTCTAACACAAGCAAGGAGAAAGGGCAGGTGCGAGATGGAGTCAAAGATTTAAAGCCTCCTCAATCAGAGCAGGATATTATAGTCAAATTCTAAAATCAGTCAAGAAAAAGCATTACACACACGCACGCACACACACACACACGAAAAAACATTGCACACACATATATATAAATAGAAATATGTAAGTAAACCCCAGAAATTTAAGAACAGAAATGCTGAAAATAGTTGTCAAGAAACAAAACTAGGACGTAGAAGTGATCATTGCCTTTTCAACCCCTCTGAACAACTTTTAAGAAACTCTGTCTCTGTTTCATTGATAAATAATAGTTTTTTAGGTTACTATCATTTAAAAAGCATATGTTACACCTGTCACTGGTCTAACATGAATTACCCACTTCTCCCAAAAGTCCTATGAAATAAATTCTATTATTACCTCCATTTTATAAGACATATGAATATTGGAGGACAAATTTTAAAAGACTTGTCCAACATGATTCTGTCACTCAGGACTTGCATTTGGCCTGGACTAACAGAAAACCAAATCAAATAATAGCTGAGACAAATTAAGGATTTTTAATTTGTGTTTTGTTCGGTTTTGCTTTTCTTTTCTTTTTTTTCTCATGTAGCCGGAAGCCTGTCATGGGTGCCACTGGCTGGGGTGGGCATTGTGGGTGGTAAGAGAATTTACCAAGACAGTAATAGGTAAAGAAAGGCGGATTTATTAGAGAAAGTGTGAAGATATGTTGCAAAGGTGCAATGGACAGCACAGCAGAGAAGGAGCTGTCTGCAAAGAGGCAGGGATTGAAGGGAAGTTTCATAGGGTCATGATGGAGGGGCTATGTGCAGAATGAGGTCATGCTGCTGGAGTTACTGGGAGTAAGTGCTGAAGGAGGTATTTGGGAACAGAATGTTGTGCCAGCGGCTTGTCTGTGATTAACCATCTCAGATTGTTCTCCCCAACCTAGGGCCCTTTCCTCAATGTTGCTTACTTATCTTATTAGGACTCCACAGGTGGTTTCTGGCACTGATTCAGGAGCTCAGGGATAACAAGGCTGAGTGAGACCCCTGTGATTCTCGTGGCCTTTTTCTCATAGATCAAGATGACTCTGTGGCTCTAGCCATTCCATTTACGTTCCCTACAGTAAAAGGAAAAGAGCGCCTATATCAGGAAACACATTTTCCCAGAACCCTCCAGCAGGCACCTGCTTACGTGTGATTTGCCATGTGGCACATGGTGGTCATCCAGCTGCTAAGGACATTGGAAAATGAATATATTTTTTCAGTTGGACATATTGTTGGCCTGAGTACTGTTGGGTCTCTGTTAGGCAAGAAGGATAAAATATATATTAGATAGCATTTAGCAGAAAGTCCCAGCTAGAAAATGGTAGAATGGTGTTCTGAAATCCAATAAATTATATTCATAATAAGCTAGGAAAAGGATCTGCAATATGAAAGTCAGGAAGAGCCATTAAATAAACTGATACCAATATTTTACTTTTAAATTAGAAGACAAGAAAAAAAAAACTGTGTTTAAGGGTCACTATTCCATGGCCTTCACAGGCAGTGAGAATGATCAAAGATGGAACAATCAAGGCCAAAGGCAAAGAATCATTCTCATAGCAGAGGAAGAACTAACGGGATTGAGTTACCAAGGGTCAAATACCCTCTTCATTTGAAGAGAAGAATCTAGCTTGCAACAAGGTGTAAAATAAAGTTGTAAGGTATGATTAAGGTAATTTAAAACAAATTTATTTCCAAATGAGAAAATTATATTTCAGCAGAATTCTGTCATTAAATTATAAGTTAATGAGGAACTACCTGTGCCTAGTTCATTAATCAGTTTTCAAGTAATGCAGTTTTAATTTCGTCGAACTGATTTCATAATAAGCAGATAAGCAGCATGCTTAATGGCCAAGAAATTGCGATTGCTCCCCTTTTTCTGTTTCACATACATCTTACTAAGGAAATTAGCAGTGTGTGTGTGTTTTTTTTTTAAATCCTTTTTTATGTGATCTTTTCAAATGGAATTATTTCTGTAGTGAACAATATCAATTATAATTACAGACCCCACTTACATTTATTGTCTATGGTACACAGCACTGAGGCAGATACAACCAAGGTAATAATTAACACTGAGACTGCTAGGATTCAAAGGCGTAACAGCAAGTGTTTTCATAAGAGTGACATGAGACTGTTGGAAGAATCTTTTCAGGAATGTGGTGGATTGACATGAAATCCACAGAAATGAAACTTTGGGGGTCCCGTATATGAGTACACAATTAGCATTTTCTCAGTTGTACAAATGAACAATGACTCAGGAAACTAGCAGGAGGGAAGGGAGGAGGTCTCCCCAGTGGATGCTAAGAATACACCTGAGACTCCCAGTGATACAACTGCAATCGTCTCATTGTGAAAAACTTCAACAGAAACAAACATCTCTCCGTTCTTCTACTCTGTGCCATCAATGTTGCTCTTTGGGGGAGTTTTAATTTTTCCTGTTGAAAAATTCTCTTTAAGTTCATTTTCATTTCATTTCACCACGTTAAACTTTTCCCATTTGGCAGAGGAATGTCAAGAGGACTAGGACATGCTAGAACTGACAGCCTGGACTCTTTCTTAGACGATCAGGATATCATGTAGCACAACAGTGCTTCACTTATCTGGAAAAAAGATACTTGAGCAACAGTTCTTCAGAATACAGCCCAAAACATCAACCAAAGCATAAGTATGTCTACCTAGCCAACATAGATGCCCAAACCCTTACACAAAAGCTTCTGTACTTTATTAATCGGAGAACTTGCTAGTCCCATGTTATATCCAGGAGTCCTGATGTTTGCCAACTATTCCAATATAGTTCACGTTACAACAGAAATGCATAAAGCCAGTATTACAAGCCCTCTAGCCAAGAATGGTTATTGAAACTTATAACAATAGAGGAGATATGAAAACTAATTTTAAAAGACATAAATTGTAAGCATGGAAGTCAGTCGCTTTCATTTACACATTCATTTATGCAGTCAACTCAGTGATTACGAATCTATTACCAATTTTATAAAAAGAATGCGAGGCAGAACTATGAGATCCCATGTAAGTTATGAAACAACACACACCCTTTCCTTCTGTCTGCTTTCCCACAGGGCTCCTACGTAATGGGCGTATGCCATGTTTGCTATGCTCTCCCCTCTTCTGGTCACTCCTTCTTTCCCAGATCCAATTACTCTGTTGTCATGGACAATGCTAGGTTCTTACCTGATTGATTGTTCAAGAGGTAGACCAAACAGACCTTTCCCAGCATTCTCGTTACTGAAAATGAAGGAATTAGCCAGACCTTCTCTGGTGGTGAAAGACACCATATGTGACAACTCTTGGTGAAGTTGGTGGCCCGGGGGAAGAACCCGTCAGTAGGGAAAAGAAAAATGCCCTCAGGAAGAGAGCAGAGTAATGGCAACGAAGAAAGCCCTTGTGCATTCAATCTCCAAATTCCTGATGATCGTGTATTATAAATGCATTCTTTGACTGCAGTTTGTCTAGTTTTTCCTTCAGTTACAGGAAACGACACAGTGCCCTTAATACTTTCTCCTATTTCTTAAGTTAGAGTAGTGCTTTTGTCAACTGTAGCCTACAGACATTTGAATAACATTATCTGAAAATAATTATGCACCTTTCCTTGATTTGAGCAATATTATTATGCTAGTTGTCCTAATCATGACAATATTGAGTCCTAATATGTTTCCTAGCTTTTTGTTTATTTGGGGTTTTTTTTTTTGGTAACTATGTATGATTGGCAATCATTTCTTTTTGAGTATAAGATAAAAACAAGAACACTTTGACCATGATATAAGATCTTCACTGCTACCTAACACAGAAAAACTATACCAGAATTTTTTCCAAAATTCTAGATGTTCAGTATAGTATGATAAGTGCAGTGAGTTATCAGATAGTCCTTTCTGATTTTAACAAAAGGCTTTCCAGCTCATGTACCATCTTTCACCATGAAAAGATTCTTCACTGCGTCACTAAGACACATGCTCAGCAGGATGAATTCTGATGCATGCCAGTAGTGAGAGAAATGTATTCAGCCAGGTGAGGCAACGCTGGCTGAGTCACACAATGTTCCTCCTTACGCACGTCACACACTGCCACCCCCTTATGAGTAGAGGTAATCAGAATGACACCACTATCAATGACAGCAATAGGAGTTTGCCAATAAATAAAAAATAAACATAAAACATTAAAACATAGTTAGGACCTTTACATGTCTCACCAATATTAAAATACCTTGTTTTAAATTATTATATATCCCAGGAACTTTTAAATATTAATTCAATAGAGGACGAGATAAACAGTGAAACACAGATAATTTTTAGGGCAATGAAACTACTCTATGTAGTTAAATCTCCCCAACTCTTTCTAATGCTGTACCTATTTCTGGTGTGAAACTAGCCTCTGGTAAACATACAAAACTGTATCTTGTCCTCAATTATAGATACTTTTACCCATTTAGAAAGTTGGCAGGGAGCTAGAAGTGTCTAAAGCTTGGCCATGAGCCTACAAAATATTATACCAGAAACACATTTTTGAAACCAGTAGTTATTATTCTTAGTTTAAAATTATCTATTTTGAGGAAAATTGATTTTTAATTTGTTAGATAGTTATTGTGAAATGCTCTTCTGTGTCTGCATAAAGCTTGGTGAGCAATAATTTTGCTTCTGTCTTGTAGCTATTCTGTACTGTCTTTTTAAGTCCTCTGCCAACACATAGAGTTCAAGGTCTCAATATTTCTCACCTGGACTACTGGACTGTTACAGCTTCCTACCTGAGTTACTTTTCTTTGGATTCTCAGCCTCAAATCCATCCTTGACCTGGCTGCCAGATAATCTGTCTGATATGCAGCCTAGCCCCGGTATCACATTTTTTTACTAATTTATCTCCAAACACCCAAATGCTCTTTATCCTCTGACCACAACTCTACTTTGTTGTTGCTACCCCCTCCCTCTTTTCTAATTCCTATTAGACTACTTTTTGTTTGCTCTAACTCCTGCCATGTTAGCTCACCTCTATTTCTTTTCCTAGTTTTCTCTGCTCAGGATTCCCTCTTTTCTTCCCGATCACTCTATGTTCCCTGCTCCTCCAGTTCCATCTCGAATGTTACTGTATTACGTGGCAGCATATTATCGGTGCCTTAAGTCGGGAAGCAAAAAACAAAAGACAAATCAAACAAAAGTAGAAATAACAAAAAAACAGGTGGCAAAGCAATCAAAGTAAAAGACATTATTTCATTGAAGAGGGAGCCAAGTTAACTACAACAATATCAGATGATGACCTAGCTCTTGTGTCATCTTCTCTTGGAGAATTTTCTAGGGGTTTTGGCCCAGAATGTGTTGCGTGTTCCAAATAATCACCCAGAATGGAACTTCTATATTTGTTTGTAGACTTGCTCTTTTCCATTATCTTGGAAGCCTAGTGAGATCATTGCTTTGTGGTATGAGGTAAGGATTAAGATTAGGAGAGTAGTGAGACATTGACAGTGTTGGGAGAAGGGAGAATATTGCATATTGTGTGGCATTGTGATTGACTGGTATAGAGAATTTCTAGAACTGTAGTTAACAGTTAAAGATACCAGGTATAGCTACTTTGGCATGAATTGTAGAGCAGGAAGATTATGTTTGCATGTTCTGTTGGAAACATATTTGATCATATTTTAAACTTTTTAATGACTCTTTATCTGTTTGTAATTCAAGGAAATAGTAAAAAGTGTTTAGTTATTGAAGGGAAACATAGCAATTTTCTATTTATACAAATTTTAAAAAGCGGAAAAAATCTTTGTGTACAAAGAACATCTCCTTAGGAAAAGAGTAGTCCCTCAGGGACTTGAATTTACTTATGTCATTTTTACCCAAAAAATGGATAATAAAACAAAACAAAACAAAAAACCTTTGGCATACACATTGAACTAATGTGTCTTCCTGGAAGCCAAGCTAAAAGCATGTGTCTAATGACTGTGCAGTATTTAAGCTAATGCAAGTGTGATTTACATTTTTCAGGAATGGACAAATGAGGTTTTCAGTTTGGCAACAAACCTGCTGGCCCAAAACATGTCCAGGGATGCATTTCTGGAAAAAGCGTAAGTCACTCTAATTTTATTGCTAAGGGCGTTGCTTCTTCTGAGTCAGTTTCCTTTCTCCTTTGTGAGTCTTCTGTTTATGCCACACTGACTTCTCACACTGATAAACATAAATTTTCCTTTGGGATTTGTTAGGGAACCGATACCTCCCTGGTTCAGAATTAGAAGACTTCCAAGGAAGATTGCTCTTTCCTCCAAGCTGCACATCCGTGTTACACCTGGGCTGAGCTCGCATGAATGGCAGTGCTTTTGACACACAATAAAGAGACACTTCCAAATCCTGGCAGCTGTGCTCAGAACTAAAAATTATTAATTTCAGATAATCCTCTGCTTCTACATCTGCGTGTGTCCTCTCAATTATTAATCTGAGGAACAGCATATGTTCCTCATTTCTCTAGAGTTATAGATCTCTGACAGATGCTACAATACCTTTCCTGACTACTTAAATCAACAGGCTGATGTCCTGATTCCATCCCATGTAGATGATCCCAGCAAGTGTTAGTAAGAAAAGAGAAAGGATCTTAAGGAAAGAGAAGAAGGAAAATAAGGAAAGAAAAGCAAAACAAATTGCCAGATCACTCTGGAATTACCACAGCCTTTCTAAAGCTTCTTTGACCAAGGAAAATAATGACTTAGGCAAGATGAGCAGCAAGGAAACCTGGTTGTGTTCATTTTGGAAGCTGTGGCTGGTCAGGAGGTTAGGAAGTCTTTAAATCAAAACCACAAGTGGAAACATTAATAGGTGGTCCTTTATTTTGTTTAACAGAGTTGTCTTCCCTCTTCTTATGTAAGACATACCCATCATTCCAGACATAATACCTCAGCCACATTCTTTTTTTTTTTTTAACTCTTCTATGAATTCCTTTTGCTTTTAGTCAATATCTCAGGTCTTCATTTAAGGGCTTTTTTATGGGATTGCCTCCTCTCCTGAGTTTGTTACCTTAAGGACTCTTCTTCATGCCTCCACCTCTTCCCTTCCTTTCTTCCTATTTCTTTTTACCTTGTCTTTGATTTTATCATCCTTCTTCTAGAATATGTTTTCCAGGCAATGTTTCTAGAACATTTGTTCTTCCATGCAATGTTAGTGAAAGGGGACACAGAGGTAAATAACATGTTTTATCTGAAACATAGCACGTTATTGCTAGTTAGCTAATCAATCTCTACTACAAATGTCTATTCCAGAAAGATGTCTCCCTATGAATAGCTACTATGCACATGTCTTTTGGTGAACATATTGTGAATATTTTTGTTGCGCACATCTAACTTTGGGATTGCTGAGCCTTAGTGTGTGCAGCTTCCTGAAGTAGAATTCCTAATGTGTGCATCCATCAACAGCGACCTAGAGTTCTCATTCTGAGAATGAATATATAAGCAAACGATAAGCAAAATATGGTTAGATCTCAGAAACATACTATTGAGTGAAAGAAGCCAAACAAAAGAGTATGATTCCTTTATGTAAGGTGCAAAAACAGGCAAAAGTAATCTATGCTATTTGTAGTCAGGATAACAGTTCCCTTTGGCAGGGCGTTTGGGAAGGGCTTCTGGAATGCCGCTAAAGTGACAACATTCTATATCTTAATCTGGGTGCCAACTATGGAGACTTGGGCAGTTTGTGGAAATGTCGCAAAATGTACAAAGGCATGGGTTTTTTTGAGTGTATATTATTCTGCAAGAAAAAAAGCTTTTTTAAAAAAATCAAACCCTTGTTTTTCTGCTTCTCCAACAGCTATACTAAACTTAAGCTGCAAGTCACTCCAGAGGGGCGTATTCCTCTCAAAAAGTAAGCTTTGTGAGCATTTCTCATTATTCATTTCATTTTCCTCAAAGATCTGAATGCGTGCCATGGCTCTGTTTTGTTTCTCCAGCAGCCTAAGTGGGAGTGTGGAAATGCGTGGTAGCCCCGTCCTCCCTCACACATGTCTCATGTCAGTGCAGCTGCTTTCCTCATAGACATCTCCCCGGGGCTTCCCTTTCCTCTGGCATTATTTTCAAGAAATATCAAAGCAGGAAGTGGGTGGAGGAAGTGGAGGGACCCTTGCTGCTAAAACCAAAAGGCCATCTGAGATTCAGATCTATTCTGGGAGTGGAAATTGGCTGACCTCAGTGCCTCTTTCTACCAAGATGGCTGTAGCCCTCAAGCAGGGGTTGCAACCTCAGATGTTAACTGGAGCCAGGCAGGGAATATAAATGATGAAACAGGTCAGGAGGAGGAGGAAAAACTGAAGAGCAAACCTTGTCTAAAGGAGACAACAGCTCATCTCCACCATATATCCGGTGGGACTGGTGAGCACCTGGTATTAGATTGTCTAATGTCTTTATGGAACCCATAAACCTAAATTAGTATATTAAATTGTGCAGTACTTAAGTTTTATTTTTAAATCAAATTAGTAACCAAAACAAGTCCATCTCTAGGTCATATTCAGCCAAAAGTCTTTAACTTTTGACTTACAAGCTACTAGAAAGCTTCTGCGAATACACAAATTAAGCCAAGCACAGTGTCTCATGCCTGTGATCCCAGCACTTTGGAAGGCCAAGGCAGAAGAATTGCTTAAGGCCAGGATTTTGAGAGCAGCCTAGGCAACATAGTGAGACTCCATCTTTGCAAAAATTTAAAAAAATTAGCCAGGTGTGGTGACACATGCCTTTAGTTCTAACTACTAGGGAGGTTGAGGTGGGAGGATCACTTGAGCATGGGAAGTGAAGACTTCAGTAAGCTGGGATCATGCCACTGCACTCCAGCCTGGGCAACAATGTGAGACCCTGTCTCTAAAAAAAAAAAAAAAAAAAAAGAAAAGAAAAGAAATAAAAGAAAAGAAATTCATTTAAAAATAAACAGAAATTAAAAATGGAATTTATTAATAATGCAAGGTACACCTTGGGGCAATGGGCAGTAGTAGCAAGGGGACAGAATTAATAAGGATGTTTATTTTGGTGCTTAATATTGGAGATTATTTAATACAATATTTTTTAACTGGGTCAGCACCATAGTCCTAAAATATTTATTTTTTACTGGATACCTTAATTTTAAAAAGCACACAGGTTGATCTTTCAGAAGACAGATGCAAATGCATGGAGGAATGTATCTTTTCATTCTTTAAATATGAATAACAAATAGATTTGACTGAATGGAATATTTTGAGTTGGCATCATCTATTAGTGCTGTGATCCATGTGCCACTTAAACCTCTCTCCTTTGTTGTGTTCACTTCACAGCATATATCGCTTGTTTTCAGCAGACCGGAAGCGAGTTGAAACTGCTTTAGAGGCTTGTAGTCTTCCATCTTCAAGGGTGAGCATGTTGTGTTATGCTATAGTCTGAATGTTCAGCCCCTCCAAAACTCATGTTGAAACTTAATCTCCAATATGACAGTTTTGAGATATAGGGCCTTTAAGAGGAAAATAAGAGCCTCCATGATTGATGGGTTAATGAATTAATGGATTATCATGGGGGAGGATCTGGTGGCTTTATAAGAAGGGAAAAACAGACCTGAGCTAGCATGTTCTTCCCCCTCACCATTTGATTCCCTGTGCCACCTCTGCCAAAGTGGAGAGTCCCCACTAGCAAGAAGACCTTTGCCAGATGTGCCCTCTCGACCTTGGACTTCCCAGCCTTTGTAACTGTAGGAAATACATTTTGATTCCTATATATTATACAGTTTCAAGTGTTCTGCTATATGCATCAGAAAACAGAGTAAGACTGAAAATTGGTACCAAGAGGTGGGGTTTTTGCTCATAACAAATATCTGAAAATGTAGAAGCAGCTTTGGAACTGGATAATGAACAAAGGCTGAGAAAAGTTTATAGAGCAGGCTAGAAACAGTCAAGACTCTGATGAGGCCTCTTTTTACTCCTATAACTCCAATCAGTATTTCAATCTAGAATGACCCTTGCTTTTTGTAGATAAAAAAGTTACCTAATAAGGTAATATTTTTTAAATAGCCAAAAAATGCTAACAGTTATCAAGATGACAATTTGAAATGTGGTTTCAAACTTATTAACAATAAACGCTTCTTGATGTTTTTTTTAAGATACTAGCTAATGATAGTGTTGAGTTAAGAGGCGAGACTCAACTCTGGTGGTGGGGTATGGATACCGGACCAAATTAAGGACCAGCTAAAATGGGGGAGCAGAAGCAGCTTTCCATAAAATATGCCCATGTCAGTTTACCGTTGCCAGAGCAACCCCGAGGAATTACTACCCCTTTCCACGGTAACGACCCCATGACCCAAAAATTACCATCCCATCATAGAAATTTCTGTATTAACCACCCCTTAATCTACATGTGATTAAAAATCAGTACAAATATAACTGCAAAACTGCCTAAGCTGCTACTCTCAGCACACTGCCTATGGAGTAGCCCTGCTCTGCGGGAACAGGCTTGGAGCTGTAACACTGCTGCCTCAGTGAGGTTATTTTCTTCTACCCTACCAGTGGCTTGTCCTTGAATTATTTCCTGAGTGAAGCCAAGAACCTTTGCAGGCTAAGCCCTACTTTGGGGCTTTCCGGTCCTGGGTCAATGTGAAGCCATTATGTTTAGCAAGATATCTGAAATATTAATTTCATCTCACCTTAGCATTTTAGAATGTTTAGTTTTAAGATTTATAAGCTATGTACACAATTAGTATGGTGCTGTGTGCTTATAAATAAATTTATTTACCTGCTTTACAGAGTTGTGCTCAGAAAGTTTTTACTGAGAGGGGTGTAGGATCTAACTAGGTTGGATAACGCCTACTTTGCTCATACGGTGGTAAAGTAAGTGAGAGGACAAGCATGTAACATGCTTTTTGTTTTTATGCCTGACACATACAAGGTACATCACGTACATTAACCACCTCAAATGAAATGATTTGCTTTCATTTTGATTAATTTCTATGTTACTGGCTCTAAAATGATTTATTACTGTTGTTTCTGGAAGTCCATTGCATAAAACTTTTTTCTCATGCAGAGCTCTCCTTTCTATTACAAATTATTTTTATCTTAGTATCTAAGCAACAAGGAAGCATTTACCGAAGGATAACATATAGGAAGAACCTTTGAGCCCCTCAGAATGTGCCAGCAATATTCAAGTTGCACTAAATAAGGTTGCAAAACCATTCTTAGACTTATGATTGAATTATAAAAGTATTGAGTGCCATGGTTAAATTTATCAGCCAATTATTGTTGTGAAGACTCTTCCAAACAGCAAAGTTCATTAACAACTTTGGTAGGTCACAAGAAAGAAAGAAGAGCACCTCTCCACTATCACCTTTCTTCTATAGGTGGAAAAAGCTAATAAGGCTGCAAAAAGTGAGCAGAGCTGTGGAAAGGCTCCCCCAAAACATTTTCACCTTCATTTTATCAAGCAAAATAAAATGTTTGAACCTGCTTCCTATTGCTTTTTTGTTAGATGCTTTGGAGTAGAAACAATATAACAATTAAAGTCCTGTCCCCAACTTCAACAAATATTTCTTGAGCACTTACTATGTGCCCGTAGGCATTGAGAATATGGTAGTGAAGAAAATGAAACTCAAGGTTTCAAGGACAATAGAGTCTTCTGGGGAAACTAGCCAATAAGCATGCCAACAAATGCATTTGTAAACTGGGGGGAGTGCTATAAAAAGAAAGACTGGAGAGCTACTATTGCAAGAAGGGAAGCTCATTCCAGAAAAAGAAAACAATGCATGCAAATCCCTGAGGCTGGAAATAATTACCCTACTGGGTTTGAGCAACTGAAAAAGACCACTGCATTCAAGCATAAAGAGAAAACCTGAGAGATGGATTTGCAAAGACATGCAAAGAATTCTTTTTCCTTTGCAATCACTTCTGATTTTACCTTTTCTGGATAACATCTCGTAAAATATAATAATCAAAATATTTAACTTATGAATCTAGCTAAGGGAAAGAAGGAATAGAAAATTAAATGCATCAACCAATTCCCCGTAAATTGTAATTCTCTAAACAACTGGATTTTGACCATTCAGTCAATAAATATACATTATGTAATCTACTATGTTTATTGTATGTTCAAACTTTCAGACCAATGTCAACTTCAGACAAATTTAAAAGGAAAATGAGATTCAAATAACAGCAGTCATGTTTAAATTGGAAAAAATTATCTCTAACAAATTAAATGTAATGACAATTATCTAAAGTTGGAGATAACTTTAAAAAACAACCTCTATGCTAAAACTTTGAAAAATTGTTATTCATAGTAAAGTATAATTTACTTGGATGACTTATAAAATTAGAATGCTTTTTAAAAATCTAAAAACCAAAGACAGTTTCAGAGCTAGGAAATAAATGTTTCTGTGAACTGACTATGACGAATCAAAACTCCATTTTAAATCTCTATGAAAATTTCATTTCTACATAACAATGACTCTAGAAAATATCCACTAATTAGCAAAAAATGTTGGTCATATTGACAAGAGGTATTTTAAACAAGCCACGGAAGAAAAGGGTTATATAAATCATAGATGGTTCTGCATAAATGGGAGCATATTTTGTAGCCAAGTCACTTAAACTAGATTTAATTGTGCTCTGTAAATAGATATATTACCAGAAATACAGTGGATATCCTGTTGAGATTTTTTTTTTTTTTTTTAAACAGGATCTTTGTGAACATTGTTAGGGATAAATAAGGTACTTGAACTTGTATCCTGGCCAACATGATCCACTAGAATAACACGTTCCTTTAGAAGGTACTACTCTTTCGAAATTACAGTTGCTAGCCTGAAGTTACCGTAATTGTTAAAAGGTAGTACTGAATCCAAAGAGAGAGACAAAGCAATTGCCGTCCTTCTGTTAACAACCCAAATGTATTTTCCAGTGAGACCCTTGAAAACTGTTCCGTATTCAAAAAATTACCACTTTACCCACAAACTTTCTGAGAACTGAAAATAGTTTATTTGCACCAAATTCCCTTGATTTAAGGCTTATTAACTTGAAAAGAGCTCAGTGACATTTGGAATTGTATTGTAGTCTTGCCATAGCACTGGCATATGGAGTTGCATTTTAACGAAGATCAGGAATAAACCCATGTATTTGTTTCAAATAATAAAGTTTACTGTAGTTGATGGACACACATGTAATACAAAGAGAACTTAATTATTTTAAATTTGAAGAATAGTATAAATTTTACTAAATACTATGAATAAAATGTATAAAATGACTTCTGTGTGTAACTGTAGTATGTTGCCTTTCTTCTATGCCTTACATCCTGAATATAAATCAGAAACAATCATTTTTGTATTTGTGATTCTTAATGTCACTAATATCAAAATTCTACTTTAAAACCACATTAAGTATTCAGTTCATTATGAGTGATTTACTTGTAATTATTTCATGTATTCCTTGGCTAATTGGCTAATTCAATGTTTTCTTTATGGTTTCAGAATAAAAATATTAACAACATGTTGAATTTCTGAATTTACTGGGAAATTGTCCATCAACTTGTCAAGACAAACAAGTCTATATATGGACTTTATTCATTAGAGTCTGCTTCGATGAATTAATATATTTTAAAATAACATTTTTTTCTGAATTTTTTTCCGAAATTTAAGTACCCTTTTCTCGTATAATTATTTTTTAAATCTAGAAATGTATAACAAAGAAAATGCAAACCACCATCCCAAAACTAATAGGAATATCTAGTGTACTTGCTTACAGTGTGAAGTATAGAATTAAGCAACTCAGATTCAAAATATAGTCATTGTCACCTCATCACACCCATTTGCTCACCCAGGACCTTAGACAAGTTTTGTAACCTCCTAGCACCTGAGTGTTCCTATCTATAAAAGTAGTATAGTAATAATGCCAACTGCATAGAGTTGATGGGCTTACATGAAAATATTCAAGTAAAGCTCATAGAACTATGTTTGATATACTGTAAATGCTAATTATTATTCTCATTTTGAGTATTTTTCATATGCATATATTGGGGGGATCTTGTTTTTATTTTTAATTTGGCGTTTGGATATATTCATTACCAGGTCTATGAAATCTAGAAATGCAAATGCCACCAGTGCTACCACCAAGATTGTTAAAATTTTTCCCTTGAGAGTCCTTATATACAAGCATGATATTGAAACAATTCAATTTTTTCAAGTTTGCCAATACTTTGCAGTTTCTAAAATAAATGGGCCTGGTTCACATTACTAATTTAGATTATACTAGCCTTCTTAAGTCATCCTTCAAAAAGGTCAAACAACAAGAAGTAATCACTGACAGTGCATTTTATATTGGGTGCCTGATGTGATGGACCAAGTCCTGGATTAAAAGGGAAGACCCAAGGTCTGATATCATCTCCTGGGTTCATCCAGCAAACACTGGTTAGGTATCTACTATATGCCGGGCACCATGCTGGGAACACAAAGGAATTCAATAAGAGATTGTCATGTCACTCAAAAGCTCATAGTTCAGTAGAAAATAAGACATATAAAAAATAAAGGAAAAGCTGTGGAAGGATGCAATGATGAAGATAGATAAAGGGAGACTGTGAACACAAAGAAAAAGTAGTGTCATGTCTAGCTGATGTGGTCAGGAAGGGTTCACAGAGGAATATTTGAATGTTGGGTAGGATCTTTAGAGTATGAGACCTTGGCTTTCCTCCTAGACAAACAGGAAAAATGAATCCATGCCATTCACTTCACCAAGTTGTGAGATCCAGAAAGAGAAAGTATGTGAATTAGCTTTGTGAATTTCAGTCTTGTTTAAACTGCAAGGAATTAGGGATTATCCATAGCTTTTACCTAAACATCTCTCCTATACCCTTTCATTTTAGCTTTCAATGATGCTTACTTATTTTAACTCCTCTTTACCGAACACTTTTTTTTCCATTTTCACCTACTAACCCCAAAGACTTTGGGGTATCCTCATCAGTCAAGTTGGGCAAAAGAAAAATGAGACAAAGAAAATCAGCTATGTTGAAATGTTTTCTTCTTTCAATATGCTAACATCCAACTCGCAATGAAAATAATTTGTGTTTATTCAGATTATCTCATTAATTTGACCCCTCCTAATTCACAGCTGGTGCATGAACAATGGTAAGATTTTAGTAAAGCATATTGTTCCATCAAATTATGTGTCAGGACTCTTATGTAAATTATGTTAGTTAAATCTGATATTTCAAAGGAAATAACAGCACATGAGTATTCGCTGTCAATTTCTCCACATTTCTCAATAAATTACATCCATTCATTTAGTAAATATTTATTTGTACCTACTCTATGTGGCATACTGGAAATTGAGCCATTAACAGACAAGACACACATCCTAGCTTGTGTGCATCTGCAGATTAGCAAAGAATAGAGAGAATTGTATAGCTGGGAGCACAATACATTGAGTGTTGAAATGTGAGACATGCAAGGTGGGATGTGTGCACAATTGGAAGACAAAACCCAGTTCAAGGGGAAGGCAAGGCTTTCCAGAAAAAGAAGTTATAAACTGAGACGGGAAGGAAAAGAGAGGTCAGTAAGTGAAGGATGACAATTATTGCTCTCCTTAGATCAAATTAATTTATGTGTATGTTGGATGAAGTTGGTAGAAGGGGAAGTGAAGTGAACTGTATTTAGTAGGGAAAATAGGAGAACACGCTTGGGGTTCATAAACTCCAGTAAAGCTGGAGGCACTTGAGTCGGCCAGCAGTGTCACTGAGCACGTTCTCGCAATTGATTTTAAGTATTTCTCTTCCTTGTGCCTAACAGCCAATAAGTAAGGTAGATAGGGTCATTTTCATCTATTAAAACTATTTACAGAGCTCCAGGTGTCCAACTTAGAGAGAGGGTGGAACTGAAAAGCGTGCAGTCTCCAGCTAAAGAGATTTCTCTCTTTCTATAAATCAAGTGGAATTTTGGAAACGTGCTTGCAGGTTATACTTGTTCCCTTTTTATGAATGCCAATATACTAATAAAACAATTCACAAGAAGTCCCCACTGCTCTTGGATTTGACTACTTGTGTTTATTTCAAAGTTTGTGCTCAAGTAGCCTAAGTTATAATGACACAACACATCTATGTATAATGATTCATGTATTGTTTGGTTGTCTCAAAATTCTGTTTTGCAACATAGATTTTTTTCTATCTCTATACATGGATTTAGTAAAGGAAATATTACTTCATTCATTCATTCCACAAATATGGGTCTTCTGCTATTGGCCGAGTGGTGAGCTAAGTTCTCTTATCTGTTTGCAGGTGGTGAACAACTTCAGACAATAATTTTTAGACATTCGTATAACTGTACATTTCAAAACATATGAAAACAGTAAAAGGAAGGGTGTGTTCTTTTGTTTAAGGGTTTGAAAAAGAAAAAGAATCACATTAACACGTACCTGAAATAGGAAGACTGCATGAAAAATGTCCTTCCTGTTAACAAAGGCTTGAATACATGCTTCCGGTTTCCATGGCAGCCCAACTAAACAGAAAAATAAGTCATAGAAGTGGCCTTTTATATCAATGACTTGCTTCCTAAACAATAGGACCAGGAGCAATCAGTGGAAAAATAATGACTAGTGCTGTCCTACTTATGAAAACTGTTTTACAACTTATCAGATTATTTAAACCAGAGGGAACATTGGAAAAAAATGACACAAAATTGGAATTTATGTTTTCATTTTGACTCTGTCTGTCTCTACGGTAATTACTTTAAAAAAAAAAGATTCAAGTAAAAAAAAAAAAAAAAAAAAAAAAAAAACCTAAAAATAATTCTGCCAAACAGACTATCTTTCCTAGGTCTAACTTACTTTAGAAAATGTATGTAGGAAATGGCGTTAACATCCCTTTAGCAGGAGAAACTTCTCAAGCTTAAATTAAACTGAAAAAGCCACAGAAAAAAGGGTTTGACATCTTAAAGTCAGTGTCCAAATGAACACTACGGTTGACCTCATAGGTATGTTATGAATGTTTACTCTGACCGCCTAGAAGAAAAGGAAAAAGAAAGGAAAGAGGGGGAGAAGGCAAGGGAAGGGAGGAAGAAGGGAGGGAAGAGACAGAGAAAAAACAGGGAGGGAGGAAGCTGGGGAAAGAAAAAGACCATTTGCTGACTCTGTTGTTTTATTTCCCAGAATGATTCAATACCTCAAGAAGATTTCACTCCAGAAGTGTACAGAGTTTTCCTCAACAACCTTTGCCCTCGACCTGAAATTGATAACATCTTTTCAGAATTGTAAGAGTACACATTTTAACCCACATCTTTTTCAGCTTTCATTGATTCTCAGGTGACTAGAGCAGGACTTTGAGTGGTAATTGGAGATGGAAGAATATCATACACTATGTTTAAAAGCAATATTCCTGTGTGATGTTTTGGATAGGATCATACAATCTTGCCCATGAGGTGCAACCACTGCTTTCAATGAGTACAAGTTTGCTGTGATATATTGTCGGAGGTAGTTGTTTTTGTATGCTCAGATAACTTTGTATGGTTCAAGGATTATGGGTAGAACAGGGAGTCATCTTGGCTTAGTGGAGATAGACTCATGTCGCAGGAAGAACTCTGGATTGGGAACCAGTTATTTTATCTCTCTGGGCCACATTAGCAACATGAGAAGTTTGGATTACTAAGAACCCCCTTAGCTGAAGAATTATTTGCTTTTATGTTAGAAATTATAAACTTATATTAAGGCATTACTTTTTTTGAAAGATTAGAAGAACAAAAGGAAAAAAAAAGAAAGAAAGAAACCAAGGCACTAAGGCAAATATGGGGAAAGTAGCAGTTTACCTTTCCTGAAATACTGAAATCTACATGACAGAAAAACAATACAAAATGTGGTAAACAAAATAAGGATTTCTTCAAATGGAAGACAGGCAAACAGTACTGCTGAAAATGACATTGCATAGTCTTGCTTTGTGCTGTTCATTGCCATCATATATTTATTGAACATCTGCAACATTTGTACCACTGACTTTGTCTTTAGATGATCAATACAATTGAAATGGGAAGTTTGAATGGTATGTTGAGGAGTTATAGTCTCTTGTTGAAGCCTAACTGTAACTTTTAAAAATCCTCAAACAGGTTGTTTACTTTAAGTAATGATAATAAATACATCTTTAAATGATTAGGGACATGGAGCTGGATGATTAAACCAAAAATTTACTGTCATAATCAAAAAAACCTCTGTGTTCAGTTTAGAGTGGTGCACCATTATGCATATGATGCAGTGTTTTTCTACTGTGAGTTTTCTTACCCATTTGGTATTTTTCAAGAGCACTGGGTTTTAGTGGTAGCAATTGCACAAGATATTTGCAGCCCATAGAGGTATAAAAATCATGTTTTTAGGGCAAGGTAAGAGTTTCAAAATAGCATTTTCTTATCAAGTATAGCAGGATTTTATTTCTAGAGTTAAATGCAAATATATGAATGAAACTTAGTTTAAAAAATTCTTATTTTTTTGGTTTTTAACTGTTTTTAGTGGTGCCAAAAGCAAACCATATCTTACCGTTGACCAGATGATGGATTTTATCAACCTTAAGCAGCGAGATCCTCGGCTTAATGAAATACTTTATCCACCGCTAAAACAAGAGCAAGTCCAAGTATTGATTGAGAAGTATGAACCCAACAACAGCCTCGCCAAAAAAGGTCAGTACTTCCTTTCACACAAAAGGGAAGCTCTTGTTTCTGATTGGGGGTAGTCACACCCTGGGAGTTAGGAACACCAATGATTGTTAGATTAGTTTCCTCTGTTTACAAAGGCATCCCTTTCTGTCTGAAATCACTTGGAGGTTCAGTGCAGTAGGTTTTTCTTTAAACTTCGTTGTGTGATTTTTTTTGTCCTTATTGTTATATGTATGAATGCATGTAACATATTTTTTAAATGTCTAATCCTTTGTTTTGTTTCAAATTCACCCAGTGACTTAATACATACTTCTCATACAGGAAATTCACTATCTTTAGGTTACCCTTTTGGGTCTTTTTCTAGCAAGTTCTGTGAAGTGGCCCACAGGTTTTTCTAAAGTTCTAAAACTGACGAGAATATTTAGTCTATGAGACCCTTATCTTTTTCCAGTATATACTATCTGATAAATTTTTCTATTTGGGGAAATAGTCTAAAATTTGGCTCTCTGTGTAGAAAAACTTAGTGTTGTAAATACAAAACAACCCAAAAATTGATAACCCAAAGGCAGCTCTAAGTTACCTGGAAGTTTTTAAGAAATTTATATTTTTGATTCTGGGAAAATGAATTGCCAAAATAAGATCATGAAGATGTAATTACTGCAAGTTTTCAACTATATATGGCAGCACTGTCCCTGAACAAGATCTTCCACTGCGAAGACTAACTCTCATCTGGATTGAAATATCTTCACCAAGAAAAGTAGTGTGTTATCACTGATGTTATTGCAGATTGCCTAGATATTCCATAGGGAGGAAAATAAAGTACAATTAACCAATTATTGAAAAGAAATCAATTGTGTATTAATATGCAGGCATTTTCCAAAGTAACATAAATAGCTCTAGCAAGCTTATAGTCATAAATAGGAATGATTATCATAAAAGTAAATTTAAAAGTCTTTTAACTCATTGTATTTAATCTGGAACTGGTCCTCTAAGTGGAAAATGAAAGCATGAAGTATAAATGGGCCCAGGTGCTGTGGCTCACGTCTGTAATCCCAACACTTTGGGAGGCCGTGGCGGGTGGATCTCTTGAGGTCAGGAGTTCGAGATCAGCCTGGCCAACATGGTGAAATCCTGTCTCTACTAGAAATACAAAAATTAGTTGGGCATGATGGCACACGCCTGTAGTCCCAGCTACTCAAAAGAGGCAGGGGAATTGCTTGAACCCAGGAGACGGAGGTTGCAGTGAGCCGAGATTGCGCCACTGCCCTCCAACCTGGGTGACAGAGGGAGACTCTGTCCCAAAAAAAAAAAAAAAAAAAAAGAAAGAAAGACAGAAGAAGAATAAGTATAAATGTAAAATCTATTAATTATATCCTACATGCTACTACTTGGGAATTTTTAGATGCAATTTTTTAGTTTTCATTTGTTTTCTTGGTGAAGCACTTTGCCTTAGTTGTTGTCATCATTCTTACTGATGCTATGAAGGTGAGATTAGTTAAAGGAAACAACTAACCCAACAGTATGTCTTGGCATGGCCAGGCCTGCCCCTCCAAACCTACTTAAATAGGTTGCCCTTTCTTCTCTAGTACACAAGAGATGAGATTTCCCCTTATCATGAAGCAGGGCACATCTTGGAGGTTTCGCCCAAGTAGCTTAGCAGTTCTCTTCTAAAATCCAAACTTCTCCAAAAATAACATACACATTGTTACAACAAATCCAACAACACTTCTAAAAACCAGTTAGCCGATAACACTAGGATAACAGAAAGCTTTTGTGAAACCAGTGAAACACTCCAAAGTGTAAGCCTTTTCCTTTCCTCTTTCCTTCACACCACACTGCTGATGGCCCAGGCTTCAGCAGGTATCTGATGCCTCTGTACATCATCTTCTGATGACTTGCACAATGTAGAGGGTACAAAGAGAAAACATTGTGATAGATTACTGTAAAACCCTATAACCCTAGAAAAACACATTTTGATTCTAATGGAAATTAAGATGATGTCCCTCTCCTAGCATTTGCAAAATTATTTAGTGCCATTTTATGAATTTCAAATCGAAAGAGGCACACAAAATATTTTAAAATTTAAATGTTTTAAAAGCAACTTTATCTGTTTTTCCATACCTTAATATGACATTGATCACAAAACCTCTGTGTCAACCTTAATAGCAGTATAAAGAAGCAACATAGAATAGTGGTTCCACTTTTGAGTTTCAAAGCTGAGATCCACCCTACTAGTTATATAGCCTTGGTGCTTAACTTCTCTATGCTTCATTATTTCATCTTCAAAATTAAGGACAGAAGAATTCTTGATTTGCTTGTTGTAGATTTGAATTAAATAAAACCTGCAAAGCATTTAGAAAGAAGAATCTGGGCCTGTGTAACACGATGAATAAGTGTTAACTCTTCTCAATGTTTTGAAGTGTAGTGTGTTGGTTTTCATTCCTCAGGTGTCGTTATCTATTTTTTCTAGGAGATCACATGATTTCTGGGCCTTAAACTTTCTTTTATTTTCCCCAGCACCTAGAAGATGCACCTGCTCATGATGAAATACTTAATGTAGACTTGCAGATGGGATCTAATCAGTGACCCAAAGTATTTGTGCCCCAACTGATCACTTAAGAATGTTGCCTAGTGGTCTCTGTACAGAAAAATTTTGGCTAATGCCATCTCTATCTAAAGCCTTATCTAGCACATGGGAAGGACAGAGGCTTTGGAGTCCAACAGCTGGAATGTAGCTAATGGGCCAGCCACCTGCTACCATATAACATGCATCCTCAGACATCCCAGGGGACTCCAGCACCAGTTCAGAAGTTCTGGTTGGCTGTATCTGTAGATCTTTCTTCTCCGGAATCCATATGAAAGAAATTCAACTCTTGAGGAGTTGAAAGTCAAATTACAAAGACCTTAGTAGGGTCATTTCAGCTCTAAGTCATGTACACAAAAAGGGACTCATGATAGCTGCCTTGTTTTAGGATAAAGTGAGATTGTGTCTGTTAATGTTTAGTTCAGCACACAATAGTCATTCAGTAAATGGCCTAAATTGTTACTATCACTGTTTAAAGCAGGCCAAATGGTACTAGCAGAAGCACACAGTCTCTGGTGTTCTAGTCTTACAAACTCAAACTTACAAGCCAGCCTACATTAAGTCATTCATAACTTCAGTATTTAATAACTCTTCAGTGAAAGGCAAGAGGCTACAGACAGTGACAGGCCCAGAGATAAACCCTATGTCCCTAGAGATTTGCAGTCCTCTTAAACATATATATATATTATATATGTATAATTCTATATTATTAATATAATAGGTAAATATATTAATAATCTAATATCCATAATTAATATAATATCTAAAGATTACTTCTTGAAACCCAATGTGCACCTGAATCAACTGAGCCCTTGTTAAAATGCAGATTCAAGATTCTGCATTTCTAACAAGTTACTGGGTGAGGCAGAAGATGCTGAGCAAAGGCCCACACTGAGTAGCAAAACTCTAAGAAGTACAGAGAAAAGTGCAGTAAGCATGAAGATAAAGGGATTTCTTCCTGTAGGGGACAGTTCATGGAAGAGATAACATTTGGGCTGAATTGATTTTAACACAGATGAGCTATAGACTTTAAAACTTTAAACTTTTAGTTAACTAGTTAATACATTTGGATCAATAAACACATAAGAAAATAAGTAGGGAAGTTTAATATTACATTATAATTTATTCTTCTGCTGCTTTCATTTTAACTGTTTTCAGATGTGCCCAAGTGTTAGTTAAATTGGTGTTGATCTCAGTGCTAATCAGGAAATTAAGTCTTATTTACCTGAGAAAGGCACTTCCATATAGCCTATACTTGTTATAAAATGCTAAGCATAAGATACACACATAATATACATAATAGAATATAAACATATATAACATATATACACACAACATATGTACACATACACAGAGACACACACACTCTCTGATATCAAGAAGCATATCTTAAAGTAGGTATTAAACAAATAAATAATATACAAACCTGACATATGCTGTTTAGCTTTTATTTGCATTTTATATAATTTTTACATAAAACATAGACTTGAAATTAAATGAAAAATTTTTAGTGTCATCAAAAGCCCAAATGCCAAAGCCGACCATAGTTAAGCTGACTAAAAGGGTGACACATGAAAGTATGAAATGAAACTCCAGAAGAGACAATAGACTTTGATCCTCTGAGGACTTGCTGTAATTAGCATGTCAGCCACATCTCCATGCTGAAATTTCTGTTTCAGGAGATGTGTGTGTTGGTTATAAATAATCAGAGGATTTCTATGCAGTCTAAGGCTGGGTCATGTGTGTGGGTTCCACAAAGAGAGAATTTGAATCTTGTCACAGAGGATACTATTCTCCTGGGAGTTTGGTTTATTTTTACTATTTAAAAATCACACATTGAAAAATGCCATGGCCCCTGGTCAGCAAAAGTTTCCTCCTTTCCATGTTGTTTGCACTGTAGACTTAGATATTCCTGGCACAGGAATATGCAATGACCACTGCCTCTTGAAAACAAAATGTTCATGAATGTCATACTTTCAAGATCAGTGTCTTCAAAACAGTTATCTTTTTAATCACTTAAACTCTTCAGATGAAAGACAGTGAGTAAAATTAGCCTGAAAAAATAAAATAGTCTATAGGTAACTTTGGTAACAGAATGCAGACTTCAACTTACATATCTATGAATGAAGGTCAAATTTTACTTAAATAAACTGCCAAACCAAAAGAAAATAGTAATTTTTTTCATGCTTTTATTCTGTGAAGATCAGGTGTTTGTGAGTGTTTGTTAAATAATTGAATTAATGTAGCAGATTATAATAGCAGATGTTTCAAACTACCTTCCTTTTATCATCAGTTCTTCCTCCTAAACTTTTATAAGGCATACTATACAGAAGTATCCCCACTTTGTTGTAATTAAATCATAAAAATGAAGCTATATAGTCCCTTTTAGTGATCACTACTCACTGAGTTAATAGTTTAATAGTTGAAATGAACTCAAAATTATAATGGCGAAGCAATTTGGTTTTAAGCAAAGCAGTAGCAGTTCAGATAGAGCAAGTGTTTTAGCTTTTTTTCCTTTAAATAGACCTAAGCCAATAATGATTGTATCAGTAGGAAAAAAGCCCTATTGCATTTTCAATATAGTTTTATTTAAAGTATTATACAGTTCAGCTATGTTCTCTCATTGTCAACACCAAGAAATAGGCTGAGAGTGATAGAAAGAGACTGGACTTGGGAAACTTGAAACCTGTAGTTTTAGGTGAGACTCCTCCAGTTGAAAAATGGCAGAAATTTAACTCAAACTAAAGCACTGAATAAATGTACTTGTGCATATAAGCAAAAAGTCAAGGTGTTAATGGTTTCAGACATGACCATATCCAAGAGCTCAAGTCATGTCATCAGTAATTGTCTTTGTTCATCTCTCATCATTTTCTCTTACTGGCTCTAGTTCTTGGGCAGATTTTCCTGAATGCCAAGACAGCCACTAGCAGCTCCAAGACTGTAGCTCACCAGTCCTAGTACACAGAAATCCTTTTTACTCTTCTTTTGTGTCTGTGAGCTACAGTCTTGGAGCTGCTAGTGGCTGTCTTGGCATTCAGGAAAATCTGCCCAAGAACTAGAGCCAGTAAGAGAAAATGATGAGAGATGAACAAAGACAATTACTGATGACATGACTTGAGCTCCTGGATATGGTCATGTCTGAATGAAAAAATGCTCATCATCACTGGCCATCAGAGAAATGCAAATCAAAACCACAATGAGATACCATCTCACACCAGTTAGAATGGCAATCATTCAAAAGTCAGGAAACAACAGGTGCTGGAGAGGATGTGGAGAAATAGGAACACTTTTACACTGTTGGTGGGATTGTAAACTAGTTCAACCATTATGGAAAACAGTATGGCGATTCCTCAAGGATCTAGATCTAGATGTACCATATGACCCAGCCATCCCACTACTGGGTATATACCCAAAGGATTATAAATCATGCTGCTATAAAGACACATGCACACGTATGTTTATTATGGCACTATTCACAATAGCAAAGACTTGGAATCAACCCAAATGTCCATCTGTGACAGACTGGATTAAGAAAATGTGGCACATATACACCATGGAATATTATGCAGCCATAAAAAAGGATGAGTTTGTGTCCTTTGTAGGGACATGGATGCAGCTGGAAACCATCATTCTTAGCAAACTATCACAAGAACAGAAAACCAAACACCGCATGTTCTCACTCATAGGTGGGAACTGAACAATGACATCACTTGGACTCGGGAAGGGGAACATCACACATCGGGGCCTATCATGGGAAGGGGGGAGGGGGGAGGGATTGCATTGGGGGTTATACCTGATATAAATGACAAATTGATGGGTGCTGACGAGTTGATGGGTGCAGCACACCAACATGGCACAAGTATACATATGTAACAAACCTGCACGTTATGCACATGTACCCTAGAACTTAAAGTATAATAAAAAAAAAAGAAAGAAAAAAAAAAGAAATCCTTTTTACTCATGGTTCCAATGAAAGTCCCAGAATCCAGGGCATGGCTTCAGTCACTCAAGGCCACTTCTAAATTAGAATCACAGTGTCCTGAAGGATGGGATAAAAATAAACAGACAGGCTTAAGTCATATGACTTCCCCAAGAGCCCATAAGGGGTCAACTACCTAAAGCACAAACCACATGGACCGACAATTGGAGAGAGATGATTCCCTAAAATTCAACCAGGATATGCTTCCTAGAGGAAGGAATAGTGGTCGCTTGGCAGATAAAAAGAATAGATCACACTAAAACTAGGTCAGAAATCAGTCATTCATTATGACTCTTTATTTGGCCTTACCAAGCCATTTAACTTCTTTGATTAGCCCTGCTCCCTAGTTTTCTCAACTTTGAAATTATTTCCTGAGAGAATTACCAGAAGAATTAAATAAGATGCTTTTGGTAAGAAGGTTACATATATTCATTGTTGTCGGCTAAATCGTTGTTGACCTGAACTAATGAAAAGTGATCATTGACATTTATGCCAAATTATTTTAAAACATTTATGAATTTAGAAGTGAGACTCAGAGCCTTGGGCTGAGGTATTCCTGAACATTGCTGTTTCTCATCTAACAGGCTTATTTAATGTACTACAATTAAGGATAAGAATAATCATTTATTAATGAAACTTGAAAAAAATAAGGCATGTCATATCTGTGCACAAATCGTCCTTTCTGACTCAATCATTCTTTTCTATACCTTTTAATTAAAATGGAATTATAATTATAGTCATAAGAGTAAGGATATACACTCGACTCTTGCTGTTTACTTCGTTATCACTTCAATGTAGATTTTTGTAATCATATTTTTCCAGCACCATTTCACTTTACTAGGTATAAGTTATAAAAACTAATGATAGTGATGATTATAATCTCTATTCTCCATCCTTGAAAGATCAAACATGCCCAGATTAAAGAAATAGGCTGGCACAGTGTCATGATGAAGCCAGTAAACCTCAGGCAAGAGATTTTACTTGTGTGCTTCCGATTCTTCATCTGTAAAATGGGATGAGACCAGCAATGTAGCAGACACCTGTGCTAGTCCCATGTCCCTTGGCACTCATGGTTCCAACTCAGCCACTTACACAGTTGGTAACTCTCCAGGGCCTTCTCTCAGTCCATCCACAGCCAGGCTACAATTCCCAGGGATTGTATGCCTCAGGAGTAGTTGAAGAATAAATACCTCATCTTCCATGCCCCTTGGGTTGCAAAGTTCTGATGTGTGTTCTCTGCTTTCTCCCAGAGTTCCTTGGTGAGACTGAGCCCTAATTGACCACAGCTGTAACCTGCTTCATAACCTTCTCCTTCTTAGCTACCTTTCCTTCTTGTCTCACTTCTCTTCTCAACTGTTGTTTCATAGGGTCAACTCCCAAAAAAGCTACTTGCGCTCAAATCCTTGTCTCAGATCCTGCTTTTGGAAGAACCCAAACTAAGACAAGCACTTTTCTATAAATGGCCTTAAGGGAATCAAAAGTGAAAGATGAGTAAGGTCAGAGTTGCTGAGCATTGAGAGAAAAAAAAAAAATGGAAAGAGGCTATGCCTCATCATTCCTGCCAATCTGTCACGTTATTGTCTTCATTGTTTCCAATCATAAAGCCCTGGCCAGTGGCCTCAAATCATAGATTTCCAGTCTACAAAGGACTTAGCCATTTAGCTTAGCCAAACTGTCAGGTTATTAGAAGAGGCAGTTTGCAGAAATGGCAATGTTGGGACCAAGACCCTGTTTTCGTTGTCCGATTGCAGAATTCTTCCCGCTACTCCAGACATCCACCTAGGGACTCCATAAGGACTTGCTTAGAAAAAAGTTGCAACACAGTCCGTTTAGAAGTTATTGATCAATATCTATAGCAGTGGTTTCCAGACTGGTCCTAGACATAAGCACCCTTTGTTTGTTTCTTCTAACAAAATCTCATGAGAAAGGCCAATATGTAGGGAAAAGCTTTAAAGGTGCTGTCTTGGTGGAATAGAGGGGAGCCTGGAACACAGGTGATGGTGGCTGTTGCCCTGCCACTGTCTGCCCTCCTGACCCACCCCATTCTCTACAGGGATGTCTGCCCAAACCCTGGGATATTCAGGATGCTCAGTTTAAAAACTCCTCTGAAGGAAATACTGACTAGTTTAAAGATCTGCCTTACAATTAAGGTAGCATCCATTTAAGTCATTTTATATAGATTACCTACAAAGTAGTTGAGGAAACAGAACCGAAGTGAATCAACAAACTCAACACAAATGAGATCAATTTTCTTCCCAAAAGACAAAAACAGAGGAAAACTACATGATGTAGCCAATGTTTTTCATGCCTTAATTAAGTTACTGCACTGAAAAAGCTGCTGAAAAGCTACTCTAGGATTTTATTGATCGAGATCTCATTTAAATTCCATCTATTGACGCTCCAGCCTCTGCGGAGGGTTACAGAAAAATGGCATTGTCGTCCCCGAGTGCATTCCAAGTTCTTCTTAACTTCATGTTTGGTATGTTCATAGACTTCTCTGAAATATTTCACATTGCCTAAGAATGAAAAAAAATTTTCAAGATAGTCATTGTGGATCTATTGTTCATTGGTTGACCTGGCAACTCCTTTTGCTTTCCTTTCCCTTATTACATTTCCTTTATTCCCAGAAGGCAGGGCCGGGGCCTGAGGAAAGGCAAAGGCCTGGCCCAGGAATCCTGTTTCTTTTCTTCTTTCTTTCAGTGACCTCAGTGTCTGCTCAGGCCCACAGCTCTGGCCAGAAAGTCACAGCCCCGTCTACCCACAGCTGAAATGTTCTTTGTTCAGAAAATAACCAGACAGGAAAACTATAAATAGTAAAAGGTAAAATCAAATGCCAGTCCATGGGATAGAGAAGTGAGCTTGGTAGCCTCATCAACCTCATAGTCTGCTGAGTCTTGTTAAAACTTCTTTCCTTCATCACACCTTTCAGAGGTGCCTTGCCATTTCATGTGAGAGCTATTGGGACACAGCAGAGAATGGCTTCTTTCCCCCTAGATGTGACCTCCCAGCAGAACACGGCATTGATAATTGTTGGCTAGTATACCTTTCCCCTTGTCAGCAGGGTCTAGGAGTAGGTTGCAATGTAGGGGTGGGAGGCAGGGGACTCTGGCTTAGTCAAAACAGGCTGACAGGTTGTACTGTGTTAGGAGGGAAAGAGGTCACAGAGCCACAGGCGTTTGGCTCCTAACATTGGCATTATCCAGGGTCTTGTCAATAATCAATGTGATACAACAGATAAGTGGGAGGGAAACAGGTCGAATGCAGAAAAAAAAAAGCAAACCACAGGGAAACCAGATTAAGTGAGGGAGGGACCTTCCACGCTAACCCTTAATAGAAAAGCTGAAAAGTGTATCATGGTAGGGAATCCTGCCAGGAAGTGGAAAGTGAGCAAGGATTTCACTAATCTCTTACGGAGATTCTGGAAGATCTGTCCTAACTCTGAATCACTGCAGTCTCTAGGATGCCAGCTGTGACAGCAAAGATAGGCATAGCATTATTTTAACAGGAGAGTTAATTGAGAATGATGAACAAAATCAAACTTCTTATCTAAGCGTTCTACCTTATATGTAGAAAATAAGCCCAAAAAAAGTGCTTCTGAACAATGTGGCTGTATGTCTTTGTTGGGGGTTTTCCCAGAAGCCAACTTTGAAAGAAGATTCAAGTCCACAGAGTTTGAAAGGTGATTCCAGGAAGTACTAGTAGGGCAGTAGGGAGTGTGAACGAGGAAGAGACAGCAGCTTACAAAAAATGTGTTGTCGAGACAGTCATTCCCAACCACAGCCACTGTTGGAGGATGCTCGTAGGAAGTGTTAATTCTTAGGCCCTTCCAGCCTGCACCACATGAAGTCAGTCATCAGGCAGAGATGCAGATACAAGTCCAGGCCAGCTGTATCTCCTGGAGCACCAATACAGTCTGCTATGATATTATTACCAGCAAAACACTGTTCACGATACTAAAAAGGATGTTCCCACCTCACTCTGCAGCTATAACAAGAATCTCCAGCATGTCAAAAAAGAGATCCTTCAAAGTACCTGATGCTTATTGAATGCATTTCTTTATTCTAACATATACCTAATGCAGTTGTGTGGACACTTTAACAATCGTGTATTACCCATCTAACTTATGAACTGCTAGAAAGAGGAACAAAGTCCAGATAAAGTATTTGCTCTCAAGGAGCCAAGGAGAAAATTCTAATATTACAAATAATTATAAAACAAGGTATAATGCGATTCATTTCCATTTATTCATCTAGCTAATATCCATTCATTCATGAATGTACTTCCATTCATTCATCTAGCAAATATCTATTGAATAACTATGTGCAAGGGAAGCTTGAAGGAAAAGGGAAGTTTTGTTTATTGACATTATGGGGAGTTTCTGGAATTGCTCTAAGCTCTTTACCTGCAAATTGCCATGGCACATTTTTCAGCTTTTCTATTTCTTGTACAAAACCTCAGACAAGTCTTCAAGTCCATATTATTATTCCCATTTTACAATGAGGAAACCGACTCCTTGGATGGTCCAGTAATTTGACTTGTTATACTGTTTGAGAATGAGTTATTGATAGGTAAGTCTAAAAATGTAACATTTGTGACCTGACTGGAAGCCTTCATGCTATTCTTGACTTACTCGTTGGTTTATTTACTCAACACACAGTTTTTTTAGTCTTGCTACCTGTGTCAACCCTTGAGTCAGACAATGAAAGGGCATGATTCTTCATCTTTCAGGGCTCTCAATGTAGTAGAACCTCCTCTGTAGTCAGTACAGTGGGGAAGGATGTGCTGAAGGCATCTGAAGAGGAAACTGGCATTCCATGCTGTGCTTTATGCTGCAGAGCAGAGGACCAAATGAGAGACAAGTGGCATGTAGGGCACTAAAAGATAACGTGTTTTAAGTAGCTCGTCAGAAAGCATTAATGAGAACGTAATATTCTGGGCCTGGCTTTATGCTAGACTATGGAAGAGATATAAACAAAGTGAAGGCCATGGTCCTTGCTCATACAAAGCCAATGTCCAATTTGATCAAGAAACATGACATTCTGGTGAAGGAGCTAGAACATTTTTCCTCCTTTGTATTATGGTCAGGAACCACTGTGGAGGGTCTCCTCTCATAAAGCACTGTGACAGTGTACTCATAAAAGGCAATGGAATTGGTGTCCTACCCTCTGAGAACCTATAATTTTAAATGATAAATCAGTCCTTATACAAATCTATGTTCCAAACACAGCTCTCAAGCTGTATTTAAGAGAGACAGGTTCTAATCTGGATTCTGTTCTTATCTTTCTATGTCATTTTAAAGGGGCTGTTTAATCTCTCTTGGGACAAGTTGGCTTATCTGTCATGTTAAATAATAAAACTGTCTTCTACCTACCAAATAGAAGGATGAGGAGTAAATAAACTCACAGATGTGAGAATACTTTGAAAAAGGCAAAGTGTTAAATCAAAGTAAGGTGTTATTATTAAGAATTTTCACACAAAACCACATCAAATAGTACAACTTAATACAGGGGAAACTGCAGGGACACAGAAGCTGTGAGCACTGCGTGAAGAGCCAATCTGCAGGAGCTTTTGAGAAGAGTACATAGCCATTTAGGGGCCATTATCACACTGTATCTTGGAGCTGTATTTGCACATAGTTATGGTAATAGCACAGTTTTTGCAATCAAGATGGAATAACAATATGTGACAGTTTTCAACTTAAGATAAAATAATAACACATGGAAACGGGTGCAGAACATACCGACTCCAGATTTAGGGGGAAAAATGGTAAAATAACCAAAGACGCCAGTGAAGTTCATATAATGTACAAAACACAGTTAGCTGGCCAATGTGATAGGAAAGTTTGTGCCGAGGCAAAGATAATTGAGAAGGGAACATTTAGATTATTTCTTAAAATAGGCAAATAGACTTTGGTGAGCCATGGGATATTAATGCCATTTGCACTTACTTTCTGTGAGCTGATCTAGCAGAATTCGCAAGGCCCAAAGCACCAGGAAAAAACGTGAGCCGAGAAATTGCTTTTCAGTGCTGTGCTTAGAAGTGATTTAAGGAGGTGCTAAACCACTGGGCTGGTAGCATTCCAGTATGCTCTGGTATTATTGCATTAAGAGTGAAGATTGAGCAATGATGAATGGATTCTCAATCACCTAATCCCAGTGACATCCAAACATCTGAGTGCCAAATCCTGCCTAATTGGCATTTGGCACAGTAGAAGGAGGCTGGTGTCCATGCAAGCTGGCAGACACATTGTCCAGTTTTCCCAACTTGACTGTGATGATTCTACGTGGATTTATGGGCCATCTGTCTTCCAAGGCAAAATTTGTAGATTTCTCTGTGCTGCAGAGCTCTGAAGATGTTATTTGCATGTGTTTAGCTATTTTTATTTTTTAAAGCTAACTTGCATATTTTTTGCAAAGCCCACAAAACAATGTCACTTCTTGTGTTCACCACTTCTCTTGTCCTCATGTTGGCATGACAAGTTTTCTATTATATTTCATTTTTCTTCCTAAAAATCAGATTCATGGGTTGGAGGATAAAAATGCTAGAGGATGCCTTTAAATTACTTGCAGAGATTAGAATGTAAATTAAGTCGGGAAAAGAATTTGGACCTTGATAGACAAATTCAAATCAAAGAGCTAATCCTCACGCCTCTGCCAAATGGGTCATTTGTCCGCCGGAGCTCAGCTTCTTTACACAGAAAGATTAAAGTAACACGTTTTAGAGAGATAAGTAAATCATGGGAAAACTCTGCCTTGGTCACATTTAGGATTACTTTTAGGACCAATGCAGAGTGCCCAGATTGAAGCCAACTGCCAAGAAGGCAGGACATCTTTCCTCCCCATCATCCATGCCCCCAGTCCAGGCCGTGTTAGGAAAGTTATGTGGATAAGCACTATCAACCCTACCCACCATTATCTGTCTTTCCATTGCCCAGGCATGGTATCCAGATCCATTTCACAGTAAATAACTCTGTGCCCTCAGACAAGTTGCTAACATCTCTAAGCCTCCGTTTACTCAACTGAAAATGGGAATTTAAAAGTATGTCTCTCATAGGATTTCTATGCCTGGTGTGTGGTCAATGCTCAGTAATAGTAGCTCCCATTATTATGATAATTATGGTTATTTACCTTCTTCTATCACTGGATGATGTGTGATGTCTTCTACAGCAAGCAGCATAGCATCATGTTTAATGGCATGAAACACAAAGCCTGACCGCCTGGGCTCAAATCCCAACTTATTCACTTATGAGTTGTAACCTTGAGCAACCCTCAGCAAGCTACTTGAGCCACCTTATCTTTGGGCACAAACCTTGAGCAAGCTACTTGCCTCAGGTTTCCCATCTGTAAAATAGTCATAGAAGTAGCCACTTACAGAGAGTTACTGTGAGGATGAAATGAGTTAATGCTTGCATATAGTAAGTAGTGTATCATAAAAGATTGTTCAACAATATGCTGGAAATACTTTAAATCATGAAACTCTTCTAAGGCTCTCTTTTTCCTTGCACTTTCCTGTCATACCCTTTTGTTTTGTTTTGTTTTGTTTTGTTTTGTTTTGTTTTGTTTTGGTTTTTAGTACTGCATGTGTAAGCATGGCCTACCACATTTTCTTTCCTTGATCCTTTTTCCTTTAGCACTTTGCTGCTGCTGCTTTAAACTGCTTTTAGGACTAGCTCAGGAGCAGTTCCATGCTAGTTATTTAATGGCATGATGGGGGCATATCCTAGCTAACCATCCAGATAGCATATCGAGCAGGGAAGAGCCTCAGTGGGGCCCCTTCCAGAGACCTTAGCAATGTGCCATGAGCTGTATTTAAGGATTAGTTTTTGACTATGCCCTATGTACTTTTTTCTTTCCCCGAGTCACAGAGCTCATGCAGAATGTAATGAGAGAATAAGGTGCTGAGGACTTGCTACTGCGCTCAGAAATTTCAGTTAAATGAGGAGCATCCGCTTGTGTTAGCTGACCTTATTTAAAGTTACATTTGGCCGGGCACGGTGGCTCACATCTGTATTCCCAGCACTTTGGGAGGCCGAGGCAGGCGGATGACTTGAGGTCAGGAGTTCAAGATCAGCCTGGCCAACATGGTGAAGACCCCCTCTCTACTAAAAATATAAAAATTAGCCAAGCATGGTGGTGTGCACCTGTAATCCCAGCTACTCACAAGGCTGAGGCAGGAGAATGACTTGAACCTGGGAGGCAGAGGTTGCAGTAAGCTGAGGTCTTGCCACTGCACTCCAGACTGGGCAACAGAGCCAGACTCCATCTCAAAAATAAATAGTCACATTCATGAACTTGGTGGAAAGTGAGAGCCTAATACATTATTTCAGATCCTTTACTTGTGAATCTAATAGGAAACTCTACCAGGGCTCAGCAAAGGAGGCTAAGAAGAGAGGGCACTGATGGAGCAGGTGGTTCACAATGTGCAATGTCATGAAGTACAGCCAACTCTGCTGTCACTTAAGGATTGATTTGGCCTATTCTGAATTATTCTAGTCCCCTTTCCTGGTCTATTTTGATAGCTTTGAGCATTTAATGCTGTCTGGTTAACACTTCTGCTAGGCAGAGGTAGGACGTAAGGATAAAAGTTTCAATCTTTCTAAGACTTTGTCAGGACTCTGCCCCCCAAATCCTCCCTGTCTTTCTTCTGCATATTTGTTGGCCTTCAAGGTACCGTTAGTCAACGCCAGCGAGGCCTCTTGGTTCTGGTCTGTGAGCTGTTCGTTGCATTTCTTTGATGTTTTCTTCTTAGTCCTTCCTTTACAGTGTCATTTATGGCTGAATTCGGAATTGCCATTTTTAGTTGTCTATGATACAATATCATTTGAGATATCTGGTTGCCAAGATGAAGCACAAAACCACTCACAATATAAATTAATACATGAATGTTAATATTCAGGCACCAAATAATCATTTTTTCAATTAATATTTACTGAGCATTTACAAGCCAGGCACTGTTGTGAGTTCTGAAGATCAGCAGTGAACTGGAGAAACACTGCTTGTCTGCTGGACTTCCCACTGAGTGCCTGCATCTCTTTGCTGAAGGCTCTCTTTAGCTTCCAGAGCCCCCTCTTCCCAAGGGTGTGGTTGGCCAAAGAGTACTGGGGAATTATCCCCCTGGAAGCAGTTCTCAAACAATGACTGATGGGACTTGGTGTAAATACTCCAGCTCCCTCTGCCCTTAAATAGGATCACCTTCAAGTACATGTTCTGTCTCATTTCCTTCGAGAGAAACACAAACTAAGACACTCCATCCTCATGAAACTCATAATCCCTGGAGGAAGAGACCAAAGCTAGCATACCAGAAAATATATCTATTAGTAGAATGACAGATGGTGATAAATGCTATGGAGAAATATTAAACAGCATATGAGACAGGAGTGCCAGCAGGAGAGATTGCTATTTTTATGGGCTACTCAGGAAAGGCTTCATGTTGTGGTAACATTTGAGAAGACTCTCAGTGTACTGAAAACAAATCTCTCTCTCTCTCTCTATCTCAATTTCTATTTTGAAATAACCTAGAGTGGTGGCTAAGCACTAAGAGCCTTCCCTAGTGCCTGGGCATTAGAGAGGGAATCTGGTCCAAGCTGGTAGCCCTGCATCATCTCATTCTTTTCTGGTCTTGGTCATTGACCATCCTTTTCATAACCACAGGCTCGGCTCCATCTTTGCCACCCTTGGGTGGACCGAGGAGGAACTCCCTAAGGCTCAGGCCCATCTACTTAGACACTTCTGCTTCTATGGGTTCTGGCTGCTTGGGAATACCAGCAAGCACCTTCTGGGAAAGGAGCCACAGAGCTTCTCTCTTCAGGACATCAGGCTTGTCTGCGGTTTCTCCTAGACTTGAGGACAAGGAAGCCTTGGTATGAGAATGTCCTCAGGACCAAGCAGAAAAATGTGCCTTTTCATTCTTCTTTCTCTGCCATCCCTTTCTTCCCTGAAGCAAAAGGTCAAATGCTTTGTTGCTGCTTGTTTTGGAAAAGTGTAAGAGGGACTGGTGAAGGATAAAGGAGGAAGTATGTCAACTCTCAAATATGACAGGATTGAACACATTATTTATTTTATCATCTTAGAATTTAGTTCTAGAAGTCTCCTTAATTATTTTTTAGATTTAATGGTATAATTTATCTAGCAGTGTTTTGAATTAAAATTGCAACTTTACATGACAGACTTAGGGTATAGAATTACAATTCTGGACATAATTTCCTGGCGATTGAATCAAGCATCAACATATCCAATGACCACCATGACGGGAGTTGGACAAGTCACCAGCACTCAGAAAATCAAAGGTCAGCTTGACTGATCACTCCTTTAGAAACATGGGGAGTTGACTGCTTCTTGCACACACCACCACACCTGTTCCACACAAGCAGCTTTGTGAGATTGGCAAGAGAAGCCAAGATATCCAAGCTATTTCCCACCTAATAAGTACCTAGGAGCTCAAGCTTCCTCTGTGGCTGTGATGGCACTCTACCTAGGAAAAGATATAGCAAGGAAAACCTGACAGATCATCCATACAGTGCCATCTGTGGTAAGAGATTAGTCACTGCATACTTTTCATTAGAAAAATATAAAGAAAGTCAGAGAATCCCACGGTAAGTCCCTGCCAGGCAAAGCAGAAGACCTTCTGTTCTTCCCATCGGATTCAACATTACCTACAAATACTAAGATCAAAGATAAGGAATGTAAGATTTAACTTTTAAACTTAATCAACAAAAATATCTGCAGTAGGGTATAGTAGAATCATGGAACTTCAGGATAAATATGGTAGGTTGAACATATTCAGCTAACTGAACTTTCTTGAAACCACACCAAAACTCCATTAAGAGAGACTTTTAAGGGCGTAATCTGGCAAGGGTGAGGGATAATAGATAAGAGACGACCATTACATAATTTAGGCATCTGGCTATATGTTTACAGCAGTTAACAGATCTGAGAACCTGATCACTGGTCATCTGTGTGAAAACCTGGAACCAATCCAAGGTATTTTATTAAAAAACCTTAAAAGTCTCAGAAATTGATGTTTGTTTCCTCTGGAAGTGGGATTCAAGATAAGGCATAAAACAAAGAGGATAGTTGACAGTTACTTAAGGAACAGTCAGAACTCCCACCTTAGAGAGACTATTTATTTATTTATTTATTCTTTGGAATCGGGAAAACAGAGGGTTTTGAGGATGACACAAAGCCCAGATGAAAGCAGGCTATAGACCGGGCGCAATGGCTCACGCCTGTAATCCCAACACTTTGGGAGGCTGAAACGGGCAGATCACCTGAGGTCAGGTATTCCAGACCAGCCTGGTGAAACCCTGTCTGTACTAAAAATACAAAAATTAGCCAGGCGTGGTGGCATGTGCCTATAGTCCCAGCTACTCGGGAGGCTGAGGCAGGAGAATCACTTGAACCCAGGAGGCAGAAGTTGCAGTGAGGCAAGATAACACTACTGCACTCCAGCCTGTGTGACAGAGCGAGACTCTGTCTGAAGAGAAAGAAAGAAAAGGAAGGAAGGAAGGAAGGAAGGGAGGGAGGGAGGGAGGGAGGGAGGGAGGGAGGAAGGAGATAAAGTGATTGTAAGCATACCAAAAAATGCTGAGACCTCCCTCATTCTTCTCCAATGTTGCTCTAGAATGCTGGCATCCAGACCTTCACTCTATCGTGGCAAGAGATTAGATAGAATTTCTCCCAAGACTCTAATCTGCCTAAGAGTAAAGACCTAAAGATATCAATATTAGGGTATTACTCCAAAAGAGAAAAAGACAGATCCCTCTGCACTGATGCCTTACCAACTCTCATACTTTTCAAGGGCAGCAAACACATCCAGAAATCCAATCAGCTTTTTAGTCTGCCAATTTGAAATATGAACAGATAATTAAATGTTACTAGACATGAGGAAAACTTCCTTAAAAATAGGAAAAAGCAGAGAAAAAAGTAACTTTGTAGGAAATAATGACTATGTAGTGAGAATGTGTGAAGTATACACATATCATTAATGTCCATAGAAAAATAACCAAATATATTATGTCCATGAAAAAGAACAGAATGCTTTTCTTTCAATAAATGTCAGAGAACATAAACTGGCTGTTAAACACAAAAATAAAACACTCCGAAAAAAGTTGGAAATACAGTTGAGGAAATCTTTTAGAGAGTAAAGCAAAAAAATTAGATGAAAGATTGGAGAGAAAATGTATAAAAGTTTAAAATCTGGTCAGGTGTGTTGGCTCACGCCTGTAATCCCAGCACTTTGGGAGGCTGAGGTGGGCAGATTACCTGAGGTCGGGAGTTTGAGATCAGCCTGACCAACATGGAGAAACCCCTTCTCTACTAAAAGTACAAAATTAGCCGGGTGTGGTGGTGTATGCCTGTAACCCCAACTACTTGGGGGGCTGAGGCAGGACAATCGCTTGAACCAGGGAGGCGGCAGTTGCGGTGGGCCGAGATCACGCCATTGCACTCCAGCCTGGGCAACAAGAGCAAAACTCCGTCTCAAAAAAAAGTTTAAAATCCAGACAAATAATATTCCAGAATGAAAAAATGGAGGAAATTATCATAATAATTCATAAAAACTTTTTTCCAAACAAGACCACAGCTTTCAGACTGAAAGGTTTCAAAGAGTGCCCAGCATAGGGGATAGATAAACCTAGCCAAAGCATATCATTGTGAAATTTTAAGAAACAGGGACCAAAAGTGCTAGAAATTGCCAGAGGGACAAAAACCAAAACAAAACAGGCCACACACCTGTTTTTAGAATGGTAAATCACAAAGTCTTCAAACCTCTTAACAGGGCTAAAAGACAGTGGAGAAAATTTTCCCACGAAAATCTTTAAAAAAAAAATCCAATTCAAAATACTGTGCCAAGCAAAACTAGCAATCAAGTGTACAAGTGTAAAGAAGTCATTTTTAGACACGCAAGGCTCGAAAAACTTAATATTCATGAACTCTTTCTCTGGAAGCTACTGACCAATGTGCTCCAACTAAAATTAAAAAATTAACAATGAAAGGGGAAGACATGGTATAAATAAAAGAGATTTAGCACAAAATAGAAGTGAAGAAAACAGAAATTAATCAGTCTAGATTGGAGCAGGTAAAAGGCTCCAGAAAAGGCTTCAAGAGAATCTAACCAAGAGAACACTTGTTATATCTGTGCATATTGCAAAACCATTTAGCTAACCGGTGGATACTTTGGAGTTGGACTGGAGATATATGCAAAAAATTAAGCAAATGATAAAACAAGATAATTATTAAGCTATAAGGAAAATAAAAAAATTGTTCATGAAGATAAAAATAATTGTTAGGTTACTGTATGACTCAACTCTGAACACACACACTGTTTATGATAACATAAACACTGAACACTGTAACTAAATTATAACTATCTCTGAAAGAATGGGAATAATGTATACATGTGCCACAGGAGTAGAGATAAGAAAGAGCAATATTCTCATCTTTCATGGTGGTAAGTCAAAAATAGCAATACATGCATATTATTTTGAGATACAGAAGTAAATACCAAAAGCTTCTGCTAAAAGATTTGAAAGTGTTTGCTTCTAAGTAAGGAGACATGAAGAAGTGTGTTTCTATTAACTGTCCTAGTAAAAGTAGTGCTGGATTGCAGCCATAGAATAATTCTAAATTTAGCAGATAACTCTTGACTTTTTGACCATGTTGTTTTTCCTATACTTGTCTCCTGAAGTGGTATCTGCGTATCAAGACCAAATCACACAGGTGGCTTCTTAGCTCCCCTTGGTGACTCCACACGCTGGCCGCATTCAGCCCCTCCCTACTCCCTCCTTCTAAACTTAGCCCATCAGCAATCAAAGCTGACTGATTTTTCTTCACCTTCTACCAGACTTGGGCAGCAGAATGGTAGAAGGGAAACCGGAGCAGAGCTGGATCAGAATGAATTGCTTCTTTCAGAAGAGTCCTGAAATTTACATCCCCAAGAAGGTTCCTATCTGGCCAACATGAAATTAGTGTGTTTGTCCATTAACTGAGTGTGTGGGCTGCAATTTCAAACTCTTTAGTGTTATATGCACTAAGAACTACACTAAATGAATAGAAACCTGAACTGATCAGCAACAGGAATCAAAGAGGAATTTTATGTGCCATGTTTTTAAGTTCTTGAAAAGCAATGCTCTGATGGACACATCCTTGGTATTTCCAACCCTTGACACATAGAGATACACCCTCAGTAAAAATGTGTTCATTGATAACCACCAGTAAGGAGTGCTCCAGCTCTACGGTGCATTCAAAACATTTTGCTGTTCCTGGAGAAATATGAGCTGAAAACATCTTTTCCCAAGTACCTGAAACAGGAGGGTCAATCCAGAATGTCTCCTTAAAATTAGGTTTTTAGAAGCCCGTAGATAAAGGGATCCAAACCTGAGAAGATGAGAGAACCACTCCACAATGCTCTTCTAGACCATTCTTCCTTTCTATTCTCCAGGGCTCCCTTTTCTGGACACAGATCTTCCTCATTCTTAATTGTTGCAAGGCCAGTGGGATGGCCCTGAGTGTAGAGGAGGCATCGGAGTAGCCCATAGCCCAGTAAATACTCAAGGGCCTTTGTATGCATTTGCAAGCATGATGGCATCCCACTGAGTGTCACTGAATACACTGCAGAGTTATAAAGCATGATTTTAAAGCATCCCTGGAAGATATCATTATGTCATAGCAGAATTTTGAATTGATGTCTTTCTGACATCTTTAGGAGCATTGTTTTTTCTATTCTTTGAGGGATTTACATTTTTCGTACTTCAGCTGGAAATGGTACAAACACCATGTATGTTTATGAAAACCTTTAAATGCCATTATATGAGTGACATGTCCAATTGGAAGCATACTGATTTATTAACAAAATATGTAAGGGAATTTATTTTTAGCCTTTGTCAACTAAGCTTATCCTTCTGAACTCAACTTTTCTTTCTGGTGATTTTATTTCAGAAAATAGTAGCATTGCTTTTATTGTGGTTTGATGTTTCATAATCTCACTCAAATATGGGACATTTTGTTTTAATTTAGCTAGAAATAATTCCTATTATATTAGCCTGATTGAATTCATAGACTTTCAGAGCTAGAGGAGACTGAGGCATCCATATAGATTACTCATCCTATAATTAAGGAATTTGTCCCTGACCAGTGACCACTGGCAAGAATGGAAGAAAACTGGATTTCTTGTGCTGTTACTGATTTGTTTAGAAAAGCAATGTGTTTTCTTATCTTAATTCTCAAGGTTTTTCATTCTTCTGTGTGCCTCAGTGGACCAGAATGGACCAGAAAAAAATTGTCAATTTTTCACAAACAGTGCAAGTTTGATAGAAAAGGGCTAATGCATTTAAGTCAATGGTGACAACAATATTCCAGCTGAAGGTTATGTGGAAGGAAAATCCCCAGAGTTTGTTCTCTGCCCCAAGTCTTTGCTAGTCAGAACTATTTTTTAGGCTAATTCGTTATGACAAAACATCTGTATTTTTGCAAATACTCTTGACCCCTTGGCTGACACCTACAAGATTACAAACTGACTACTCTTTATCTTTACATTTTACTGGCTTTCCTTGACTTTGACATATCTCTGCCTAATCATTTAATGTATCAAAAATCTTCAGCATTTGCTCCTTTTGTTAGCAAGGCAAAGCTTTGGGATTGAAAAGTTGATACCTGGTTTCACAGTTAGAGTTCACTGATTGCGCAGTTATTTTATTGCTATGATATGAATGTGTTTACAAGAAGCTCACTTGTAGTCTGCAGTCGTATTCTACCTGAACTGCCCTTCAAACTCAATCTTTGCTCTTATTTAAGGTTAGGTGAATTCCTTCACTAGGGATTTTTAAATTCTTTAATATAATTATAAATAATCCTCACACTCACTCACCAAACTATTGTTGTTTACTGATTTTAATCTATGCTAAAAATTATGTTAAAAGTTTTTATTCCAATGAGATAATAAAGGTAGAGAAAACAACCAAAGAGGTTATAGTTTATTTGACCTGTAGGGTATTAACTAGTCTGTATTTAATTTAGTAATATCTGTCTAGGTTGTGTTTTCGGTTTTTGGTTTATTTGCTTGGTGTTTGTTGACAAAAGTACACAAACACATACATACAAACACATAAACATACACATACAAACACATACATATATTTGTGTATATATGTCTACATATATATTTATATGTGTATATATGTGTGTGTGTGTGTGTGTGTATACACACACAAAATCAGTGTCTCATAGCCTCCTTTGACCTGGCTTTGACATCTTCTGGATTCCTCAACAATGGATTAAATAAAACTTGGATACACATTCTTTGCATGTTCCAAATTATACCTTGACCTTAATTATAATATCTTCATTTGAGGATGACAAATATATGATGTGTATACCCTCGCTTTTCTATCCTGTACCCAAGGCAGACCTCAAAATTAATCACAGGCATGGTTCAGAATCTTTCTCAACATAAGCACCCAGAAGACATTAACAATAAATGGAAAGTGGAACTAAAGTTAAAATCCATTTGTCATTTCTGCCCTATTGGCCTATGTTGTTTTTGTCTTGCTTTTAAAAGTTGCTGATCAAACCAAAGGATGTTTATTCTTGCATTTCATTCTTGTTCTTCTTTCATGTTCAATAAACCATTGTATTAGATTGCACAGTTATTTTATTGCTGTGATATGCATGTGTTTACAAGCATACACTTGTCAGTTTTCCATACCCTTTGACTCCCCCAGTATGCACACTTATCCAGCAGTTACATTACTTTCCTTTCCTGGCCCCTGAAGATACTTGCATTTATTGCCTGTCTTTTAAAGAATTGCTATAGTTAGAGACTGAGTTGTATGAAATTGTCTTTTGCATAGGTTAAAAACAGCAAATATTACAAATTTCATATCATCTCTCCTAATCAGAACACAAGAATCAAACAAAAATGGTACTGTCTTTGGTGATCTTCCAGTTTCAAAACAATTTATTTTCTATTTTGAATCCCAATAATCATCCAAAAGAAGTGGTAATTTAGCACCCACTGTGCATAAAGCATCTAGTAGACACCAGGGACAACAAAGATATATGCACATTCAGCTTTTAAAGGTGTTCATGCCTGGATTTCAAGGGGTGAATGGCCTTATTTTCTGTTAGACAGTGAGCTCTTTGAGGGCAGAGGCTGTGTTTTACTGTGCTTTATTTTTTCTGTGCATTTATCGTATGGTAGATGTTCAATAAACCTTTGTGAAATTAGTGAAAGGCAAAGAGATAGGGGAGAAGGAAAGGAAATAGAGAGAAAGGGAGGAATAGAGATTCTAGTGTGAAAAGCACCTGCCCAGGCCCAGCATAGTGGCTCACACCTATAATCTCAGGACTTTGGGAGGCTGTGGTGGGAGGATTGCTTGAGTACAGGAGTTCAAGACCAGCCTGGGGAATATAGGAAGACCCCTGTCAATACAAAGAAAAACAAAATTACCTGGGCATGGTGGTGCATGCCTGTGGTCTCAGCTACTCAAGAGGCTGAGGCAGGAGGATTGTCCTAGCCCAGGAGGAAGGTTTTTCTTTTATGAAACAGCTCCTCTCATCAAAAGAGCCCAAACAAACTTTCCTTCTTATTTTTTATTCTTGGACAAGAGTAAAAGCAATTTAGCTATTGAGTTTCCAGAACTTGGGAAAAGCAGTCATCAGTCACCTTGAGAAACATATTGAATGTGAAAAGATTTTTACTGTGGTAAATAATCAGTGCTAGCTTTGTCATTTACAGATGACACACCTCTTAGCAATCAAGAATAAATAATGTTTAAATCAGTAAAAATTATAATTGTTAAATGTCATTTTACTGATAGGTTTGGCAATAAGGGTGAAGAGAAGGAAATAGATACTTTTATATACCATTGGTGAAAGTCAATTGCTAGGACTTTAACAGAAAGGAAATTGGTTATGTGTATGAAAATCCTCAAAAATATGCAAAGTCTTTGAATCAGAAATTCTATTTCTGGGAATTCATCCTGAAGAAATAATTAAGTATTTTTACAAAGATGTAACCATCAGAGTAGTCAAGTCAATGTCATTTATACTAGTGAAAAAATTAGAAACAACTTTAATGACCAATGATAATAGAATATTATTTTGTATGATATTGCTATATTTTATGATATAAAAATGTAGATAGTTGCATATTTTATGCTATAATTATTTACCTGCATAGAATTTATTTTTACATTAAAAATGTTCATAATATATTGCTCAGTTAGTACAAATGTTACTAAATTATATTTATAATTATATTTATGTGTGTATATGCATGACTACAGCTTCATAAAAGAATTATACACACACGGGTGTTTTTCTGGAAGGATACACAGCAATATTTTAACAGCAGTTATATCTGAAAGAAAAGTTAGGGATGTTCAAAACAAGTTTTATTTTTTCTCTCTGTTTATGTCATTTCCCAGTTTTTCTTTAATGAACATATTCCAGTTTTATAGTAATAAAAAACTGTTTCAACAAGAAAAAAAAATGCTACCCTCTGACATTTGTTGGCAACATATTTACTACCCACAAATGCGCTGTTGTTCTGAAGCTTTGATTGTCAAGATTGAAGAAACAAATTGTAGTGATAAAGCAAAATAGTTAAGATGATCCTATGTATCTATGAAGATTATTATGATAAAGAATTGTCTCATTACATGTATCAAAACATCCATTTGTACACCTTTAATATATAGTTTTTTAAATGATACCTCAATAAAGTTGACAAAAGAATTTTGTCAATATTTAGTATTAGTCAACTCAGAAAGGTTACAACATAGAAAAATTTCTAAATAGAATCTGAGTAAACCAAATTAGCTGTGTCATATTTCTGCCATCTGAAGTAAAATCATTCTTAATATGAGATTTAAAGATCTTTTTTCATGAGCATTTAAATTTTTATTTTTAGGAAAGACTTGTTTGTGCATATCTTTATTTTCTGTTTCAGAGAAAAAATATCATTATTTGAAAACACTTTCACATTATTTTAAATAATAAAACCACTTGTAAATAATTTATTTTTTATTTTTTATTTTGAGAAGGAGTCTCGCTCTGTCGCCCAGGCTGGAGTGCAGTGGCGTGATCTTGGCTCATGCAACCTCTGCCTGCTGAGTGCAAGCAATTCTCCTGCCTCAGCCTCCCAAGTAGCTGATATTACAGGCACCCACCATGCCCAGCTAATTTTTGTATTTTTATTAGAGACAGGATTTCGACATGTTGATCAGGCTGGTCTCGAACTCCTGACCTCAAGTGATCCACCCACCTCAGTCTCCCAAAGTGTTGGGATTACAGGCTGCTTGTATATAATTTTGATTGTAAAGTAACATATATTAATAAGAAAAAAATTGAAAAATTACCCCAAATTCTATCACACAGAGATAAGCACTGATAACATTTTAGTGCTGGTTCATAAAGTTAATACCCAGTCTTATATTGGGAAACAGGAGGTTGGTGTTTAGTTATTTAAATCCTCTGAAAAGTCAGTAGGGATCATGTAACTACATTTTTTCTCTATTATCTGTGACATTTGGAAATAATTGTAGTGCAACAGCATAATCCTACACTCTTATTTATCCATACTAAAATGTAATTGTGGCTGCTGTCTTCTACCTTGGACACTACCAGATATTTCTGGGAAAAAAAAAAAAAAAGAGGCAACTTGACACCCATAAAAAGAATGCATTCACATCCTTTCTAACTTCATTTCCTCCAGGACAAATATCAGTGGATGGGTTCATGCGCTATCTGAGTGGAGAAGAAAACGGAGTCGTTTCACCTGAGAAACTGGATTTGAATGAAGACATGTCTCAGCCCCTTTCTCACTATTTCATTAATTCCTCGCACAACACCTACCTCACAGGTATGAATTTTCTGGTTCTTTGTTACTTTAGCCAGTCTCACCAAATTTCACCAACCTCTACTTGCTGCTGTTCAGAAGCTGAAGTATGTTTTCTTTCATTTCCTGTGAAGTGCCTCTGAGAACTCTGGGGTTCCACCACCAAAGCCTCCTGCCTCCCATGAGCAGTCATGTCCACATGTGTAGGAAGCAATAGCATCATTTCTCCATAGCCTAAGTTTTCAAGTCCTCTAAAATGCAACCATGGCTGACATTTTCAGACCAATGGGATTTTTGTGTAACTGAACTCATTCTTCAGTGTACTTGAAGCCATGTCCAGTCCTACCCAGTTCTCTGGGCTGTGTTCATCTACATGACAACTCAGAAGGTCTTAAGTGGTGGCTCATGCCTGTAATCTCAGCACTTTGGGACGCCGAGGCGGGTGGATCACCTGAGGTCAGGAGTTCGAGACCAGCCTGGTCAACATGGAGAAACTCCTGTCTCTACTGAAAATACAAAAATAATCAGCCAGGTGTGGTGGCACACGCCTGTAAACCCAACTACTTGGGAGGCTGAGGCAGGAGAATCACTTGAACCCAAGAGGCGGAGGTTGCAGTGAGCCGAGATGGCGCCACTACACCCTAGCCTGGGTGACAAGAATGAAACTCTGTCTCAAAAAAAAAAAAAAAAAAAAAAAAAAGAATTAAGTAATTGCTTTTTGTTCAAGGTAGGACAGGGCTTTAGACAAAAACAAATTGACCTGTGAATGACAACTTATACTTTATTATAAATATTATAATAAAGTAGGAAAAAACAACAATGTGTTTCCTAATCTGATCTGTTTTTTTTTTTTTTTTTTTTTTTTTGAGGCGGAGTCTCGCTCTGTTGCCCGGACTGGAGTGCAGTGGCCGGATCTCAGCTCACTGCAAGCTCCGCCTCCCGGGTTTACGCCATTCTCCTGCCTCAGCTTCCCGAGTAGCTGGGACTACAGGCGCTCGCCACCTCGCCCAGCTAGTTTTTGTATTTTTAGTAGGGACGGGGTTTCACCGTGTTAGCCAGGATGGTCTCGATCTCCTGACCTCGTGATCCGCCCGTCTCGGCCTCCCAAAGTGCTGGGATTACAGGCTTGAGCCACCGCGCCCGGCCCCTAATCTGATCTTAAATTAAGCATTGACCTATTTGGCAGTCTGGTGAAGTGTATGCACCCTTCTCAGAATGCTAAATGCATAAATTAAGGACCTAGAATTAAAGAGGAAGTAAATTTCATTGAAATATTTTTATAAAATGTTGTGATATATATCCTGGTATATCTCAGTATTAACATAATTTAACTAAGTATAAGCAAAATGTTGTGATATTTGCAACAATTGGAATATAATACACAGATCTTGCTAGTGACTTGTAAACTACATACTTAACTGAAGAGAATGTTAAATTTTGTGTGGAGGTTAAAATCAAAACTGTAACCATTTTTTCTCATCCAAGTTCAAGGAGGTTCATGGAATATCACTTTAAGAGTCTAGATCTTTGACATGATAAAATTCAAAGAAGTATAATTTTTAAAATCTGAGCACATTACAGAATCTTACATTTATCCTATATTTAGGACCACAAAACTCAAAAATACTTAAGTATGTGTCTGGTTGAGTTTTGGGTATTGTGTGTGGATTTTATTTAACTGGAAGTCACAATATAGAGTGGATTTTTTACTAATAATCTTTTGAGTCCAAAATACCTTCCAAACAATATATTTATGTTCATTACATTCTATTTTATTTGTCATATAATAAATGAGTCAGTAATACCAAAACGAATGACAGGACTGACTGGATATACATTCTATTTTTTCACCTTCTTTCAGAATATATTAATTTTTCCCTTTCTGCATATCACTACGGTTTTCAGATTTTATGTATGTTCATTGAATCACAGCCACCATTTTCCTTTTGAGAGACCAAATTGTCTGAACTTTGGTTAGTGGGAGACATTTTTAGGCTATCATTTGTGTCCTCTTGACGTGACCTATTAATCTTTGAAAGTGTTCTGGCACATAAAGATCTTCCGCACTCACCTTATTCTTTTCTGCTCCATAGATGGAAACAGACTATTCCCCAGTGAGCCCTGGTTCTTTTTGATGGGAAAGAAAAAGTATGAGTAACAGCAATTTGGACTCTGAACATTGCCTGGACTGTTTCAGTGAACAAAGGAAGAAAACATATTTTTTTTTGTCTTTTTAAGGCACGAGTTCACATAAATATTTCTACTTCTACCTACCAATTATTATTATTATCATCATCATTGAGACAGGGCCTCACTCTGTTGCCCAGGCTGGAGCACAGTGGCATGATGATAACTCAGTCCCGATCTCCTGGGCACAAGCAGTCCTCCCACCTCAGCCTCGTGAGTAGCTGAAACTACAGGCACGTGCCACCACACCTGGCTCATTTTTTATTTCTTGTAGAGACAAGGTCTCACTATGTTGCCCAGGCTGGTCTCAGACTCCTGAGCTCAAGCAATCCTTCTGTCTCAACCTCCCAAAGTGCTCGGATTAACGACATGAGTCACTGTGCCTGTCCCCAGTTTAAATTCTTTTTAAAAGATTTTATTTTTCCATCAGTTATAGGGGTATAGGTGGTATTAGAGTATAATATAGGTGGTATAAAGAGTAAGTTCTTTAGTGGAGATTTGTGAGATGAGATCCTGGTGCACCCATCACACAAGCAGTATACACTGAACCATATTGATTGTCTTTTATCCCTCACCCCCTGCCCCAAGTCCCCACAGTTTATTATATCATTCTTATGCCTTTGCATCCTCATATTCTAGTTCCCACATATCAGTGAAAACATACGATGTGGTTTTCCATTCCTGAGTTACTTCACTTAGAAAAATTTTCTCTAATTTCATCCAAGTCATTGGAAATACTGTTAATTCATTCCTTTTTGTGACTGGGTAGTATTCTATCAAATATATATACCACAGTTTCTATATCCACTCCTTGACTGATGGGCATTTCAGTTGGTTCCACGATTTTGCTATCGTGAATTGTGCTGCTGTAAACATGCATGTGCAAGTATCCTTTTCAAATAATGACTTCTTTTCCTCTGGGTGGATACCCAATAGTGGGATTGTTGGATCAAATGGTAGTTCTACTTTTAGTTCTTTAAGGAGTCTCCACACTGTTTTCCATACTGGCTGCACTAGTTTACATTCCCACCAGCAGTGTAGAATAGAAGTGTTCCCTGATCACTGCATTCATGCCAACATCTATTGTTTTTTGATTCTTGGATTATGGCCATTCTTGCAGGAGTAAGGTGGTATCGCATTGTGGTTTTGATTTGCATTTCCCTGATCATTAGTGATGTTGAGCATTTTTTCATATGTTTGTTGGTCGTTTGTATGTCTTCTTTTGAGAATTGTCTGTTCATGTCCTTAACCCACTTTTTGATGCAATTGACTGTTTTCTCCTTACTGATTTGTTTGAGATCATTGTAGATTCTGGATATTAGTCCTTTGTCAGATGTATAGATTGTGAAGATTTTCTCCCACTCTGTGGGTTGTCTGTTTACTCTGCTGACTGTTCCTTTTGCCATGCAAAAACTCTTTAGTTTAATTAGGTCCCAGCTATTTATCTTTGTTTTTATGCAATTGCTTTTACCCAAAAGCAATTTTTGATCATGAAATCCTTGCCTAAGCCAATGTCTAAAAGGTTTTTTCCAATGTTATCTTCTAGAATTTTTATAGTTTCAGGTCTTAGATTTAGGTCCTTAATCCATTTTGAGTTGATTTTTGTATAAGGTGAGAGATGAGGATCCAGTTTCATTTTCCTACATGTGGCTAGCCAATTACTCCAGCACAATTTGTTGAAAAGGGTGTTTCTCCCCCATTTTATGTCTTTGTTTGCTTTGTTGAAGATAAGTTGGCTGTAAGTATTTGGGTTTATTTCTGAGTTCTCTATTCTGTCCCATTGTTGTATGTGCTTATTTTTATACCAGTACCACACTGTTTTGGTGACTATGGCCTTAGAGTATAGTTTGAAATCAGGTAGTGTGATGCCTCCAAATTTGTTATTTTTGTTTAGTCTTGCTTTGGCTATGCGGGCTCTTTTTTGGTTCCATATGAATTTTAGAATTTTTTTTTCTAACTCTGTGAAGAATGATGGTGATATTTTGATGGAGATTGCATTGAATTTGTAGACTGCTTTTGGCAGTATGGCCATTTTCACAATATTGATTCTACCCATCCATGAGCGTGGGATGTGTTTCCAGTTGTTTGTGTCATCTATGATTTATTTCAGCAGTGTTTTGTAGTTTTCCTTTTAGAGGCCTTTTGACTCCTTTGTTAGGTATATTCCCAAGTATTTTTTTTTTTTTTTTTTTGCAGCTATTGTAAAATGGTTGAGTTCTTGATTTGATTCTCTGCTTGGTCACTGTTGGTGTATAAAAGAGCTACTGATTTGCATATATTAATCTTGTATCTGGAAACTTTGCTGAATGCTTTTATCTGTTCTAGGAGCTTTCTAGAAGAGTCCTTAGGGTTTTCAAGGTAAACAATCATATCATCAGCAAACAGGGACAGTTTGACGTCTTCTTTGCTGATGTGGATGCCCTTTATTTCTTTTTCTTGTCTGATTGCTCTGGCCAAGACTTCCAGTACTATGGTGAAGAAGAGTGGTGAGAGTGGACATCCTTGTTTTGTTCCCATTCTCAGGAGGAATGCTTTCAGCTTTTCCCCATTCACTATTATGTTGGCTGTGGGTTTGTCACAGATGGCTTTTAATTCATTAAGGTATGTCCCTTGTATGCTGATTTTGCTGAGCTGTGCTCTCTTTAGTAATCTTGATACCTAACAGATTATACATACTATCTCACTCACTTTACTGACAACCTTATAATAGTATTAAGAAAATTTTCAATATTAATACAAATAATAAAACTACAGAATGTAGATCAAATTTGAATATGCAGTTTAAAAAGTACATTTAACTAAAAATTTACAATCAAATTAATTTCTTCTAAGTCATTCATATGACCTTCCTGTCTATAACTTGGTAAACACAGATGTGGTAAAAAATTTGGCTCCATTGTGTCAGATTAGTTTAAATTTGAGGGTGTTGGCATATTAACAGCTGATCAGACTAACAAGATGATGTGATACTTTCAGCTATTAGGAAAGAGAAGGCTTTACCTTTTTTATGAAGAAAGAACTCTAATAGCTGTCTCCAAATTTCTGTACAATGGTTTTGTATCACCACCATCTGATTCATATACCTGGTTTCTAGTCAATTATCTCTTCAATTATTTAATTTCTAGTAATGTTAGAATCCACATATTTTCAAATATTCAGTGTTTTAAAACTATATTAACTATGTCAAATTGTATTCTCACCTAAGGGGTTTCGTTGTTGCTGTTGTTGTTTTTTATCTTGCTCCCTTTTCTGAGCTCTGTATTATTATACCAAGGTTTGCATTAGATAAATCTGTAACCACCCAACGGGGTTCTTCTTGCCTGCTGCCTAGAAAAAGCCAATACACTGAGAACAACAGTTGTTACAGCAGAGAAAGTTTACTTATTGCAAGGCAGCTGAGCAGAAGGATGGTACATATTTCTCAAAACAGTCTCTCTGATAATTCAGAAGCTAGGATTTTTCAAGGATAGTTAGGCAGGAGGGGGTTGGGAAGTGGTTAGGGAATGAGGAATGCTATTGGTAGGTCAAGAATGAAATGACATGGGGGTCAAAGCTGTCTTCTTGTACTGAGACAGTACCTGGGAGAAGTTAAGTCCATTTCTTGGCATGGGTCACAGGATGGGTGGCACTAGTTGGTCCATGAGAATTCAAGGGCTGAAAAATACCTTAAACACCAGCCTTAGGTTTTATAATAGTGATGTTATATATAGGAGCAATTAGGGAGGCTACAAATCTTGTGACTTCAGTCCTAAACCGTAATTCCGACCTTGTGGTCAATCTGTTAGTTCTACAAAAGTTGTTTTGGTCCCCAAGAAAGGAGGGGATTAGTTTTGGAAAGAGATTGTTATCATCTTTGTTTTAAAATCAAACTATATACTAATTTCCTCCCATAGTTATCTTGGTCTGTGCTCAGGAATGAGCAAGGACAGTTAATTTGTGAGGTCAGAAGCAAGATGGAGTCAGTGATATCAGATTTCTCTCACTTGTCATAATTTTTGCAAAGGCAGTCAAATCTACATTCTCACAATATTATCCTTGCCCCAGTACCAGTCGTTTATTTTCCTGCAAGGAAATTAAGGAGAATTCCATATAATTAGAAAAATATAAAAATATAAATACAGGCTCTTGAAGTTTTGCCTGAAATGCTGTTTTGACTCGTTCGTCAAAATTTGGTTTTACTTCACATATTATTGGTAGAATCATTGTTTTAATTACAGATGAAAGTAATGTAGAAGTCCTGTTTCTCAGAAGCCTTTGGATAAACTCAGATTTCTATGATATAAACATTCAAGTTACTCCAAACCAAATAAGAATGTTATAAAATAAAAATATAACCAATGACTAATCCAATTGAATCCTATTAAATTTTTAAATTAATATCTAGAAAATAATTTTGTTTTTATACTTTACAGCCATTTTCAGAGCAAGTAGAAACTGTATTTATGGAAACATTATTTCATATAAAGAGTGACTGGTGGAAAAAAGAAAGTTTTCCTATTCAAATGAGTTTAAGAAATGCTAGGTGCAAACAAAGGTTAGCACCTACCATAATGTGTTTTGAATATAAAATAAAAGGATCAGAGTCTCACAGTCATTAACTCTTCATCCTCCTTGTCACCACCCAACTTATTTTCTTGGAACATTTTAAGGACTAATATTCCCGAAAAATGCTATCTAAATCCAAATAGGAAGAATTTCAATATTCAGGATATTTTCTTTGAGCATCTAATGGAACTGTAAAGATTAAATATACAGAATGAAAACCAATAAGTGTAGCAATGCATTATTATTATGTCTATTTGTCTGCTCATTATTGCCCCTTTGTTGAATATCAAGATTCCCAGAAGGAAAAATAAATTGGATCATTGAGAGAAATAGATGCACTCAATGAGTGGTTTTTAATTAGCATGGTCACTTTTTGGGTTTGGGGTGATTTTGGCAGTACCCCCACTACTGATTATGTTTTAAATTATTGCTTTTCCTTGAGGAATCCACCCTTCTGACTCAAGAAAAAAAATTCCTCCCAGGAAGAAATAGTATGCAATAAATACAAACTATACTTGTACACCTCTTCATAAACCTTCCCATACTCCCAACTATTTGGGAGATAATGGCTTCAGAAACACTGGAAAGGCAAAGTAGTCTATCTCCGGACAGTTAATATCTTCATTCAGATAAGAAGGAAACCATTGGATTTGAGGGTTTTGCTATCCCCAATAATCTGATGAATTAAATTATCTGACTGAATGTTTCTGATAATTATTCAACTCCTGTCCTCATGTGTAAGTTCTTGGCTGCAGAAAAGTTCTAAAAATGATGCCAGACCTAGCTGTACCCTTGCCAGTTATCCGCTACAAACCCAGACTTTAAGCATCCCTCCTCTCTTTCCCATCTCTCCCACTCATTTAGCCCTTAGCATATGCAGCATTTAATCATTTCTTTTGGTTTAGAGCACACACACACCTAAGAAAGTCAGGTGGTAGAATGAAAAGATGAGCTTAGGAAATAAACAGGGCTCAGTTTAAAATGGCCTTTAAGTAAATGACATACTTAACTCATTTGAGCCTTGGTTTCTTTGTTGGTAAAACGGAGATAAATTAAAACAGCCAGGGTTCTTGTGGCTGAAAGTGATAGGATGCTATTATTTAATGGCTTAAAGAATTAAGCAGTGTATTACCTCACACAGCAAGGCACCTAGGAGCAGAGTGGTTGAGGATTGGTTAAATCAGGAATTCATTAATATTATGGAAGACCCAGGTGCTTTCTGTCTTTTTGGTCCACTTATGATTTCAAGATGACTGTGCACTCTAAGCGCTACCAAGATCCACAAAGGAGATGGCGAAAGTTCTTGTGACCCTTCTAAGAGTGAAGAAAATGTTCCTAGAGTTTCCCTGACAGCCCCCACCTCCGTCCCCTCAATCTGGTAGGCATTCTTTATGCTGTGTTATATTTAGCTCAGAGTCACACCACACAGCAATGCCCACAGTAATTGCTAACATGGGCCATAGAACTATCATGACTGACTGAGAAGAATCAAGATTTACCCCAAGGCTGCAGAGAAGACCCTGAAGCATATCAGAACCTAGATAAAATATTTTATTGACAAGGAAAAAGAGAAAGAAGAGACCAAAGGGCAACTGGAAGTGTAAGAATGGGAAGAAATTTATGTTTGCCTCCCTACCTAGATGGTAAGGGTAAAGGAATATGTCTCATGTCATTTTCATATCCCCAGTAACCAGTATTTTGCCTCCTACAGAAAATGTTTTGGGGAATATGTACGAACACATAATGATGAAGTTCCTCTAATCAGTAAGGAATATACTTGAAGTCGTTTTCTCAAGAGTGGAAATGACTTTAGGCTCCTACATAGACACTTTGTCTCCTAAGCCATCTCATGGCAATTGCTCTGTGTTTAAGAGAGCACCATGGTTTCACTGGGGCAGCAGGCAGATACCATGTAAGTGAGAAATCAGATCCAATGGATGCATCTAGAGATGGTCAAGACAAATAATACATTCTCTGCATTTTAGACAGTTTCCTCAGGTGTAGCCATGAGATTATATGCCCTGAATGGCTGTCATAGCATTGAAAGCAAGGAAATATAGTCCTCATCTCCATCTATTGAAGGGGACAATGACTATTGAAGAAGGCCACTGAATTCACAAATATATCACATTCTAGAATCTTCTTACCCTGGAGGTTGGAGGGAAGACATTAATGATAAATATGAAAACAGGCAATTAATCATCAGCCACTGCAAGATGAGAAATTCTTCAGAAGTTTGTGTTAATGGAAGGATTGCTATTTTCGATCTTCTGTTTTTTTCTGTCCCTGGATGCCTTGGGTAATGTGAGACAAAGCTCAAGGGAATGTAACCAGCCACCCAAAATGAATGCAGTCAAGTGAGAAGTTGCAGAGCTGTGACTTGGAGCAGTATTATGAATTACTCTGAGAAGGAGCTTCAGCTCCCAAGTTCAATCATGGGCTTGGAATGTATTCCAGAGGGTGTTCAGAGCCAGGGAGAGATGATGTCAAATACTAGTTTCAGAAATACCAAGGGTTGAATGACTCATGACCTATCACTAATCTCAACCTTCAGCGATCCCCTAGCCCCAGAAGCTATATTTAGTCAATATATTCAAATGGAAATATAATGGGTAGATGAGATGTAATAATGAGGAGTTAAGAATTTTAGTGAACAAAAATAAATCGGCTTTGAGGCTTAAGGCAGAAAAGAAGAGAGTAACAGAGAATATGAATACATGTGTTTGAAAAATATTTCCATAAATGAAGTAAAACATACAGGGAACCTAATATGCATTCCAAGGAATAGCGTAATTATGGATAAATGTGGGTTTTCTTAAAGTATGCTTTCTTTGGCAGGCTTCCATTTCTAATAAAAAGTATTCATTTTAAGAATGAACAATGAGTTTACCTTGGAGGGATTCTTTTGGTCTTAGCTGTTGGACAATAAACTCTTTCTCTTTTTTATTCTTCAGTTTTTTCCCCACATTCCTTTGCATCTCACAAACCCAACCTCACAAACCATGCTTTACCATGGTTTTCAAAACATTAACTGATCAACATTCAAAAAATACATCAAATTCCTTCTAATTGTTCTTTGATTCAAAATATTCACAAGAAAATCTAAGGAAATGTTTCTCAAAACGTTGAACCTCTTATTACAGAATGCTCTAGTGTCTGTTAGGTATTTATCTACTTTGATACACTGTTAAATCTGATTAAATTCATCATGCTATCCTTACTAAAGTTAGTAACATTCAACTAGTATTAATGAAATTGATTCAGAAATTGTACAATATGTAATTGTGTTGATATGGTCAGTAATGTGCTTAAACAATTCTCTAAACAGTACACACAAAAATCTGCTCTATTCTTTTTTTTTTTTTTTGAGACAGAGTCTCGCTCTGTCGCCCAGGCTAGAGTGCAGTGGCCAGATCTCAGCTCACTGCAAGCTCCGCCTCCCGGGTTTACGCCATTCTCCTGCCTCAGCCTCCAGAGTAGCTGGGACTACAGGCGCCCGCCACTATGCCCGGCTAGTTTTTCGTATTTTTTTAGTAGAGATGGGGTTTCACTGTGTTAGCCAGGATGGTCTCGATCTCCTGACCTCATGATCCGCCCGTCTCGGCCTCCCACAGTGCTGGGATTACAGGCTTGAGCCACCGCGCCCGGCCTGCTCTATTCTTTAATACAGGTGTAATTTTCTGCAGGAGCAAGTATTTTAAATAACCTAATAATATTTGAATTATTCACTTCCTTTAGATATAGCTCCCCTTTAAGTTTAGGAAAAACATATAAATGTTTGTCTTTTCCCCTTTACTCCCACTGTCCCCTTGTCCCTAATGCAAAAAAAGACCTTTGTAAATCTTTGCCATGACAATGAACTTTGAGGCAATTATTAATGGCAATTTGATTATCCAGCATCAGGAACTTTCTAGGTCATTTTGTCAGCATTTCTGCTTTTCCAAATGCATCATTGTGTTAAAAACATCCCATTTTTCCAGTAAGGAAAAGTTATTATGCAGACCCACTTAATCAGCCTTTCAGTGCATTTATTAGGGCTCTATAGAACTCAAAAATGTCATCCTTTTGTTATGCTGATGGTTGAGTATTATGACATGCATATAAAAATAAAATTAAGCTAGTGGGCTTAATCCCATTTTATTTGTCCTGTGTGTCTCCACGGGGCACATCTTGTCCATTTCAAAGTCATTTTAACAGTTTGCATCAATATGCCATCTTTTACCTGGCTATTTAAAAAAATGATGGTAGACCAAATGTGGTGGTTTATGCCTGTAATCTCAGCACTTCCTGAGGCAGAAGCAGGAGGATCAGTTGAGCCCAGGAGTTTGAGACCAACCTGGGCAACATAAGGAGACCCTGTCTCTAAACAAAATACAAAAATTATTTGAGCATGCTCGTGCACATCAGTGGCCCCGGCTACTTAGGAGGCTTAGGAAGGAGGATGACTTGAGCCTAGGAGGTTGAGGCTTCAGTGAGCTATGATCACACCACTGCATTCTAGCCTAGGTGACAGAGTGAGATCCCATCTCAAAGAAAAAAGAAGAAAAACTTTTAAAAAATGATTGGGGCTTATAGAGTATAAATGAAAGAAAATCTTTAATAGGGAAAACCAAAGGCTTAAATTTGTGTGTTGCAAATGGGCCTGTTGAAAGAGCTATTTATTATTACTCTTTCAAAAATAATTTATCCTGAAATTAGTGACTTCCATTGACTTAAGTAAAATAGGAGCTTTTGGCTTCCATGCCGTGTGTATTATAATCAAGGCCCTCAGACCTTTCAGGTGTTTTGATTATAATAATTCTCATCACTTTACTAGGGTATGTTAGTTCTACTCACAAAAGTCCAATTCTTGTAAAGTTTATCTTTTTCTTCTGTTGCTTGTGTTTTTGGTGTTGTATCTACAAACCCATTGCCTAATCAAGGTCACAAAAAATTTACTGCTATGTTTTCTCCTAAAGGTTTTGTAGTTTTAGCTCTTACATTTATACACTTGATCCAATTTGAGTTTAGTTCTGTATGGTATGAGGTAAGGACTCAAGTTCTTCTTCTTTTTTTTTTTTTTTTTTTAATGTGGCTATCCAGTTGTCCCAACACTATTGAAAAGACTGTTCTTTCGCACTGAATTGTCTTGGAATTGTTGAAAGTCAGTTGACCATAAATTGAGGGTTTAGTTTGGAAATCTCAGTTCTATTTCCATTAATCTATATGTCTATCTTTATGCCACTACCACATGCTTTTGATTACTGTAGCTTTGTTTTAAGTTTTGAGAAGTGTGATTCCTCCAACTTTGTTCTTATTTTTCAAGATTGCTTTGGCTATTTAAGGTTACTTACATTTCTGTATGAACTTTGGATCAGCTTGTCCCTTTTTTCCAAAAAAGCCTGGTGAGATTTTGATAAGAATTGTATCTTTAGGCCAATGGTGGGGAGTAGTGTCATCTTAGCAATACCAAGTCTTCTGTTCCATGAACATGAGATGTATTTCCATTTATTTGGGTCTTCTTTAGTTTCTTTCAACAACATTTTGTAATTATTAGAGAATAAGTTTTGCACTCCTCTGTTTAATTTAAATTTATTTTTTAGAAGAGCTTTTTAAAAACAGAATGTTTAGCTTTTCTCAGCATTTGTACCTTCAGCAAACATGTCAGAGGCAGCTGGCTTATATAAAAGAACAGTCTTCCAGCAATAAATTCTCATCAGGAGGCAGTCAGAATTAATAGAGTGAGTTTTGATGCTGTAATCCTGGATCTTCTACTTCCTAGCAATGGAAACTTGGGCAACTGAACTCTGTGCCATTTTATTATGTGAAATGGGTAGTTTTTTTTTTTTTTTTTTTATTAAATAGCTATACCACAGAGATTTTTTTGTGAAGATTAAATATTTAATATATATACAGTCCAAAAACCTGTAATTGGCACATGGTAAAGAGTTAATAAACATGCATCGTTGTTATTGTTACAATGCCCTATCTTTCCCCAAACCACTACTACAGATTCTATTTGAGATTGAGCCATTACCTTCTGGTAAGTTGAGGCAGAAGAAAGGCAAAGAATAACTGCTCCAGCTCTTAGACTCTTTGTTTTCCCACGATTGAGGAACCTTTCTAAGAAAGCACCACTGTCTTCCTTGCTTCATGGGAATCTGGGGTTTGTTTTGTTGGTGTTTTATAGCTGGCCAACTGGCTGGAAACTCCTCTGTTGAGATGTATCGCCAAGTGCTTCTGTCTGGTTGTCGCTGTGTGGAGCTGGACTGCTGGAAGGGACGAACTGCAGAAGAGGAACCTGTCATCACCCATGGCTTCACCATGACAACTGAAATATCTTTCAAGGTAGGGTATATGAATGTTACTAAGAGAGGCAGCTGGGGACACCTGATTCCTTTTGGTTAAAGCCTTCTAAGGTAGAAAGTCCCAGTCATCACAATTAAGTCCAAAGGCTGTTAATCATCTTTGCAATTTCAGAGGCTAAAATTTGGCTATTTATTCATGAATAATTGGCATCAGGTGAATTAATCCATGCTAACCAAATTCTAAGGAAACTGTCTTGTGAAAGGAAATATCAATGTATTTGTCTTGTCCTCTTTAGCACTCTTACTTCTAATTTCTTGCATTTTATTTTTGTGAAATGTACATACTTAAAGAATACAGACAACATATTTATATGCTTTAACTAATGGCTATAAAGTATGCATCCATGTAACTACCATCTAAATTGAGAAATAGAAACTTGGGTGTACCTGAAACACTTCCATGTATCCATTCCCATCAGAATGACCTGTTTACCCTCAGAGGTGACCACTGTCCTGACTATTACAGTGATCCCTACTTTGCACTTCTTTAGAGCACAAAGTACAAATTTATGTGCAGCCCTAAATGATGTAACTTCACCAATTTTTTTCATTTGTAAATTGATTCACACTATAGTATACATTATTTTATGACTTGCTTTTTTCACTCCACATTGTTTAGAAGGTTCATTAATATTGTTTCAGGTAACTCTAGATTTTTTGACTTTCTTTTCATGATGATAATATTAATTACTACTGTTAATTATTATATAAGACTCCATTCTGTGATGCTAGCTGTTGGAATGGTGATGCCAATCAGTCAAAGACCCCCAGGAACATACTTATGGTCAAGTTGGGTTTGTTTGCTCATACAACAAAGGAGAACACATGTTGTGGGGAGCTGGGGTATCTCAGTAAAAGTATATTAGCGAGGACTTACAGAACTTGGGCTTGTAGTAGGTGATTTGGGGGACGGTTCAAGGGAGAAGTGTTTTACAATGGATTGGGTGCTGTCAGCAAGCAGGAACAATCCTATGAGAGGGTATCTTAGTAAATCCTATCTAGGAAGCAGGACTAAAGCTGTTATTGATAAAGATGCATCAGTCATTCTTGCTAATGAGAAATGAGGTGCATTTGGTCTCTCTTCTTTCTCCACCCTTAGCTCTATTTTGCACCACAAAGGGCCACACATTCATGTGTATGGACACCCAAGCCCAAATGTCTAACGTCTGTCCACATCTCCTGCAAAGAGCCTTCCCTAGGGGGTTGGGGCAGTTGGAGTAGGGGAAATCTGGGGTCCTAGGTACTTGGAGAGTGACTGGAGAAAGAAGGTGTGGGCTTCAGGGAAAATGTTCTCTTGGCTGACTCAGGCTTTTTCACCCCTTTAAATGGGAATCAGAAGAGAAGGGCTAGAGGACAACCTCTTGCACTAGGTCCCAAGGCATAAGCCCTATTGCCTGGGATACCTGGGTCTCGGGGAAGTGTCACCAACTCTTATCTGAAGCAACCAAGGAAACAGAGTCCAAGTATGTAAGTAACTAAGGTTAGTGGAGACGAGGCCGTTGAAAATGGGAGATTAGAGTACTGAGAAGCTAGAATATGGGATGAATATAATGTTAATATCTCCAAGGTTAGTGAAAAAGCTTTGGATGAAGAAACTGTGAGCCACTTGCCAATTCTTTGCTGAATGAGGGTGGCTCAGTAGATGGCAGAAGTGAAGAAGAGGTAAAAACTCTTTTGGCTGCTTCATGGGAAGTAGGTTTTTTTTTTTTTTTTTTTTTTAGAAGATTGAAAAGTAGTGTTTTGGAAGTAGCATTGAGAGCAAAAAGATCCCAAACCCAGCTTCTTACTGTGAAACACTTGAGATGTGAGAAAAGAAACAGGGATCACTGAAGACAGCAGCTAACAAGAAGCAAGATTTTCAAGGGACAGCCAAGTTTCTGTTTAAACAAAAGGATTTTTCTGATCGAAGTTGCTGTATTAGACAATAATAAAAATGTTTTCAGCAGTAATATCATTCACACCTAAAAATATGCATATTATGTTGTGCCTAAGGAATATGACTTTTCATGATTTCTTCAACTTAGCCTACAACGCAATAATTATAGAAAATAGCATCCTTCACGTAAATTTTACGACAAAGTTGAATATGGGGTTGACGTTAATTCTGATTGAAATCTGTAAAAGCTGTGTCTGTTCCGGAAATTGAGCACGATTATGACCCTTGCATTTTCTTAAGTGGAAAATCAATGTTTTTTTAATTCATTCCATAGTCCCACTTCCTCCCTCTCAGACCTTGCTGTGGTCCTTTGTCAACTACCTAAGATGCAGTTTAACATAGTTGGGCTCTTTAAGAAAAAGTGGAGACAGGTGACCCTCGTGTGGAGCCAGTGCATCTTGGGCTCATCTGTCTGTTGATGGATGATGATGCTCCTGGAATGGCAGACAGCATGCCCTGATGGAGCTGAGAGCTGGTGGCACTGCACATTGTCCGTCCACCAGGAAGACCTGCCCCACTTCCCAGGCCACTGCCCTGTCTACCCTCCAGAGACATTGTGAGAAGCAATTGTTATTTTCTTAATAATTTAAAATCCTCCCAAGTTCTCTGAGTTCCTTGGGGGAGAATAAACAGCAAGCATATCCTAAGGCATATTTATTTTATGTGGAGCATTTGCTTCTTGGCCTCTGCCTGCCATCGAGTCAACTTGGAGTGACTCTCCTTGTGCACTCGATCATAGAAGTGGTTCTTCAATTACATCTGTAATCCCAGAGTCACGGGCTGATTGAACACATCTTCCTGGGCTCTGGAAGCAAGGCTTCTCAACCACGTCCACACACTTGCCAGCAGGTGAGAGGCTTAAAGACGAAATCTAGCCCAGAATGCTGCTTTCTGTCTCTGCCTGCTAGAGTTGGGAGTGGGGAGGTAACCAGGATGGCTAAAGAGAGGAGTGAATCCATCATCCCAGTTGGTTTTTCTAGCTGTTCCTCCTGCTAATGCACATAGCAGGATAGACGGTTCTGTCTGAGATGTGGGTAGGTGACAGTGGGTGAGGATGGATGTGGGGAGTAGAAATGCCAACCTATTTTGCAGACAGATATACAGTAGCAAGGATGCTTTGCATCAGGACTGAGACTAGAGGAAGGCAATTAAGTCACCTAGCAAGTAAAATTTAAGGGTGTCTTTGCTCTCAGGGCTGTGTAAGCACGGAGCTGGCACTGGAGAGTGAGTGGCTCTTTAAATTTTGCACTTAGTCGCTTCTCTTGCCTCATCCTAGTCCCAACCCTGCTTGCTTGATTATCAGCCTGCAGTCTGCTTTCCCTGAACCCAGTGTGTAAGGTGACTTTGTAAGAAAGAGTAAGAAGAGAAACAGGGCACAAGGCCCTACATAATCTGCAATCCCCCCATTACCTTGTTTCTTACTGTTTTCCCCCTCACCCACTGGGCTCCAACTATACTGACCTTGCTGTTCCTTGGCTGTGCCAGGCTGGTCCCACCTCACAGCCTTTGCACAGGCTCTTCTCTCTGCCTGGAATGGTCTTCCCATAGGTATCTGCCTGGTTCTTCCCTTGCCTCCTTGAAGCCTTCCTCAAATGTTACCTTCTCAGTGAGGCCTCCTGGGACCGATCTATTTACTACTGTCACCAGCCACCACTCCCAATCCCCACACTTTATAACCCTGACATGCCAGCTTTTTAGTATTGTATTTTCCTAAGGCTCGTATGATATCACCTTCTAACAATCTGCCTAATTTGCTTAATTCCTATGTTCCTTGTTTATTGTCTCTTCTACTAACGCATAAGCTCCACAAAGACAGGGCTCTTTGTTCTGTTCCCTGATCTGTCCCAAGTTGTCTTCTTTGAGCAGAACCTGACATATAGTAGGTGCTCAATAAATGTTTTTGGATGAATTTTCCCTTCCCAAAGCAAGTAGATCAGATATAGCATAACTTCCATTTTTAGTCTTTCTTGCCTCTGCTCATCAGATAAGTGAATTTGTCTTTCTCCATCCTACACATAATATGTTGGTAGAGGCAGGGAAAACATTCCCCCAACATTTGCCAGTTTTAGCTGCCCTGAACTTTTGGGCCAGATATTCACAGTATAATGAGACTATATTCTATAGCTACACTGCGTAGCACAGCAGCAAAATACATTGATTGCAGAGTTCATTTTTATGTCACCCAGTGTATCTGCTTTCAGTGTGTGTGACCTGGAAAGCTTCTGTGTGATAGATCCCAAAAGCAAGAGATCCTATTGGCATTTTCTCCCTATTGACTGTATGGGTCAAAATAAAAACTTATGCTCTGGAAAAGGAGACATTCAGCCTCTTTATGAAGGGCTTTTTGTTTTGTAGTCTGGCTTTATTATTTGTCCCATGTATCTGTTTCCATGCCTCATCACATTAGTCTTCCTGGTGGCCTAGACATAGCAATTCACCACTTGGTTTTCATTCTATCTTCTCCCACCCAATATCCTTTCTCCTTATGCTTGACACCACCCACCCGCCTCTTTCCCTGGGTGGTTTTTCTCCTTTTAGGCAGCTTCCTTTTAACCAGCAATTATACAAGATGGAAAACTGGATAATGTAATAAAATATATGAGGAAAATGTATTAAATTTGAGTAGGTTAAATTGAGCATTTCTGAAAATAAAGTGTCATTCATTCCCTGAGAGAAACAATAATTTAGGATGCAATTTCACTGCTACCTAAATGCACATGTAAAATGGATATCCAAATACACCTACTGTTGTCTGTCAAGGATAAAGGATTTCAAGGGCAGTTTGTCTCACTGGAGTTTAGTAATTGACCCATATGGTTTATAGATTATTGAATGTAGTGCTGTAAGTCTCTGAAAAACAGTATTGGCTTGATAAGGAACAATGGAGCATTACTGTACTTTCACATCCAATGTCCACCAATTATGGCAAGTATGAAAGAGTGAAACTTAAAAGCTATAACTGGTTTTCTCATTCTGACTGATCACACACATCATACAAAATATTTCAAAGGCACAAAAGCATGAAAGTTCTCCAGTGGAACTTCTAAAGTTTTCAGTGGCTCTCAACTAAAAATTATTAGATGAAATTTAGTAATTCCTTTTTTTTTTTTTTTTTTGGTTTAATAATTGCAAAAGATTTCCTAAGCTGCTAGCTAAAGTTATGGTAGAGATGGGGAGAGGTGGACAGAGAGAGGAGGGAGAAGGATGGGTGAGAAAGAGAGAAAGGTGAACACAGAAGGCAAGGATGCTCTCTGGAGCTGACTGCCAGGGGTCCAGTACCAGCTCTTCCATTCAGTTGCTGCAAGACCTTGGAGAAGCTTCCTTCCCAGTGCAAGTTTCCTTTGTTATCAGCAAAATGGAGATGATAATAGTGTTTACCTCCTGGGGTGATTATAAGTAAGCATTCAGTAACTGTACTTAATATACAAATATTGCTTAAACTATGCATGGCATGCAGTGACTACTCTATAAATGTTAGCTTCTGATGTTATCATTGAAATGCATAAAAGTCAAATGTTAGCTTTCTTTCTGTAAATATAATGGTTGTGTATTACATGGGCATGGACTTATTAAGCCAGAGTGAAGGTGGGGGGCTGAATTAAGTCATCTGTAAGGCTGCCATCCTCTACGTGGGCATCCTCTATGCTCAACCCATGGCATCCACTTCACTTCCAGGAAGGTACCAGAAGCCCAAATTGTAGTAAACTAAACACAGCCTAGGCCTTGGTTAGGGGCCTAGTAGGAGCAGAGAAGGAAACAACAGATGAGCTTGGATGCTCCACTGCAAACATGAGTCCTAAGTCAAGCACACAAGATCAGAAGTACACAATGTCAGAGTCAGGACAAAGGGAAAAGCAGGGGAAGCAAGACAGGAAAGTCTAGGAACCCCAGTGGCCCAGTTGTAGTTCAGACCACACTAGCATCCCCACTGTGGGAAGAGAGAACGAAACCCAGGGAGCTACGAAGATGGGGAGCATGGACTCCCTACAAGTCTAAGAGCAGGCCCAGAGAAGCACTCACATTTTATCAGCCTAAGATAAAGATATGAAGAGAGATTTGACCTGAAGCTAAATACCCACTTCCTAAATTAGAGGAGGGGAGGAGGGGCTTACCCACCTTCAGATTTGACTCTCCTTGGCCTAAATACCAATGAGGCGAGCCCACAATCCACTTTCATTATTAAAGGCAGCTGGAGAAGTTCTCAAATAGACAATGAAGAGAGCCATCATCAGAAAAGTTAGCAAAGCTGGCCAGCGCAGTGGCTCATGCCTGTAATCCCAGCACTTTGGGAGGCTGAGGCAGGCAGATCACTTGAGGTCAGAAGTTCAAAACCAGCCGGCCAACATGGCGAAACCCCATCTCTACTAAAAATGCAAAAAATTAGCTGAGTGTGGTGATATGTGCCTGTAGTCCCAGCTGCTTGGGAGCTGAGGCACAAGATTGCCTGAACCAAGGAGGCAGAGGTTACAGTGAACCGAGATCATACTACGGCACTCCAGCCTGGGCAACAGAGCAAGACTTCATTTCAAAAAAAAAAAAAAAAACAGGTAGCAAAGACTAACTACACTTTTGTTGGAAATTTCAGCCATGAAAGTTGTTAAAAAATTAATCTGGCTATTGAGTATGAATCAACATTCAACCTTCTATAATACAAAATTACATTTACTTTGGTTACAATCAAGTTTTAAGCTTTGCTTAAGCCAATGATCAGACTAGTCCAAAGGTCAACAAATTATCTTCTGCAGGCCACATTTATCCTGCCATCTACTTTTGTGAATTAAGCTTTGTTGGAACACAGCCACATCCAATTGTTTGCATATTATCTGTGGCTGCTTTGGGGCTATGCATTAGTCTGGACTGGCTCTCTTTCTAGAGAGACAGAGTTATTAAAAGGAACCGGCTCATGTGGTTATGGAGGTTGAGAAATTCCAAGATCTTCAGTTGACAAACTGGAGACCCAGCTGACCTAATAGTACAATAGCAGTCCCGATCCAAAGGCATAAGAATAAGGAGAGCCAATGGTGTAAGCTGCAGTACAAGTCCAAGTCTCAAGGTAGGAGAAGACCGATGTCCCAGCTCAAAAACAGTCGAGCAGAAACAGCAAATTCTCCTTTACTCTGTCTTTTTTTTTTTTTTTTCCGATTCAGGCTTCCAGTGGATTGAATGAGGCCCATCCACATTAGGGAGGGCAGGCTGCTTAACTCGGTCTACCAATGTAAATGTTAATCTCTTCCAGAAACCCCTCAAGAGACACCCAGAAGAATGTTTAAGCAAATATCTGGGCACCCCATGACCCAGTCAAGTTGACACATAAAATTAATCATCACCAGCTTCAAAGGCAGAGTTAAATAGTTGCCATAGAAATAGAAACTCTATGTCCAGCAAAGCCTAAAACACTACCTGGTCCTTTATGAAAAATGTGTGCTGATCTCTGAGCTAGTCAACAGAAGAATAAATGGGAACACAACTAGATAAATTCTGTTTCTCTTCTGTCACATATCAGGAGTTCATTCATTCATTTGAAAGTATTTTGTGAGCATCTAGAATGTGCCTTAGCAGAACAGTGAAGAAAACAAGTTCTTACCTCAAGAAGTTTACATTGTCTAGTGAGGAAAGATAGATCAAAATAAACACAAAGATACAGTGCATAGAAACATGCCCTTTAAAACAATCTAAATCAGTGGACAAGGAAAAGAGAGAGCTGAGTTATGCTGTCTGGATGGTGGAGGCAGGCCTTTGGTAAGGTGATGTTTAGGCACAGATGCTGTACTTACTCCCAAATCAATGCAATATATCATGCTTTCATGTGAGTATTTTTGACTGAAGGAACATAGTGCAAAGATGGTGAGATGAAAGCATGCCTGATATATTCAAGGAAAAGCAACAAGATCAATGGACTGTATCCAGGTGACAGAGAGGGAGAGGAAAAGGAGATGAATTTAAAGAAATGGCAGGTGCCAGATCAAGTTAGGCTCTGTAGATTATGATAATGAATTTGGATTTCATTCCATGTGAAATGGGAGGTCATTGGAAAGTTTATTAAAAGGAGCGAAACTGTCTACTCATGTTTAGGAGCAATGACTCTGGCTATGGTGTGGAATACAGCGGCAAGCACTAGAAGCCAGGAAAGCAGTAAAAAGACTGTGTCAGTCAGCTTCTCCTAGGTTTTTCTGCAATAAGAAGAAACTCCAGGATCACAGTGATTTACAGCCACAAAGGTTTACTTCTCACTCAGGTTAGATGTCAGCTGTGGCTCTGATTGCTATTGTTTGGAATTCATATTGAAAGAACAACCCCCATCTATGATATCAGTGGACTCATGGGAGAAGAGAAAGAGAAATGGCTGGACAACAACATGATGGACTTCAAGACTCTACTCAGCAGCAGCACATGTCATTTTCACACACAGGCCCTTGGCCAAAATAAAACACACAGCCAAGCCTATGGTCAACAGAGTGTGTAGATAGAATCCTCCCAAAGGAAGGGGGAAGCCAATAAGTCGCAATGATGATAAAATCTAACACAGCAGTGACTGCAGTGGTTTTTGTATCAGGATGATAGCAGTGGAGGTGCTGACACTTGACTGTACTCGGGATCTATTTTGGACAAGATTGCTGAGGAATTGAAAGATGTGAGAGAAGGAGAGGAGGCGAGAATGGCTCTACTGTATTTATCCTTTACCTGATACACTAGTACCAAATTTATGAAATAAACAAAATCCAGCCCTTTTTTTCCCACACTTAGTATCCACATCCTTGATGACCTCTATTCTCAGTTCTTTTGAGGGCTTTGCTCTTAGTTGGCTGAGATTATTAGCTGCATGGAAGTTACTGCAATGGTTGGGTATTAATAAGCTCTAGAGTCAGACAAATCTTCCTGGGGTTTAATCCCTTCCTGGGATTCTCTTCTCTATGACTTAAGGTAAGTCAGTTAATATCTCTGCACCTTAGTTGAACTGAGAATATATAACCATGATGAGCTGAATCCTTTGCCTTCTCTTGCTGCGTCTTCACAACAGATCTGTGAAGTGAGGTTTATTGCCCCCACTTTATAGGTCAGCAAACCAATACTCAGAGGCATTAAGTGATTTTCCCAAGGTCACACAGCTTATAAATCTCAGAGGCAAGGATTCAAAAGTCTGTTTGAATCCAAAGCCTGTGCTCAAATAAATCAAAAATAGCATTTAAAATCTGGATGTTGCTTACCTTTTATAGTGCTTGCTTTTTTTTTTTTTTTGACAGACTCAACTATCATAAAAGTTAAACTGATTATGTATGAAAAATAATCTGTGAGTTCATTTCTAAGAAACAGTAAAAGTGATTCTTCTCGCTCCATGCAGGCAAATCCTTCTTAGAGGATATATGCAAATGTAGTACAGAATTAGAAAGCCTTATTTATATTCTAGGGCCAGGGAAATAGCTTTCAGGAGTGGATATAAAGAACGCTATACATTAAATGGGGAAGGTAGAGACGATAGCAGAAAAGGCTCAGGCATAAGGAATAGGAGTGGAAATCCCTACTTAAAAGGAGAATATGAAAAAAATAAATATAACTAAAAACAAGTGTATGGGAATATGAAACCTCACTACTACTGAAAGTGATATAATTAAATAATAAATGAGACTGCACTTTACTACCATTTAAGTAAGAAAAACATTTTTAAGAATAATGCCCCAAACTGGTGAATATGCATTGAAATCTGGTCCTGCATGCCTTATTCTGGGCAACCTAAAATGAAAAGCAATCTGAAGATACATGAAGGACTGTAAGAGTATTCATATTCTTAAATCAAGAATTCCCCTTCTGAGAATTCATTCCCAGAAAATCATTCAAGATATTAGGGGAAAAATGAAGATGTTCTTTGTAGAATTATTTGAATGACAACTCTGAAAATGTAGCTGTCTGACAGTTGGGGAATGGTTAAATCAATTTTGATACCTTTACTTTCTAGAATTTTGTACACGTATTGAAACTTGTGGCATATACATTTTTTAAAATGCAGATTGAAAATTGAAGCACTGATACATGTTACAACATGGATGAACTTTGAAACCATGCTAAGTGAAAGATGGTCAGTACAAACAACCATATATTGTATGGTTACATTTATATGAAATAATTAAAATAGGTAAATCTATGAAGACATAAAGTTTCTATGTCTATGTTTCTATTCTATGAAGAATGATTGCCTGGGACTAGGTGTGTGGGGTGGGATGCAGGAATGGGGAGTGACTGCTAGTGGGTACATGGTTTCTTTTTGAGGCGATAAAAATGTTCTAACTTACGTTGGGATGGCGCTCGTGTGACTCTGAACATACTAAAAACCATTGAAATGTACACTTTTAATGGGCAGATTATATCTCAAAAAAGTTACATCTCAATAACAATGCTTTTTAAAAATACAAGTTGAGTATATACTGTAATTAAAACTAAACTACATAAATACATGAGAGACAGACTAGAAGTGAATATAATGAAATGCTGACAATGGTTTGGTTCAGAAAGTGGATTCGTGGGTGAAAATTTTTGCCTTCCCTTACTGTCCCAAATATTTATAATATGATTAGATTTCTTTCAGTATTAAAAAATAGATAACAATTAGCAGACAGGAGAATCCTCTCCTTTGCATTTATCTCTCACCAAAATCCAATCTTCTTATAACTTTGCAGAATCAAGAGTCGGAAATAGCACTGTCCAGCAGCCCTCGAAATCCCTTCTAGCCATTTCAGGCCATTTGATACAATTCTCTGAATGGAAGAGACAACTATATTCATAGATTTAATACCCCTCAAGAATATACAGATGAAAACTTCTGGCATACTGAATATACATGTGTTCTCATTTTTAGGAAGTGATAGAAGCAATAGCGGAGTGTGCATTTAAGACTTCACCTTTTCCAATTCTCCTTTCATTTGAGAACCATGTGGATTCGTAAGTATTCAACATATTCAGGAAAGAGTCTTTTTCCCAAATGGGGCATACTGAGTAATTGTTTATCAGATCTAAAATTATTTGACATTATTAATGGTGTTCTTCAGTCGTGTTATATATTAACTGGCATGTTTTCATTTGTAGGTAATGGAATTCACTTAAAATAATCAACATTAAAATTGTCCATTGGACTTGTAGGATCTATTTTCATACCATAGTATGGTTTTTAAATTAAAATCTCTTCTTTTTGCAATGCAATGGAACATGTTTTCCTACACAATACATGTCTCTGTTATAGATTTGGGGTGCTGTGGGCCACTTTTATAACCGTCCTTCATGAGTTCCTTCTATGCACACAATTTGAGTCCAACATCACCTTGTGGCAGGTGGAGGGAGAGCTGTGAATTCCATTTTACCAATTTGCACTTACACAGAACTCAGTTCACCAAACCTCCATATTCCCCCTTTTCACTGGCTTTCCTGTTTGTTAATATTTGTATTTGCCAATTTCAAAATAGCCTGCATGTATTGCTGAGCTACACAAAGAAAAGGTTATTTTGACTTCACTGTTTTATATTCATTTTATCACACATTACCAAAGAGAGACACATTTATATCTAATAGATGTATATTAGTTTATCATGTAGTTACTCACTTTAAAGAGCTACAGAATGAAAGATTGTTATCCATATTGAGTGAAAGCCCCCTCTTTCATTTCAGGAACCTAAGCCAGAATTTTCAACTAAAAGCCAGCAGCACCTGTCCTAATTTGGATTACAAGTTTCTTTTTATCCTCCTTCCTAATGAGAGCCTTTCCCAGGTCACTGAGCCTCTTTGTCCAAATAATTTGCAACATGTGCTTCAATTCTCTAATTGTTAGAGAGTTCACTAAATATTAAAGATGTAGATTGGTCATGAGCACATTTCAACTTGAAGAATTTCTAAGTAGTTAAATGTGACAATTTTATAATTATCTGTATTTTTTAAGTTTGCCCTCCAGAAATCCATATTACGTTTACTGGCTTGTGGTTCTGTTTCATTATGCAACAATCATTCAATGAATGATGTAATCCTTTGGCACATAGCTTCTCCAATGCTTCTGAGGGTCAAAGGAAGAGAAAGGAATTTATTCTGTTCCATGCTATTTCTGTTCTTACTCAAAGGGGCACCTCTTTAGAGGCTGTATTTAATACCTAGTTTGCTGTGATGGTTCTGCTTTGCAATTGACTCTGTTAAACAATTTCTCATCTCTGTCCATTCATTTGTAATTGGCCTGTAACAATATGTATTAGTCCATTCTTGTACTGCTATAAAGAAATGCCAGAGACTGGGTAATTTATGAAGAAAAGAGGTTTAATTGGCTCACAGTTCCACAGGCTGTACAGGAAGCCTGGTGGCATCTGCTTCTGGGGATGCCTCAGGGAGCTTTTACTCATGGGAAGACAGAGTGGAAGCAGGTGTCTTACATGGCAGGAGGAGGACTAAGAGAGAGTGAGGAGGTGTCACACGCTTTTAAACAACCAGATCTTGTGAGAACTCACTATCACAACAACAGTACCGAGGGCAATGGTGTTAAACCAAAAGAAATCACCCCCATGATCCAATCATCTCCCACCAGGCCCCACTTCCAACATCGGGGGTTACAATTTGACATGAGATTTGGGCAGAGATGCAGATTCAAACCCTATCACAATACTTTAGCACTTTTCTTTCAGGCATTGTAGTTTCGACCTGAGGACGCTTTTTTTCTTTTTCTTTTTAATAGAAGAAGGGCATCTGGCATACTTTTCTTTTTTCCTTTCTTTCTTTTCTTTTTTTTTTTTTTTTTGTTTTTTGTTTTTTGTTTTTTGAGACGGAGTTTCACTCTTGTTGCCCAGGCTAGAGTGCCATGGCGCGATCCTGATTCACTGCAACCTCCGCCTCCCGGGTTCAAGTGATTCTCCTGCCTCAGCCTTCCGAGTAGCTGGGATTACAGGCCTGCGCCACCATGCTCGGCTAATTTTGTATTTTTAGTAGAGACGGGGATTCTCCATGTTGGTTAGGCTGGTCTCGAACTCCCAACCTCAGGTGATCCACCCACTTTGGCCTCCCAAAGTGCTGGGATTGGCATACTTATTTTCTTAAAGAGATGTTTCTATTTAAATTAGACAAAATGGAAGGCTATGGTTCCATTCTGTATCGTCACACCTGCTACACTGAGCTTCCCCTTGACATAGCCAGAAAAATATCATCCGCCACCACCACCAACCTAATAGCTAACCTTTATTAAACTTTTTTTTGTGGCAAGCAGTTTTTGAAATATTTTACAAGCCTCAGCTCATGTAAGCCTCACCACAAACCCAGGTGCTTCTAAGAGTAAATATTATGATTATCACCATTTTACAGATGATGAAACTGAGTCCTAAAGAGGATGAACAACTTGCTCAAGGCCATGTAACTAAAACATGACAGAGATGGGATTCCAATCCAGTTAGTGTGACTTCAAAACGCACACTTTTAACCAACATATCTCCTACGCCTAAACAGAAGCATCACGAGCCTTCAAAACATCAAATTCAGACAGTGAGAGCATCCACCAGGCAATGGCCAGCAATTGTTCACCTCTGTGGCTTATAATGCTTGAACACAAGATGGTTTTTGCAGTTCTTCACACCAGTCATTTAGAGATCCAGAACTGGACATGAAAACTAATTTCTGCATCATGCACAAAGCCAAAGAGACTAGTGCCATTGTACTGCCCTTACTGGCTTAAAAATGATAAATTTAGCTATTAAAAATTCATTAATAACTTATATATGACAAAAGAAAACAGGAAAACAGCCTTTCCAGGATGCCGTGATTGTGTCCCAAGCCACTGAGATAATGTAATGGCAGTGAAATGCTAAAAGATAAAATTCTATTGTGGAGGAAGTGGGTGGGAGTTGCTTGCTTCATATTTCCCTTGTTCTTCAGATATCAAAACTGCTCAGCCACCATTCTTTCCTGGGAGGCTAGCACACACCCAAAGAAAACCGATAAGCTTTCCCTTCGCTGGTAAAACCCCATGCTTGACTTGTGAGTCACCTCATCTAGTTCCTGAACCCATAGCAGGCAGTAGCAGCACTCTTTCCCACTAAACCTAGAAGTAACCTCAGAATCCTTCTCAGCACAGTGACCTTGGAATAGACCAGCAAGACATCTGACACCTATCTGCCATCTCTGATAAACTATTTTATTCCCCTGTGTGCTGCATATATGGAATTTCAGATTTAGAACTCTGGTCCCAGCTCACTTGGGCCACACGTCCAAAACAAATTTACACTAGAAAAAAAGGAGAAAAGGACTGGGCACGGTGGCTCACTCCTGTAATCCCAGCACTTTGGGAGGCTGAGATGGGCGAATCACGAGGTTAGGAGATCGAGACCATCCTGGCCAAAACGGTGAAACCCTGTCTCTACTACAAATACAAAGTGGGTGTGGTGGCGGGTGCCTGTAGTCCCAGTTACTCAGGAGGCTGAGGCAGGAGAATCACTTGAACCCGGGAGGCAGAGGCTGCAGTGAGCCGAGATCACGCCACTGCACTCCAGCCTGGGTGACAGAGTGAGACTTTGTCTCAAAAAAAAAAAAAAAAAATTAATTTATTAAAAAAGAAAGAAAAAACGAGAAAAGCCACTGAAATTTCTGGTTTTCTCTCCCAATATCTGAAGTCACCTATCCATGGACAATAAAAGGGAATCTGCTATTAGCTGCTTTCAATGTATCCTGTTGCTACATCGGAATCCCATGAAGTATCTTCAAAATGCAGATTTCTGAGCTACACTCTTACCCTGACTTAGAATTTCTAGAAATAAGACTTGAAAATATATTTTTGAAAGCTCTACTTGACTCTGACATCCTACTTGTGAACCAGCACTTTTATAAAAAGAATTCTACACCAAATTCAAGTAAAGTAAGCTTTACCCATGTTCAGCCACAGAAAACTGTGAAATTTTGAACAAGGTTCTTAATTTCCATGGATTGCAGATTCCTCCTTTGTAGGGAAAGAAGTTGGTTTAATTCAGATTGGAGGATTTACCCCCAAGAAATCAAGTGAGTTCCTCAGTCAGGAAAACTGACCTCTGCCCCAGACCTCTGCCCTGACCTCTGTCCCAGCATATAATAAAATACTATTTTATTATGCTCAGAAATGTCTGCTATGACCTAAAGTTCAAAATGCATTTGTGATTTTTTTTTTCCTCTCACTTCATCTCCATGATAGCTGATACTGATGCTCTAAACATGTCAGGATTTTGTTTTTTTGCTAATTGCAGTTTTAATGCCTTTTATTTCTGCAGTTCTGACCTGCAATTAAAGTCGGTTTGTTTTCCTCTGACTTTTTCAAATCAGTATTTGCTCTCTGGTCTGATTTAGTTCCATCAGGTGGTGTGCATGTTTATTGAGAACGTGGATAGCCTGATTACCAAATAGCTCATTTTACTTTTTGCTTGGACACCTATCTCTTGTTCTGTCCATCTCAGTTGATTCTGAGGCAGGTTTTGTTTTTGCTTTTGTTCTTGTTTGTCTGTTTGGTTTGAGGGTCTCGCTCTGTCACCCAGGCAGGAGTGCAGTGGTGCAATCTCGGCTCACTGCAACCTCTGCCTCCTAGGTTCAAGCGATTCTCCTACCTCCTGAGTAGCTGGGATTACAGGCATCACCACCACAACTGGCAAACTTCTGCATTTTTAGTAAAGACAGGGTTTCACCATGTTGGCCAGGCTGATCTTGGACTCCTGACCTCAGGTCATCTCTCCTCCTTGGCCTCCCAAAGGGCTAGGATTACAGACGTGAGCCACCACGCCCAACCCTCAGGCAGGTTCTAAACGTCTACATTAGACATAGATTCTTGTTCTTAAAAATGTGGTCCTCAGACCAGCAGCATCTGCATCACTGGTGAGCAAGTTAGAGCTGCAGCCGAGTCCTGGGCCCCACCCTGGACTCTGTGTTGGACTCTTCGTTTTAATAAGACCCCAGGTGACGTGAATGAAATAGAAGAGCTAAGCTGTAACCACCATGGTTTATTAACCACCTGCATCAGAATTATCTGCAGGCTGGCTTAAAATGCACGTTCCAGGGCTTTTGTCCCAGCTACGTGAATCAGGGGACTGTGGACTTGATCCTGTCACCTGCGCATTAACAGCTCAGGTGATTCCTTAGTGGAACTGAGTGATAATCATGGCTCCAGTAAAATCTTTATCTGGGCCTGATTTGGGGACTTCCTGACAGAGGACACCTGTTTGGGGATATTTGGGACATCTCCCTGAAATTCCTCTACTGGAGAGAATATGGTTCCCTGGAAAATCCTGAGAGCAGGGCTTTCAGGTAAAACGCTCTGCTTTCACTCCAGGTGTTTGATCAGAGATAATTCGGGGCTCCCAATTTCCAACATTCAGGAAAAATGTCATCAACTTCAGCACATGTTGACTTATTTTAATCAATCACAGTGGTTTTCAAACTTGAACACACACCAGAATCAAGAGGGCTTGTTAAGATGCAGACTCCAGTGTCCCAGAGTCTCTGATTCAGAATCTGCACTTCTAACAAGCTCCTGGTGATGATGATGCTGATGGTTCAGGGACCACACTTGAAGAAGTAATGCTCCATGATATTGAGCAGCATCTTTCTGTAAAAGGGAAATGGAGGGTTTGGCCATTTCTTTAGTGTGCTCTGGAACATGTCGTCCCAGCACAAATGCATTTCTTAGCAGCAGCAGCCACAGTGCAGGCTGACCTGGTTGAACCCCTTTGCAAGTTATCACTGGAGGAAGAAGACCTGAACCCAAGGATGCCTGGGGCTGGCCCTACCTATTCAGCCACTTCTCTGCCTGCTCCCAAAGGTCTCATAGACAGTTTCTAATGACTTGTCCTTCTGCAGCAACCTCCAATGCTTTTCAGGATCAAGTCTCTGATTAGTAGTTTTTCTTCTCTGCCTAATACTGCTGAGGAATGTGGTAGTGCATTCTGATGGCTGCATAAGCCATTTAGTAAGCTCCCATACAGACCAAGAGAGGCCTGGTGAGAAGGGGCAAGGTTGCTGTGGAGGACTTTGCAAGTCCTTTGAATCTCTCCTTAGCCTCTCCCTGCAGTTCCAAGGAAGCAGTGACTTGGGGGTTCATATTCAAATGCCAGAGAACTCACTTTCCCCCCAGAGCACATGCTTTGTTTTTAAAAAGAAAAAAAGGAATACAAAATAGTGACTTTTCCTGTGGACCATTGCAATATGATTTGAACCCTCAGTACCACCCCCCCTAACCCCAGGGGGAAAAAAAAAAATGAACAGCTCATGATCCAGGCTTAAACATTCATGGAAAAGGGAATGAAAATAAGAATTACATTTTATGATCGATTTGAATTTTCATCAAGGAGGCTTTTCATCGCTGTTACTTATTCTTTGTACAGTCACAATTCTGCTAAAATGTATTATCATTGCAGCATGTAGAGATAACTATTGGAAATCAAGTTCGACAGACTGTAGATCAAATTCAAAATCCATAAAACCTAAAGGAATTGGATACCTTTATAATGATATTTAACATTCCACGAAGTGAGGAAAAAAATTATTGCTTTTTGAAAGGTCAGGGGAAGCAGTAGCATTGAAAGAATATGAATGTTCCCCTATATCAGCTGTGTTTACAAGTTACTGGGCATAGGATTTGTCTAGTCTAGCTGGCGGACGCCGCCTTGTAACAGTGGAATCATCTTACATTTGCCCTGCTCTTTTAATGTTTCAAAGGCGTTTGCATCCATTACTTCATTTCATCTTCTCAGCATCCTCTGTCCCTTTCCAAGAACAGTTATTATTCTCCTCATTATGTAGACCCAGAGTGGTTCAGACTTTGGAGGTCAGCTCAGCAAATCCTGCAGTGCCAGCCTTTTTCCATTATACCAGGTCCCTACTGGCAACATATTCAGAATGATACCACCTTTGCTTTTCTATTATGTACATAAGAGTTGCACACAACTTTCCCCGAGGTGCCTGCTACTTTTATCTTTCCTCCAGGACCCCCTCCCCAAGTGACACACTGTTTGTTTGCCTGTCTGCCCTTTTCTACATTTTGAGATTCTCTCCCTCTCTTTTTCTCTCTCCATTGTCTCTCTTCCCCTACTCATCTCCCTCCCTGCCATCCTTCCTTATCTATCCTCTTTCATCTCCTCATAAACACTCTTTTGCAGCAGTGGTTTACAAATTTCACTTGAGAATTTACAGGGAAATATGAAAGGGTTCTTTCTCCAAGTGTCTTGCAATTGACTTGGAATCAGTGAGTTAAACAAAAGGGACTGAGCCTCTAACTCTGGGAATTTCAAGGCTCCAGTGACAGCAATTGACCTGCTGTCCCCTCCACCTGTGTCTATAAGGGTCTGCCCTGGGAACCACCTTACACGTCAATGCTTTCACTGTTCACTTGTGTATGTTATTCAAATTCACGTAAGTTAGGATAAATATCTAGGATGATAAAAAGCAATCCTGACGGGTGGGATTAGAGAATCACTTCTTTCTGTAGTTAATAACAAAAAGCAATCCTGTTCAGGCTCTTTGGATAAGCCTTCCTGCTTTCCTTCTTCTGTTCTTGTTCTCCCTTAGCCCAAAGCAGCAAGCCAAGATGGCGGAGTACTGCCGACTGATCTTCGGGGATGCCCTTCTCATGGAGCCCCTGGAAAAATATCCAGTAAGCAGTTTTGATGTTTGTCTTTGAAGGAATGTGTGCATTATTGATGAACAAGGTTGAGGGAAAACTTACTTCCTTTTCATGTTTATGTTTCTTGGTAAGATTAATGCAGTTGATGATGAAATCTTTGACAAGGAGGATACTAGCAATGGGCCCCACAAAGTGTACAGGAAGTGCCTCTGCTCTCTTCCTCTTCCCACACTCTTCTCTCTCACTGGCTGCCTGATGAAACTCAATCAAGAGTGCAGATTTCCCAACAATTACAATCAGCCCATAGAGACAGTCCAAGAGGACAGGCCTCTGCTCACTCCCAAGGAACCTCATCACACCCCTTTGAGATGAGTGGGTTGGCAAAACAGGACACTGCAGGTGGCGCAATGTCTTCTTGGCCTGTCCCTGCTGGCTGCTTTCTATTTCCTTGCATGCACCTTTCGGTGTGGCACAACTCAGGTTGCCCATTGCCATGATGATATCTCTGCTTTAGGAAGGAAAGCAGCAGAAATATGCTAAAGTAACATTTTCCTTCCTGCACCCTTTTGCCCGATCTCCATGCATTTTTAAGTGAGTTTATACCAGTCCCTACACTCATTGCAAGCCAAGAATAGAGGACCAACTTAGGCGTTCTATAGGTTTTCTCAAAGTAACCTATCTTGTGACTTGCACACATGCTTTCTGATATAATATCTAATGACCCTCTCATGGGAAATTGGTTTTCCCATTAGATGTACAAACTTGAAACAGTAAAAATAAGGCTTGCAAATATGGTACCTTGAACCTTAGGGCTGGGAGGAAATCTAAAGCCACCTCGTCCTCTTCTGCTGATGCCAGGGACATGTGCAGCTAAACTACCTAGTATCAGGATAGGGATTTTGCCGATTTTAAGGGGCATCTGAAAAAATGATTTCATGGGCTTACCTGGAAGCTTCTGCCCGTCTTTACCGACTTCTCCTAGCAGATGCCTGGCTTCCCTCCTTTGAAAATTCAGGCCAGGGCCTTCTTATCTGTCCTAAATCAAGATGATTGGGTTTCTATGGTCCATTGGAAAATTCATAAATGTTCAGATTTAGTACATCAAATCTACCAGTATATTTCTATGGTCTTATTCATGTAGAATATGTTGCAAAAAAAAAAAAGTATAGTAATGAAAATGTATCTTTGATGTAAATAGCCCCCGTGCAGGATACACTAAGAGTTTAATGAGCAGTGTTGAAGGTGGGGAAGAACAGTCTAGACATTCGGTATACAAAGCTGAACAGGGGATCTGGGGAGGGGATCTGAAAGAGGGAGCAGTAGTTTTAAAGAGTATGCCTTTCATTTCTACTAGCTGGAATCTGGAGTTCCTCTTCCAAGCCCTATGGATTTAATGTATAAAATTTTGGTGAAAAATAAGAAGAAATCACACAAGTCATCAGAAGGAAGCGGCAAAAAGAAGCTCTCAGAACAAGCCTCCAACACCTGCAGTGACTCCTCCAGCATGTTCGAGCCCTCATCCCCAGGAGCCGGTGAGGGGCTGGTGGGCTCTCCCCATCATGTTCTGTGTTGGTTTAAGAATTGCTGCTCTGGGCCGGGCGCGGTGGCTCAAGCCTGTAATCCCAGCACTTTGGGAGGCCGAGACGGGTGGATCACGAGGTCAGGAGATCGAGACCATCCTGGTTAACACGGTGAAACCCCGTCTCTACTAAAAAAATACAAAAAACTAGCCGGGTGAGGTGGCGGGCGCCTGTAGTCCCAGCTACTCGGGAGGCTGAGGCAGGAGAATGGCGTAAACCCGGGAGGAGGAGCTTGCAGTGAGCTGAGATCTGGCCACTGCACTCTAGCCTGGGCGACAGAGCGAGACTCCGTCGCAAAAAAAAAAAAAAAAAGAATTGCTGCTCTGGGCTGTGCGCGGTGGCTCATGCCTATAATTCCAGTACTTTGGGAGGCCGAGGCAGGTAGATCACAAGATCAGGAGTTCGAGACCATCCTGGCCAACATGGTGAAACCCCGTCTCTTTGGTGGCCAACATGATGAAACCCCATTTCTTTGGTGGCCAACATGGTGAAACCCTGTCTCTTTGCAAAAATGCAAAAAGTAGCTGGGCATAGTGACATGTGCCTATAGTCCCAGCTACTCAGGAGGCTGAGGCAGGAGAATCACTTGAACCTGGGAGGCAGATGTTGCAGTAAGACAAGATCTAGCCACTGCACTCCTGCCTGGTGACAGAGCGAGACTCCATCTCAAAAAAAAAAAAAGAATTAAAAAGAATTTGCTGCTCTGAAATTAGCTTGAAGGACTTTGAACATTCCTATTTCTGCACAGTTTTAAACTACTGGTTTTCTCTCCCTGCTACCAACGTAGTGGCTTAAACCAACACAAATGCATTATCCTCTAGTCCTATAAGTCAGGAAGCCCCCTGGGTTTCACTGGGCTATACTCCAGGTGTGGGCGGGGCTGTGTTTCTTCCTGGAGGCTCTAAGGGAGAAGCTGTTTCCTTGCTTTTTCCAGCTTCTAGAGGCCACCCACATTCGTTGGCTTGGGGCTCCTTCCTCCAGCTTCAAAGCCAGCAAGGCTACATTTCACTAACCTTTCTTTTGTGGTCACATCTCCCTCTGACCACAGGCAGGAAATGTCCTCTGCTGGCAAGAACTCAAGTCCATCCAGATAATCCAGAATAATTGTGCCCATGTCAAGGTCTTTAACTCCATCTCACCTGCAATGTCCCTTTTCTCATGCAAGCTAACATATTCATGGAGCAGAGACATCTCTAGGAGGTCATTATTCTGGCTACCATGTAAGCCAAATAGTCTTCAGAGTGACCATGTGACTTTAAGCTTCATAATGGGAAATATTAACTATAGAACTGAGCACTGGATGCATTGTCATTGACGATATTCTGAAGAGTTCTGGGCATTTCAATTTTTTCATGTTTTAAAGAGCTTTTTAAAATCTGTGACATGGCAAAATTGCTTAAATTATCTTTCGAAGCTCCTAGAGGATGCCTCATATCATTTCTTTCCCTTTTAAATTAAGGTCGAAATAGATTTCTGTGGTTGATGAGAAAAGAATTCAGTGGTCACTCATTTCCTTTGGATTATTTGTCATTTAGTCTAATTTATCTTCCAAGTTCAGTCAGAAGCTTGGCAATCTGAAGACTGCATTACAGACATCTCCTGATTGCAGGGTGATTAAGTGGAAGAAACTTTAAGCTTGACTCTAGGAAGTTTTTCAGTTATAAGTTAAACATAGGAACAATCACTTTGGAAAACCACTGAGCAGTGTCTATAAAAGCTGAATATATGCAGTCCCTGTACCTCAGGAGTTCCATTCCTAGGTATATACTTGACAAAGATGTGTATTTAGGTTTACTAAGAGACACGTACAAGAATTGCTTAAAGCAGCCGTATTCAGAATAGCCAAATACTGGAAACCAAATACCCATCAACAGATAAATGAATTATGGTATATTCACACAAAGGAAGAATATGCAGCAATGAGAATGATCTATAGCTAAATGAAGACTACGGATGAATCACTATAAATAAACATAAGCTGAGCAAAGGAAGTCAGGTACAAAAAAACTACATACTGTATGATTTAACCTATATAACATACAAAAAACAGGCAAAACTAATTTATGCTATTAGAAGTCAGGATAATGGGTTCCCTTGGGGGAAAAGCAACCAGAAGAGAGCCCAAGAGCCTTCTAGAGACTGGTTGTATTTTGTTTCTTGATCTGGATATCACTTACTGAGACACGTTTATTTGGGAAAATTCTTTGCACTGTGGACTTACAATATGTGTACTTTTCTGTACGCCTATTATGCATCAGTTATAAGATTTTAAAATAATTAAAATATAAACTCTAGGACAATCAGGGTTAAAAAAAAAAAAAGTAGCCTGAGACTCTGATTTATCTTTTCTTCTATTTTTCTGTCTCAGTTGCCTGTTTTTTTTGTTTAGACTAAAATCTTTATCAACAGACATTATATAATTCTTTGAAAGGGTTTGTCCTGTAGCTTTTGAATGTGGACTTGCATCATTATTGTGCAGGTCTTTCAAAATTTTTTCAAAAATAATTTTTGTTCTCAGTAAAAATGTTCTCTTTGAAGTTTGGAAGTGAATATCATTAACAGGGCTATCATTCACACCTATTTCCTAACACAACTCTATCTCTTGAATGCTAGCAAGCAAACCTTGTCATCCTTTGCATGTGGGTGCTTGTGTTTTTTACCATCTGCCTTTCCCACTACCAGTTCTCTTCCTCTTATTAACAGGATGCATAACACAAATGACGATTTTTATAGGCAGTGAACATTATTGCTTAATACAGAGAAAGGGCAACAATCTGTTAGTTATTCAGTAGATTTCCTAAGCTAGCCCTGTCGTCTCTTATGCAATCAATGGAAACTTTTGGACATTTTAATACGTAGGTAGGCCCCTGAATAAAGAGCACTGCTAATTTACCATTTGGTTTGTAGATATTCACAGTATTGGGAACTCAGAAACTTGAAAAACGTGAAAGGTATTGTATTTCAAAGCTAGTTGACTTATCATGGCCCCCGTAGGCCAGATGCCTCTTGCAGGATTCAGCCCTTTGCTAGTAGACTTGTCCTAACGAACTAGGGTAAAGTAAGATATCTTTTATAGTTCAACAAGGTTTCCCGAACATCCCTCCAAAGATTTACAAGAGAAATATCAGATTTCTGCTTTTTACAGTAAAGCGAGACAAATTCTTTCTTTCCCACAGAAACTAAAGAATGACCTGATTGGCTATTTGAAATGACTGTGAATTGTTGGGTCCTGTGAAGTATTTTGTAGAAAGCTCTGCCAAAGAATTTTTTTAAATTACTTAACTAAGAGAACCCCTCTCTGATTTTTTTTTTAAAAAGTAATAAGAACTTGGGATAAATTTCATTATAAAAATGCTTAAGTGGCAATACCCTAAAAGAATGTGTCTCTAATATAGTAGTAAGACACGTTTTATATCCAAAATATAATCAATTCATCTTATTAATTAATACAATATCAGCGTTATAAAGTGGTTGTATGTGGTTTTCCTTAATAAACAATCCAATACATAATAACCCTTGTTGGTTGCAGAAATCTTTTCTCCCCTGGAGATTTTTAAGCAGTACTTTTTTCACTGCTGTCATTCAGTAATTGAACTGTGTCAACCAAGTGAAAACATTTATAAGCTTCTCAGAGGACAGTGCAGTGGTACTGTCTCCATTTATATATAGATGGAGTAGGGCAGCTAACTTTCAGAAGGCTGGCAGCAGGCGGTGGGGAGAGGGGGCGGGTGCAAGTTACTTCATTGTTGAACCATTATTGCCATCTATTGGACTCATCATGCTATTGCATTGTGTGAACCCTGAAAGATAGTGGTTAAATCAATTTAGAACTTTCGAACAATGTAGAACAACCTCATTGACTTTTTACTTGAAAATCTTTTTTATATAATGGATATTACTGGGTCTGACTGAAGCCCATAGCTATGGAAGAATGTAATGCTTTATACTGATATGAATATTTAACCTAGCAGAAATACCCACTAATTCTTCAGGGGAAAAACAATTTATTTAATTACTTGTATACTGGCTAAATATGTAGCTTTAATTACTGTATATTGGCTAAATATGAAGCTGAATTATTTCTGATGGAGTTAGATTTCCAATCATGCTGATATTTAAGGACGCACCCATGTTATCCTGTCCTCTTAAAAAGAATATCAGCGTTTTCTACGATATGTGCTTTGTTGTGATGACAATACATCCATCAAATAAGCTTGCAGACAAATATTAGGATAAAGTTGGCCCTTCACGATTTTTGTGTAGTGAGTTTGCTGCCAAAGCCCCAGAGTCCCTGCCCCAGCTCCTAACTTCTTTCACTTCTGCAAGGTCCTCTCTGGCCTTGGGGAAAATGTCAACACAAGATAGCTGAGCTATGTGCTGACTAAGCATTGCATGGAAGAGTTGGGGCTTGGGAAAGAAGGGAAAGATGAAGGAGGGATAGTTTATTTGTTTTCAGGGTCATAGAGACCCTGAGAGAGTATTTGTATATCAAAATAGAATACACGTACAATAGAAGGCAAACTGTGTTCAATGCCAGCAAACTGTGTTCAATGCCATGTGTTTAAAAACATATAGGGAAAAAATATTAAGACAAGCATTTTTTAATAGAATTTTGAAAAATTTAAGTGGTATTTATGAACAAATCCAGTTTCGGAAAAAAATCTATATGCAAAAGGTCAGTATAATTTCCTATAATGAATGAAGTTTAAATCCCTGAAAAAAAAAATTTTTAAACCAACAGAAAGCCCAACTTCCAAGGAAATCTGTAATTAATTTTTGATAAAATATGTGTTACAAGTGCTTTAAAGCTAAATGTTGAAATGTTGACATCATGATCTGTTATTAAAATTTGACAGGAGAAGCTGATACGGAAAGTGACGACGATGATGATGATGATGACTGTAAAAAATCTTCAATGGATGAGGTGGGTACTTAGGGCTTCTGGTCCCAAAGGCATTCCACCAACCTGTACCCTCCTGGATCTGTCTCATGGTCACTTTCTGCCATCTAGTGGCAAAAAGTAAATTTGTGCCTTCCAATGGCCAGCTTCAATTTTTGAGGCAATTAAATGGCTTATGAAATATTCCAAAGACCAGAGAAGATATGCGGTTTAGAAAAATGCTCAGAACTGTGACATTCATTGCACTGTTGTAATTTTGGAACACTAGAGCTACCTATTTATATAAACTTAGGCATCCCGAGTAACTTGATTAGCTCCAAAATATTAATTGCACAGAACCTGGAAGAGAATCAGAAGCAGGTCAATCGGAATTTTAGAATTTTGTCTTAGCAAAAGTTTATACTGAAATGATCTGGGCAACAGAGTGAGACCTCATACCTTTAAAAACAAGTTAAAATGAAAGATAAAACACATCCAGCTGCAGTGGTGTACACCTGTAGTTCCGGCTACTAGGAAGGCTGAGGGAGGAGGATGGCTTGAGTCCAAAAATTTGAGGCTGCAGTGAGCTATGATCACACCACTGTGCTCCAGCTTAGATAACAGAACAAGACACTGTCTCTCTTTAAAAATACATATTTTTAAGTTGATATTGAATCTGCTTTCAAATTTGTTAGATATGTTCTGTCTCAGCACTCGTAGCTCTACAATTTAGTAAAAATGAAACAAACAATAAGCTGCTCTTACTTCATGACCTTCCTCTTACAATTATTTCTTAATGTCTAAAGTTTTGTTTAATTATGTTCCCCCACCAAATTTCAATTTTTAATTTTCAGGAAGAAAACAACTTACCATGTTTGGCAAAGTATATGTCCCTGAGAATGATTTCAATTGTGTATAATTTCTGATCAGTGATTCTAAATAATTTTTAAACTCTCTTACTAATTGGATAGTCCATTTGCAAATGAATGTTTTCCAGTTAACATTTGACCTAAATATTACTCCCAGAATTTTTATAAGAAACTCATCTCCATGCATTCTCTCCTCTAAAAGTGTGAGAAAATATTAGATCACTCTACAGAGGGCCAACTTGTGCCAACACTGCATTATTGGTTTTCTTTTTCATTAAAAACTCTATCAAAGTAATATGCCATATCTAATAATGGCAAAAGCAACGTAAGATTGTACCACTTGCCAGGTACTGTTCTAAGCTCCTTCACATAAATTAACTTATTTTTTAATCAAAAACCACTATATGCTGTAGGAACTGATTTTATCCTGATTTTACAAATGAGTCAACTGAGGCACAGAGCAGTTAAGTAAGTTGCCCCAGGTTGCCCAGCTTCTAACTAGTGGACTTGGGATTCAAAATCAGGCAGGCTGGCTCTGGAACCCGAGCCATTAATCCCTGCACTATACTACCCTGCTTGTCTAAGACACACCAGGAACCAAGAAGGCAGGGAGGGAGGAGTGTTGATGAAGGAAAGCAGGAGTTGTTTATCCACCCCTGCCCATTTCCACAAAGCAACCTTTTTTATTATTATTAACAATTTTCAGTTCATTTAGTGGTCACCTGCCTAATAATTTTCTTATTGTGCAGTGAATTCTTAATTTACTAATCTGATGAGAACACATGGACACATAGAGGGGAACCACAGACATGGGGCCTAACTGAGGGTGGAGGTGGGAGGAGGGAGAGGATCAGGAAAAATAGCTAATGGATGCCAGGCTTAATACCTGGGTGACAAAATAATCTGGACAACAAACCCCTGTGACACGAGTTTACCTATATATATATATATATAAAAAAACCTGCACATGTACCCCTGAACTTAAAATAAAAGTTAAGAAAAAAAAATTACTAACCTTAGACAACACCTATGGACCCCCTGCAATAGAAGATGAGCTATAGCTCAGTACTTCTCAAACTTTGATGGACATTCCAGTCACCTTAGTAAACTGCAGGATCTGAGTCTGAGGCCTGCAGAGGGGCTAAGATCAGGCATTTCTAGGAGGGGGGAGGGGGGAGGGAGTGATTCTGCTGGGGCCATGCTGCCAGCCACCATTCAACCTCCCACCTCCCTTCCTCCCTCACTTTTATAAAATGAGGTGTTGCTGTTGCCTTTCTCCTGTAATGATTTTTCTTTTTGTAATTTTCAGAAAGGGAGGGATGATTATCTGCATGCTTGAGTCATGTTGTCATTTTCCTAGGAAAATAACTGATAATATAATTATGACTCTGGAAATGATTTCTGTTTATTCCTACTTCCAGGGGACCGCTGGAAGTGAGGCTATGGCCACAGAAGAAATGTCTAACCTGGTGAACTACATTCAGCCGGTCAAGTTTGAGTCATTTGAAATTTCAAAAAGTAAGTTGTCCCTGGAGAAAAACCCCTCTTGTAGCATATAATGATTATATTTTAAATACAGAGTAATGGGACCAAAGAATGTTACCCTTAATAGAGCTATTTATACTTTTGAAGTCTTAAATATATGTACATTTTGACTGTCTTGTTACCTTTACACATATATATAATAAATATACATGTATTGTAATATATAAAAATAACCATATGAGAAAGTACAATTGGGAATTGTACTTTGCTTTTTGTTCACAACGCACAGTGACATCCATCTATTACGTAAGTGATAATGTTGAAATAAACTACCTATTTCCCAGAAGGGAAGCAGGCAGAGACTTGATGAACCCTGATAATTAGAAATAGAACCAATTTATCTATATTCCATTTGTCCAGCACATTTTGTATGTTTAGAATAAAATGCATTAACTTCATATCACTTTGTGTTTTCCCTTTATTCAACTATACATCCATACTTATGCAAATAAGAATACCATCTTTACCCAAACAAAAGGGTTCTTTTATGAAAATGCCCCTTGTATTTGCATGAAGTGTAAGATGTTATCAGATTAAGGGAATCCTTGAAACTTACTAGCTGCTTATAAGGGTGTGCACTTAAAAACAGAAATGTTGCCTAAATGTACTAGCTTCTAATCAAGGATGGCTTTGCAGCTATATTAAAATCCAAGCTTCTACAAAACACACTTGTTTATATTTGTATAATTTTACAAAAAGTCTTCACTTAGTGGTATATGGAATCTAGATCTCTACAACAAGGAATTCAACTTCTTACAGTTTATATAAATGATTTCTCAACATTTAATTCGATGTCCTAATTTCTGATATTTCCTACAAGTTGTTTTACTGGAAACATCTTTGCATAGTTATTTTTATATCACTGTAATTTCACTGACTGTAAAATGAGTTTCTCTAATTCATTAGTTAAAGTTCCAAGACAAGTAGCCAAGTGTGAGAAAGAGCCGATATATTTAGATTCGTCAGAACCTGGAAACAACAGCACCAGCTAGACTCACAAACAAGCACTTTTCTCCGTGTGTTTAATATCATTTTATAACCTTAAAAAAAGAATATTCAACATATTTTACCAAGTACCTATTAATGTTGACTTAATTTTAATTAATAGTTATGCTTAATTTAATAAGTCATATAAAACTAGATTTATGATGGACCAAAATAAGACAAGCCAAGGTTTGCCTCAGAGTGGACTGGAGAAGATGAGAAGATGGATAAAGAAGCCTGGAAATCATTAAGAAAAATGAGGTTTTAATTTTGAAAGAGAGGTCAAAGAGGGAAAATATCTCAAAGATAAGTCAGTTTTAAAAATTTGGAGCTGTATAACCACCCTGTGCGATACTTAACTAAAATACTGCTCATAGTAGTTGGTTTTTAGTGGGCACAAGGGTAGAGAAAGTGACTCTTAGTCTTTCTAAACCGAGATAACTTTGTTTCTCTCACTCTAATTGGAGGCTTGAATTTCACTTTCAAAATGTTTCTCTTGTGTTTAGCACATCCTCCTCTCTGGTCTCCATTTTATTTCATACTGTATTAGTCGGTTCTCGTGCGGCTATGAAGAAATATCTGAGACTGGGTAATTTGTAAAGAAAAGAGGTTTAATTGATTCACAGTTCTGCATGGCTGGGGAGACCTCAGGAAACTTAACAATCATGGCGGAAGGCACCTCTTCACAGGGCAGCAGGAGAGAGAATGAGAACAGACAAGGGAAAAGCCAGATGCTTATAAAACCATCAGCTCTCATGAGACTAATGCATTATCATGAGAACGACATGGGGGAACCACGCCCATAATTAAATTACCCCCACCTGGTAACCCCCCTGACACTGTGGGTATTACAATTCAAGATGAGATTTTGGGTGGGGACACAGCCAAACCATATCACGTATCTAATATGAAAATGAAGCCATGAGACTGGAAAATTTCCAAGGATCTTTCTGTTTTCAAAGACCATAATTCTGTCATATTAGTTTTTTGAACAAAAAAGTATATACAAACTGATAAGGTGACAACGTGGGTATGAAAGAGATAGCACCTAGCACAAACATTCCCATGGTCTCTTTTGTTAAACTCCACATTGGCCCTTATCAGTTTGTATGTACTTTTTTGTATATACAAAATCTGGGTGAATTTAGAACAAAAGATTCCCACAGGGTTCCTGCTCTTTTGACAAATTTTTTTATTGCCACACTATACTTATCTAAAATTCATTCATGTCCCTAAATTACAAAAGCATAAGTAGCTCTGACCCAAGTAGCAAATATTAGAAAAGACAACTAACAAGACTCAGCTTTTGTTACAGGTAAATAGTGCACTAGAAAAAAAAAATTAAATATTAAAGTTACATTGAGGATTATTTGCTCTCAACTTCACTGAACATTTACCCATTTCTTTTATAAGTTATAATTTATAACAATGAATTGTATTTCTCACCTTCCCTTTTTTGTTTTGTTGTTGCTTAACTCAGAAAGAAATAAAAGTTTTGAAATGTCTTCCTTTGTGGAAACCAAAGGACTTGAACAACTCACCAAGTCTCCGGTGGAATTTGTAGAGTATCCTTGATTTGACGAATGACTGCAGAATAAACACTGCTGAAGTCTTGTGCTATTTGTTCATTTGGTTTTTTAATAAGGAGAAAGATGCATAAAATGGCTTAAGTATATAGCCTGGGGCAGATAAATAGTTTCAGGTATCATATACAATGCTGGGCAGGGTAGTCTGGCCTATGGAATAAAAAACTGGTCTTGGAATAAAGGAAGACTAGATTTCAAGGTTGCCTTCACACCACCAAGCTCTGTGTCTTTTGGCAATTTGCTTAATCCAGACTTTCCTATAAAACAGAAGTAATGATACTATCTTTATGATTTGCTCTTTGGATTAGGTACAACATATGTAACATGAGTATGCATACTTTACACATATGTAAGATATATGTAAAGAAATATATACCTGACTTGGCATCTCACATACTTATATGTACTGTATGTCCAAATAGTAAGGATGATGATGATGACATTGTAAATATAAATATACATTACTAAGAATGGATTTATTGATATTACTGACAACAAAAATTTTTGCTATTATCCATGGACTAAAATAAAGTGAAGCAGGTTATTAAATTTCCTTCATCAAATTAATACTAAATATCACAAAGTGCTCAATTTCATGTAGTAAGTCCTAGAATAAAGTTACCTTTAAAATTCATCAATGGAAGAAGAAGCAAATGTTGACTCCATAAATAAAGTCCTGCTAGAAAATTATCATTGTTAGTATTCATTATTGACTGTGTGATAGACCTTGTCTTAGCTCATTCAATCCTCACAGTAGTCCTATGATGTAGAAATTGTTTAATCTATTTTATAGATGAGGAAACTGAGGCACAGAAAGACAAAATAATTGTCCAAGGTTATTCAGCTAGCAAGGTTGAGAGTTGAGGTTCAATTTCATTTTGCCTAGCTCAGAATCCTAACCAACCTTCACCTAACTTGGTGATAGGAATTAGTCAGTCATGTTTTAAAGACATAGCATGGTCCAACAACTACAAGACTCTTAGGATGGAAAAGTGATGATGATAGGAACCAAAATATGAAGCAAGATCAGAAACTTCCATGCTACATTGACCTTGTTATCAATTATAAAGAGTACCACAGTCTTGGCAAATAGCATTCCCAGAGAAAATTAATAAAATGAGCAGACAGCATTTCAAAAATAGCTATACAGTGCATATTATCTACTTCTGCCAAACACAATATCATTCTTTCAAATGATTTAACACATTCCAGCCTCCTTGTGTGTCCTTAGTCATTAAGTCCATCCTTAATACTCTCCACAAAATCACATTGACTTTGGCTCAGCCACTTTTTGCTACCTCATTGACTTTTACCCACGGGGCTCTGCAAAGGTGATGCTATGCCCATGTGATAAGAGCATACTTATTATGTTTGTTTAGAAAGCTTTTTGCATATTTGATATTACTGACAACAAAAAGTTTTGCTATTATGCATGAACTAAATTAAAATGAAGCAGGCTATTTAATTTCTTTCATAAAATTAACACTAAATATCCCAAAGTATCCCAATGAGATCATCAATATTTACTTCATTTTCCAAATGGAGAAAGATGGAAGATAGCTTCTTAGTTACTATTATTGACTAAATATTTTTATAATTGTATTCACTACTTAACATGATGGTCCAGATATAACAAAATGCAGCTTAGCAGGATATATCCAAAAGGAACACGTGTGGATTCATCCAACTATATGCCTCAGCTCTTCTGGAATGCAGGTTGTCAGATGGTGGCACTTAATTTCCAGACAATGGGTAAGTACATGCTTGTTCCCATTCTGCTATAAAGTCACATTGCCAAGTGTCCAAAAACCATTCTTACATAATTGGGGCAGAGAAAATTGCCAGACTTGATTGAAAAAAATAATAAAAGCAAATTTCAATGAAGGGAATATCCATGCATTAAAAAAACTGAATTTTGAAAATCAAGACATTTTATTCAATTATTCTGCAAATGGATCTTTATTTCTGCAGGTTTTGCATTATTTTTCAAACAAAAATTTTTATACTTTTTAAAATAATACATATTTATTTTGAAAATAATGGAAAATTCAATAAGTATTTTAAAAATGAACTGCCAGGAATGCTACCAACTCAGAGATTCCACAGTGTTGACTTTTAGCTTTGTAATCTGTGTCTTTTTTGTCTACATATAAATGCTTTTTTATGTAACTCCTCGTTTAAAATAAATACATATATATAATTCATATATACATATATAAACACACACTCACTTAAGTGCCATACACAGACATGAATTTCAATAACTTCTTACTAAGCGTATTTCACAATTCACTAAAAACTTATTTCTATTCCCTAAATTTCTTTTGGAAAAGATTTTAAAAACAGAATTACTAGTGTTAAAAGACGTGAAGGTTTTAATTACCTTTATGAATATTGCCAAATTGTCTGTAAAAAATGTTGCGCTACATTACTCCACTGTCGGCAAAGTTCAATATGAGGTGGCCTCTCATTTGCCATCTTGGTGGTTAAGTATTATCATTAAATAATAATAATAGTAATTAAACTTCAGACAAAAATCTGTTGTTTCACTGTTATTTTAAATTCATTTCTTGAATCATTATTGAAATTGAACTTTTAAAAATATGTACCTTGGTTTTTGTATTTCTGCTTTTTATGAATTACATATTCAGGACTATCGTCAGTTTTCTTGTTGATTTATAACAGCACTTTTTTATTTAAAGGGTATAATGTATTTTGTGAAACAGACAAATTCATCAGATCAGGTCAGGCTGATTAATGTTTAATTAAAGTTCTTGGTTTACTTGTGTGATTATAGCCTTCTCACCCCAGGATGAGAGCCTTATGCTCCCATTTTCCCCATGGTTTCTTTTTTATTTAGCCTTTTCATCCATCAAAATTTAATTTTGATCCATAGTCTAAGTGAGATCAATCCTTTTTTTCATCCTAAACAGTCATCCGACTGACCTGGAATTACAAGTTAATAGATGCAGCCTTTTTTGTTGTGGTTGTTAATTCAGACCCATTTTTTTCCCTTTATATCTTTTCCATTAATAAATTTGTCTGCCTTCCGGGATGCAATAACTCACTGTTTTTTACTGTATTTTATAATATGGATTAATACCTGGAAGTGGTGACTCTCCTTTACTACCATTAATTTTCAATTCCTTTTTTGCCATTGCCAGTGGAATTCTTATTTCAAACAAACTTAATCTAACTGTGTTGTGTTTACTTTGACCACTAAAAAAAAGAAAACTATTTTTTAAATCATATTAAATTTATAAATTTATCTGACAAAAACTGACACCTTTTTAATTTTTACTTTTTCTGTCACAGGAAATATGCTTTTCTCTTTACTTTAAAATTTTTTTGTATTTAGTCCCTCAGCAAAATCACTTGTCTTCATCAGAGGTCTAGTTTTCTTAGACTTAATCTTTCTTTTTATTTATATTATATTTTTAACAGATTGTTTCTGGATATTTATATTTGTATGTTTATTTATTTTATAAATTATTATATTTTACAAATGATCATCTTCCTAAATTCTTATAATGGCCTATTTTTTTGCAGTACATTCCATTGGAATTTTTAGACACTCAAAGATAGTAATTTAATCATATCTCATTTCTCCGCCTGCCTTATTTATTGCTTTGGCCTGACCATTCTAAGGTATTAAATGAGGGTTCTGAGTGAGCATCTTCCTTTTTTTTCAGTAGGAAGTTCAACATTATCCCTTTTATTAAGTATCTATCAAGCTCTAAGTCACAATTAAGAGCAATTTGCTAGATATTTATGGCTTTTTAAAATCAATTAATTTATTTTTTATTGATACATAATAGCTGTACAAATGTTTACAGTATGTATGATACTTTGATACATTTATATAATAAAATCAGAGTAATTGGGATATCCATCACCTGAAATATTTATCTTTACATTAGAAACAATCAAATTGTTCTCTTCCAGCTATTTTCAAATGTACAAACTATTAATGTTAACTATAGTCACCTCCTTATCTATCAAACACCAGGTCTTACGTCTTCTATCTAAGTGAAGAGTGGGCATCTTTCTCTTCATCCTGATCCTAATATAAATTTCACTGTTGTGATATCATCAAGTCAGATATTGGCTGTGTCTTTGAGTCAGATATTCTTTAACATACTAAAGGACACGGATCCTATTTGACTAATGTTTTAGAAGTTTGTATTGAATGTTATTAAATGTCTCTTGGACATCCATTGGGATGCTCAAATGTTCATCTTTCAGACGTAAATGTGATAAGTTATCTTAATAGATCTCATTTCCTATTATATAATTTTCCTTTTGTTCCCAAGGTAGGCTCTACTTATTTGTTGTATATTATTTTTAGAACATATGACTTGCTAATGTAATTTTCAGGCTTTTGAAGCTAATTTTTTGAAGTGTCATAAATCCATTATTTTTCTTGAAATTTTGTCCAATTTTGGCATCATAGTTATGTTTATAAAATAATAGTTCAGTAAGAGAAAATTTCACTTATTTTTTTCTGCTCTAAAAATGATTTGTTACATGAAACTTTAGAATAATTCTATCATCACCTCTTTATTATCCACATAGAGATGAGTCATGACACAGATAACCTGGAACAGTTGACAACTTCCCAGATTCTTTACAACTTTAATATGTATTTTTTCACCCTATCGATTGCAATATGTGTGAACATTCATTTGATGCACTGAGTCTGAGGAAAATTTTGACCAGTAACCTTTGATTGCTGGAAGAGTCTATGTATAATTAGATATTCGTTGTAAGTAATCACAGAAGTGCAAATTTTTAAAAAGTAATTTTATGTACAAATTAAAAACCAAGAAAATGAATGACAGAATCTTCTTTTAATGAGGTATGGAGAAGTCCATTCTCAAAAACATGGCTTAGCAGTATAAGCTGGTTTAAGCTTTCGGAAGGGCATTTTAGCAAGGCATCAAAGAAAGCTTTTCCAATGTGGACATTATTTGTCCCAGAAATTCCACTTATAAGAAAATCAGTGATGATGGCTTCAAAGATTTCACCACAGTGATGTTTATCAAAACATTATAAGGGTGAAAAATTAGAAAAAACATAAATGTGTCCAAAAGGAGACTGATTAAATACATTATATTCTAATATACGCTTTAAGTATTAGAATACTATATTTAATATATTATATATTAGATGTATTAGAATAATATAATTATTATATTATAATATATATTATAGAATAATAAATATATTAGAATATAAAAATGTATTAATAATATATTAGAATAAGTAAATTATAATATTATTCTAATATATATTATATCTATAGTATATAGGTATAATATGTAATATAGATATATTATATATAATATGTAATATAGACATATAATATATAATATATAATATATTAGAATAATATATCTAATATAATATATTAGATATATTATATATTAGATATTTTATATATACTATATATAATTATATGTTTGATATTAGATACATTATATATGTATATTATATATTACAATATAATGTATTCTATTATATATTAATATAATATTTAATATATAATATAATATCTAAATATATTATTCTAATATATTTAATCAAAGGAATTTGAGAAAGCTGTTATAATTAAGGCAGATAAATATTAAATGAAATCAACATACTGTATGTCAAAATATATTTGAAGTGGAAAAGCAGACTCTACACCCCCTGTTGGCAGTGATTATTTCTGGATTTGGGGATTACAGGTAAATTTTTTTTCTCATCTGTGTTTTCTACATTTCTACAATAACTAACTCTCTTCTAAAGGAGTACAGTCATAAAAGTAGACTGTGATAAATTTTACTTTACAATCTTACTTTCTTATCCCAAATATAGATAAACTCACAATAAGGCTTGTGTTTTTGATATTCAGACCTGGCTATGCAAATAAATATGGGGATGTATGAATACAACGGAAAGAGTGGCTATAGATTGAAGCCAGAGTTCATGAGGAGGCCTGACAAGCATTTTGATCCATTTACTGAAGGCATCGTAGATGGGATAGTGGCAAACACTTTGTCTGTTAAGGTATGTATTCCCCATCACAAAAGTGTTCCTAACAATAGTGTTGAATTTATCTACATTGCATAAAGAAGTGGCTTAGTCATTACAAATTTAGTAACTAGCAAAGATTCTACTTCCTTCCTACATTTTTTTTCTCTAAAGATCAAATACACATTAAAAGTTTTCATAGGCCAAATGGATAAGATAAAGGGACTGAATCTCATTCTTAATGATAAAAATCGGACTCTAAATCAATAAAATAAGTTAGAGAGACTCGTCATAACCAATCCTCTTTTTTGGTGTAACTATCCTACTGTGAAATTTACATGATAATTAGTGGCCCATATTGGAGACATTTTCTGGTCTTTTTCCCCCCTTTAGTTCTTAGCAAAATTAAAGAAAGAACATTCCCTCAATAAATTATCAAATATTAAACAAAGCTTTCAAGTTACTTTAAATGGTTTTTTAAAATCTTCCAGAGCATTCAGAGATTTTAAAACACATGTTAATGATCTTTAAATAAAAGAGTTGCTTTATTAAATATATATGTATATATTGATATATATACATATACATATATCATAAATATATAAAAACATATATATACATACATATGTATATCTGACGCTAAATAATTCCAAATGATGTTTTATTCTTTGAAGTTGATTTTACAGCAGATATAAATTTTAGCTATCAGAAAATATTTTTAAAACTGTGAAAGGAAAATCAATTTTTTAGAATACATTTTTACATGGATTCTTCATTGTTAAAGCTTCTCAAAAATATCATCTGTTTTCTGTTTAACTGAATAACTATAGAACTAATAAATTTTTTTAATGGACATAAATGCAATTTTTTGATTAACCTTAAACAAAGACATTTGAAAAACTATATAAAAAACTTTCTATAACAGCTTCACTAATTTCTTTCTACCCTAAGCAGTTGAGCACATTTTTATCTTAAAACTTTTGTCGCTTTATATCAAGGGTATAAAGAATAACATTTCAATGAAGTGTCTCATAATTATATCTTTTGAAATTACTTCAAGCCACATATATAAAGAGTTCAAGTTGGCAGAATTAGAGTTTATTTTAGGAAGCTGTTTTCAGAAAAGGCTGTTTAATTTCTGTCAGGTGTGATTAAGATAAACTCATAAGCTTCATGTACTGATAGAATGCTACTTTTAGAATCATTTTCAATTGTTACAGTTCGGTTGAATTAATCATATTTTTGTCTTGTTTGTATATTCGTCTTGTTTTGAATGTATTTGTTTGCTTTTTTTTTTTGTCTTGAAAATTCTACTGTAACAGTAAGCAATTATAAAACAATGACACAGAGGCAGGAAAGTATGTTGAGTTGTGAAGGGGAAATAGTTGAGCCCTAGACAAGTGTAACCTGCTGCTCCTGTCCAGAGATGCTGTTCCAGAGCTATCAGTCTCCCCAGAATGGACAGTCCTCACTGCAGTAGAGCCCTACCTTTCACATTATAGCTAGAGCCAAGATGCAGATCATAACTTTCCAATTATGCCTTTGTTTTCATTTTCTGGCATAGATTTTATAATGTCAGAATGGACTTATGAGCTTATACGATGTTGTACCATCCTGTTTTACTGATGAGAACATTGTGGTTTAGTGTCATGAATTTAGTTTAGGACTCTACTTTGGTCAAACATCTTAAACACACAAAATCTGTGCATCTGAATTCCAAGTAGGACTTCTATAACTTAGAAGTTTTAAACTTGTTTTGAAATGTCTGCTCATTTTATAGACATGGTTCTCACAAAGAACCTCAAGTTAAACAAAGAGATTGTTGCTAGCAGGTCCCATGCACTCAAGCCAAATAGAATATACAGGGGAAATGAGTTGTCCCAGGACAAATTCAGAGAGCCTTCCTGATGACTTTCTCTCACATTACTCAGAATTTCTGACCACATCAGCATGTAACTGACTTTGACTTTACTCAGCCTTTGATGGCTATTCTCACGCCACCATTTTGTCTGATTTCTGGCCCGGCCATAATTCTGTCCCCTTTCACAATCTTGAGCTCAGATTGTGAGCCCAGCCATAATGCTGTCTTCTTTTCACAGTCTTGAGCTCAGAAAGTTCTTGACCAGCAGGCAACTTTCTTGTAACCACCTAACCTAGATTCACCAGGTTTGCTCTGTCGGCACTTGCTTCCTGCTGTTCACCTTCCTAGTATACAGCAGAAGCACATCTTTTTTTGCCTCCATTAACCTTTATGACAGCTAATGGATACCTCAGATTTTGAAAATTTGGACAGAAACAGAGGCAGACACGGAAGACATTTATAAATATGTAATATTAAAAATCTATTTTAAGTCTATATTATCAATTAGTTCTGTAGCTAGACAAAGAATACCTAAGTGTAGATGGTGACACCATGTGAGATTAGGGGTAACAATAAACTGATCTTGATGGTTTAAAGTGAATACTTGTTCATTTATTCCTCCTACAATACTTTGTCTTATTAATTGACTACTTCCAACCTTACCATTTTCAATATCCCTCTACCAATCTGTATTAGTTCGTTTTCACAATGCTATAAAGAGCTACCTGAGACTGAGCAATTTATAAAGAAAAGAAGTTTAATTGACTCACAGTTCTGCATGACTGAGGAGGCCTCATGAAACTTACAATTATGGTGGAAAGTGAAGGGGAAGCAAAGCACATGTCACATGAGGGAAGGAGAGAGAGAGTGAGGGGAGAACTGCCACACACTTTTAAACCACCAGATCTTGTGAGAACTCACTATCATGAGAACAGCATGAGAGAAACTACTCCCATAATCCAATCACCTCACACCAGGTCCCTCCCCAAACATGTGGGGATTACAATTTAACATGAGATTTGGGTGAGGACACAGAACCAAACCATATCACAACCCGTTAAGTGAAAGGGAAATCATATTTCTACTCTTGCTTCTATTCCATTTTGCTTATAATTCAACATTCACCAGCAGCATTTGTGGCTCTTTAAAGTATTCTCTTATGTCTGTGTTATTTGCATATCAGAACTCCTTATGGATTGATTGATTGATTTTCTAGATTATTTCAGGTCAGTTTCTTTCTGATAAGAAAGTCGGGACTTATGTGGAAGTGGATATGTTTGGTTTGCCTGTGGATACAAGGAGGAAGGCATTTAAGACCAAGACATCCCAAGGAAATGCTGTGAATCCTGTCTGGGAAGAAGAACCTATTGTGTTCAAAAAGGTTGGTCACATGTTCTTGATATGAGTTATAACTGCATTTTCAGGTGTTTTACACTGAGAAAATAATGAAATGGTGAATTACTTGTTGTTTAATTTGGAAATTTACACATTTATAAAGCAATTATCCTTTGAAAGCCGTTCTGAAAACTCTTCAAGAATTCTGTTAATCACTTGTTTGGATTTTCAGAATTGTAGTGTAAATCAATTCATTCTAGTATGCCTCAAATGGACAGCCATAAAAACATATACATTTAACTCCTGTCCTCTGATAGTACAAGTGATAAATGATACATTTTAATTATAACTCAAATGAAGTAGAGTGGAAGTAGGGAATAATATAGTGGCTGAGAGAAAGAAAATTCATACTTCCTTTAAAAGGAACATTATTTAAATTCCCCAAAATCTGTAGCCTCTGAGAGCTGGTCATTCAATCTTGTCTGGGTTCCATCTAATAAAATTGAAACCTTTCACACTCAACTGGGCCCTTCTCTTTCTTCACCAAAAAGCAAATCTTCTTCACACACGTTTATCATGTAAAGGAAGAAAGTAAGTTCAGTGGGAAGTAGACTTTTTACCCTACTCTTTGCTTTTTTCTGGCCAAAATACCTACAAAGCCAGTCTTCTGCAAGGAGAATAGCTGTATGGAAACTCTCTGTGCTCTGAGATTTTTCCATATGTTAACTGAGTTTAATAATAATGTTTACTATAATGTTTACTTCTTAGGGTTATTATGAATATTCCGTAAGTAAATACGCTAACCACGCTTAAGAAATATCTAGCACAATGAAAATATTCAATAAATGTGAGTTTGCTGGTTTTGTAAACAATAAATTTTTAAAGAGATAGTTGACTTCATGTTCTTGACATGAGATATAACTGCATATTTTAGATGTTTCACACTGAGGAAAGAAATGAGTAGTTACTCGTTGCTTACTGTGGGAATTTACAAATTTATAAAGCAAATGTACTTGAAAGTTATCCTGAAAGTTATTCTTGTTTTTCAGTGGTGGTTGTTTTCACTTTTTTCTGCTGTCACTTTGAAGATGCAAAAGTAATTTGCTTTGAAAACATAAATGAAATATTCACATGGTGATAAGACCACTGAACTCTTTTTATTTAAAGATAGAACTTTTGTCATTTCCACATTGAGAATGTTCATGTAAAAATAAAACAGCCTATTTTTTTTTTTTGGGGGGGGACGGAGTCTCGCTCTGTCGCCCGGGCTGGAGTGCAGTGGCCAGATCGCGGCTCAGTGTAAGCTCCGCCTCCCGGGTTTACGCCATTCTCCTGCCTCAGCCTCCCGAGTAGCTGGGACTACAGGCGCCCGCCACCTCGCCCGGCTAATTTTTTTTTAATTTTTTAGTAGAGACGGGGTTTCACCGGGTTACTCAGGATGGCCTCGATCTCCTGACCCCGTGATCCGCCCGTCTCGGCCTCCCAAAGTGCTGGGATTACAGGCTTGAGCCACCGCGCCCGGCCAAAACAGCCTATTTTTTTTTAACAAATGCCTCATTTAGGCAAGGTGATAAAACACAGATGAAGCCCTATCTCTGACAACCCATGTCTTCTCCTCTGAGAATGAAATTTATAAGGCAACATCTCAACTTTCTGTCTAAAGTAGCTAAGTAGAAACTTCTACTTGGATCTGAAAAGGTGGTCCTGGCCAGGCACAGTGGCTCACGCCTGTAATCCCAGCACTTTGGGAGGCCAAGGTGGTGGATCACCTGAGGTCAGGAGTTTGAGACCAGCCTGACCAATGTGGTGGAATGCTGTCTCTACTAAAAAAATACAAAAATTAGCCAGGCATGGAGGCGTGCACCTGTAGTATCAGCTACTCAGAAGGCTGAGACAGGAGAATTGCTTGAACCTGGGAGGCGGAGGTTGCAGTGAGCCAAGATCATGCCACTGCACTTCAGCCTGGTGACAGAGCAAGACTCTGTCTCAAAAAAAAAAAAGAAAGAAAGAAAGAAAGACAGACAGAAAAAAGAAAAGAAAAGCTGGTCCTGATTGAATAATACCTTTCTAATTATTTCTTGGAATTGTTCATTCGTATAACCAGATGTGTCCTTAATGTCGTTTGTAGGTGGTTCTTCCTACTCTGGCCTGTTTGAGAATAGCAGTTTATGAAGAAGGAGGTAAATTCATTGGCCACCGTATCTTGCCAGTGCAAGCCATTCGGCCAGGTATGGATAGTGTGCTGAGAAACTTTTTATCAAAGTTGCAAAGAAAATCATCACTGCTTAAAATATTACTAGAAAATGATTTAGGAAACTATTTTCTGCTTTGTAATTTTGTTACGTAACAAGGGCTTTGAGATTTAGTTACATGTTTTTGTGGCATGTTGTAGTATTAACATATTAGTCAACTCTTTCAACAATAATTATGTGTAACAAACAATCTGAAAACTTATATGCAAGTATTTATCTTCATGCTCATAGGTCTGTGGGTTGGCCAGGTTTGGCTGATCTAGCCTGGGCTCAGCAGCATAGCTGTGCTTCAGGTTCTGGGTTGGGTCTATGTCTGTCCCACACGTGCTCACTCTGGGGCCTAGGCTGAAGTGGCAGTTACTTCCACAATATGGACTTCTCTTGGCAGACCATTGGAATACAGAGGGCAAGTCTAATTCTGCATGTGCATTTTAAGCCTCTACTTACACCAAAATACTAATATACTGTTGACCAAAGCAGAGCTTAAGCACAAGTCAAGAAATCACGTCAAAGCTGGGCATGGCGGCTCACCCCCATAATCTCAGCACTTTGGGAGGCTGAGGCAGGAGGATCTCTTGAAGCCAGAAGTTTGAAACCAGCCTGGGCAACAGAGTGAGAACCTGTCTCTACAAAAAATAGTAATAACAATTAAAAAAAAAGAAGTCATGTCAAGTATAATTCTATTATGGGGGCAAGTTTGGATCAATAATTCAGTCTATGACATATGATTTTGAATTCTCTTTTGTAGGAAAAAAAAACATATGGTTGGAAAGGAAAAAATCACAATGAATGTTTTCTTTTCTGATGAGAAAAATAATACCTTATCATTCATAACTGTCATTAAAATGAAAAAAGTGACCTGTTTTTCATCTAAAGTAACCTGAAATACATGCTTTCGTCACATAGATGTGCATACTTATAACTAACATTGGGAAGGAAATATGTGCTACACAGCATTATTCTCACCTTCCAGGCTATCACTATATATGTCTAAGGAATGAAAGGAACCAGCCTCTGACACTGCCTGCTGTCTTTGTCTACATAGAAGTGAAAGACTATGTGCCAGACACATATGCAGGTAAACAACTTAACTCAAATACCCCTTTACTCAAAGGGGCATTTCTGTCTGGGTCACCATATATTTTTGGGTTAGTGGAAGGAAAACTGAACCAAACAAAGCAGGAGATTCTGGCTTCAGAATCACCCCTACTTTGGTATGTGTGTTTAGAGGTAAATTGCTTGAGCCATTGTGAATACATTTTAATTTAATGTATTTTAATTAAAATCACAACACCTCAGTTTTTTGAATATTTATTCCCTGGTAGTCTTATTCTCATGGGTCCAGCACTTACCAACTCATGTTATCCATTACAACAGATGTCTAGGTCTGTACACTGAATTTGTCTTCCACCAGTTTTAGAATGCTGATTCTTTTCATGGATGACATCCTAAATTTAAGGAATTAACCAAGAATCATAAACATAAATGCTTATAGTGCCAAGTAGCTTGGGTGTAGGACACTGGGGAGTACTGGAGACCATGGTAAGCTTGTGGCACATGGTCCATCCAAAGCTGCCAGCCATAACTCATTCCAGCTAGGCATTGCCATTCAAATGATAACTATATTACCAAATCATTGGGTTATCTCAACAGTCCGGAAAGCAGGCTTTTTGTGTGAAATGTCTCCATTTATGAAACATCACTTGGGCCAAATAGGACAATTGTGTGGGCCATTGCTGGAATGGATAGGCCCCTCAAAAAGAAACTAAAGAATCAAGAGTATTGAAGGATCCTGAGTTGTAGCCTGCCTGTCCAGTTTGACTCTCAGAACTAAACTCTTAATTTGTCTCTTCCTGAAGTTTCAACAGAGTCCTAACCCTTGTCCATGTTCAAAGTGTTGATTAGAGGAGTAGATAGTTGTATGGGTAGATGGAAGAATGGAAGATGGATAATGACTGGGTGGATGGATGGATGGATGGGTGGGTAGATGGGTGATGAATGAATGCATAGACTGATAGTCAGACAGATGAGTAAGTAGATGAATGATGGATAATCAATACCTCCAGGACCTTTGATCTAAAATGTCTCTTCCCTATTTAGATGTCATTGAAGCTTTATCAAACCCAATCCGGTATGTGAACCTGATGGAGCAGAGAGCTAAGCAATTGGCTGCTTTGACACTGGAAGATGAAGAAGAAGTAAAGAAAGAGGTGAGAGGGTGTTTTAATCTCACATACAGCATTAAGCATGATTTCCACACCTACTTGTTGGCTTTGTCTAGGTAATATCACATACCTCAGGAGAAGAAATAGCACATTGGAACACTTTCATGGAGTTCACATCATGTCACAGAACATCTTGATGATTGCCTTAAATTTTTCACATTTCATTTTCTTTTCGTGTTCTGTGGATACCACGAGCATCTTATCTTGTGATAAAATTAAACTGTACACATCTTGCTATTTCCATTGAAACTTTCTACATGATTTCATGCCAATTAAAGGTGATAACGGCACTTAAAAAGGAAGATAATCATCAAATCATTTAGGGTTTCCCTTTGTCTTTAATGTAGTATGCAGGATTTTCAAAGTGCCTTTCTGATTTTTTATAATACATAAAATATTTAACGCAATACCTGGAAAATAGTATGAGCCATGAAGAGTCTACTATCATTATTAGATAGTTTATTTACATATTATAATGTATGTCCTCCAAATAATTGATATATTATTCCAAATTAGATGTCACAATGCAAAGCATAATTAAGGGAGGATCTAAAAATAGTAGAAATGAAGTTTAAAAATATAAAGCTTATATGTAGACTGGCAGTCTTTTTGCTTTTAAAAAAGTGAATTATAACTTGATTATTAAAGGTGACACTAATATTAAAAATAGTGATAAAATTTTGCTATTTTCAAATTTTATTCAGAGGAAAAACTTGAGAAAAAAGATAGAAAATGGAGAACTGTCAGTATTGGGGGAAAAAACCTTGAAAATTGTTTTAATAACTATAACTAATAGTTATCCATTAAATAGTTCATTTAAATAGTCTATTAAAGTTGATATTGTTCATTAAGTAATGCTTTTCTTATTTCAAAAGCATTCTAGATTTATCATAGAAAATTTAAAACATAAAAATGACAAAAGAAAACAACAAAGAAATCAACTGTAATTCAAATATACCATCCACTCAGAGATAGCCACAGTGAATGTGCGGTGTATACATATCTAGCCTTTTTATGCACAACTGTTACTCTTTCATAAAATAGGATAATATTCACAGTTTGTGTTGTAAGTGAAAATAAAAGTATTAAGTATCTCATTGTCCATGTCATTAAATATTCTTCTATGACATGACTTTTAATAACTCATAGCCTTCTATCATATAGCTCCACTATAATTTAATTACTAAGCCCCCAATTATTGGGTATTTGCAATGCTGCACTATTTTATTTTATTTTATTTTATTTTATTTTATTTTATTTTATTTTATTTATGGGTACGTAGTTGGCATATATGTTTTGGGGTGCATTTGATATTCTGATACAGGCATACTGATTTTTGTACACTGATTTTTAATTCTACAACTTCACTGAATGTTCATCAGTTCTAATAGCTCGTTGGTGGAGTCATTCGGTTTTTCCAAATATAAGATCATATCATCTGCAAACAGGAATAATTTGACTTTTTCCAATTTGGATGCCCTTTATTCATTTTCTTGTCTAATTGCTCTACCTTGGATTTCCAGTACTATGTTGAATAATAGTGGTGAAAGTGAGCATCCTTGTCTTATTCCAGATCTCAGAGAAAAAAGGCTTTCAGTTTTTCTTCATTCAGTGTGATACTAGCTGTTGAACTGTTATATATGGCTTTCATTGTGTTGATATATGTTCCTTCTATACCCAGGTAGGGTTTTTTTGAGAGTTTTTACCAGAAGGGATGTTGAATTTTATCAAATGCTTTTTCAACATAAATTGAAATGATCATATGGGTTTTTTCCCTTCATTCTGCTGATATGATGTATCACATTGATTGATTTGCGTATGTTGAACCATCCTTGCATCTCTGGGATAAATCACACTTGGGAGAATAATAGCTCAGCCGCTTGCTTGTGGTGGGCAACTTCTGTGTTGCAGTTCATGCTCCCAAGCGCCCTGTGGCATCAGCCTGAGACTGGAGTTTGCCTGAGGCCATATTTCGACTTATCTTCTTTCTTGTCTTAACCTGTTTGCCTCACCTCCCTTCAGTTTTTTCCTGAGACCATTCTCTCAGTAACTCATGTGCTCAAGAATCCTCATGTCCACTTCTGCTTCTAGGGAAACCAGCAATGCTAAGTAGCTTGCTGTTTTATAAATAAACACAAGAATGAGTTCTCTTTCTGAATTAATTCTTAATTAGTTAATTAAGACTTTAAATATTGGGCAACACTTACATCTTTCATTCTGATATTTCTTCAACGATAATAGTGCTTTTTCTCTTTTCCATGACCTTTAAAAGATTAAGGCTATTCTATGAGTCTCTCATTTTACTCATATGGACATCAATATGAAATTAATTTCTCTCTTTGGAAATCCACCAAAGGTTCTCAAATTCTTTTCTCTTTTTCCTGCTTTACTTAATAGCATATTTAATAAAGTATAATTAAAGGTAAGGATAATTTACATAGATATAAATAAATCACTGTTAATAGCATTCTTCTCTAAATAGAAAACAGGACCTATTAGGTACAATGCATATTACCTGAGTGGCAAAGTTATCTGAATACCAAACCCCATGACACACCTATAAAACAAACCCTCGTGTGTACCCCAAACCTAAAATAAAAGTTAAAAAAAAAAAAAAGGAATGTCTTTTTTCAACTGGATTTATTTTATTCTATAAGAAATAGAGGTTAAATGACAGCATTTTCAAGTGAAATTACATGTATTTTTGGTATTTAGAGGAAATACTTTTTAGATTATCAACTTTAACCCATTAGTTAGCCATTGTGCCTAAGGAATAAGCACTTGCTTCAAGAGAACATTTCAACACTACCATATTTCAGCCTACTTTTTATGTTGTCTGACATACACGTTCTTGTGAGTGAGCTGAAATTTATCTAAAATTGTTTGCAAATATTAGCTGGCTGTGCTGATACATGCCTGTAATCCCAGCTACTCGGGAGCCTGAGGCAGGGGAATTGCTTGAGTCCAGGAGACAGAGGCTGCAATGAACTATGAATGCACTACTATACCCTAGCCTGGGCGACAGAGACCATGTCTCTTAAAAATAAAATAAAATAAAATAAAATAAAATAAAATAAAATAAAATAAAATAAAATGAGATAAAATTGTTTGTAAATATTTCCTAATTCAGTGTATGAAATATTGAGTATAGTAATTGAGCTAAAGGTCTCATAATGGAACATTTTCCTAATGGTGCTTCAGAGAGACAATTTCTGTAATGACTAGGGGAAAATGTCACTCTAAAGAATGGGAGACATAAGGCCTTTGAGATTGTAGGACTCTTTTTACAAATTGATGTCCTTTGAAAACCTTATCTTTGCATCATCAAAAAGTTATTTCAGGAGAATAAAATGTACAAAACTACGGAAGTAGTTTCAAGTCACTCTTATTTTTGTTGTTCTTCTCTTAAAGGTGAGCAGAAAGCATTTTTAGAAATGTATAATATTGTTTAAACTTGGACAGTATTTGGACAGTTTTCAGTTTTAGAAATAATTTTAGAGGCATTGAATCACATAGACCCTGTACTGGTCTAATAGAGAAAATACGATTTTTTTTCCTTTGACATATCTAAACTCTTAACTGGCCTCATTTTTACAACTCAAGAAACAAAAAATCATTTGCCCTTAACATGTAATGCTAGGAAAGAAAAGTCATTTCACACTTTGAGCACCAGTGTGTCTTTTTTCTTGTCTTGAAACAATGTAAGTTTGTTTGAATGATGCCATTGAAAATAAGTAACTGTGGTTTTCTCTAAAGAAAATTCTATCTAGGACATGGCAGGCACTGGAGACACTATTTTAGCAGCAAAGACTTTTTTAGTATCATCATGTTAATGTGATGCTTCTAAAGGTCATTTCTATTTGAACATTAAAAACTTCATTGGACTGCAAAATATTACCAGGTTTTTAATAGTCTTATAAATTATCTTCCTAGAGTAATTTATAAACCAAATAGAGAAGAAAGTGGAATTTTCCCCCATGATTTGAACAATAGATATTCATATCAGATAAGGCAAAAATATATTATTCAGATTCTATTATACATATATTATGTGTATAATATATATTAGTTACATATTGTCTGAATAATGGTTGGAAGTGAAGGAATAATAAAGATTTGTTATTGGAATTGTTTTGTCTTTGTAAATTCAGAGTGGTAGATTAGTCAAGTTGTAGAATAAGTGCCTCACTGAATCCTAACAAGGTGTAACATTCACAGTTAATTCCTCTAAATAAAAAGTCATGTAGAAAAATTGTAAAACATAGTAAAGTAAAGAAATAAAAATTTAAAACCCTCTAATTCTGCAAATACTGTTAACATTTTTAATGTATATCCTTCTAGCACGTTTCCTGTGTGAATTTTCATTTGTTTATTTTTTGAGACAAAGTCTTGCTCTGTCGCCCAGGCTGGAGTGCAGTGGCATGATCTCGGCTCACTGCAACCTCTGCCTCCCGGGTTCAAGTGATTCTCCTGCCTCAGCCTCCTGAGTAGCCAGGACTGCAGGCACTCACCACCACACCCGGCTAATTTTTATCTTTTTAGTAGAGACAGAGTTTCACCATGTTGGCTAGGCTCCTCTTGAACACCTGACCTCAGGTAATCCACTTGCCTCGGCCTCCCAAAGTGCTGGGGTTACAGGCGTGAGCCCCCGTGGCTGACCTCTATGCACATTTTTAAAAGTAATTTTTTAAATGTTTTACAGACCGAATAATGTAATTACAGAGATGCCTAGTGAAATATCATAACACATTTTTTCTTTTCTATCTTTAAAATACCTATAAAAGGAAAAAGTAAATATCTCATACATTTATTAGGAAATATTTTGTGATAGTAATCTCATAAATGCAATATTTGAAAGTGACTTTTTTAATGTTAGAGAAGTAAAGAAAAAATAAATATAATGAGCAGTTACTGAGTGCTTACTGTATATCTGACACTATATTGAGCCCTTTATTTTATTTTTCTTTGATCAAGACAGGGTCTCAATGTGTTGCCCAAGCTAGTCTTCAACTCCTAGCTCAAGCAATCCTCCCACTTCTGCCTCCCAAAGCACTGAGATTACAGGGGTGATTCACCGTGCCTGGCCATGAAGCTTTTACTGTATTCACTCACTTAAGTCTTAAAACCTCCAGATGTCCTAATTACCATTATTTCCATTTAACAAATGAAGAAACTAAGGCACTGAGGAGTTAAATTGCTTGCCTGTGCCACACTATTAGTAAAGAAAAGAGTTAGGACTGAAATCCTAACTACAAGGATTGGGTTCTACAACTCATCTTCCACATCAGCACTTCTCCACCTTAAGTGTGAAGACCAGGGCATCGTGATAAAATGCTGATCCTGATTCACTGGGTCTGGGGTAGGGCCTGGGACTCAGCCTCTCTAATAAGCCCCCAAGTGATGGGGTATTGCTGGTCCTTGGAGCACAGTTTAACAAGCATCTTCACCACACATGCACCACCTCTGTAACAAAGCTGTAATTTTCTGGTAACCTTTAGCAAGGATGGGCCCTTCATTCATCTTTCTGTCCTCCGTAGCAGGTTACCTGAATGAGCGAGCACAGAGTATAAGACCTTTACCTTAAATAGTAACATCTTTTGATTGAATTTTTGGTTGAATGTCAAGAATTTTCCCCCTTTAATCACTGGATGTTGTCAGAACTTATTCTTCAGAAAGTTAGGTTTATCTTTGTGAGTTCTATTTGATTGGTTTGTGCATTGGCTGGCCAAAATACATATCCCTCCACTTGGAAGTTACGAAAGCTGTATTCATTTGCCAAGCATTCATTTCCATACTTGGGAAAGTTGTCGTCTAAGACAGAGTCCCTGACACTACAAACCTTACCCAGCCCTCAAGGCCAAAAATGTTCACAAGAATTCCCAACATCGTCTGTGTTTGCATCCTGCAAGTAAAAGTGTGTGAGTGGTCTTTGTGTAATACTGATGTTGAAAAGGAAAAGTTGTTTGGTAATACTAAACGTTTATTTATTCCAAAGGGCCTACTTTTTATACTGTCTGACTCACATGTTCTTGTGAGTGAGCTGAAATTCATCTAAAATTGTTTGCAAATATTAACTGAGTGTTCTAACACATGCCTATAGTCCCAGCTCTCCGGGGCCTGAGGCAAGAGAATCGCTTGATTCTCTAGAAGGCAGAGGCTGCAATGAGCTGTAAATGCACTACTGCACCCTAGCCTGGGTGACAGAGATCATGTCTCTTAAAAATAAATAAAATAAAATAAAATTATTGGTAAATATTTCCTAATTCAGTGTGTGGCCCCAATTTGATTATTTGAATAATGATATGAATTTCACCAATAAAATAATGTGACATCAATAGAATCCAAGGTAGTGCTTTCATAAGGTTACAATGTTTTGCCCCAGGCCTTGGATACCATTTAATTATTCAAAACAGAAGTTTGATATTTCATTCACAATTAAGAACTTGACACTAAAATCAAAGATGAGATTTACAGCTCATTTTGGATTCTCTTTAAATAAACTTCTTCCTCCTTCAAATCTTCCTCCTCAAATAATAAATTTGCAAGGTATTAATTTATAGAAACAATAGTTTATCAAAATCCCTGAACTTTAAAGCATCCAATACAGTAAAAAGGAAAGGTTTTCCTTTAAATAATGACACCATCTCTTTCATTTCAATACTGTACAGATTTGGCATTCACAATGCACTTCCATTGGATGCCTTGGATAAAACTGGGTGCTAACCAGGAAAACCATAGTAATCCTCATTTTTAGAGAAGGGAACAATTGCTCATTATGGTAGAGTGATTTGGTGCCTAATGTCAATGGCCAATAAGTTGAAGAACTAGGGTCTTTTAAAATAAGTATCAAGAAAAGACCATTCATTCACGTGACTTGAAACTGGTCAATGATTGGTTCAATTCAACTGCTTTTGCAAATATCTTCCATAAAAATTTCTAAAATTTCAGTGGATTCTAATGGGGGACTTTGGATTCATCTGCCTAAAATAGGGATGAGTACAGTAACTTAAATATCCATGTCATGTCCAATTATAAAATCATGGCTCTCAATTAATGAAGTTTTTCACTCTGCTTTAGAGCAGGGCTTCTCAAATTTTAATTTGCATACAGGTGTAGGAAATGGTGGGGGTGTAGGTCAAAGGATACAAAGCAGGAAATATGTAGGATGAACAAGTAAAAAAATCTAGTGTACAGCATGAGGACTGTAATTAACAATCGTGTATTATAGTCAGAATTTTTTCTAAATGAATAGATTGTAGCTGTTCCTGCCACAGGGGGACAAAATGGGTAACTGTGTGAGATGGTGGATATGTCTTTTGTTCCCTTATAGTAACCATTTTACTGTATGTAAGTATCTTATAACACATTGTATGTATTGAATATACACAATAAATTTTTTTTTTAAAGGTGCATACAGATCACTTGAGAATCTTGTTACAATGCAGATTCAGATTCAGTGGGTCTGTCATAGATCACAAAACACTGCATATTTAACAAGCTTCCAGGTGATGCTTATGGCCCATGGACCATATTTGGAGTAGCAGGGCTCTCAAACTTTAGCATGTACCAGACTCACTCAGATGGCTTCCTAAAACACAGATTGATGGGCATCATAGTCAAAGTTTCTGATTCAGTAGGTCACTGAATGGGGTGGACCCAAGAATTTGCGTCTCTAACAATTTAAAGTGAAACTGATGCTGGTCTAGGGACCACACATTAAGAACTGCTGCTTTGAAGTCCTGCATCTTTCTTTCACGAGAGTGTGGCTCTCCCCAGATGAAACCCATTAATTCCATCCACTCTAAAATGTCAGCTTAATCACAGAAACCTGGGAAGGGCTCCAGGAGACACTTTTTCTGGGAATTATCCAGAATTTGTCCTGTGAGCGATTGACCGTAGTCCTTACCAAATGATTTGACTTAATTAATTTCAAAGATATATTTCTACAAAATTAATGTAAAGAGTTGTTGGTCTACTAACTTTTAAAAAGAGAAATCCATGATTTCTACCTAACAGCCAAGGGTTTAATCCTTCTGATTTCTTTGGAAACTGTATCAAAACACTTCTAATAAATTAAAGTTGGTAGGAATTTTTTATATACATATATATGAAAGTTTATATATGTAACATATATAAATGAGCCAGCAGAGCTATGTTCCTTTACCCTTTTATAGACTTCTGAATAACCTGCTGCTATTATGCATTAAATACAAACTTTTTACAGACAGCAGAAAGCAGCATCTTCACTCTTTTCATTCATTGATGTATTCATTCATTCAAAAAATTTTTTTTTATTTTAGCCTAACATTTAGGTGGTTCTTTACTTTCAGGACTTAGCCATTAATAGTATAGCTATTTATTGTATACTAGCAGGAAAATTAATGTGAATTCATTCATTCATTCATTCAATTAAAAAAAAACACAGAACTATGTGTCAGTCACTCTCATGGCCCTTATATGTGTAATGCTGAGTAAAATCAGACGCTCTCATAGCCCTTACAACTTGGAGGAAGAGAGTGACATTATACAATTTATACATCTATATGTAAAATTGCAGCTGTTACTAATGTTCAACAAAATGATACCATGCGAGTGCTGATGACTCATGCGAGTGCTTATATGATGACACGGCCATACTGTGTCAAGATTCACTTGAATCCATGCTCCAGTTACTGCTGGAAGAACTTGCTGGACATTAACTGTGCAAAACACCAAAAGTGCTTTACTTGGTGTTAATGAGGAAGTCAACAGATGAATTTATCCAGTTCCTTAAAGCTGTCTCTTGCTTCTAACTCACACTGGTAGACTCTTCAAAATTAGGAGTTTTTACATATTTCATTATGAAAAATTCTAAGCTAACATTGAAAGAACTGTATAAGGAATACCTATATGTCAGCCACCTGGATTCCATAATTAAAATGTTGATGCTTTCACTTGATCACATATAAATCCCTCTATCCATTTATCATCCATCTTAGTTGAATATGATGCATTTTAAAGTAGGTTGCGAACATCAGTATACTTCACTCCTAAACATTTGGGAGTGCATACAGCAGGATGAAGTTTGTAAGAATGATTCTGAATTTCTTAGAAATAGGAGGCAGATGCATAATCTAATTTCATTCAAGTAATAGAAATTTAAGGTACAATTTGTACTCATGTTTAAAGAAGCTCCTCCTTAAGGGAAAGGCTGGCTCTAACAAAGCTACTTTATGACAATATTTGTCCTCAGTGGAGTAGATTCCTGCATGATGAAATTATGAGACTCACCCTAATATGATGGAAAAACTGATGGCCTTGCCTCTTACCCATGTGGTGCCCATCCAAAGGAAGATGCTGTCATCCTACTCAGCTACACAGAAGGAACTGCACTCTTTAGATGACTCAGACGAGGAAAGCAAGATCCAACACCTCTAATAGCCCAGTAACACATATGACATTTGAAAGACCCTTCACTTACCATGTTAGCCATTCAGTTAAATCCTCCAAATCCTAATTCTCTGCTGCTTAGCCATCAGATCCAAACTTTCAATGCCCAGGATGGAAATCTTTTCAACCAGTACATCAAATAGCTTTTCCTCCTTCTATAAAACTTATAAAGATGATCTTTTCAGTTACCCTTTTACTGCTCTATCTGTATTCTATTTTCAATGCACTTCTGTTCATTTTGGAATTAGGAAGCGTATAAACTCTTTTTATATTTAATTTTAACATTCAAGAAGTTAGGCATATTTTGAAGAAAAAGATATTGCAATGATTCCATTTAACCACTAGAGGGCAGGAACTTACTTCTGTGGTTCATGGTTCATGCTGCCTTTTTTTTTTTTTTTTTTTTTTTTGCTACCCACCTGACCAAAATCTAGCTAATGCAACTAAAGTACTACTACCTTCTGAACCTTCTTTCCTTGATATTTGCTTAATTGGAATTTAAGTCTTTGAGTCAAATTAAGAAAATTGGCATTCGTAGGTTCTGTTTCTATCACAATTTCCAGTACCAGATTTTTATTCACTCATGTAAACAAGTAATGGGGGAGAAATAAAGTATTGCCTTCTGCTGATTCTCTTGAGTGGGATAAGGAATTTGGTTTTTGCACTCTGGCTTACAGATTCGTATAGTGGGAATTATTCGATCTTTCAATCATAATATCAGAAAGTTCAATTTTAGTATTGTACTCCTATAGGTGCTTTTTTTCATTTTTCAGCCATTGTTTTGCTTAACTTATTTAACTTTGTATATACAGATGCCTTTTTAGTGCAACAGGGTAGTTCTTTGAGAATTATGTTTACATGTATACATCTCTATCTCAGCAGCAAGTTATTTTTACAGTTTCTTAAGCTGCTGTTATCATAGAGTGGACTGATGCAGTAGAAAAATTTAATCTTTACCATGTAGTACATATTCAAGTACTTGCTCACAGTTTCCTGTGTGACCTCTGGCAAGTTACATGACTTTTAATAAAGGTTTTAGTAAAGACTTCTAATAACACTTCCGATTTTTTTGCTATGTTATGGTGCTGTGAGTGTTGCCTACACTGACTGGCTGTGAAAGAGCCATTGTATATAACAGTGTCTAACCCAGGATGACCTACAGCCACTTCTAATTGCAGTGTCCATTCAGTAAAGGTAGTCAATTAAATTTGTATCTCTGGGCCAGGCGAGATGGCTCACATCTGTAATCCAGCACTTTGGGAGGCTGAGGCAGGCCGATCCCTTAGGATCCAGAGTTCGCGACCAATCTGGCCAACATGGTGAAACCCCATCTCTACTAAATATACAAAAATTAGCCGGGTGTGGTGATGCATGCTTGTAATCCCAGCTACCCAGGAGGCCGAGGCAGGAGAATCACTTGAACCCAGGAGGTGGAGGTTGCAGTGAACCAAGATCGCACTACTGCACTCCAGTCTGGGTGACAGAGTGAGATTCCATCTCAAAAAAAAGTTTACAGCCATTAGCAAAAAAGTTTAAACATCAGTCACATACATTTGTTATTAAAGAATCTTACTTAACTCAGGTGTCCCCAACCAGCACTGGTCCGTAGCCTGTTAGGAACTGGGCTGCACAGCAGGAAGTGGCAGGTGGGCAAGCAAGCAAAGCTTCATCTGTATTTATAGTTGCTCCCCATTGCTCAAATTACCCCCAGAGCTCCGCCTCCTGTCAGATCAGTAGTGGCATTCGATTCTCATGGGACTGTAAACCCTATTGTGAACTGCACATGTGAGGAATCTAGGTTGCACACTCCTTATGAAAATCTAATGCATGATGATCTGTTACTGTTTCCCATCACGCCCAAATGGTACCATCTAGTTGCAAGAAAACAAGCTCAGGGCTCCCACTGATTCTACATTATGGTGATTTGTATAATTATTTCATTATATATTACAATGTAACAATAATAGTAGAAATAAAGTACACAATAAATACAACGCACTTGAATCATACTGAAACCATCCCCCCAGTAACCTCCTCTCCCCCTGGTCCATGAAAAAATTATCTTCCATGAAACTGGTCCTTGGTGCCAGAAAGGCTGGGGACCACTGACCTAACTTGTATATAACATTTGTCTCCAGAAAATCATAAGAGGTCCCTGGCAAGAATCAGTCTATGCAAGGATCTCCAAATTCCTTAGCCCAGTATTTAATGTCCTCATTACTGACCCTCTTCTCTATGCCTTTGCTTGGGCACTGGGGCGAGAAGGTAAGGAGTTGTGGGCTGCAGACTAGTTGGCTCCTGGCCCACTGAGTTCCCAGCACAGCCCTGTCCCTTCAGCATTGCTAAGGATGCATGGCTCACTCTTGCACCATCTCAGAATCCCAGGCAAACTCTGCTCCTCCTGGCAGAGGGTACAGATTGGCAGCTTCTGGGCCAAATGCAGTCTGAAGATGTGCTCTGTTTGGCCTCTCAGTGACTGGAAACTAGGGGAGTTCACTCAAAAATTTAGTTTTTCCATTTTTCTCAAAACCTGGGCAGCAATAGGCTAAAAATGAACAGCAGCAACTGCCCCATTTATAGGCTGTCTCTCTCCTGCTCTGGACATGACCTCACTTTGCCCTATTGCGGGTAAGTCCACTTCACTGGTTTCTATCACTTCCATTAACTGCCTATTACTCTACAGTGTGAATAGTATCCTTAGGGATTGTGAGACATCTCCAGGTGTGACACCTGGACTAAGCATTTCTCCAAAGCCTACTTCAAAGTCCAGCACCAACCCTTGGTGACCCCTTCATCCCCAACTAACCAGAAAGTATTTGCCTGAATGTTTACTTAACATTTATCCACTTTTAAAAATATCTTTGATTTTATATTTTTCATCCATTTTTGGAAGGCGGAGTCTTTGTCTCACGTGCCCTTAATAAGCAGAGATGTATTTTTTCCTTTATTTGACTCAAATTGACAATTGAACATGGTTTCCCAAGGGTGTACAGCTATATGGAGTATCTGAAAACTCAACACAAAGCTAAAAATAAACTTGTTGGATCCAGTTTGAATGCACCTCCAGCCTAATACTCAAGACACTAATTTTAGTTGCCAAAAAAAAAAAAAAAAGCCACCATTATTACTTTCACAGAAGCTGGTTTTCCCTGACTTCCATTCTTTCCTCCATCAAAATTTTCTTTTTTTCTATCCTTATTCAGAGGGCTAATTTTAGTGAACTGTCACATTGGGAAGAATCTGGTTCATTCGCCACATGGTTTTAGAAACCGACTTGGATATAATGGGGAAGGTCAGATCCCCACGAAACAGGGACATCTTCCTATCTGCTTTCTAAAGCAGCTGAGTTTGGTAACCAAGGGCACCCTCTTCAGCTGGGAGGCCAGGAAAGCGTTACCGCTGCTATATTTAACACAAAGAACCACCCACTGCGGGTGTACAGGCCCCATGTAGTCAAATCTAGTTTTTCAAGGGAAGCAAGAAATCCATTGTTTCAGTATAAAATCACCTTAATTAAAAGATTTGACAACATTGGATGAGCCAAAGAAAATGCATCCATGTATCCCATTGGGACCATGAGTTTCCAGTTTGCAATGCCTTGCTGAACAAAACATACACAATCCTTTCCCTTTGCATATAATTCTAGGGAGAATTTTTCTGATGGATGTAAGTAAATAGTGTGACCATACTGGCACTTACCCATCAGAAGCAGTCATTTTTCAAAGCAAAGATTCTGCCATAGTGAGCTATACAGGCTGCCCGGGTTACTTGTTTAGGCTCCTGTCTCCCTTAATTGATGTCTAGCCACTGCTACTAAGGGCTCTTGCAGCACTCAGCAGGCTGTAGTAAACAAGCAGGGATGATCTGTTGAATTAAAATAAGTTCTGCCGTCACTTAATGCAGTTTTGGAAGATGCTTTAAAGATGATTTGGGAAACAGATTAAAACCCACTGGTGACAATCAGTGTCACTATTTTCACTCTTATCTTACTTTTTATAAAAATGTTATTATAGGACAATTTTTCATCTGTAATGACATGCCAAAATGTCACAATGTTGGGCTCCAAATGGCTTCTGGAAAAATGTATTTCCTAATGTATTTTTTAAAGTGCTACAAAGTAGAACATTGGGATAGCCTCATTGTCAGTAAAACCTGCCAGAGACTTGGAAGGCAATTCTGATAAAGAGTTACAGAGAATTTAGCACATTGAAAAGCAACATTAAAAGAGTATGTAGGCAATTATTTTGTAAGGATCAGCATTTATTCAACAAACATTTTTAAAATGTTTACTCTGTATAAGGTATGTTGAATTAGCTGCTGGAGGGTGTCAAGTGAACATTTCATGTTTCAATGCATTTATTATTATTATTCATTGGTAGTATTCCATAAGCTTAAACGTTTTATTTGTTTTATATCAACATAAATAACAAGCAGAGATGCCCTCTAAAAGAAAATGATATTATTTAAGAATAGGATGTACTAAATTATGTGCATAGTCAGGGAGGGAAGGAAGACAAAGGGTTTTAAAGGATAAATGAGGAGGATTACATAATTGTTTTGAGACGATTATGCTTGGCTACAAGGATCAATAACAAGAGTGACATCAGTCGGAGGTTGGACAGGGAGTTGCTGGGCAGGTGTCCTCACAGAAGTATTTTTTGTGTAAAGTTGCTATGGCCTTTGTACAAGGTGATGGTTTTTGCAGAGTCTTCTGTGAGAGTTTTTCTTATCAGGCATTTATGAATGAGAACCTTCTCTTTATGACATTCCCTGGCTTTTTTGTCAGGGTTTTTTGGGTGGTGGTGGTTGTTGTTGTTTTAATATAAGGGACTCCATTTGGATTCTGACAACTTTCACATTATTTAACATCCACATATTTACTCTATGCCAGAAACAATTCCAAGTACTTTATAAGTATTAACCTATTTAATCATCTAAACAATCTAACAAGATAATATTATGATTCCCAGTACACACATGTCTTCATCTATAAGGATAAAGAAATTGAAGCACAGAGAGTTAAGTGAACCATCCAAAATCACACTGTTGGTAAATTGCAGGGCCGGAATCTGAACCCAAGCAAGCTGTACTCCAAAATGTGCGTTCTTATCCATCACATCAATTAGCTCATTCTATAAAACAACCCCAGACTTGGCAGCTTATAAAATCAATTAGTTATTATTTTTCATGCATTATCTGGTCAGCTGGGCAGGTCTGCAGATCCAGACCAGACTCATAGACACAGCTCATCTCAGCCGGGCTCACTCAAGTGTGTATGCTCAGCTGGGGACTGGCTGGTCCAGGACATCCTTGACCAAGATGACTCAGCTGTCCTCCAGAAGAGCTGGATGAGAGACCAGGATGACTCAGACCTCTCATCCTCCATTGCTATAATAGGGCCCTTAGAAACAGTGGAAAAATTTGTGAGGGCCTTTTGTATCAAGTTTGCTACTCTCTGATGGACCAAAGCCTATCACATAGTCTAGTACAGAGTCAGTGTGGAAGGGCACCACCAACAGGCATAGACATAGGTTGGTGTAAAAATTGGAGACTTTAATACAATTAACCTCCCATAGTCATGGCTCAACACTATGCTGTTTAAACCCTGCTTTCCAGGCAGTATCAAATTTGATATTTCCAACTCCAAAAGAATTGTGAAGATGCTGCAAAATGTAGCCTTGTTGGTTTAGGAAGGCAAGAAAAGAGTAAAAAGAAATGTGAAAAATGAAAGGATATTTATAATTTTAGGCTGATCCTGGAGAAACACCATCAGAGACTCCAAGTGAAGTGAGAACGACTCCAGCAGAAAACGGGGTGAATCACACTACATCCCTGACACCCAAGCCACCCTCCCAGGCTCTCCACAGCCAACCAGCTCCAGGTAAGCCATCTGGAAAGAGCTGGACAACGAGAGCAAGATCCTTCAGTTCATTAGTGCGACTGAAAGAGGCGCTGTGATGTGGGTAGCTAAAGCATTAAGTGGGGAAAGATGTGTGGACTTAGGAGGTGCTCCGACAATGTGCAATTGATGAATGAAGGCCAGAAGAGATTCATATGTGCTCATCTGCCTCTACAGATAACTTATTAAACCACAACAAAAAAAGTACCCAGATTTCCTGTGTCCTTTTTTAGTGATGAATTATAACCCATCTGCTGGCACAGTTTGAGAGGAGTTCTCCAAGCAGCTTATAAACAACCATGCCTTAGAAGTACATTCTTAGGCCTGCTTCATTAATTCTGTGCCAAGGGCTCCTTTCCCTCTTTCTCCAAATTTCTTTTCAACATCCTTGCGTGTCTGCTATGTGCTGGACACATTGCTAAGCCTTTCACATGGATCATATGAATGGCTTCCGCCCCTCACCATACCAGGCCCAGAGAGTAGATTCTACTATTGTCCCCATTGTGCAGATGAACAAGCTGACATTTTCAAGTGATAAAGTACTTATTGAAGGCCACAGAGCCAGGGAAGAGTGAACTTAGGCCTGACACATTTCCCGATGATACTAACATTCTTGCTTTTAGCTCCTATATTCCAACCAAAGCCACACTCATGTCTCATTTCTCAAAAAAAAAAAAACAAAAACAAAAAACAAAAACTTTGATTTCTATGCAGCTAACTTTGACATTTAATCTTATGCAGCTTTGTGTAACTCTTCCTTGTATGTATGTCCTATTTACCCCAGTAAATGGGAAGCCTCCTAGGTAGACTTCAGGTTGGTGCCTCCTCTGTACATCACACAGTGCTGGAGAATAGCATGTACCTGATAATTTCTTGTTGAATTGGTTAATAAAGTAAACAAAAGGGAACAGAATTTCCTTCTATGAAGGTGTGGAAAGAAGCTCATTTCTTTGTCACACTAGGTCAGAGCACCAATAGATCCAGATGTTTTATTTAGGGTAGAAGGTTATTTCTCATTGGGGAGAATGAGAATTAAAAAAAAAAAAAAAGAATTATATTTAATTTGTATCAGACATGCTTGAACTGCTTTTTAAAATGTTACTGACCAGGCATGGTGGCTCATGCCCGTAATTGCAGTACTTTGGAAGGTTGAGACAGGTGGATCACTTGAGGTCAGCAGTTCAAGACCAAGTTTCACCAACATGGTGAAACCCCCATCTCTACTAAAAATACATAAGTTAGCCTGGCATGGTGGTGCATGCCTGTAGTTCCAGCTACTCAGGAGGCTGAAGCAGGAGAATCGCTTGAACCCAGGAGGCGGAGGTTGCAGTAAGCTGATATCGCACCACTGCACTCTAGCCTGAGTGACAGAATGAGGCTCCATCTCAAAAAAAAAAAAAAAAAGTTGCCAAAGTCAATAATAGTAAGAAGATGACTTAATAATGAACAAGAAGTAAATTTTCAAATAAAGAGTTTTATATACCAAATACAAACATCTTGAGTGCTTCTGAAATATAAATCCGTCATTTAAATGTATGAGTAAATAGTCATGTGTTCCTGAAAGCAAAAGAGAATTTAGCATTTTCACATTTAACTTTTTTTAACTTGATATTTTGGAATAATTTAACTTACGGAAAACATTTTTTAAATGGCACAGAATACATTGCAAAAATAGCCTCCTCTTCCCCTAACATTAACATCTCACAGGATCATGGGGCAATCATCAAAACCAGGAAACTAACATTGGCACGATACTCTGACCTGAACTGCACACTTTATTTGGACTAACTTGCTTTCTGCTAATGTCCTTTTACTGTTCAAGATTCCAACGCAGGATCCCACGTTGTATTTTATTGTCATGGTTCTTTCGTCTCCTTTAATCTCTGGCAGTCCGCAGTCTTTCCTGTCTTTCATAACCTTGCTACTTTGGAAGAACTCTGGTCAGTTATTTTGTAGAACGTCCCTCAGTCTGGGTTGGTCCGATGTTTCGCCATGATTAGGTTGAGGGCATGCATTTTGACAAGAGCACCACGCAAGTGATACTTGTCCTTCTCAGCGCATCACATCACGGATATGCGTTATTGCTGGGCTTCATCACTGATGATGTGGGATCACTTGGTTAAGGTGGTTTCTCTACTGAAAGTTATTTATTTTCCCCTCTTAGATATATTGGGAGAGCTACTTTGAGACTATGCAAATATCCTGTTCTTCCTTAAACTTTTACTTACTGATTTTAACATTCACCAATGGATCTTTCCTTTAACAGTTATTACTGCATAGTAGTCAATATTTGAGTTTTATATTTTACTTTATTTTATTTTGGGATGGAGTTTGGCTCTTGTTGCCCAGGCTGGAGTGTAGTGGTGTGATCTTGGCTCACTGCAACCTCTGCCTCCTGGGTTCAAGCGATTCTCCTACCTCAGCCTCCCGAGTAGCTGGGATTACATGCATGCACCACCATAACCGGCTAATTTTGTATTTTTAGTAGAGACGGGATTTCACCATGTTGGTTAGGCTGGTCTCGAACTCCTGACCTCAGGTGATCCACTGGCCTTGGCCTCCCAACATTTGACTTTTAAAAGGCCACTTGTCATTCTTGATTTTGCCAGAAGGTGGCAATAGCATTGCCTAAACTGAATTTGTTTTGCTTCCAAGTGAATGTCTTTTCTCTCCTTATAAATGGGGCATATAATATCACCCCCCCCCCTTTTTTTTTTTTTTTTTTTTTGAGACAGATTTTCACTCACTCTGTCACATAGGCTGGAGTGCAGTGGCATGATCTCAGTCCACTGCAACCTCCACCTCCTGGCTTCAAGTGATTCTCCTGCTTCAACCAACCAACTCGCTGGGATTACAACTACCTGCCACCATGCTCTGCTGATTTTTGTATTTTTAGTAGAGAAAGGGTTTTACCATATTGTCCAGGATGGTCTTGAACTCCTGACTTCAAGTAATCCACCTGCCTCGGCCTCCAAAAGTGCCGGGATTACAGGAATGAGCCACTGCACCTGGCCTAATGTTACATTTAATTAGGTTTGTCTCAAAGCTACAAATGAAGACTTTTTAAGAATAATTTTTATAAAGAATTGTCTCACACAATTTGTCATTTCTCTGAAAAGAGATTTAGATTCAAGGCCCAAATATGTTTGCTTGTTTGTTTATAGGAAGAATAAAATTTAAAAAGCTGAAGAGGCTATTTATTTTATCTTTTATATTACAGGTTCTGTAAAGGCACCTGCCAAAACAGAAGATCTTATTCAGAGTGTCTTAACAGGTAAATGCCACCCTTTCCCCTCATGGAATTCAGCAGCTGAGTATTACACAGTGGAAGTATTTAGAGGAGAGGAAATTTCCATTCGTATCTGAAAAATAACATCATTAATATTTCTTCTTCTAAAAAATCTACAGACATACACTTTTAGTTTAGTCTACGTGATATGATATAATCACAGAGAAGTAACCATACTTTGTAGCTAGAACCCTACTGGCATAAAAATAGTGTAGTTTCACAAGATAGCTATTTCAGCATCAAAGAATAGTTTCATGCTGGAAATGTAACCCAGTGAACAAGAATGCCTGTCTTCCCAAATTGCCAACAATAAACTATATTTTAGATATACAGAATATGATCCATTTGTGAGCATAAAATGCACAGTCTTTCAGAACTGTGATACAGTTTGGAATTATTTTGTATTTGGTTAGTCACATAAACTAGTGGAACTAAAATTGGTATAAGCTTTGTGCAGGACAATTAGCAGTAGGTAGTGGAATGTTAAAAATGTTTATAATACTCAGCTCAATATACAAGAGAAATGTACACACATGTTCATCAAAAGCAGCACCACTGGTAAGGGCCAAATCTAGAAACGACCCAATGTCCATCAGCAGTAAGGTAGGTAAATAAATTGTGATAAATTCCTAGCATAGAACAGGAGGCAGCTGCAGGAATAAATAAACTCAAGTCACACACAACCTGGATAAAACTCAAGGCATAATGTTGAGGAGAAAAGCCAGACACAAAAGAGCATGTTCTGTAGGATTCCATATACACTAACTTCAAAGACAAAATTAATTCATGCTATAGAAACCTGGATTTGGATCATACTTGGTGGGAGACAGGAACCAAAAAGGAAGACTTCTGGGATGCTGGCAAAATTCTGATTTTGACCTGAGTGATGGATATTGAAGCACGTTGACTTTGGAAAAATTTACAAGGCTATACATTTATGATTTATGCACTTTGATGTATGTATTTGTATTTCATCAAGAAATGCATAAAATGTGCATAGAAAAATTACTTGAGGAAAGTGTTAAAAGAAAACAAAATATGGTTTGGTTTGGTTTTTGAGACGAAGTCACCCAGGCTGGAGTGCAGTGGTGCAATCTTGGCTGACCGCAACTTCCACCTCTCGGGTTCAAGCGATTCTCCTGCCTCAGCCTCCCAAATAGCTGGGATTACAGGCATGCGCCACCATGCCTGGCGAATTTTGTATTTTTAGTAGAGATGGTGCTTTGCCATGTTGGCCAGGCTGGTCTCGAACTCCTGACCTCAGGTGATCCACCCGCCTCAGCCTCCCAAAGTTTTGGGATTACAGGCATGAGCCACCACACTCCTCCCAACAAAACGTGTTTTTAAAAGATTTAGTTCTAGGCTGGGCACGGTGGCTCATGCCTGTAATCCCAGTACTTAGGGAGGCCAAGGGGGTGGATCACCTGAGGTCAGAAGTTCGAGACCAGCCTGACCAACATGGAGAAACCCTCTCTCTACTAAAAAATACAAAATTAGCTGCTGTGGTGGCGTGCACCTATAATCCCAGCTACTCAGGAGACTGAGGCAGGAAATTCGCTTGAACCCAGGAGGCGGAGGTTGCGGTGAGCCAAGATCGTGCCATTGCACTCTAGCCTGGGAAACAAGCATGAAATTCCGTCTCAAAAAAAAAAAAGATTTAGTTTCATGGGAAACAATACCATATTAATGCATACAACAAGAGACAGAAGTGTTCCTAGAACATGATTTTCATGTTATTTAAAAGAATGTAAATGAGTGGACAAAAGGCAATGGTCTGTGCCATTAATCACATTAGCTGTGATTATATCTTGGTGGCTTCTTTATAAATGCTATTTGTGTCTTTATATAAGTGGGCATTACCTTTATACTTAAGAGCATATTCTAAGGAACAGCCTCTCATCTACAGACTTTTTAAAAATAATAGTTTATGTGGATTTATTTCTAATCATAGGTAAGAACATCTAGAGACTTATTTCCAAACTGCCTATAGCTGATGTGCTGTAAACCGCTTTTAAAGAAATAGAATTGCATCTGCCACCAAGAATGCAGCAATTCCTTGGGATTATAAATTCTTAATGTAATAACTTATTATGCAACCATAATGAGTCAATTTGGGCCTGAGGGAAACCATTAAATAAATGTACCTGGTTTTCTCCATGGCCTCATTCTCAAAAGAAATCGAATGTCAGGAGAATAGACACAGTAAAAGAAAAGGAAATATATTTCTATTGCTTAAAGACCTTAACATTTAATAGCATCAATTATTATTCTAGTTCCAACGTTTATTCGCTAGACATCTTATTTTCTATTCAGGTCTCTTGTTACTCACAGCATATATATTATTTCTGAATCAGTTGATAGTTTTAAATATTTACGGTGACATTTTTTGTTCCCAGAAGCAGGACATTCAATTCAAAGCATGGAAACATGAACTATGACTTGATCTAGGTCCATATAGATGATAATTCACTGAAGTTAAGATACCACCAGTTGTAAAGCATTCTATGCTCACGTTTTGCTAAAAAAGAAAAGCACTGACCCACTGTAATACCCCACCAACCAGAAGATGCATCTTGATTTCAGAAATGTTACCATATTTTTTAAATGCACATTCTAGAATTGATTGAATATATCAGTAAAATACAGATTTATTTTGTTTTGTTTTGTTTTGAGACAGAGCCTCACTCTGTCGCCCAGGCTGGAGTGCAATTGTGTGATCTCAGCTCATTGCAACCTCTGTCTCCTGGGTTCAAGTGATTCTCCCGAGTAACTGGGATTACAGGCACCTGCCACCACGCCCGGCTAATTTGTGCATTTTTATTTTTTCATTTATTTATTTATTTATTTATTTATTTATTTATTTAGAGACAGAGTCTCACTCTGCCACCCAGGCTGGAGTGCAGTGGCGCAATCTTGGCTCACTGCAACCTCTGCTTCCCAGGTTCAAGCGACTCTCCTGCCTCAGCCTTTCAGAGTAGCTGGGATTATAGGCGTGTGCCCCCATACCCAGCTAATTTTTGTGTTTTTAGTAGAGACGGGAGTTTTGCCATGTTGGTCGGGCTGGTCTCGAACTCCTGACCTCAGATGATTCACCCACCTTGGCGTCCCAAATTGTTGGGATTACAGGCGTGAGCCACCGCACCTGGCCTAATTTTTGTATTTTTAGTAGAGACAGGGTTTCACCATGTTGGCCAGGGTAGTCTCGAATTCCTGACCTCAGGTGATCCACCTGTCTGGGCCTCCCAAAGTGCTGGGAGTACAGGTATAAGCCACTGCGCCCGGCCCAGAATGTTTTAAGGTCAGCCCCTATCACTTTAAAAGTTTTCTCAGCATGGGATAAAAAAAGCAGCCAGGCATGGTGACTCATGCCTGGTAATCCCAGCACTTCGGGAAGCCAAGGAGGGCGGATCACTTGAGGCTGGGAGTTTGAGACCAGGCTGGCCAACATGGCAAAACCCCATCTCTACAAAAAATAGAAAATAATTAGCCGGGCGTGTTGGTGCATGCTTGTAATCCCAGTTACCTGGGAGGCTGAGACATGAGAATCACTTGAACCCGGGAGGTGAAGGTTGCAGTGAGCTGAGATCGTGCCACTGCACTCCAGCCTGAGCAGCAGAGCAAGACTCTGTCTCAAAAAAGAAAATAATAATAAAAATAATATAGTAATGTGGCCTGCTAGTAAGCCTCTGGTGACTTTGTGCAAATTATAAGAGACCTTCCCTCAGACACTTTACTGCTATATGCTTTTATGATAAATGTACAAACTTACGATGTTTATACTGTAAATGGTACCTTTAGAAATGGTGCTGTAGAACCTGCACAGTTATTTTCTAAGCCTCCACAGGCACAGTGTCAGAAACTGGGTTAAATACTTTCTGTGAGTTCTTTTATGTCATCATCTTAACAACCCTATAAAGTTAGAGAAGTATTATAATCCTTCTAGCAATGCTGTTGGTGCCCTGCCCAGATTCCCTGTACAGCTGGTGCACCCGTCTCCCGGCTGGTGGTGAGGGTTGGCTGCTAACAGCTCATAACTTCTCCTTCTCTGCAAAATTGCCCTCAACCAAAAGGAAGCCCCCTCTCCAGATGGTTATGCCTCCCTGCACTGAATGTCCCAAACGTGCAAGAACCTCGCCTTCTTACCTCAAGATGAAACCAGCTCAGTGGTACAACTCACACTCCAGCGCTCCCCCATGGGATCAGGCAGAGACCAGACTCCATCCTTCTGAGCCACACCCTTGCTCAGCTCCTTCCCCAGCCCCATCTGCTTCCCTGGCTCCCCTACTCTGAGAGTCCCTCAGTAAAGCGTGTGCACCTGAATCCCCATCTCGCATTCTGCTTCTAGGGAACCCAAACTAAAAATATATATATTCAAATGAAGCAATCGGGTCTCTGAGAAGTTTAATAACATAGTCTCAAAGTTAGCAAGTGATAGAGTCAGACTGGAACCCAGATAGAGCTGACATCAAGCTTCGCTCTTAAACTCCAGCTGAGCAAGATCAAACATTTCCTCCTAAGAAGGTGGCTGCTCCTCTTTCCATCTGGACGTTGAGCCCTCCCATGCCCTTAGCTTTCATATTCATTTGTTGCAGAAGTGGAAGCACAGACCATCGAAGAGCTAAAGCAACAGAAATCGTTTGTGAAACTTCAAAAGAAGCACTACAAAGAAATGAAAGACCTGGTTAAGAGACACCACAAGAAAACCACTGACCTGATCAAAGAACACACTACCAAGTATAATGAAATTCAGAATGACTACTTGAGAAGGAGAGCAGCTTTGGAAAAGTCCGCCAAAAAGGACAGTAAGAAAAAGTAAGTTCAACAAATATTTTTAGTTTGTTTCATAGCATGAAGAGTCGTTAACATGGATTTTTAATGTTTTATATCATGTTTTGGGATCTGTACCATGGCAAGAAGGCCACCTAACCTCCTCCGTTCTCCACAGCTTTTGAGGTATCTTACCCCAAATTTGCTTGTGGATTGAATTTTTTTATTTGACCAAATTCTGAGAATAAAAATGCAGGAAGTCCTCCCGTGAGTCTAGCCTGTGATCCCAATTCCAGTTAACTAACTACCTGTATTACAGCTGCCATGAGTATGAGATTTTTGCCTTGGGTACCTAGAACCTATTTGGAGAGGCAGCTGTTTTTTTTTTTTTTGGAGACAGAGTCTTGCCCTGCCACCCAGACTGGAGTGCAGTGACATCATCTCGGCTCACTGTAACTTCTGCCTCCAGAGTTTAAGTGATTCTTGTGCCTCAGCCTTCCAAGAAGCTGGGATTATGCCACCACACCTGGCTAATTTTTGTATTTTTAGTAGAGATGGGGTTTCACCAGGTTGCCCAACTGGTCTTGAACTCCTGGCCTCAAGTGATCTGCCTGCCTCGGCCTCCCAAAGTGCTGGGATTACAGACATGAGCCACCACACCAGGCCACAACTGGTCTTATAGGAAAGAGAAGCTGACTATCCTTTGCTACCCTATCTGAAATGTATAATGCCTTACACAGGTGACTCTTATGTTTGGGCCTGGGTTCCCACAGCCCCGAGTACTCAAACCTTGACGATGAGAAGCATCTCTCACACATTCACTCAATTAATATTTATTGAGTGCCTACTGTGCCCTGGGGACACAGCAATAAACATGACCTACCCAATCATCTCAAATAGCTAACATGGTAATGTGGGCAACGTAAACAATAAACAACAAACACACAGCATCATCTTGGGCTGTGATGAGGACTATTAAGGAAAGAAATAAACAGGACCATGGGATAGAGAATGACTAGAGATGGGCGATCACTTCTGACATGTTGATCTGCAATAAGGTGGCACAGAAAGAATAAGGCCTGGTCAGCTATGCAAAGAACTAGGAAGACTTATTCCAGGCTGAGGAAACAGCAAGTGCAAAGGCCCTCAGGCAGGAAAAACAATGAGCTTGTTCCAGGAACAGTAAAGCTGGCAAAGTGGGTGAAACATAGTAAACCATGAGAGGAGTGAAACAGGATGAGATCAG